>NC_092707.1:90817276-91544786 GCF_047496885.1 Scyliorhinus torazame | reverse complement strand
GCAGAAAATACGGAGGCATGGGATTCAGGGTGATTTAGCAATTTGGATCAGAAATTGGCTAGCTGGAAGAAGACAAAGGGTGGTGGTTGATGGGAAATGTTCAGACTGGAGTCTAGTTACTAGTGGTGTACCACAAGGATCTGTTTTGGGGCCACTGCTGTTTGTCATTTTTATAAATGACCTGGAGGAGGGCGTAGAAGGATGGGTGAGTAAATTTGCAGATGACACTAAAGTCAGTGGAGTTGTGGACAATGCGGAAGGATGTTACAAGTTACAGAGGGACATAGATAAGCTGCAGCGCTGGGCTGAGAGGTGGCAAGTGGAGTTTAATGCAGAAAAGTGTGAGGTGATTCATTTTGGAAGGAATAACAGGAAGACAGAGTACTGGGCTAATGGTAAGATTCTTGGCAGTGTGGATGAGCAGAGAGATCTCGGTGTCCACGTACATAGATCCCTTAAAGTTGCCACCCAGGTTGAGAGGGTTGTTAAGAAGGCATATGGTGTGTTAGCTTTTATTGGTAGAGGGATTGAGTTTCGGAGCCATGTGGTCATGTTGCAGCTGTACAAAACTCTGGTGCGGCCGCATTTGGTGTATTGCGTGCAATTCTGGTCGCCACATTATAGGAAGGATGTAGAAGCATTGGAAAGGGTGCAGAGGAGATTTACCAGAATGTTGTCTGGTATGGAGGGAAGATCTTATGAGGAAAGGCTGAGGGACTTGAGGCTGTTTTCGTTAGAGAGAAGAAGGTTCAGAGGTGACTTAATTGAGGCATACAAGATAATCAGAGGATTGGATAGGGTGGACAGTGAGAGCCTTTTTCCTTGGATGGTGATGTCTAGCATGAGGGGACATAGCTTTAAATTGAGGGGAGATAGATATAGGACAGATGTCAGAGGTAGGTTCTTTACTCAGAGAGTAGTAAGGGTGTGGAATGCCCTGCCTGCAACAGTAGTGGACTCGCCAACACTAAGGGCATTCAAATGGTCATTGGATAGACATATGGATGATAAGGGAATAGTGTAGATGGGTTTTAGAGTGGTTTCACAGGGTGGCGCAACATCGAGGGCCGAAGGGCCTGTACTGCGCTGTAATGTTCTATGTTCTATGTTCTATGGGTGTAAGGACATTCCTAGCAACAGCCGGCCGGTCAGTTTAACATCTGTGGTGGGATAAGGTTTTAGAAACAATAATCAGGGAAAAAGAAATCAGTAGGGACTTGGAGAGATTTGAGTTCTTTAAGGAGAGCCAGCACGATTTGTATGACAGAGAAATTTCCACTTAAGGGGCAATTTTAGCATGGCCAATCCACCTACTCTGCACATCTTTGGGTTGTGGAGGTGAGACACAGGCAGACACGGGAAGAATGTGCAAACTCCACACTGACAGTGACCTGGGGCCAGGATCGAACCTGGGTCCTCGTGAGGCAGCAGTGCTAACCACTGCGCCGCCATGCCACCCCCATACAGCAGAGATTCAGCTTGGCTAATTGAATTTAAGTTTTTGAGCAGGTATCACTGAAGCGAGTGCAGTTGATGTTGTCAGTATGGCTTTCAAGAAAGAATTTCTCAAAGTACCACCTAAAAGGATGGTTAATAAAATTGAGGCGGATGGAGTAGAAGAGGCAGGATTGTCATGGACAAAGCAATTGGCCCAACGACTGAAAATAGCAAGTCATGATAACTGGTTGGTTTTTCAAATTTGGAAGCTGATAAATAGAGATGTTCCCCAAGGTTGAGTGCTAGGATCACTGTTTCTTTATGTCTAAAATGTCTTGAATATTGGGCTACAGAGTAAAACGTCAGAATTTGCTGATGTTGGGTTGGCAGACAGTGAGGACGATACCAATCGACTGGCATGGTGGCACAGTGGCTGCTTCACAGTGCCAGGAACCTGGGTTCAATTCCAACCTTGGGTGACATTGTGGAGTTTGTACATTCTCCCTGTGTCTGTGTCAGTTTCCTCGGGTGCACTGGTTTTCTCCCACAATCCAAACAGGTTAGGTGGATTGGCTATGCTAAATTGCCCCTCGCCGAGGGTACGGAGATAGGGTGGGGTTTGGGCCTAGGTACGGTGCTCTTTCAGAGGGTCAGCGCAGACTCAACCGGCCAAATGGCCTCCTTCTGCACTGTAGGGATTCTATGATCTATGATGCAACAGGGCGTGATAATTTTAAAATAATGGGTGGAGATCTAGCAGATGGAATTTAATAAAAAGAAGCACAAATTGATCCAATTTGGCAGAATGGATCGGGAGAGGCAATATAGACTTACGGGCACAGTTCTGAAGAGGAACAGAGGGACCGGGATTCATGTGCATTGATATTGGAAGGTGGCTGGAAATATTGAGAGAGTAGTTCACAAAGCATTTGGAATCTCGGGCTTTGTAAATGGAGTACAAAAGGAGTGAAATTATGTTGAGCCCTTATAAAGCTCTGGTTAGGCCACAACTAGAATATTGCATCCAGTTCTGATCACTTTAGGATATGTGAGAGTCTTTGAGAAGGGTACAGAGGATTTAGCAGAATGGTTCCAGGAAGAGGGATTTCAGCTACAAGGTCCGGCTAGAGACGCTCAGACTGTTTATCTCAGAGCAAAGGAGGCTGAGGGGAGATTTAACAGAGGTGTACACGTTTATCTTAGGTTTCAATAAAGTAGACAAAGAAAAGCTGTTCCCATTCACTGATGGTACAGGGACTAAGTGACACAGATTGAAGGTTTTGGGCAAGAATGCAGGAGCGTGTGAGGAAAGGCTTCTTTATACAACAATTCGTAATGACTCAGAACTTGTTGTTTCAAGGGTGGTGTAAATGAGTTGATCACAGATTTCACAAGTAAATTGACAAGGGGCGGCATGTTGGCACAGTGGTTAGAGCTGCTGCCTCACAGCACCAGGGACCCGGGTTCAATTCCAGCATTGGGTTACTGCCTGCGCGGAGTTTGTACATTCTCTCCACGTCTGCGTGAGTTTCCTCCAGGAGCTCCAGTTTCCTCCCACAGTCCAAAGATGTGTGAATTGGCCATGCTAAATTGCCCCTAGATGTGCAGTTTATGTTATGGGGTTATGGCTATAGGGCGGGGTGGATGGGAGAGTGGTCATGGATAGAGAGCTCTTTCGAAGTGTCGGTGCAGACTTGATGGGTCGAATGGCCTCCTTCTGCAGTGTTGGGAATTCCATGAAATTGGATTGGCAATTGAAGGAAATAATCATTCAGGGCTTCGGGGATAGTGCGGGAGAATGGGACTAACTGGGATGTTCCATAGAGAGTCTATGGGCCTCCTTCTGTGTCATAATGATTCTACGGTCAGGACTTTCCCTGTGGGCTTCTGAAACCCACCGTCAAGCTGAAATGTGAGTCAGAAGCCGGTATTTTGTGCGAAACAGTCACTCACTGTCACTTTCCCCAGAGTGGCCACTTAATGTCTGAAGGACTGGCTCAATGTCCAAACAAGGGTGTTGGACAGGCTCTCAAAGCAGGAGGGCCAATCAAAGGCCTTCCTGCTTGAAAAAGTTGGCAGGCTGTAATAGCAGGGAAGTAAAGTAGAGGGAGCTTTAAAATGTGAGATGGCTTGGCCCGATGGGCCCGTAAGTCTATATTGCCTCTCCCTATGATTCCCTCCAATTTAAACTTAAACTATAAAATGGGTTTTGTAGCCAGACCACCAGTGTGGAGGTCGCGGGAGCATCCCTTCTACTGGACGGCCAATGGATGCTGCATTACCCAGGCAGACAGCGGGCCTCGAGGCCTGTCTGGAGTATACCCTCCCCACCTTCACCCCACCCCACCTGGCCTGCCGCTGGACATCTACACCAGCCCCAGGTGTCTGGAAACTAGATGCTGACTGGAAGATCCCAGTTGACTTCATTTAATTAGCCTTAAGTGACCTTTCATGAGTATGTTGACGATCCGCCTCATTCGGGCATCTCAATCCCCCCTGCCTCCGGGAGAAATGGAGCTGGGGAACCGACATGCTAGCTGACGGGCTTATTTTTAGCTTTCGCCCACCACCAATCCTGACCTTGGTGGTGACTAAAAGTCCAGCCCAGTGATTCTCAGATCTCCATGATTATGCAGCAAATAATAAAACAAATTACATCTCGAAGAATTCACTGACAATCTTGCAACACACTCAAAAGTGACTGGAGCCATTTTTATATCTAGGTATTCAAATGAAGACACTATCCAATGTGTTCCCTGAGCCAGGCCCTTGTGTCATAGAATCATCAAATCCCTACAGAGCAGAAGAAGGCCATTCGGCCCATCGAGTTTGCACCGACCCTCTGAAAGAGCACCCTATTTGGCTCACTCCCCTTCCCTAATCTCCTGACCTCCTGAAAAAGCAGTCACATTGCTCTCACCTCCCACTTCCCACTCAAGGTGGGCAATCTGGCAGTGCTGAAAACTGTGCCAGTAGCCATACTACTGACATTCTGCAGGGTCATAAAATCCTGACGGATGTGTTGATCAGTAATATATCCCCTAACGTTGTCTTTCCGCTGTTAACTGCGCCACTAACTCCCCCAGGGATGAACGATTTGCATTTTCTGGAAGGATTTGCCAAATCCATTAACTCTCTGCCTCAAACTTTAAATTCCCTCAAAGAGATTTCATATTGCTTGCTCATAGTTATTAGCCGGATTTAGAAATCAAAAATTCTTTTCCCTTTTGACCTATGGATCTGGCTGCAGCTATTTAAATCCAAATGCATTCCTAATTGTAAAGCAATGATATCATCCAAACCGGTCGCTGATGTTTGAGACCAGTACGGTGCTGTTAAAGGAGAGACCATTTTCGTAGAATCATAGAATCACTAAAGTTCAGAAGGAGGCCATTCGACCCATCGAGTCTGAGCACCCTACCTAGACACATTCTCCTCCCCTATCCCTGTAACCCCATCTAACCTTTGGACACAAAGGTGCAATTTAGCATGGCTAATCCACCTACCCTGCTCATCGCTGGACTGTGGGAGGAAACCGGAGCACCCTGAGCAAACCCACGCAGACATGGGGAGAACGTTAAAACTCCACACAGACAGTCACCCAAGGCTGGAATTGAACCCAGGTCCCTGCAGCTGTGGGGCTGCAGTGCTAACCACTGTGCCTCCGTGCTGCCCCCTTTCAACCATACATTTTTCTAATCTATACTTCTCAATCTGCGATATGTTTAAAACTGACCCAATTAGATCCTGGAAGCCCTGTGAAAGTTTTGTTATTGGCTGTAACCATGGCAACACTGGTACATATTACTCCAGAGGCAACAACATACATTGAAGCTTTCCTTAGCATCTTGACAACACCAAAATCTCGCGGCCTGTCAAAGTCTCCAAAGCGTTCTGCCCATAATTTGCGGACAACTGGCTGCAGGTATGGTCAATGGATTCCTCCCACTTCTCCATCATTTCCAAACATAATTGGGGAAGTATTTCTAATTCTTGCATATGGGATTGACACTGGTTCTTTTGAATATGGGTTATGGAAGGTCGGAGTCCCTCAGTTCCTCAGCTAAGCATACTTATTTCTCCTGCCTCCATGGAGGAAAGGTGCTCTTTCTCTCGCCCACCCCCAGATCTTTATTTACAGCAGTGATCAGTGCTTCATACAATAAAAACCCTACTGATTCACTGGGAACTTCATCCTGAAAGGATATCTGGGCTGGTATTGGGTACTTGGGTCGGTGATAAAGGGCAGTGGTTGAGGATCTGAAAATGCCGGCAGATTGTGTTCTAAAAGTCCTGGAGTGGTGATTGGATCTTGGCCCCTTCCTGTGTTACACACTGAAGTACTTAGCTGCTGACACAAAGACATTCCCTTAGCTATTAAGGAATTAAACTTGGAAAAAGCATATAAAGCAGTCAAAACCAATGGCTATGAGTCAACTCTTCCTTGGGAAGGAGACACAATAGTTCAAGGCACTGAGTGCAATGCGCATTACCCCATATGAGCACACGGGTGTCATGGCGATGGGAGCAGGGATAAATTTTCATCTTAACCACGCCACTGGAATGAAAATCAAGTGGATTCTACAATGGTTCGGCAATCCAATCACTCGGATAAGCCCTCGGAGTAAAGACAAAAATTGTCTCTTGTCCCCTTTGCCTCTTGAAAGGAGCAAAAATTCTAGTGTCAAGAAATCTGAGTTACCAGAATGGGTTTTATGTTCATCTTTTTGGCATAAACGATTTCCCATGTCACCCAGGTGCTGAGTGAGAAAAGGTTTGGGATGTGGGAATGTGAGTGAAGGTTCTATCAATGATAACAGATTTGTCTTGACTTAACTTGTACAGCCCTTGAGACATCATTGACCCACTTCCTGTGGCAGTCCTGAGGGTGGAGGCATTTGCACCCAGTATTACTACTACCTTTTCTCCCTCAGCATTAATAACCCTCTTACCGGCTTCCTGTCTTCTGAAGTCTCTCTCTTCTGACCCTGGCTTTGAGCAGCAAAAGCTCCAGAGATGTATCTGAAAAGCTCGCTGCCCTTGTTACAGCTGGTTCTCCAGCCCAACGCACCCCCCATTGGCTGCTGCACCCTGAAACATCTGGAACCCACAGCTGTTGGAAAAGTGGAAAACACCCTGTAACTGGCTGAAGTTTTTAAAGATTGCAGCAGTACTTGCACCAGTACTGAACTGGATTTCCTCCCAGTGGTGGCATTACTGGTCCAAGTCTATCTTGAATAGCAAATGAAGGACCAATGACTAAATTTCAGTGGGTAATCCATCAAACAGAAGGAAATTTAACACCATGCTGTTGTTACCACCTCAATCTGGCTGAATACTGAAAAAGAGACCACAGCAGATCACACACTAGACATTGGCAGGATGGGTGGAGAGCAGTGAACATTTAAAGGGGGGGGGATTGGCAGTTGTCAGATTGTCAGGTTGGCATTACTAGATCCTGTGAGCTATATTGGAAGTTTTAATACAGATTATTTTCCTTGAGGCTACCTGGCCCTTTAAGTTGCTGACTGTTGCGGGCGTGTGACTCATGCAGCAGCTGCCATTTTCTGACTATACCCTGCCGCAGTCCCAACAATGCAAAGCTCCTCAGCGCACATTGGCAGGAAGAAGCCAGAAATATTCCAATGAGGATGTGCACAGAAGTCCGGCTGGCATAAGTCGCAGAGCTGTTGGGAGAAGGTGGAAAATTTGTCCTGGCAAATTTCTTCTGGTGATCGGCAAAGAACAGAAAACTGAAAAAGAAAGATTTGCATTAATATCGCATTGTACGGCCATATCCTCTGCCTTAGTGATGTTAATTGAGGGAGACACTTCGCCCAGGACACTGGGAAGGGCTGTTCTGCTCTTCTATGTAATGCCGTGGGATTTTTTTAAATGTCTAGCCACAGGACAGACAGGACCTTGGTTTAACACTGGTGGTTGTCAACCTGTGACCCGAGGGCCACATGCTTTCCAACAGGGTTATGAGTGCGGCCCACTCACTAAAGTGGCAGCACGTAAAGTGAGGGCTAGTCGAGTGAGGTGCTGATGGCTCACAACATTGACTGCGAGAGCCGTGCACTCCCTCCGTGCCCAAGCAAAAGCGTGGATTTTTTTTGTGTTTACTATATGAGGTTGCTGACAGTTCTTTATGAAACTATGGAAACAATACAGCACAGAAGGGGCCATTCAGCCCATCTTGTCCTTGCCGGCCCAAAGACACCCAAGTGCCCTTTCTAATCCCATCTTCTTGCACAGTTTTAGAAATATAAGAACGATTAAGTATGTTCTATAACTTTTGAAATATTCGGCGTATATTAAATGGATTCAATCTTATTCGTGGTTAGTGAACAAGCCCAATTTTAATCTTGTGGCCCACTGAGATGTGGGAGGGCCACTCATGCGGGCCACTCACCAGCCTAGGTTGCCCATCACTGGTTTAACGTCTGACAGTGCTGCACCCCCTTGGTATTACAGTGGCGTGTCGGCCTAGATTTCTGGGCCCATATGTCTCTGGGATGGAACTCGGAGCCACAGGCTTCTATATCAGGGTGAGAGTGCTACCAACTGAGCCAGGGCTAGGAGGAAATCGAGGTAGAAGTACGTGAAATGGAAGTGTATCGTAGGAATTGTCGGAGCAGGGACAGCTCCAAGTCAGTACCTCAAGGTGAACTAATCATCAGCTGAAACGTTTGCCACTTGAAGGATTACAGAGAGGGATTATCAATCGCAGCATGGTTCAGGATGTCAGAACAAAGTTACCACTGTGTGTGTTAATTTCAACCTTCTTAGCAGCAGAGGTGTCCAGAAATGGGCTGTAAGAATCTCCTTTGTGTTTATTCAGGGAATAAGGGCAAGGAATAATTTTCCACAGTTACCCAGCCCATTAAAGGGACAAGCTCCTGACCAAAATCAACAAGTTAACAAAGCCATCAGTGGCTCCTCTCCATCTCAATCTGAATTCGCTCTTGTGTTGCAATGCTGTGCTCATCATAGAAGCAGGAATGGCAGCTCGCACTCACCTGAGTCAGAAAACATTGAGTTCACGTTGAACTGCAGAGACTTCAGCACAAAATCTAGGCTGTCATTCCTGTGCAATTGTGAGGGAGTGCCGCTCAGTCGATGGCATTGGGCTGGATTCTCCGATCCTGTGGCTATGTCCACAGGATCCGTCTGGTCTTACAACCAAAAAGCCGGCACCGCCCCCGCACTGATCCTCCGTCTGATGGGGGGCTAGCAGCCGGGCAGCACAATGCCCCTCCCCGGCTTGACCTGTGGATAAGGCCGGAGAATGTCCGGGTCCGTGGTCGCGCATGCACAGGGCAGCGACTTGCAGCGGCCGCGTCGTGCAACATGGCGCCGGGCACGCGCGGACCCGGCCTTCCAAAAACTGCCCCCTGTACCCAGCCTCGCCACCCCCGGACCTCCCCCTCCAGTCCCCCGAGCCTATGCCGAAGCCTCCCCAGCCAGCGGAACGGCTCTCCCCCTCCCCGCCCGACTTTGGCAGCGATGGACTAAGTCCACAGATGCCACGCGAGGTCCCCGGACAGTGTGAGCACACGTGTCGCACACCATCGGAAATTTGGCCCATCGGGAGCGGAACATCGGGGGATTGGATTGGATTTGATTTGTTTATTGTCACGTGTACCTAGGTACAGTGAAAAGTATTTTTCTGCGAGCAGCTCAACAGATCATTAAGTACATGGGAAGAAAAGGGAATAAAAGAAAATACATAAAAGAAAATACATAATAGGGTAACACAAGGTATACAATGTAACTACATAAGCACTGGCATCAGATGAAGCATGTTATCTGGAATAATTTTCCACAGTTACCCAGCCCATTAAAGGGACAAGCTCCTGACCAAAATCAACAAGTTAACAAAGCCATCAGTGGTCAGTGTTAATGAGGTCAGCCCATAAGAGGGTCATTTAGGAGTCTGGTGACAGTGGGGAAGAAGCTGTTTTTGAGTCTGTTCATGTGTGTTCTCAGACTTCTGTATCTCCTGCCCGATGGAAGAAGTTGGAAGAGTGAGTAAGCAGGGTGGGAGGAGTCTTTGATTATGCTGCCCGCTTTCCCCAGGCAGAGGGAGCTGTAGATGGAGTCAATGGATGGGAGGCAGGTTCGTGTGATGGACTGGGCGGTGTTCACGACTCTCTGAAGTTTCTTGCGGTCCTGGGCCGAGCAGTTGCCATACCAGGTTGTGATGCAGCCCGATAGGATGCTTTCTATGGTGCATCTGTAAAAGTTGGTAAGAGTCAATGTGGACATGCCAAATTTCCTTAGTTTCCTGAGGAAGTATAGGTGCTGTTGTGCTTTCTTGGTGGTAGCGTTGACGTGGGTGGACCAGGACAGATTTTTGGTGATGTGTATCTCATGGAATTTGAAACTGCTAACCACCTCCACCTTGGCCCCGTTGATGCGGACAGGGGTGTGTACAGTACTTTGCTTCCTGAAGTCAATGACCAGCCCTTTAGTTTTGCTGGCATTGAGGGAGAGATTGTTGTCGCTGCACCACTCCACTAGGTTCTCTATCTACCTCCTGTATTCTAACTCGTCGTTATTTGAGATCCGGCCCACTATGGTCGTATCGTCAGCAAACTTGTAGATGGAGTTGGAACCAGGTTTTGCCACGCAGTCGTGTGTGTACAGGGAGTAGAGTAGGGGGCTAAGTACGCAGCCTTGCGGGGCCCCGGTATTGAGGACTATTGTGGAGGAAGTGTTGTTGTTTATTCTTACTGACTGTGATCTGTGGATCAGAAAGTCGAGGATCCAGTTGCAGAGTGAGGAGCCAAGTCCTAGGTTTAGGAGCTTTGATATGAGCTTGGCTGGGATTATGGTGTTGAAGTGGGAGAGCCTCAGGTGACGTCCTGCAGCTGTCTATACGACGTGCGGTGTACTCCCCGAGTATGCTGTTTTTGAGGGGGCAGAGCATCACAAAAACAGCGGCGACCCCTGATTCCGGCGTAAACGGGGATTCTTCGGCCGATCGGCGAATGCGATTTTGGCATTGGCGATCAGAGAATCCAGCCCATTGTCTTCCAGGTGACTAAATTCCTGTTTTCCTCTCAGGTGAATGTTGTTATGCCAGGTATAGACACGTCCTATCAGAACTTTTCAAAAGGTGGGGTTTTATGTTCCTACCCGCTGACGGGATCTTCCGGTCTGCAGAAGACCCCTCCCCCCTACGTGACAGGTGCCCCGGCAGAGGGACTGGCAAGCCACGCAAACCCCGTAGGCATCAGCGAGACTGGACAATCCCGCTGGCACTGCCTGAAAACATGCCACAGCTGTGGGCCTGAAAGTCCCGCCCAAATCCTCCGGCACCTTGAAACTGAACAATAAAATGCAGCAAAAGATAGCCACCGAGGTTTACCTCACTTGATCTACCACAAACTATCTTCAAAGGACAAAGGGACGTCTTCCAGTCAAAGAACTGTCAATATCCACATCCTTAGACCATCCAAAAGAGCTTTCCTGACCTGATGGGTGTTTTCAGAAACAAAAAGAGTGATTATCTCAGACTCCAGGGTGTATGTCTGCACACAAAGACCCAGGCTAGATGAACATTAGATACAGTATTTTAAATAGGCGGGTTGAGGGACAGTGAGGTCTGAGGTGATTGAGCAAGACCTGGTATAGGATCGATCCAGAGGTTTGGATGGTCTGAGATTCAGGGAGGGTGGATGACGGAGAGCAGCCAGAATGCAACGGGAACAGTCACATCTGCAGCGGAGAGTTTCAGCAGTAGATGGGCCGAGGTAGAAAGTGGTCGATGTCGTAGTGGTTAAGACGTGATTGAATAGGTAAGAGTGGATCTACGTTCGGGGAGTCTCACCGATCTGGACAATGAGAAGAAGCTTTGATCAACGTGCCCAACATTGCAGGAAGGTCAAGAAGGGAATATGCCCCAGGGTTTCAGAGGATGTTATTTATGACTCTGTGTAAGAGCATTTTAGTACTGTGGCAGGGGCAGAGACTTGGAGATATTCGAACACAGATTTGAAGAAAGATGGGTATCAATCTGAGAGGCCCCAACATGTTCGTCACTGGACTGGGCAAACACCAGGACCCAGAGGTGAAAGACCAAGATGGAGCATGGGAACAGGAGTAGGCTGGTCAGTCGCTTGGCACATCTTGTTTCCATATTCCTTAATGACCGTACCTCATAAAAATTAGTCTTCATTTTGAGTTGTTCAGCTGATCCCTACACCTGCCGGCCCAGACTCAGCAGCTTTTTGAGGGAGTGTCCCAAATTTCCACTATGCTTTGTGGGGAAAAAGGTGCTTCCTGAATGCATTCTCCAAATGGCCCAGCTCTCATTTTAAGGTTACGTCCCTGGTTCAAGACTATCCTAGGAGGAATGTTTCTCTCGATCATTCCTATCACAACCATTCACCAACTTAAAAAACTCAACCAGATCGTCCCTTAATTTTCATCCTCCAGAGACTACAAGCATAATCTATGCAACCTGCCCTCACAATTTAATCCTTTTAGCCTCGGTATCATGTTGGTGCATCTGTATTGTATGCCCTCCGAGGCTGGTAATTCCTCCGCAAATCCATGCTTAAAAACTTCATACCACTGCCACATCATTCCACCCCTTTGTATTCCAGCCCATTTGTGATAAAGGCCAACATTCCAGTCGGGAAATTGAGGTCTGGCCTAGGAGACAGTGCTAGGCATCAATCCGAACAGATCTTTGATGTGGTATCATGAAGGGAAATCTGATTCAATTTCTCCTTTACTTTGCTTCAGTGGAGCACAGGGGATACATTTGGCGCAGTCATTCTGGGCTGTGATGACTATCGTGTCAGTTATCTCCCATTCGAGTGGAATCGGGTGAAGGAGTTTGTGACGTGAAGCGAAGACAAGCCACTCGCTGGAGAGATGTATCTATCCCAAACATTGTGCGAAGGCTCTTTCCACAGACTGAACAATCGAGCCAAAAACAAGCCACGTTAACTGATGTAATGCGACTGCAGTTTAACACTGCAAAATAAGGCCTTCGTGCCCTGTGACTTTTCTCTGCTGTTAAATTTCCTAATTAAAATTTTGCACAGTAGGTAAAATCCTGAACAGCAGATTGCAGCAGCCTCATTTCTGATGGTCAGCAGATTTGCTGGTCTGTGAGGCACAGCAGGCTGCTGTTTGCATCAACCTTAAAGCTGAACTACATCGCTTCAAATCAAGATCCTGACAGGAAAACATTGTCACCTCACAATTCAATGGAGGGCTTTATCAGCAAGTCGATCACTGTCGCTTTCGGTCATTATGAAGAAATAATAAGATGTAAAACACGTCCAGTAGTCGTAATATACAACAGTATATCATGATACAGATACACACACACTGATGGACACACAGCAAGACCAATTAACACACCAGTTAGAGCACACTCACTATAAGCCAGGGGGCATCAGAGTTCCCGCTCATTGGGGATGCAGCCTCCTACAAGGACAGAGTTTACAGCTTACAGCACAGATCCTCACCATGTGGCAGGCATAGGTCTTTAGTTTAATCTAACATCGTGTTAACCCACAGTGAAAGTATGTTCAACAGTTTCTAACTTAATAAAATAGTGTTGCACTATTTTAAGTGTTGGTGGCCTGTATGTGTTCCCAACACATCATGATACCAGGAGTTGAGGGATATTAGAACTTCTTAGACCTACCTGCAAGTGATCTGCCTTCCACCAGCATACAGTCATCCTGCAACATGGACAGCGTCCGCCCGCCGCTCCGCATTACCGGTAACCTGGGGGCCAACTGGAAGATATTCAAACAATGCTTCCAGCTCTACCTGGAAGCCACAGACCGGGAAGATGCCTCGGACACCAAGAAGATCGCTCTCTTCCTATCCACGGCCGGCGAATATGCCATCCACATTTTTGCTGATGATGAAGATAAATCAAAATTCAAGAGGGTCCTCCTCGAGTTTGACACTCACTGCAACATAGAGGTGAATGAAAGTTTCGAGCGCTATGTATTCCAACAGCGTTTGCAGGGTAAGGATGAACCTTTCCAGTCCTTTCTCACCCACCTCCGCATCCTTGCGCAGTCCTGTAATTACGGGCCCACCTCCGACTCCATGATACGCGACCAGATTGTTTTCGGTGTTCAGTCGGACCCCTACGCCAGCAGCACCTCAAGGTAAAGCAGCTCACCCTAGCAACCGCCATCGAGACCTGCGTGCTACACGAACACGCCACTAGCCGGTATTCCCACATCCAAGCGGCTGAAACGGCGCGGCAAGTTCCCCACGAGGCAGAATGGGTCCAAGGAATCGAGAACTCCAGGGCCTCAGCCTGGATGAGGGCGGCCATTTTGCGCGCTTTTCGTGGACTCTCGTGCTTGTGCGCACCGAACGAGGGGACAGCAACGTCGACGAACGTACTGCGCAGGCGCGCACCACGTACACCGCACCATGCATGCGCGGTGGCGCAGTGAACGTACTGACGCTACAACGTGCGGCAACTGTGCCCCGCCCATTTAAAGCGGCAATGTCCTGCCAAATCCCGACAATGCCTGAGATGTGGCAAACTGGGCCACTATGCTGCTTTATGCAGATCAGCTCGGCCTGCCAATTCGTATCGCTCCGGCCAAACTCACAGGAATGTCCGGGCCATTCAACCCATGGTCACCGAATCCGATGCAGACCTACTACCCTGATATTGACACCGAGGACCCGAAGGCGCCTTTTCGAGTCGGTATCGTTAGAAAAAACAGGGTGTCCCCGAAGCAAAGAATCCAGCCTCGATCGGTATACAGCATCGATCCAGACGATGAGTGGTGTGCCACCCTTACGGTCAAGCGGTCCCAAATACGATTCTGCCTGGACACTGGTGCCTCCGCCAATCTCATTGCGCGGTCTGACCTCCAAAACCTTCGTGTCAAACCAGCCATCCTCCCATCAGCCTGCCAGCTATTAGATTAGAATGGCAATGCCATTGCTTCAGCGGCTCGTGCCAACTTGAAGTGACGCACAGGTCACGCAAAGCCATCCATCCCTTTGAAATCATGGGCTCCTCGAAAGCCTCGCTGCTTGGCACGCAGGCATGCAAGCTGTTGAACCTAGTTCAGAGAGTTCACTCTCTCTCTCCTGCTGATGCATCTGCCTTTCAGGACACTGACTTCAGGGCGCAGCTCGATGCCATTATCAACCAGTACCACGATGTCTTCGAGGGCATGGGCATGCTCCCGTACACCAACAAGATTTTATTAAAACCGAATGCCACGCCTGTGGTGCACGCACCTCGCAGGGTCCCAGCACCCCTTAAGGACCGCCTCAAGCAGCAGCTGCAGGACCTCCAGAACCAAGGAGTGATTTCCAAAGTCACGGAACCGACCGACTGAGTCAGTTCCATGGTATGTGTAAAAAAGCCTTCCGGCGAATTGAGAATCTGCATTGATCCCAAGGATCTAAATCGCAATATTATGAAGGAGCATTATCCAATTCCCAAGTGCGAAGAGCTCACATGTGAGATGGCTCGCGCCAAGCTCTTCACCAAACTCGACGCCTCAAGAGGATTCTGGCAAATCCAGCTCGATAAATCCAGCAGGAAACTTTGCACATTTAATACCCCCTTTGGCAGATATTGTTACCACAGGATGCCGTTCGGGATCATATCTGCATCAGAAGTGTTCCATTGGATTATGGAACAAATGATGGAAGGCATTGAAGGTGTTCGCGTCTATGTCGATGACATAATCCTTTGGTCCACCACCCCGCAGGAGCATGTTAGTCGTCTCCCGCGCGTATTCAGACGTATTCATGAGCATGGCCTCCGCCTCAACAGGGCCAAATGCTCTTTTGGTCAGAGGGAACTCAAGTTCCTCGGGGACCACATCTCCCAATTGGGTGTGCAGCCGGATGCGGACAAGGTAGCTGCCATCACAGCTATGAAAACACCAGAGGACAAGAAGGCGGTCCTCCGATTTCTGGGCATGGTCAATTTTTTAGGGAAATTTATCCCTAACCTCACCTCTCATACCACGGTTCTCAGGAACTTGGTCAGGAAGACGACAGACTTCCAATGGCTCCCTGCCCACGAGCGCGAATGGAGAGAACTCAAAGCAAAACTCACCACGGCCCCGGTCTTAGCTTTCTTTGATCCAGCAAAGGAGACCCAAATTTCGACCGATGCCAGTCAATCCGGCATTGGGGCAGTGCTCCTTCAACATGAAGAGGCCTCATCATGGGCCCCCGTTGTATATGCGTCATGTGCGATGACCCCCACGGAGCAGCGCTAGGCGCAGATAGAAAAGGAGTACCTGGGCCTTCTGACTGGTGTGGTTAAGTTTCACGATTATGTCTACGGACTTCCTCAATTCACCGTCGAGACCGACCATCGCCCGATGGTCAATATAATATAGAAAGACTTGAACAATATGACGCCTCGCCTCCAGCGTATTCTTCGCAAACTCCGGCGATATGACTTCCAGCTGGTATACACCCCAGGCAAAGACCTCATCATTGCTGACACTCTCTCCAGGGCAGTCAACACTCCATGTGACCCAGCGGGATTTGTCTGCCAGGTTGACGTCCATGTGGCATTTGCGGCCTCCAATCTACCTGCCTCGGATGAACACCTCGTCCAAATACGCCACGAGATGGCGGCTGGCCCCTTGCTACAGCGTGTCATGCGCCACCTAACGGACGGGTGGCTCAAGGGCCAATGCCTTCAGTTCTATAATGTCGGAGATGATCTGGCGGTAGTAGACGGGGTTTTTCTAAAACTGGACCACATTGTCATCCCGCATGGCATGCGCTAACTTGTCCAGGAACAACTACACGAGGGCCACCTTGGCGTGGAAAGGTGCTGCCGACGGGCCTGAGAGGCAGTGTACTGGCCCGGCACAGTACTCAACTGCCCCACTTGTCAGCGCTTCCAGCTGGCCCAACCATGTGGACCCTGCATCCCCATGAGTTGGTCACGTCGCCATGGACCAAGGTGGGCATCGACCTGTTCCACGCGCTGGATAGAGACTATGTCCTGAACGTGGTCTACTTTTCGAATTACCCGGAGGTGATATGGTTGCACAACATCACCTCGTCTGCAGTTATTCGTGCATGTAAAGAAACATTTGCTCGACACGGCATCCCGCTCACGGTTATGTCGGACAATGGCCCCTGCTTCGCCAGCCAGGAATGGTCCAACTTCGCCAGGCGGTACAATTTTGCCCATGTGACATCCAGTCCCCTGTACCCCCAATCCAACGGCAAAGAGGAGAAGGGAGTACATATAGTCAAACGGCTCCTATGCAAGGCTGCCGATGCTGGGTCCGATTTCTACCTTGCCTTGCTGGCCTATCGCTCCGCCCCGCTGTCCACTGGCCTGTCGCCAGCCCAGTTACTCATGGGTTGTACCCTGAGGACGACAGTGCCGTCCATCCATGTCCCAGACCTCGACCACGTTCCGGTCCTTTGCCGGATGCAGCTGTCTCGTGCACAGCACAAGGCGGCTCATGACTCCCGTGCAGCTGATCTCCCTGCTCTGGCTCCAGATGACAACGTCCGCGTCAATCTTCCAGATGGGGGCTGGTCTGCAACCACTGTTGTCCTTCGGCAGGTGGCCCCCCGCTCGTTCCTGGTTCGTCTACCGGATGGCTCTATTCTGCGCAGCAATCAACGCGCCCTTCGTCTTGTTCCATGCTCGCCACGTGATCCTCCACTGTCGCCTTGCCCTCCTGCTGACCCTGCCACGGACTATGCAGAGCTCCCTGTCACTCTGCCTCCCCCTGACTCTGACGCAGTCCAGCCCGCTCCTGAACCGGCGGCTCTCGACCCACCCTTGAGGCGGTCAACCAGAATTCGTCGTCCACCTCAGAGACTTAATTTGTGAACTTTGCGGACTTATAGACTCTCTGAATTGTTTTGTTGATTTGTTTGATCGTTTCCCTGGTTTATATATAATGTTGATCTCGTTATTCTTGTTGCACACTGCTTCTCTGCACCAGGCACCTTCCCATGTAAATAGCTTAGTTCTCATGTACCTAGAGCTGTAAATATGTCTTTGCACCCCACACGTAGTTAGGAACATTCTCACCACACATTATTTATTGCCACATGCATACATTCTTTTATAAAAGGGGGGATGTCATAATATACACCAGTATATCATGGTGCAGATACACACACACAGATGGACACACAGCAAGACCAATCAACACACACAACACCGCAGCCAATCACCAGTTAGAGCACACTCACTATAAAGACAGGGGGCATCAGAGTTCCCGCTCATTGGGGATGCAGCCTCCTACAAGTACAGAGCTTACAGCTTACAGCACAGATCCTCACCATGTGCTGAGTGCATAGACTGGTTCGGACAGGCATAGGTCTTTAGTTTAATCTAACATCGTGTCAACCCACAGTGAAAGTATGTTCAACAGTTTCTAACTTAATAAAATAGTGTTGCACTATTTTAAGTGTTGGTGGCCTGTATGTGTTCCACGGATCAAGTTCCAACATCAAGTATATGTTGGGTTTTAGCCTGTACAGGAGCAACATAAGAAACAGAGTTGATGGGCCTGAATAATAGGCCACACCAGGAACGAAAGCAGACGGTCGCTTAGAAAAAGTGCTGACAACCTGTGTGGCATGTCCCAAGCTTCATCCTTGGCCTGGGCTATTTTCCTGGATTGGGCCACTTAAGACCAGTTGAGGTCAGCTGGAATTTCCCAGTTGGCCTCTGGTCCTTGAAGGCAGTGCGTTCCAATTTAACTTCCTGGAGGGGATTTCTCAGCAGCAGACAGTGGGTCAGTGTTTGAGGCAGGCCTTGAATTCCTCCCTGCCTGCCTGGATGCAGCAGCAATCACAGGCCGCAGTGCGGAGGGGCTCAATCCCAAGCAGTGGCCTGTCTGCAAAAAGCCATTCTTTAAAAAGTTGGAGAGTGGGAGGCTCCATTTTAAATGCACCCTCCCTCACTTTGCTGCAGCTTTCCCCCGATGGGCTCTCTGGCTTCGAGAACCCATCCACTGGTCATCACTCCAGGGAACGTCACAGTGAGTGACTGCTCCCACTCAGTGCTGGCTTCTTCACCCACATCTGAAACTGGCAGTGAGGTTCAGGGAAAATGCAGCCCTCTGGCCAGAATTTCACGCTGCTCCCTTGGCGGCATCTGAGGCTGGTGGGTGGGGGGGGGGGGAGGGGGGGGGGGAGGATATTCCCTCTGGATTACCACTAGCCCTGACCTGGTTGCAATTTTACACTAGTGTGGCCAGAGCCTCGGATGGGAAGCCCATCCTTGCCCAAATTAAGGCCCTTAAGTGGCCACATGTGGGCTGGTTTAACTCAGTGGGCTATACAGCTGGTTTGTGATGCAGAACAAGGCCAGCAGCGCGGGTTCAATTCCCGCACCAGCTTACCCGAACAGGCGCCGGAATGTGGCGACTAGGGGCTTTTCACAGTAACTGCATACGAGTGACAATAAAAGATTATTATTATAATTGCCGTTTCCTGCGCAGCCTCAATTTTTAAGTAAGAGCTCTTACAACACCGGGTTAAAGTCCAACAGGTTTGTTTCAAATCACTAGCTTTCGGAGCACTGCTCTTCCTCAGGTCCCTTTAAGGATCAGTGCTCCGAAAGCTAGTGTTTGAAACAAACCTGTTGGACTTTAACCTGGTGTTGTAAGACTTCTTACTGTGCTCACCCCAGTCCAACGCCGGCATCTCCACATCATGGCTACCATCAATGTTTAAGCCCAGCGGATGGATGACAATCAGGGAGGGGAAGGCGGGTGGGCTCCTCCATCCATAGCCCCTGTCTGACAGGGGGCGTCCGCCCCTTAAGTCCCGTGATCTGTGGACCTCCCTCTGCCCCAGCTAACCTAACCCCTGAGATCCTTCCGACCCCCCACTCACAATCCCAGGCTGGAACTGCTAAGGTAGCACTTTTTGTTTGACAGGAATCAGTACTGCGGGTGCTCTATGTTGGTGCAGGGGTATGCGGGGGGGGGACGGGGGGGGGGACTGAGAGGGCGAGGACCCTTATCAGTGAGTTAGGGCATGGGGGTTGGGGGGGGGTTTGGGGTCAGGTTGGCGGTGTCAAAAGATCGGGAAACCATTTAAAAATGGTGTCCTGATCTTTCCCTGCACAGAGGTGTTCTGGCGAGTGGAGCTTATCACTGCAGCAAATGGGACTAAATGTGGCCTGGGACTGATCTACCCAAATCGCCATTCAATAGCGTGGTGTTTCTCAGCGCTCTGAGCGCAGGGAAACACCCTGGCAGTCGCGTGCTACAGGACTTGTTCTTTTGCCACAGATACTGCCAGAGCCTCTGAGTATTTTGAGCATGTCCTGATTTTATTTGAGACTTCCAAGACCACATTATTTTCATTTTGTGTTGTCGCCTTTCTCTGATGACTGCTCTGTTCTGTTGTTCCTTTATTTCCTCTTTTTCAAACTAAACCTAAATTTCGACGTAGGCCGGGATCCTCCAGTCTGGCCAAAGGTGGGTTTGATGGGGGATCAGCCTGTGAGCAACGCAAATGGTCAATGACTTTGGTGGGACCAGAACATCCCACTGGTGGCCAATGGCAAGGTCCTCCACCGCCAGAAAACCCACCGTGGGGGCGTCCGTAAAATTCCAGCGATGGCCTCTGCCTCAATCATTATCTTTAGTCGTGCATTCCACAGCCTCATAAGACTCAGTGTAAAAAAGGATTCTCCTGCATTCTGCCCTAAACCTTTAGAATTTTGACATATCTATCGCTGTTTGTTTGTGACCCTGAACCATTACAAATGGTCTACTGACCAACCGGTCCCATCTCTTCATCATTTTAAACACCTCCATCACGTCACTTCACAATCTCTGTTCCAATAGAAACACAAGTCAATCTTTCTGAATCTCTGTATTTGCCTTTCTTTAAATCAGGCAACATCCTATTTCATCTGTGCTGTCCCTCCATTGCCTGAACATCCGAAATCTATATAAACAAGGTGCTTCAATTCTGAAATCGTACAGGCTGATTGTTACGGCCTGAATTTTCAGCCAGGGTAGCCAGCCTTGGGAGAAGGTGCCCGCAAAGGTGGGATCGCCATTGCTGGAGGAACGAGTGCAAGCTAGAGTCGGGCCAGTTGAGCCGGGTAAGAGGTCGGAGGTGGCCATAGGGATTACCAGGTGCCGAAGCTGGCTGTTTGAAAGGCCCACCTCAGTATTTTGGCACTTCAACCCTCACCCCTCATGCCCCCTCACCCGCCTCACCATCCACACTCCCATGCCACCGCAGCCCCGCCAGTCACCCATGGTCCCCTATTCCCCAATGCCAAACTATGTCCCTCCACCTCCCCCATGCAAAGCCATGGCACTTCCACGCCCATTGATCCACTATCCACTGTCCAAAACCAATGAACCCTATAGTGATGATAGGATCTGTAAAAAAAACAAAGCTTTTAAAAAAGTAATTTATTCATTACTTGCTACTGTGTTTAAAAAGGTAATTTCACTACAAAGCGATAAGAGTGTTAATCATCCAAACACAGTAATGTTTTAAAAATTCGTACATGGGACATGGGTGTCGCAGGCTGAGCGCACATCTCCAAAAATCTGTCCTGGTCCACCCACGTCGACGCTACCACCAAGAAAGCACAACAGCGCCTATACTTCCTCAGGAAACAAAGGACATTCGGCATGTCCACATTAACCCTTGCCAACTTTTACAGATGCCCCATAGAAAGCATCCTATCGGGCTGCATCACAGCCTGGTATGGCAACTGCTCGGCCCAGAACCGCAAGAAACTTCAGAGAGTCGTGAACACCGCCCAGTCCATCACACGAACCTGCCTCCCATCCATTGACTCCATCTACACCTCCCGCTGCCTGGGGAAAGCGGGCAGCATAATCAAAGACCCCTCCCACCCAGCTTTTTTAAAAATAAATATTTTTATTCTCCTTTTTCACATTTTCTCCCACATTTACACCCATCAACAATAAACAATAATCAGCAAGATATGTCAGTCCCCATAATAACAACGATCCCATCTACCCACCAACCCCCAAACCTCAACCCGCATGTTTACATAAACAAATGACAAAAAGGAATCAGGGATTACCCGTAGTCACCCTTAATCTTACACAGCTCCCCCCCCCCCCCCCCCGCCCCCCACCCCCAACTAATGTTCGATGTTATCCAGTTCTTGAAAGTGCACAATAAATGGTGCCCATGACTTGTAGAACCCCTCCGAGCTTCCCCTCAGTTCGAACTTAACCTTCTCAAGGGTCAAGTATTCCAACAGGTCCCCCCGCCACGCCAGGGCACTGGGTGGAGAGGCTGCTCTCCATCCCAGCAGGATCCGCCTTCGGGCGATCAACGAGGCGAAGGCTATGATATCTGCCTCCGCTCCCGTTTCCAACCCTGGCTGGTCCGACACCCCGAATATGGCCTACTGGGGACCCGGGTCCAGTTTCACATGCACCACCTTGAAAATTACCCGAAACACCTCCTTCCAGTACTCCCCTAGCTTTGGACAGGACCAAAACATATGAACGTGATTCGCAGCCCCCCCCCCGCCCCCCCCCCCCGGCAACACCCACACACACCCTCTACTCCTTCAAAAAATCGGCTCATCCTTGCCCTCGTGAGGTGTGCTCGATATACCACCTTCAGCTGTATCAGCCCCAACCTTGCACATGAGGTGGAGGCATTCACTCTCCGGAGCACCTCACACCAGACCCCCTCCTCTATAACCTCTCCCAGCTCTTCCTCCCACTTTGCTTTGATCCCTTCCAGTGGTGCCTTATCCTCTTCCAGAATAGCTCCGTACACCGCTGACACTGCCCCCTTCTCCAGTCCCCTTGTCGTCAACACCTCCTCCAGCAATGTGGAGGCCGGTTCCTCTGGGAAGCTCTGTATCTCCTTCCTGGCAAAATCACGAACCTGCATGTACCTAAACTCTTCTCCCTGCTCTAGCCCATACTTCGCTTCCAGCTCTCTCAATCCTGCAAACCGACCCCGAAGAAACAAATCTTTTAGCGTCTTACTCCCCTTCTCTTCCCATTTCCGAAATCTTCCATCCCACCTCCCAGGCTCAAATCTGTGGTTCCCCCGAATCGGCATTTCCCTTGACCCTACCCCCAACCCGAAGTGTTGGCGAAACTGCCTCCAGATTTTCAATGAAGCTATTATTACCGGACTCCCTGAATATTTCCCGGGAGCTATCGGGAGCGGCGCTGTTGCAAGTGCCTTCAGCCCTGACCCCCTGCACAAACTCTCCTCCATTCTGACCCACTGAGAATCAACCCCTCTGACCCAGCTCCGCGCTTTCTCCACATTCGCCACCCAGTAGTAGTACAAAATGTTCGGGAGCCCTCCCAACCAGCTTACTCAGTCTTCCAACTTCTTCCATCGGGCAGGAGATACAGAAGTCTGAGAACACGCACGAACAGACTCAAAAACAGCTTCTTCCCCGCTGTTACCAGACTCCTAAATGACCCTCTTATGAACTGACCTCATTAACACTACACCCTGTATGCTTCATCCGATGCCGGTGCTTATGTAGTCATATTGTATACCTTGTGTTGCCCTATTATGTATTTTCTTTTATTCCCTTTTCTTCCCATGTACTTAATGATCTGTTGAGCTGCTCGCAGAAAAATACTTTTCACTGTACCTCGGTACACGTGACAATAAACAAATCCAATCCAGGTGCTGCTCTGAAATAATCTTCTCCCATTAGAAATTCCTCTTTGTTTTCACTCAGTGACATTGAATTTACTTTGCCACTTTTTTGCCCATTGCATCTTATTGGTAACCATTTTTGCAGCTTTACTTTATCCTCAGAATTAATTACCGTGCCTCCTCTTTTAGTCTCATCTGCAACTTCTGCGTTCAAAGTAATACAAGCCAGCAATCTGTCTTCATAGTTTAACCTGCTAAATTGGCATCATTCTGGTGAATCGCACCCAAATAGATCCTTCCGGACTTGCGGTGAGCGCGGGAAATAAAATGAAGTCTGACTAAACACCCTGTACCAACTGAAGTATAATTTCCTCCCCTTTTTAAACAAATGCCCTTGAAATGATGTTCACCTACAACAAGAGAAAGTGAAGTCAATGAGAATATAACGTATATATATAAAATAATACAATATTGAACAAATATATATATAATAATATATAAAGTTACACACACAGCAAACACAGTTTACCATTGAACATTTTAAAGAATATATAAACTTTTGGAAACTATTCCATCATCTATCTTATTTCGGAAAAGGTATTTAGTAATTTTTTTACAATATTTCTGTAGAAGTACCAGGATTGTATTTTTCAGTATTAACAAGATATATTAATCTCTGGCTAATAATAATATGTTACGACTGTTGTAAAGTTTAGTAACGCACTGGTTGAAACCTTTCTTTGTGGTCGCTGCCTATCTTTCAGTTGAAGTCAAAGTTGATGTGACAGCCCCTGACAAGGAGAAGGAGAGAGAGAAGGAAAACCTTTCACCAAATGGCAAAGTCAGCCCTATACCCCCCTGTAAGGCCAACGGGAGCACAAAGCACATCGAGGAACGGCCCATCACGATCGACCTCGACCAGAATCCAAAGGACATGGTAGAGATAGCAGTGTGCCATGTCAATGAACTCCAGGATGGACAGTAAGTATCAGTACATGAGTGGCCACCGACACAACAATGAGACATCACCTATATTTTACCAGGGAACCGTCCACAAGTGAGTCAGTCCAAAGGGCGAGATTCCAGTTGGAATCCTCATTTTGAACAACTCTTAACGAGACTCTAGGGCAGGAGGGATAGAGTCCAATGTCACTGTTGGTTCACAGTTATCATCTACCACTGAGCCTTACCTTCCTTATTAATTTTCCATTTCAGAAATTATTGCTCAAAATCCGAGTAGGGTTGCCAACTGTGATTAAATGTGTCCCTGAAGGTTTCATCACATGACTTGGCCCCAGGCTCCAACCATTAGTCGGCCAGCACTTCCATCCTTCTGACGCATTGGGCACAATCCAATGGCCACGCTGTGTCGGAAAAGCAGCTCCCCGCAGCGCAGCGTGGCCGATAAAAGCCGGGAGATCCCGCTCCCGGGATCTACTCGGCTTGCAACACTTTGCGAGGTCCAATGCGATCTCGCAAGGTGTTGTGATATAAATTGTGCCCATCGTGGGCGGGATCATTTTTTGGCAAATCTGCATAATAGAGTGAGACAGCTAGCCTCACTTTAATGTGCAGATTCCCGAACCCCCTGAGGCTTCGGGATTCATTCCCTTCACTTCAGAGACCTTGGGCGAAATTCTCCTACCCGCCCCGCCACATTTCTGCGCCGACCGGCCGGCGGGAGTCTCCGTAACACCGGCCGGTCAATGGGGTTTCCCATTGTGGGGCACCCCCACGCCGTCGGGAAACCCCCGAGCGCCGGCAGAACGGAGACTCCCGCCGGCGGAGAATGACGCCCCTTGAGTGAGCGCTGTTCAGCACTGGTCCCCACAAACGGAATGGATTTGGAAGCCCCCAGCTGCATGCCCTTTGGGTAGGGTGGTGCCCAGGCATTGCTGGTGCCACCTGGGCACCCTGGCAGTGCCAGCCTAGCACCATGGTCGTGCCACCTGTATGCCAACCTGGCACTGTCATGGTGCCCAGGTGGCACTGCCAGCTGGCATGGGTGGTGCTAAGTTGGCAATTTTGTGCATGTGTGATTGGGCTGGGGGTGCCCTGGGTGGGGTGGTGTTGGGTGCTGTTCGGGCTGGGTGGGGTCCCTTTGCATAGTGTGTTCGGACTGGGGGGAGGTCGGGGATCGCTTTGGGTCTCGGATATCAGGACGCCATTTAAAAATGGCGTCCCCATCTCTCGCTACACTGGGGATTTCTGGTGAGCAGAGCTTCCACTGTACAAAACGTGGCTATGTGCGGCCCCTTGTACAACGCGAGTTGCATTGAATAACCATGTGTTTCTCGGCACTGCGAGCGCCGGGTGACACGCAGCTAAACACGCTCGCTATGGAACTTTGTTCCCTTTAGGGAGAATCGCGCCCATTGTCTCCCATGGCCATTAACATATATAGTCCACCCCCTCCTAATATTCAAAGGCATCCAATACCTGAAAGTGTACTATGAATGACACCCATGAATTGTAGACCCCCACCCCCCAACCTCCCTCCACACAGATTCCTCTCCTCCACTTACTCCTGTAAACTCCTCCCCCCAGTATAGGTTCCTTCCCCCAACTTTCCACCCCGGCTAGACCACTCGGACCCTGTTCTGCCAGGCTCCGATGGCCGCAGCCCCTCCCCCCACCTCACTCCCGTTCACTGGCCGGCTTAAACCGGCCAGCGTGGAGGCCCCTGCCCGGGTCCCTTTCCCCCTTGCCCGGTCCCAGGGAAACAAAGAAATCCCCTTTAGCACACAACCGCAGCATACACACCCAAACCCCAAAGAACCATCATTGCAAATGAAAGTTCCATCTCTTCCCTTGTCCAAATATATACAGCGTAGACTCATTTAGTACAGACACCAACACGCAGTGAAAAAATAAAGTTACATGAGGCTACATCGGTACACGACCCGCTCTCAGTCCCATTTCTCAATTCTGCCACAGTCCTTCTGCCTTCGCAAACTCCTCCGCCGCTTCTGCCGTCCCAAAATAAAAGTCCTTGGATTTGTATGTCACCCTCAACTTAGCTGGGTATACTATGCCACACTGCACCTTGCTGATGTACAGTGCCTTCTTCACTCAGCCGAAGGCCGCCCGCCTCCTCGCCTACTCCACCGTAAAGTCCTGGTATATGCATATACCAGCTCCAGCCCACTGCACCACCCGCTTCTGCTTTACCCAGCACAGGACCTTCTCCTTCAGCCTGTACCTACGGAAACAAACAATCACTACTCTTGGCGGCTCAGTCGCCTTTGGTATAGGCCTCCATGACCAATGAGCCCGATCCAGTTCGTATCGAGAGGGATCGTCCCCCTCCCCCAATAGCTCCGCCAACATCGTGACAAAATACTCCATCGGCCTTGGGCCTCCCACCCCTTCGGGCAGACCCACAATCCTCAGATTCTGCCGCCTGGATCTGTTTTCCAGGTCTTCCACTTTGGCTCGCAGACCCTTGTTGGTCTCTATCTCCTTCCGCAACTCCTTCCCCATCGAGGTGAGTTGATCACTGGGCTGCGATAATGCCTCTTCCACTTCCTTCAGTGTCTCCTCTTCGGTGATTCCGGGAGCGTGTCAAAACCCTCTTCATCCCCGGGTGGGAGCAAGGGGAGGACGGATTGTCCTGGAGCGGGGGCTGCAGTGGGGTGCGCCCGGGGAGGGGAGGGTGGCGCCGGGGCAGTGCGGGTGTGTGTGGGGACCCAGCTGGTGCCAGATCCCTGAGGGAGACTGTGTCTTGGCGGTTGCAGACGATGAGCGGCCCGATGAGGTGCCCGACGGGCAGGGGTCCTGAGGTGGGTAAGATGGCAGCGCCCACAGGCCGCACGTGTCCTGGGGCCGGCAAGATGGCGGTGCCCATTGGTTCTAAGGCAAGCAAGATGGCGACACCCACGGGACGCACGTGTTTTGAGTGGAGCAAGATGGCGGCGCCCACGGGCCGCAGGTGATCTGAGGAGAGGAAGATGGCGGTGCCCACTGGCCGCACGTGGAGGGTGCCGGGACAATAGCAGTGATTGAGCGGGCCTGGCACACTGCAGCAAAATGTGCCTTCTTGCCACAGGCCTTGCAGAGCGCGTTCCGCGCCGGGCAGCGCTGCCGGGGGTGTTTGGTCTGATCGCAGAAGTAGCACTTGGGTCCCCCAGGGTTGATTGGCTGCCGCGCGGCGCAGACCTGGGGTTGGCTGAGCGCGGTCGCTAATGGGGTCCACGATGGGGTGGCCGCTGGTGGAGTCCACGATGCACAGGGGGAATGGGCCGTGCGGTCGGGGGCATAAGCCTGTACATTGTGTGAGGCGACCGTGAGCAACAGCGCTAGTTTCTTGGTCGCCGCGAGGTCAAGCGTGGCCCCTTCTAAGAGGCGCTGGCGGATATAGTCAGACCCTATGCCCACAACGAATGCGTCTCTCATTAGCAGGTTCGAATGTTCAGTGGCTGAAACGGCCTGGCAGTCACAGTCCCTCACCAGGGCGAGCAGGGCATGCCTGAAATCTTCCACAGACTCACCGGGAAGTTGTTGCTGCATGGATAGGAGGTGCCTGGCGTAGATCTTGTTGGTCTGCTGAGCGTAATTCTCCTTCAGTAGCGCCATGGCCTCTGCGTAGGTAGGCGCTTCCTGGACGAGGGGAAAAACGTTGGGGCTCAGCCGCGTTTACAGAATCTGGAGCTTCTGTGCTTCTGAGATTGGGTCTGGTGCAGACCCGATGTATGCTTCAAAGCAAGCTAGCCAATGTTGGAAGTCCTTTTTGGCGTTGTCTGCTTGAGGATGCAGCTGCAGGCGATCCGGCTTGATGCGGAGGTCCATCTCTGAAAAACTCAGTGTAATAAATTGATGCGCGATCAATTACACAAAGATGAGAGTAGGATGTAATCGAGGCTTTATTACACTGAGATGTGTGGCCTCCTACAGCAGCTTACGAAATGGCTGCTGTTCGGAGAGCACACACATTTATACTCCGACTCCTGGGCGGAGCCAGCAGGCAGGGATCTACCCCCGTACCTGTAGTACAGGGGCCTTACCGTAATACCCATATATACAATATAATACAACAGTGGTGACTACCACAGTCATTTCTTCTGCTGTGAGCGATGTGGCCTCCCTGGTGCCCCAGCCTCCGCTTTCCTTACAGTTCCCGCGCTGACTTTTCCACTCATCGGCGGACTTTCATTAGCCCCCTTTTTCACGGCCGTTTATTTCGAAAGCTTGGACATTTCTCCTCACTGTGTCTTCCTCCAACTTTTTCAGCATCCGTTGCCCCTGGGGCCGGGCATTAAAACCCCAAACATTCTATTCCCGAGCGGGAGCCCTCCAACGTGCGGCTGCCTCCCGCCCGCCGTCACCAGGAGCCGACAAACATTCTTTGACGTCCCGATGCGTTTCCTCCAGGGTCACACACAGCAGTGTCCTGGAGATTGATGTTCACTTGCTGGAGGCTCCAGGCCAAATCCTGCAGGGTTGGCAACCCCATCAGAGAGCAGCAACGAGATTTCCTCTGCCATTGCCAGTGACTGGGTTACACGTGTTAAAGCGATGATCGCAATCAGAATTTCATTTCAGGGATTAAACTGTCTACTGAGCTGGATTCTCACTGAATTGCTTGTTCTGACACTTAATAAAAACCCACACAATAGAATTGCCATGAATGTCTTGTTTGCACCAAGTTGATTAAATAGCCAGAAGGAAATGGGGTGAAATGGCTTTTCTTCCTCAGATGATGGACCCAATGTATCACATCACGGGAATAAAACGGATGAATTGGGGCTGCAGTTTGACTTGGCATTTCTGATGGTGAACAGCAAAATGGCATTAGTAAGCCAGCAGTGCCACCAGCAGGAATGCAGCAGTATTACAGCTCCTACAACACACACTCCAGAAAAGTCAAGTGTTCAGTGAACTGAGCCAGGCCGAGTGGAAGGGGAGGGTAGGTACGCACAAGAGGCCAGAATTGGAAGGGTGTGGCAATCGCAGAGGGGTGGGCGAGGTTACAGAGGTGTGGAGGGCCAAGAGTGGGGGGGGATTTGAACACAAGGGTGAGAATATAAAAACGAGACATTGGGTGTGGTTCGGGCAGGCCGTTCGATTTACAGGGAATTCACAATCGGGGCGGGTGAAAATGAAATGAACTGCCGGTGAACCATGTGCTTTATGCCCACAGGATGCGAGAGGTGGATGTGGCGTACGGCAAGGCCCTGCTGATTAAAGAGAGAGGAGAATACTGTGCAATAGGACACAAATGTCCCCATTACGGAGCGCCCCTGGTGAAAGGTCAGTGTGTAGTCACATGGACACGGTTCAAGGTTATGAGGAATACTGAAAAAAACTGCTGCAGCAAATTGTTAACTGACGGAGGATTCAAGTACCACAGCACGATAATTAAAAAGCAAAGCATTTGAGTGGCAGCGCAATGTGAAGTAGGTCTCAAACACAGGGATACTGGATGGCCCTTCACATTAGGGCCTGTCATTGCCAAGAATGGTTCGCCTCAGTCTGGTGAAGATGCATCTCTGACAAGCCCTTCAACAAGGGAGGTAGGACTGATTCTTACATAATAATAATCTTTATTGTCACAAGTAGGCTTACAGTAACACTGCAATGAAGTTACTGTGAAAAGCCCCTAGTCGCAACATTCCGGCGCCTGTTCGGGTACACCGAGGGAGAATTCAGAATGCCCAATTCACCTAACAGCACGTTTTTCAGGACTTGTGGGAGGAAACCGGAGCACCCGGAGGAAACAGCCGCAGACACTGGGAGAACGTGCAGACTCCACACAGACAGTGACCGAAGCCGGGAATCGAACCTGGGACCGTGCTATCGTGCCACTCATAAGATGTAAACAGTAACATGAAGGACAGGAGAAAACTGCTGCAGTGTGGCCTTCAATTTTCTGCTTATTAAATTTGATGAAGATCGAAGACACCGCATCTCCCTGTCGCCTGACAAACTCAGCCCTCGGCCAAACAAAAGGGGACCGTGTGTACCATCTACAAGATGCACTGCAGCAACCTGCCAAGGCTCCGAAAGCAGCACCTCTCGAAACCGTGACCTCCACCACCCAGAAGGACAAGGGCAGCAGGTGCATCAGAATGACATCGCCCTGCAAGGTCCCAAACCACCTGCGATCCTGGCTTAGAAATATATCACCATTCCTTCACTGTCGCTGGGTCAAAATCCTCCCTGACCAGGACTGCGGGTATACCTGCACCACGTGGGTCAAGAAGGTGGTTCACCACCACCTTTTCAAGGACAATTAGAGATGGGCAACAAAAATGCTGCCTCCATCCAGAGTGTGAATAACTCGGAAAGGAAACTACGCACACACAAGGGGCGGAATTCTCCCCTCCCCATGCCGGGTGGGAGAATCGCCCGGGCGCCGCGTGAGTCCCGCCATGCCGCCCCAGCACCCGCACGCGATTCTCCCCCCCCCCGCCCCCCCAAACCGGCACGGCGGGAATCACGGCTGGTCGCTCGGAGAATCGCCGCTCGCTGTTTGAAACGGGCGAGCGGCGATTCTCCGGCCCAGATGGGCCGAGCGGCCTGACCAACACGACAGGTTCCCACCGGCGCCGTCCACACCTGGTCGCTGCCGGCGGGAACAGCACGGAAACGCTGGGGCGGGCGGGGGGTTCCTGCACCGGGGGGGGGTGGGGGACTCAAAAGGGGTCTGGCCCGCGATTGGTGCCCACCGATCGGCGGGACGGCCTCTCTGAAGGAGGACCTCCTTTCCTCCGCTGCCCCGCAAGATCCATCTGGCATCTTTTTGCGGGGCGGCCGCGGGGAGGATGGCAACTGCGCATGCGCGGATGACGTCATTTACGCGGCGCCGGCCGTGTCATTTACGCAGCGGCGCTTTTACGCGGCGCCAAGGCCCGGCACACGTAAATGACGCGCCGCCGCTCCTAGCCCCCCGGGGGCGGGAGACTAGGGGCTGGGAACGGCCTCCGACGCTGGGGTGAAACACTCCGGTTTTCACTCCGGCGTTGGCACTCAGCCTCCAGATGGGAGCATTGCGCCTAGGGTGTCCGGAATCCGATGGGAGTGAATATTACCTGGTATGCGGTGCACACGTTCAAAGCTGGCACTAGAACACCCAAAAGCTGGACTGCAGCAGTCAGCAGCAAAATGTATCACTCTTTTCCTGATGTAAAGTGGTTTGATATTGTGGACTATTATAAATTATAAACAGAATGAAGCCTCTATTGGTGATTGTACTCGGTATAAGAGGCGTGATTTCTATTCTCAGGTGTCTTGACCAATGGGCGAGTTCGGTGTCCCTGGCATGGTGCCTGTTTCAATGTTGCAACAGGCGATATCGAAGATTTCCCAGGATTGGACAGTTTACCCAAGTTTCAGGTAATGCTTGCTGTGTCCTTTCGTGCTACAATATCTCCCCTCCCTGCCCGGCACCGTTATATGTTCCTTTGTTCCCTATTGTGTCAACCATGATTTAGTTGGTAGCACTTCTATCTCGGAGTCAGGAGGTTGTCGGGTTCAATTTTCACTTCACAATCTTGAGCCCAACAATCCAAGGTGACACTGCAGTGCAGTACTGAGGGAGTGTTGTACTGTTGGAGGTGCCGTTTTCCAAAGAGGTGTTAAACCTGAGGTTCTGGCTCACCTTTTGGGTCAATGTAATGAATCCAGTGTCACTATTTTGAAGAGAGACCATTCAGCCTATCCATACATATCTGGTGATCATGTCCCACATGAGCAGTAGTCATTGACTGTTAATTGGGAGAGGTGTAAAACAAGTTCTGATTTGCTGTCACCTGTGCCGCAGAGTCAAAATTATCCCCACTCAACGTTGAAGACTCAGCTAATTGTAAACTAACCACTAGTTTAACAAAAGTATAGCGTTTTAAATGTTTAAACAAAATAACAGCCTCTGCCTGAAGAATAGAGGCTCCAGTCATGGTGAGACACAGGGTAGACTCTTGGGGGTTTTGCCTGGATAGCTGGAGACCCCCACACTGCCTCTTTTCAGGATGAGATGTTGAACCACAAGCTAATCAGGCAGTGCTGAGGCCTTCCCCTAGAATCAAGACCCCGGGAGCACATGTCTCAGTTACTGAGAGTCCGCACATCCTCCCCGTGTGTGAGTGGGTTTCCTCCGGGTGCTCCGGTTTCCTCCCACAGTCCAAAGATGTGCAGGTTAGGTGGATTGGCCATGATAAATTACCCTTAGTGTCCAAAATTGCCCTTAGTGTTGGGTGGGGTTACTGGGTTATGGGGGTAGGGTGGAGGTGTTGACCTTGGGTAGGGTGCTCTTTCTAAGAGCCGGTGCAGACTCGATGGGCCGAATGGCCTCCTTCTGCACTGTAAATTCTATGATAATCTACGATAAACCACAAGAACAAATGCATGAAAATGCAAGAAAACATTAATGGTTATTTTTCATTAAATGTTTTGCAAAATTGAAAGATTTCCAAATAACCTGTAAATTGCACAGAACCCTTCAACTCCGGTTGAAAAACATACCCTAATCATCTTTAACAAAGCAAAATATGGTGGTTTCTGGAATTTGGAACTAAAAACAGAAAATGCTGGATAAACTCAGCAGGACTAAAGAAAAAGGCTTTTTAAACGAAATATATACCAAATAAAGTGCATATCTTACATCTTATGGATTAATTGCAATTCAGAATATCTTCTTTTGTTATTCTCTGTATTTATGGATTCTCCTTCTAACATTTCATATTCTATTACTATCCAACCAGTGTACTGACGACATGCTTCCCTGCCAGTCTCTTGTTTTGTTGTATAACTAGGAGGGTGCATCTTGTAATCTTCTCCCATGTGGTGATTGAACAAATAAATTATAAGCCAAAGTGTTACAAACTTCATCAAAATCCATTAATTTTAAAATCACAACTAATATATACCTTACAATAATTTAGAGTTGAATTTTCTATGTAAATAATATAAATGTTCAACAAGCAGCCACTAATTTCAGATACTTAAAAAAAGTTAACAGTTACAGCAGTGAAATATTGTAAGTGTTGTCATAACTCTTTTTATGTTACCTTCTCCGTTACTGAAACCATAGCAGCACTGGATAGCATTGTGGATAGCACAGTTGCTTCACAGCTCCAGGGTCCCAGATTCGATTCCGGCTTGGGAATCTGTGCGGAGTCTGCACATCCTCCCTGTGTGTGCGTGGGTTTCCTGCGGGTGCTCCGGTTTCCTCCCACAGTCCAAAGATGTGCAGGTTAGGTGGATTGGCCATGATAAATTGCCCTTAGTGTCCAAAATTGCCCTTAGTGTTGGATGGGGTTACTGGGTTATGGGGCTAGGGTGGAAGTGTTGACCTTGGGTAGGGTGCTCTTTCCAAGAGCCGGTGCAGACTCAATGGGCCGAATGGCCTCCTTCTGTTCTGTAAATTCTATGATAATCTATGACTGGCAGCATCTGTGGAAAGAGAAACAGTTAATGTTTTGAGTCCTTGTGACCCATCTACAGAACTGAAGAGGGATAGAAACGTAATGAATTATAAAATTGGAGAGGGAGGTGGGGCAGAATGGAAGGTCAGGGATAGACGGAACTAAGGAGAGATTGACAAAGGGGGTGTTAATGGTGGCATTAAGGACTGAAAGAGTGCTTTTAGTAGCATAAAGGTAAGAATGTGTTAATGGGAGAACAAAGGAGAGTGCTCAGTGGGACCTAACTGAAGAACAAGTGACAGGTGATACTGTGGGGGAGGGCTGGCATTGTATTGGGGCAAACCAAGGGAACCCAAAAACAAAAAGAGGGGTCAGGGTGGAGGAGGAAGTTCACAATCTAAAGTTGCTGAACACAATATTGACCCAGAAGGGTGTAACATGCCTAATCAGAAGATGAGGTCTTCTCCCAGTTTGCGTGTTCTGCTTTTTAAAATCTCGAATCACCTTTGTTCACCTTCGCAGGTCAGAATCGAAAAGGAGAAGGTGATGGTACGAGCAAGTAAACAGGTAACACAGTGTCCTTGTGAAATTGGTCCCTAAAGCTATATGTTCTGGGAGTGAATTCAGCCCCAGGCCTTTGGGTGGAAAACCAGATCTCCTCCACAGGCTGTAACAATGATACATAAACTGGGTTAGAGAAGGCCCGCGAGCCCTGAGAAAAAAATAAGCTACCCCCCAGTTAAGTCTAGTGTGCAGTTAATGACCGCACAGGGAAGGTCTGATCATCAAATTACACAGCAGAGGCCGAGGCCATTTGGTCTATTGGTCCTGTGCTAGCTCTTCCCCGTCTCATGCTTTCCGCTTACCCCTGCCATTTCTTTTCTTTCAAAGCGTTTATCTAATCCCCATTTCAGTGCATTCCAGGTCATAATGCACTAAAATAAATCTCCTCATCTCCCTCCCCGGCTTTTTGCCAGTTGACCTGTAGGACCTGGTGCAGGGGGTATTGCTATTTTGAGTTAAGCCTGATTGTTGGCGCAGTGTTGTAATAACTCAGCAGTTGCAGCTAACCTGAGCCAAGAGCGCTTGACACTGGGTCAAAATGTGTCACCTTTCTTTACCGCTCCCCAGGACTGAGTGTCTTCACTTTGATAAGGGTGAAGACAAACACTTAAAAAACAAGCAGCAATTTGTCCTGATTGGTTGCTGATGATTTGTTTGCTCAGCACTTGTTACCTCCCCCGTGTTGCACCTAAGCGGCCCTCCACCCCTCACCCTTAACTCCTGCTGGAAGGCTGAACTTGGGAAAGATTTGTTGAAAAGTCATCGACTTGAAACTTCCTCCCTCCATATACCTGCCGAGTGTTTGCAGCATTTTCTGTTTTTATGACAGGGCCTAATTGGTGCTTTTAAACAGCACATTATCATAGAATTTACAGTGCAGAAGGAGGCCATTCGGCCCATCGAGTCTGCACTAGCTCTTGGAAAGAGCACCCTACCCAAGGTTAAACAGCACATTCATTCTGATTAGAGTGGCTGGAAAATCCAGACTGTCAGAAGTGTTCTTTTGAACGTTGTTTTCTACCCCATCATTGCGGGCGATCTGAGATCCAATATGTGCGTTGACACCAGCGGCGTTTGCCATTGAGTTTTTCGCTCAGTGTGACTTGTTGTGCGGACAAAGAAAGGAGCAATGTTCAGAACGCAGACCGATGACTGCTCCTGGTGAGAGTGTTCTATTCCCGGATCCATACACTCCATGGTGATATTCGACACTGACGATGCGCCAAGCCCAATGGAGTCCTTTCCCAGCATCCTCCCCCGACCCCGGAATTGTTGCCACTGTGATTTCACTGTCTACCCTTTTGCTCCCAGGCCCTCCAGTCACAGAAGAGGGTGAAACGGATGGCAAGGTGCCCGACTCTGAGTGTCAACAGCTTCAGCAACACCAGTGTGCTCATCATTGGGTCAGGTACGTGCACAATCCCCTTAAAGCTGAAAATAGCAGCTGGAGGTGAGACCACTGGGGAAATAGAGAGGATTGGGAACTTCACTTTAACCAAAATAAATAATTTGCATTTAGATAGCACCTTTCACGACCTATAAATGTCCCAAAGAGCTTTGCAGTCCATGAAGTACTTGTTGAAGATCTGAACTGGAAGAAATTTGGCAGCCAGTTTACGTACAAGATGTTGCAATGTAATAACGACCTGATAATCTGGTTTTTAGAAGTTGATCTATGGATAAATATTGGCCTTCCTTCCTTCAAAATTGTGACACAGGATCTTTTGCATCCACCTCAGAGGCCACACAGGGCCTCGTTTTAACATCTCATCTGGAAGGTGGTTCCTCTGACAGTGCAGCACTCCCTCAGTACTGCGCTGAAGCATCAGCCTAGATTTTGTACTCAAATCTCAAGAATGAGACTTGAACCCACAGCCTCTTGATGCGGGTGTGCTACCATCTGAGTTCCAGCTGGTACTGGGATCAAAGGCGAACTCAGTTGGCCGGACAGTTGGTTCGTGACGCACAGTAAGGGAACAGCGCGGGTTCAATTCCCGTACCGGCTGTGGTTATTCATGAAGGAACCGCCTTCTCCACCTTGCCCCTCGCCTGAGGTGCGGTGATCCTCAGGTTAAACCATCACCAGTCAGCTCTCCCCGTCAAAGGGGGAAGCAGCCCATGGTCATCTAGGACTCTGGTGACTTTATTTACTTTACTTTACTTTACAGTGTGGCACAGTTTTCAGATCAGTGAGCTGAACTATTCTCCGCCCATGAGAATAGTGAGGGATGCGAGCTATGTGTTTGATTTATTGATTTATTGTCACATGTACCGAAGTACAGTGAAAGGTATTTTTCTGCGGCCAAGGGAATGTATACAGTGCGTACACAGGAGACAAAAAGAATAATCGACAGAGCACATCGACAAATAGTAGGGAAGCAGTGAGATAGATTTGCAATGTTTCCTATACTGAATTAAGACATGAGAACCATGGAACAATGGATGACAAAGGAGGCTATCTGGTCAATAGGGGAAGCAGTGGCGCAGTGGTATTGTAACTCAGAGACCTAGAGTAATGCTCTTGGGACCCGGGTTCGAGTCCCACCACGGCAGAGGGTGGAATTTTAATTCAATAAAAATCTGCAATTGAAAGTCTAATGATGACCATGAAACAATTGTCGATTGTTGTAAAAATCCATCTGGTTCACTGATGTCCTTTTGGGAAGGAAATCTGCCGTCCTTATCTGGTCTGGCCTACATGTGACTCCAGATCCACAGCAATGTGGATGACTCTTAAATGCCCTCTGGGCAATAAATGTTGGCCCAGCCAGTGTCACCCACATGAATGAATAAAAAGAAATTCAAGGAGTAACATTGTCAGATTCTAAAACACACCACAGGCAGTGCAGTGAATGTAGACTCCATTAAAACAGACTGAGAGATAATGTAAAATAGCAGCAATCAAGGGGACTGGGGAAGATATAAAGAACATCAAAGAAATTAAAAGATGGTAGGAGATCAATGTGGGAAGACAAAAATAAACACAAATTTATCAATTATATCGGAAGAAAAAGACTAGTCGGGGGATTGTGTCACCCTTAAATGGATGGAGTTAATATTGTAAATGAATATAAGGAAATGGCAGACTTTTTGAATAATTGTATTGTACAAGACTTCACAGTGGATGAATATAGCTGACTTTCTGGGGGCAATGAATAATGAATAAAGAATTGGAACTCAGTAAAATAGTGGGCAGCACGGAAGCACAAATGGAAAGCACTGTGGCTTCTCAGTGCCAGGGTCCCAGGTTTGATTCCCCACTGGGTCACTGTCTGTGCGGAGTCTGCACGTTCTTCCCGTGTCTGCTTGGGTTTCCTCCGGGTGCTCGGGTTTCCTCCCACAGTCCAAAAACGTGCAGGTTGGGTGGATTGGCCATGATAAATTGCCCTTAGTGACCAAAAAGGGTAGGAGGGGTTATTGGGTTACGGGGATAGGTTGGAAGTGAGGGCTTAAGTGGGTTGGTGCAGACTTGATGGGTCGAATGACCTCCTTCTGCATTGTATGTTCTATGATCTCAAATGTCAATGTAAACGAGAATACGGCATTAGGAAAAAGTACTGATACTAAAGATTGATAATTTCCATCCGAATGTTTTAAAAGAAGTGGGGAGATTACTGATGTCTTTGCCATAATCTTCCAAAGTATGCTCAGGAGTTGTTCCTTTTTAGCAGAAAGCTGCAAATGTAGCTCCATTATTTAAGAAAGGTGAGAGACCGAAACCAGAGAAAATTATAGAGCTGCTAGGCGAACACTGTTAGAATCTATAATTAAGGATAGAAATGACGAGGCACTTTGTGAAAATTGACCTGATTAAAAGGAGGCAACATTTGTTTGTGAAAGGTAAGTCCAATAACCCCAATTGAATATTTTGAAACGGCTGAAATGATAGGACAAGAGAATATCAATGGATGTAGTTTATATGGACTTCCAGAGGCGTTCAATAACTTTCCTGAGACTGATACCGAAGATTAAAGTTTAATTAAAGGAATTGAAACAATATTATTGGCCTAGTTAGGAGATTGTTTAGATGGTAGATGATAGAAGACCAGATTGAATCCAGGTGATGGGGTTCTTGCCCACCGGCTCGCGAGCTGAAGAGAGCCCAGCATCACCCTGTGGTGAAGGCCTGCTGTATTAAATACTAGTCAAGCATTTAAGTTGCCACTGGCGGACCTTCCCAGGAACAAAGGCCCTGGGGGTTGAAATCCTACTCCCCCCAACCCAAGCGGTGCAGGTCAATCATAGGTCAGAAACTCTTCATTGCAGGAAGCACAATTGACGGAGCGGTGGAGACGCCAGGATCAACTAGGGAACAGTCCACAGGTGAGTAAGGAGGGAATGGTGGTCACCAGCTGGGAGAATGGAGAGGGTCAGACAAATCAGAAGGAAGGGCAGGTGGAGGCTCTCAGTGCCATCTCCCCCACCGCCTCCATCTCCCCCACCTCCCCCATAGCCAACCGGAACTCATGGGTTTGTTTTTTGGGCCTCCTATGTGGTACGTGCCCTGTCCACCACCAGTTGAATACCAGTAGCAGCGTGATAAGGCTTGCTTGCCCACTTGAGGGCCTCAATTGGTGGTGGAGTGAGAAGACTTCCACAAGCTTTCCCACGTCGGATTTCATCAGGGCAGAAATGGGAAGGCGGCAGGGTCCCTAGCTGGAACCCCCTAGCCTGTTTAAACCCCCCACCTCCAAACTCACCTCAGCATGGGCATTAAATTTGCAAAGAAGTGATGGGTGGGATTTAGTGGGCTCATCAGCCATGGATGCAAATCCCTCGTGGCTGCAAAATCTAGCGAGAGGCCAAAAACAGGATTTGCACCGGTGAGATTGTGGCAGCAACATACCCCAGCCTGTCCCCTATGACACGATCAGGTTCACACCCAGGAAGGGCGCCAACCTGCTTTGCATGAATTTCAATGCACTACAATATACGTAGTATGGTTAATGTCACATCTTCAGCCCTCACTGAATCATTCCACGCTCCCCCAGGTGTGATGTCACGCTGGAGCAAATTGCTTTTTAAAAACAGGAACCAGGTGCCAATACCAGTGTCTCCACTGAGCACCAGGGAGTCTAAAGTGCTGGATGAGACCCTGAAAGAGGAAGCAAAATGTTGCCCAGTGTGGATGGGGTGTAGCTGCTCAAAACACTGCAGTGGCTGTCCAGGAGTCGTAAGTGTAGAGGCATGACAGCAATGAGATCTCGGAATGATGCAGCCTGAGTAAGAAGGGTGCCTATTCGCCTATCGCTGAAGCTGAAAGCAATTGTGCCCTCATAACATTCCTGAGACTCATGCTCATCAAACTAATTGGCCATCAAGAGTTAACCCTTAACAATGTCAGCTGCCCACAGGTTCTGCCTTTTGGCTAAGATCAAACCAAAGATGAAGGACAATGCCTTTTCATGTCACCTTGAATCTTGTATGTCTCTCTTGTGGAGACCATGAATTTTATTCAATTTGAATTTGAATCGGTTTTTGGAACAGACAATGAGATGGAATAAGGGCTGTCTGTCTAATCTGCGCATTGGCTTTGCAACTTTAGGGATAAAAACAAATTCAAACTCAAGGAACTTGACATTAACTGGCCCAGGCAGCAGGCGATCGAGGGGTTTTCCAGCCCGACTGTCTGTTCCCTTTCCGTGGCTTCATTCACAGCCCTGGAGAGGGAGCATGCGGTGTCCACGGGTACCATTGAGGCCTTCCATGCTCAGTTTGCACTGCAGAGTCAGGGGTGCTCGATTGACCCTTTTAATCACCTTTTGATTTGATGTTTTTAAGTTTCATTTGCCCTTTGTTTCTGTTTAGGGCACTGACCCTTTAAGGAGAAGCCCCTCTTCATTTGGCCCTCAGTTTGTTGATTTAGTTTAATTGGTTGATCTCCAAGATAGTTCAAACTCAAGGAATGGGGTCTATGTTCAAGGCTAAACACTTAGGAACACGGCATCAAGAGGCACTGGCTTTGCTTATGTGCTGGACCCCAACGCCCGCCACAGGTACACCGGTCAATCAACTGTGCCCAGGTCACTCTATGTGTCCCTGTGGCACCAGGGAGTCCCCTTTATAAACAGGAAAGGGGGCAAAATTCTCCGGTATCGGCGCGATGTCCGCCGACCCGCGCCAAAAACGGCGCAAATCGGTCCAGCATCACGCCGCCCCAAAGGTGCGGAATCCTCCGCATCTTGGGTGGCCGAGCCCTAACCTTACGGGGTTAGGCCTGCAGCGGACTGATTTCCACCCTGCCAGCTGGTGGAAAAAGCCTTTGGTGCCCCGCCAGCTGGCGCGGAAATGACATTGCCGGGCGGCCGCTCACGGCATCCTCGCGCATGCGCTGTGGAGGGAGTCTCTTCTGCATTCGCCATGGTGGAGACCGTGGCGAAGGCGGAAGGAAAAGAGTGACCCCACGGCACAGGCCCGCCCGCGGATCAGTGGGCCCCGATCGCGGGCCAGGCCACCGTGGGGGCACCCCCTGGGGCCAGATCGCCCCACGCCCCCCCCCCCCCCCCCCAGGACCCCGGAGCCCGCCCGCGCCGCCTTGTCCCGCCGGTAAGATAGGTGGTTTAATCCACGCCGGCGGGACAGGCATTCTAGCAGCGGGACTTCGGACCACCTGGCCGGAGAATCGCGGGGGGGGGGGGGGGGGTGCCGCCAACCGGCGGTGCGCGATTCCCGCCCCTGCCGAATCTCCGGTGCCGGAGAATTAGGCAACCGGCGGGGGCGGGATTCACGGCAGCCCCCGGCGATTCTCCGACCCGGCGGGGGTCGGAGAATCTCGCCCAGGGTTCCACTCTGTCAATGTGCAGCTGATGCGTGATCATCAGATGTGGATCATGCACATGTGTGCACATTTTCCAGGGAGTGTTCATGCTAGTTACATCCTCGGGCAATCGCAGATCCCTGGCATTTTTGAGGGTCACTCCAGACTGCAGGGATGGCTTGTAGGGGACAAGGGATATCACCTGAGGTCTTGGCTGATGATACCAAGGCAGAGGCCAGAGACCGCAGCAGAGGCCCGGTACAACAAGGCTCACAGTGCCACCCGATCTGTGACAGAGCAGTGTTTCAACATCCTGAAGATGTGTTTCCACTGCCTCAACAGGTCTGGGCCATCCTCCAGTACAGTCCACAGAGAGTCTTCCACATTGTGGTGGCTTGCTGTGCCCTACATAACCTGGCTCTGCAGAGGGGCGATAACCTTCATGAGGAGGGCCTGGAGGAGCAGGGCATGTCCTCGGATGAGCAGGATGTTCAGGAGGGAGTTGATGATGTGGTAGCTGAGGATCCAGAGGATGGAGGCCAAATGGGAACAATGGTGCATATGGGCAGAAAGGCTAGGGATGCCCTCATCACCTCCCGCTTCGTGGACGAGCACCAGCATGTTGTTTGACAGCGCAACACACCCCACCTCCACTCCCAGGTGTCATGGTCCCTCTGCGACCAGGTTGGGGAGTCCTGAGTGCCCGTTGCCCAGTCACTGCAGGAGGGTGATGACAACAGCAGTGAGGAATGGTCTGTGATGCTCCTCAGCTACTGCTTTTGTCTGACTCTGGTCTGTCTGCTGCCAGCACACTGATTCCCTGGCTCATGTCTGAGTGAGGTTCTGCCTTTCAATCCTTTGTCCCTTTGCTCTAGAGAGGGATTAGGGCCGAGAGTCACTGAATGAGACCCGAGTCCTATCACTATGAGTGAAGCAATTGCAATTAGGGAGCCAGACCGTTTGCCTGACATTGAGGGGCAATGAGAAGGACTTTGTCCTGATGGGGAGAAGCGCTCTGCCATTGGGGTCTAGAATGTGAGGCATTGAGATGGTGAGAAACAGTAGCATTTATTTAAGTGACAAGTGCAGATGTAAAAAGTCCCTTCCGATACATCAGTGGTGAAGGTGGTCTGCTGCCTTCCACGCTCTGTTGGTGTTCTCTGGACGATCTTTTTGGATGGCACTGATATTGTTGCGTCACTCTGTTCTGCCTGCTGTACCTGAGTTGTGCCACTCTCAGGAAGGGGGGGCTTCAGATTGTCTGGACTTTCCCAGGGTCTCCTGGGTGGAAGGCCGAGGGATGTTCTCCAGCAGATTCCCTTCTCTCTGGGTGCACATGGGCCCCTGGGTTACTCCATGGGACGGAAGGGAAGCTGGAGTGAGCTCCAGAAGCCTCAATGTCATCTGCCAGTTCTGGTGGTCCTTCCATCATCTGCACCATGCAAGTCGAAGCCCTCAACCAAGGTCCTCAGGGACTGAGCCATGCTTCGGAGTTCTTCCGTCATGGATCTGACGTCTTGCCGCAGGCTTTCCACTGCGGACGCTGCCCTTGCAGTGTTGGCCTGGGTGCCATGCGTTGCCATCAACACCTCCTGCGACAGAAGGTTTTGGGACTCCTCCATTCAAACTTGCAGTCGCGAGAATATCACTGACACCACCTCCTGGTATTCCCGGCTCTGCCTTTGCATCTCTAGCTGCTGAGGGATGAACACGACTCCTGGTTGGGGCACAGCTGAATCCTTGGATCCAGCAGACCTTTGACTGTCTGATCCCTGGGACATTCCTGCCTCCACCTGATGTGCATCAGAAGCTGTGTGGTGTTCACCAGATAGGGACCCAGAAGCCTGTCTACTAATGTCACCCGCTGAGGTGTGTGTCTCTGCAATGGTGGATGGTGAGGGTGATAGCTGTGACGCCTCTGCCATGTCTTGCTCTGAGATTTCCTTTGAGGTGGTGTCGAGAGTGGTTGGTGGGCCACAGCTTGTAGATGGTCGAGGCTCTTGTTGATATTCCTGCAAGACAAAGGGCATGGCTTTCGTACATGGCCTGGTCAAGGGTTTGAGCTAAACAGAACTCACTTGAACCTGGTTACCTGGATGAAGGTGCAGTGGCTCTTCACTTTTCTCTCGCAGACGCACCTCGCTCTCAGTGCATGTCTGCTTCTGCTCCTCCCCTGCAAATCCAGTGCCCTCTCATCAAACAGAGTCAGGACCCTCAATTTGGGCATCCCATGGCCTGTCTTCTCTCGCTCTTTGGTGACTTTCTTCTGCAGGATCACAAATGGGGATTATCTGAGCTGAACAGCAGGTGGGTCAGAAGTCAATGACACCTGGCATGCATGGGAACTGTCCTTAAGCAGGGAGGGGTTGTGATGAGGAGTGCCGGGCATTTGCGGATATTGGTTGGAGGTCGGGTGTTGGGACCCTGTGAGGTGGCAACATGTGTGATCGATGTGACATTATGGGGGATGATGGAAGAGTGAGTGCAGAGTGAAGATGAGGAGCACTTCCCCTAGCTGATCGGAGGTGATAATAATAATGATCTTTATTGTCACAATTGGGCTTACATTTATACTTCAATGAAGTTACTGTGAAAAGTCCAAGCAGATTTAAATATCCATGTACACAGATCACTACACTGTAATAGTCAGGCTTGTTAAGGGGAGGCAACGATACAAATACATATCTGGATCAATATTTGAAGTGTTGGGTGCTCTGCCACACAGATGAACCAACACGGTTGCGAATGGTACAACTCAGTTTTATTTCAAACATCTATTTACAGTGGTAATCTGTTTACTGAGGTTCGATCATAACCCTTGAATCTGTGGACCTATTCCTAATTCTATCTTGTAGTGGCACTCAGCACATGGTGGATGTCTGAGTGGCTTGCTATGAGCTCTGTGCCCTGAGCTGTCTCCTTGCTCGAGTGCTCAGGAAGTGTCGTGTTCCCTGTTTTGTACTGTGTCTGCTCTTGCCTGTGATTGGCTGTCGTGTTGTGTGTGTGTTGATTGGTCCGTTGATCTGTCCATCAGTATGTATGTATGTATGTGCTATGATGTTTACCTGAATATCATGACAGTATTGGGCTCCGCACCAGAGAAAAGCTCATGAGAACAGCGTGAACCAGGTTAATAGGCTCAAACAGATTAATGTTAAGAAGAAGGATGTGCTGGAAATTTTGAAAAGCATCAGGATAGATTAGTCCCCTAGGCCAGGCGGGATAAACGCGAGGTTATTATGGGAAGCGAGGGAGGAGATTGCTGAGCCGTTGGCGATGATCTTTGATTCCTCACTGCCCACTGGAGTAGTACCCGATGATTGGAGGGAGGTGAATGTTGTTCCCCTGTTCAAGAAAGGGAAAAGGGAAATCCCTGGGAATTACAGGCCAGTCAGTCTTACGTCTGTGATGAGCAAAATACTGGAAAGGATTCTGAGAGATAGGATTTATGATTATTTAGAAAAACATAGTTTGATTAAAGATAGTCAACATGGCTTTGTGAAGGGCAGGTCATGCCTCACAAGCCTCATTGAATTCTTTGAGGTTGTGATGAGACACATCGATGAAGATCAGGGAGTGTATGTGGTGTACCTGGATTTCAGTAAGGCATTAGATAAGGTTCCCCATGGTAGGCACATTAAGAAAGAGAAATTTGGCTGTCTGGATACAGAATTGGCTGGTCGAAAGAAGACAGCGAGTGCTAATGGATGGAAAGTATTCCGCCTGGAGGTCGGTGACCAGTGGTGTCCCACAGGGATCTGTTCTGGGACCTCTACTCTTTGTCGTTTTTATAAATGACTTGGATGGGAAGTGGAAGGGTGGGTTAGTAAGTTTGCCGATGCCACAAAGGTTGGTGGAGTTGTAGATAGTGTTGAGGACTGTTGCAGGTTACAACAAGACATTGACAGGATGCAGAGCTGGGCTGAGAAGAGGCAGATGGAGTTCAACCTAGATAAATGTGAAATCTTCTTTACCATTGAGAAAAATCTGTGTTCTTCCTGCCTTTTGCAAAATTCTTTCATGGGATGTGGGTGTCACGAGCAAGGCCAGCATTTGTTTCCCATTCCAAATTGCCCTTGAATTGCTTGGCCTGCAAGGCTATTTCAGAGGGAAATTCAGAGTCAACCACATTACTGAGGGTGTGGAGTCACATGTAGGCCAGACCACATCAGGGTGGCAGATTTCCTTCCCTAAATGACATTACCAAACCAAATGTTTTTTTCTGACAATTGGTGATAGTTTCTTGGTCGCTATTACCATGACTAGCTTTCAATTCCAGAATTATTAATTGAAAATATATTCTACCAGGTGCTATGGTGGGATCTGAATTTCCTAGAGCACTAGCTGTGATCTCTAAATAACTAGTCCAATGACATTACCATTACATTACCATCTCCCCATTCCCTGATTGAGGTTTTCAAGATTTAGGAAAGATTTGATCAGGTAGATAGAAAGATATCTCTTCTGCTAATGGGAGAGTCCAGGAAAAGGGAACATATTAAAATCAGGGGTGAAATTCTCCTACCCGCCCCGCCACATTTCTGCGCCGACCGGCCGGCAGGAGTCTCCGTAACACCGGCCGGTCAATGGGGTTTCCCATTGTGGGGCAGCCCCACGCCGTCGGGAAACCCCCGGGTGCCGGCAGAACGGAGACTCCCGCCGGCGGAGAATGACGCCCCAGAACTCAGACTATTCAAGAGTGTGAAGACTTCTGACCTGGAAGAAGAACAGTAAAGAAAAGTTGTAATTTCTTTCAAATATCTGTGGAATCTGTATTTGTTTTAAAGAATGAATGAAAAGGACTTCTAAGAGTTTTGCATCAATTGTAAAGAGTTCAACTGAAATTTTCCTGGATTATACAAAATGTTGGTCTATGTGACCTGGAAGCATTACCAACAGGAAGTAAGTTGAGATACAAAAGCAATGTGGCTAGACACCGAGAAGACAGACAAAGAAACTACCGCTTAAGATAGGAGAGCTGGGGGGTGAGGTAATCAGCATACAGATGCAAAGAGACAGCGGACATAGACAGAATGTGGAACACAGAATTCTTGTGAGGGGAAGAAGCAAATCCCTCAGGAAGAAATCCGTTTTTCCCACTGCGCCACCGTGCTGCCCCTGATGAGGATAATTATTTATCTCAGAGAGTCATGCGTCTTTGGAGCTCTCTTCCTGAAAAGGCAGTGGAAGCAGAATCTTTGACTATTTTTAAGGCAGAAGTAGATAGATTTTTGGTAAGCAAGAGAGTGAAAGGTTATGGGGGTAGGGGGATGCAATTTTTAGGTTACCATCCGGTCAGTCATGATGTTATTAAATGGCGGGGCAGACCCGAGGGGCTGAATGGCCTACTCCTGTTCCTTGTCTGTATGTCATTATGCTGATGATAATTGTACCCTGTGAAAATTGCAGATGAAAGCTGCTGTCAGGTAGGACTCCTGACCTACCCCGGCATAAATAAAGAATAGCATTTTGTGGAAATATCTTTATCGTATTGACTGTTTAAAGTGTAACTTACCTATTTATTGGAAGTATCATTTGTCAGTAAATTTGTGTTTAATTTACGTTGCTTCTGATTTGTGTTAAAGTGAAAGTTGCAAAATAAACGAAGGTCAGGATTCTCCGGCCTTTCGCTGGCGGTGGGATCCTGGGGTACTGCCGGCAGTTTCCTCGCGGTGCGGGGTGACACCAATGGGAATTCCCATTGACAGCGGCAGGAGCAGAGAATCCCAGCGTCAGCGAATGGCGTGCTGCCTCCCATCGCTGAGAAATACACAGCTGGGAGGCTGGAGAATCCCGCCCAAAGTCTTGTTGTAATTCCTTAGTTTGGGGATGATTTAGTAAATTTGGTGATTTTTAAATTTGGTAAACGAGTGGAAAGTGAAGTCTTCACACAAAGGATGGCAGAGATGTAGCACTCCTACAAAAGGCAACACATGCTCATTCAATTCATCATTTAAAATCTAAGGTCGATAGTCTTTTAGCGAAGTGTGGGTATAAAAGGTTGGGTGAAGCTAAGGTATCGATCAGTCATGCTCTCAATCAATGGTACAACAGGTTTGAGAGACGGAGTGGTCTATTCCTGTTCTCACGTTCCTGTGACTGGCCATTTCCTGCTGATATCTTCTAAAGTTCTTGCCTGGTTTAACAAAATAATCTTTCTTCCTCCATAAATGTCCAAAACTGCTGCTTGTATCCTAACTCGTACCAAGGCCCATTCACCCTGTTCTCACTGATCTACATTAGGATCCCCCAATATAGACTTATCAAGCCTTAAAACTCTCTAAAAATGTTACATCCCTCCAATTTTGACTTCTTTCACTTCCACTGCCCCATCAAGATGACAGTGCCCTCAGTCGCCTGGCTCACAAACTCTGGAATTTTCTTGCTAAATCTCACAACTTCTCCACTTCTCTCTCTCTTGCACTCTCTCTCGCTATCTCTTTTGTTCTCTATCTCACTCTCTCGCTTTCTCTCTCTCTCTCTCACTTTCTTGCTTTCTCTCGTGCTCTCATTTCTTTCTCTCTCTGCTGCTTCAAAATGTTCCTTAACGTCTACCTCTGACCAACCTTTTGGTCACCTGCCTAAAGTCTCCTTCATTGGTTTGGTGCCAATTATGCCTGCATTGCCGAGAAGGCTGTGGTATATTTTAATAAATTACAGGTGCTATATGAATGCAAGTTGTTGTTGCTGTTGTTGATAGTCTCTCATTCATCGCAGTGGAGCTGATTGTTTGTTTCTCCCCTCACCCCACCCCCAGGCCCCGCAGGGTTGGTCTGCGCAGAAACACTGAGGCAGGAGGGCTTCACCGAACGCATTGTAATGTGCACCATGGAGATGCACCTGCCTTACGACAGACCTAAACTAAGTAAGGTTTGTATCTGTATCTAAAACCAACCCACCCTCCCCCATCTCCACCCAAAGTGACACACTGGTGACAGACACAGACAACTCTTGTTGGGAATACCGGTCTATGCTGGACAGACAGTGTTTCAAAGCAACAGCCTGTGATGGCCATGAATGGGTAATTAAGGCTGTGAGGGAGGGCATTGCATTTAACAAGAATGATATTGGAGCTAAAAGGGGTAAATTATGTGGACTGATTGCATAAACCTGGCTTGCATTTCTCTGATGACAGGAGATTGGGGGCGGGTCTGATCGAGGGGCTTAAAATTCTGAACTGATTTGATAAGTTACTTGGGAACAAGCCAATATTGTCTGGTTTTGGGTGGGGGGTGCGGGGATCCAGAATAAAGGACAAGATCTTAATATTAGTGCTAGGCCAGAGAGGAGTGAAATCGGCAGTGGAATGTGAAATGTTAGTGGAAATCTGGAGTTCCCTTCTATCGTACGTCTCTGGATTCTGAGACATTTGGAGTTTGCAAGACTGCGTTTTGTGCTCGATAAGCTTCCTAGGGATAGGGGGCAATGGCCTGTCAATGAGGATGAGATACAGATGAACCATGATCTCATTGAATGGGGGAGTAAGCCCGAAGCCTGAATAGCCCAGTCCCGTTCCCATATTCTATGCAGTTTGCTCACGGGGACCCACGCAGGACAAAAGGGACCGGTCTCCTGCCTGCATCCACTGATAATCTGATGTACTTCTAGAGGTTGTAATTGATTTTACTCTTCAGCCATTTTGTTGTCTTTGTTCTTTTTTAATGAGCACAGTGCTTCCTCTTATTTTTATTTCCTCTCCTGAAGCAGCAGAGATCTGGGGAATAGAGTTTCACAGCCATGAGCCACTCACATTATCAAGGAAGCCTGAACACTCACCGCGAATAGCAGCACGCTAAGAAAACCTGAGCACAGAAAGCAGGATAGGCCACTTGGTCCCTCGGGTCTGCTCCACCATCCAGGAAGGTCATGGCTGATTTGATCTTGGCCTCAAGTCTACGTTCCTGCCTGTTCCCATAGCCTTGGACTCCCCTGTGGATGAAAAATCTGCCTAACTCAACTTTGAATACACTCAATGACTCAGCTTCCAGAACAGTCTGGGGTTTAGGTATCTCCATAGAATCACAGCACTCTGAAACGGGCAATGTTGAATTAGCCACAAGTTATACACCATGTCCGAGTTTTATTTCAATCAAAGTCAATGTAAGGGGTACGCAGGGCGGGGGGGGGGGGGGGGGGGGGGGGGGGGGATTGGGCAGGCAATTTAACATTGTCAACTGTTTAGAATAATCACCATGAACGTCCCAATTCTCTGATGAGGGGGGAAACAGGAGCCCTGGCTGATTTTATTCCCATGTTGTTTCTGAAGCCGGGCTCACATCCCTCCTACACCATACCAGCTGAGGTGAGCTTATCGTCATGGCGCAGAAAGGGTAGTCAGGTGGATCTGAACAGAAGCTACATCTTATTTGCCACATTACCTCATATTCCAAAATAAAACATGCCGGTGAGTTGGAGGCAGAGCTGATACTGACAGGAGGCTATTTTCCACCTGCATTCCATGGCAGTTATTTTGATTCTCTGTGTTTGTCTAATATTTTGCTTCAGTGGGACAGGGCTTTTGACAGGCATATGACAGGGGCCCAACTCCCATTTTCCACCACAATTAAAAGCTACAACCTACTGCAAATATCTGAGCCTGACCACCCCTCCATCCAAGCAGTAACTACAGCCCTTCTAATATCTAAGGCTATATTTTTTTTTAACTCTTTCTCGGGATATGGGCGTCACTGATAAACCCAAAATTTATTGTCCACCTGCTGCCCTTGAGAAAATGGCAGTGGGTCTTCTTCCTGAAGTACGGTATCTGTTGACAAACATACACCCATAGTGCCTTTAGGTAGGAAGCTCCAGGACTCTGACCCAGCGATGATGAAGATTCAGTAATATATGCCTAAATCAGGATGATGTGTGACTTGGAGGTGGTGCTGTTCCCATGCGTCTACTGCCCTGGTCCTTCTGGGTGATGGAAGTCATGGATTTGAGAGGTGTTAATTCTGAAAGTTAATATAGGTGCAAAGTGTTACTTTGTACATGCACTTCTCCTTTATAAATCTTGTGTTAACAAAAAACATAAATTTTGTACATTCACAATGTGTTCCAGAGAGCTAGGTTGACATGTTTGTGAGAGGAGAACTGAACAGTGCACGACTGGGATCATTATGCATGTTTCTATCACAGTGTTCATAGTCATTTCTTGTGTTTTCAGTCCCTCGAGTGCCAGACCGAGCAGATAACCCTGCGTTCCAAGGATTTCTTGTCCCAGTATGACATAGAAGTGCAAACGGAGAGAGAGGTGAGAGAGCAACAGAGCTATTCAAACAGCGGTATCATTTTCTTTGTTAGCATTGCCCCCACCCTCAGTACAACTCTCAGTAATATCCCCTACCTTCATTATAGCTCTCAGTAATAATATCCTTTACCTCATTACAACTCTGTGATATCCTCTACCCTCATTACAACTCTCAGGAAAATCCCCTACCCCATTACAACTCTCAGTAATATCCTTTAAGGGCAGCACGGTGGCGCAGTGGTTTGCACGGCTGCCTCACGCGCCGAGTTCCCAGGTTCGATCCCGGCTCTGGATCACTGTCCGTGTGGAGTTTGCACATTCTCCCCGTGTTTGCGTGGGTTTCGCCTCCACAACCCACACGATGTGCAGGGTAGGTGGATTGGCCATGCTAAATTGCCCCTTAATTGGAAAATATTAGTTGGGTAGTACCCTAAATTTAACAAAAAAGTAATATCCTCTACCCGTTTTACAACTCCCAGTGGGATACTCAATCCACATTGCAACTCCCAGTCAGAGCTTCCATTCTCATTACAACTCTCGGTAATATCCTTTACTCTCATTTCAATTCCCAGTAATACTCTGGATCCTCATAATCCCAATGTTACTCCTCACTCTCATAACATTCCCAGTAACACCCCACTGTTTTAATAATCCTTAGTAACACCCGCAGTCGCCATAATATCAGCATCTTGATTTTAGTTTCATTATTTTAACAAGGGTGATTATAATATGAGCCCAGCCTGTATTTAACCTGCATTCGTAGCCCACCTCGATATAACCAAATATCCTGCTCTTCTCAAAATATTTGAATTCTTATTGTACCCCTCCAATACAACACCCGGCCACTCTTTTAGCCTCAATAATAATCCCTATTAGGTCCCTAGAAATAGGCCCCCTTCCTGCATTATAACCCCAAACTACCACACTCTCATTATAGCTCTGAATGCTCACACACCCTCGTAATACTCACCCACTCTCACCAGCAGCTCTTCGTTGTAATACCACTCAATAACCGACTCCCTAAAGTAACTATCTTGATCTTTGTTATGGGGAAAGCCCTTTTGCTCTAGTGTTTTCACTTCTTTCCTCCGGCTTTCTCTGTCCCTCTCCCGAAGGTGTTTGAGTGTAGCTTCAGAGGCACTGGTGTCCTCTTTACTTCATCTGAATGGCCATTCTTCCCATCTAAGTCTAGGCAGCGAGTATCGACAGGCTATTTGGTTTCAGCGGGATCACAACACAGCCACATCCTGTCCTGACTCGCAGGTTTGTACAGGGGCCTGTGGAGCTGCTCGCCAGCTATGGTTCAGCACCCTCAGGAGGAGCAAGTGGGAAACTATGGAACCAATCCTTGCCAGAAATGAGGGTATAATCCCCTCTGTAACGTGGTGAGTCAGACTGACCTTCAGCTCCCCTATGTTGCAGGTGCTGTCAGTGGATGTAAAGAGTAAGGTGGTCCACTTTAAGGATGGATTCAAGATGGAGTACAACAAATTACTAATTGCAACTGGGAGCAGGTAACTGACTGATGGGTTTGTGACATTTTGCTTTTCCTGTTAACCTCACATGTTGGAGAGGACTGGGATGCTGAGGTAGAAACAAGCATAGTGGTGGAGGACAAATTGATTCGCTAATGTCAACTTGACTCTACTGTAAACACTTTGACCTCTGGCATCAAACCCTGCACCAGGACCTCCTCCTCCCTCCCGACTGAGAACAGGATGTTGCATCATAGGGGTCAAACTGATTGGATGATTTAATTAAGCAAACTCACCTGTTCAGGTGAATGTTAAACATCCTGTGGTGGCAATAAAGAGAAACCAACATTCCTAGTTCGCAGTGAACTGGACACTTGTCTCAATTTTGTTTCTTTATTCTTTCATGGGATGTGGGCATCACTGGCTGGGCTGTCATCTGTTGCCCATCCCTAATTGCCCTTGAACTGAGTGAATTGCCAGGCCACTTTTCGAGTCACCCACATTGTCGTGGGTCGGGAGTCACACCAAGGTAAGGATGGCCAATTCTCTTCCCTAAAGGAAATTTGTGATTTTTACAACAATCACTGATAGTTGTCAGGGTCCCCATTACTGAGACTAGCATTATATTCCAGATCTATTAAATGCTACCAGCTGCCCTGGTGGGATTTGAAACCCGCTCCTCAGGGCATTAGCCTGGGCCTCTGTATTACTGGTCCACATTTCCACTACATCGCCCTCTCCCCACTGGGCTGCTGGTGCTGAGGGTGATTACGTAAAGCCTTAAATCTGTTTGAAGTACGTTAGGATATTTCAATGTGGTAATGCGTGATATATGTAAGTATTTTCAGCCACCACTTTTCATCCCCTTCGGTAAAAATGTTGCAAATCCAATTGGTAAAGGGGAGGGGATAGGGGTGGGGGTGGGGGTGGGGGTGGGTGGGGGTGGGTGGGGGTGGGGGGGCAGGGAGGAGGCAGAGGGAGCAGAGTAATTCCTTAGTCAATTGATTGGGTCCTGGATCTGTACTCAGACTGGGCAAGGGGAATCGCCAATAAGGATTGACTGCTCAATTACACATCCCTACCTTTAGTTCAGCTTCTTCCCTTCTGTTTGTATAACCTTGGCTTTGCCGCAGTTCCATATGAGGCAAGCTGGAAGGAGAGTTAAATCCTGTTTTGAATCAGTGTGACATTCAGCAGGGTGCTGATAAATGGGATTACAGAAACAATGTGCTCCCATACCAGAACTTTACACCAAAATCAGGCCCTAATCACTGTTGTTTCACTTAAACACTACTGTCCACTCACAGCTGAAAAATAATTCACACAGGCATTAGATGATCACCTCAAGGTTTACTGGGGTGAAGTTATGGAACGGTTTACTGACCTATGGTTGGGAATTACAGAAGAGCGAGTTTCCCCAAAAGCTGTGGAGTTTTGACTTTGGGATGCATGTATTTTATTTTGCCCAGGTTACCCACCTGAAGCCACCCTGGGTGCTTGCCAGTCACTGTGGTACAAGGCTAGCTGGTGGGGGGAGAGATTGCAGGTATGGTGTGAGCTGAGTGTGATTCGGAAGGTTTGCGATCATCCGAGGGGGGAGCTGACAGATAGCAATGGGATGAAATGTGTGGGGAGAGGGAGCGGGTTGTCTTGGAGAAGGTCATGGGGTCAGTGATTGCAGTAGTTCGGGGAGATTCAGGCTGTTGGGGGAGATTATGAAAATTGTGGAGTTACAGGGGTTGGAGTTTCATTGTAGCTTATGGTGCCCAGAAAAAAACACTCTTGTTCCTCTTCGCCCACAAGCAGTCCTCTAAAATTATATCCATGGGGATCAGGACCAACGTTCCCTCTAATATCACTTTAAAGTGTGTAGGTGTTTGTTGCACTGTGGGATTCCTTTGTGCCGCTGCATTAGTGCACATCTTGAAGGGACTAATTCTTGTGAAAGACCTATTTTTTTTCCTGCACCATGCACTCCATGCAGCTTAGTGCGAACAGTAATCAGGATCTTGTTGCCTCCACAGTTTTCTGAGGCGGGGAAACCTGGCCGTAGTTAAAAATAGTCCCATGTTGAACTGGAAGTATGCAGCTCCATTAAAAAGTTTCAAGGACTGATTTGCTTCCTGCATGTGTGGAGTCAAAGCCACCTCTTGGCCCATCTTTATTAAGTCATCATCATCATAGTCATAGAATTTACAGTGCAGAAGGAGGCCACCCGGCCTATCGAGTCTGCACCGGCTCTTGGAAAGAGCACCTTACCCAAGGTCAACACCTCCACCCTATCCCCACAACCCAGCAACCCCACCCAACACTAAGGGCAATTTATCACGGCCAATCCACTTAAGCTGCACATCTTTGGACTGTGGGAGGAAACCGGAGCACCCGGAGGAAACCCACGCGCACACGGGGAGGACGTGCAAGACTCCGCACAGACAGTGACCCAAGCCGGAATCGAACCAGGGACCCTGGAGCTGTGAAGCAATTGTGCTATCCACAGTGCTACTGTGCTGCCCAGTCTGGAAGTAGCCACTTTGGAATTGGCTTCATGTTTGAAAGGTTGAACACCATTAATTTGACTTGACTGAAGTTTTGGGGGGTTTATATGTACACTCCCTGTATCAACCCCACCCTCAAAAGACGCACAAACGTACAGCCATGTCACCAATGGTACCCGTGTCAACTCATGGAGTTAGCAAATTCGCCTCTCACCACTGCTCTTTCCCCATATCCAGGACATTCTTTTCTCGTCAAGTATTCATCCAGTTCTTCTTTGAATGTTATTATTGAATCTGGTTCCATCATCCTTTCAGACAGGATATTCCACATCATAATGACTCGTTGTGTAAAAACATTCTTCTTCTCCGCCTTCTGATTAACTGAAATCCATGTCATCTGGTTACTGATTCTCCGGCCTTGTGGAAAGAACTTCTCCTTATTATCTCTATCAAACCCCTCATGATTTTGAACACCTCAATATTATATCTCCCCTTCAGGCTCTTAAAAAAAGGAAAAAAATCTCAGCTTCTCCACACCGTTGAAGTTTAATAGCCGAGACGTCCGGTGGCGGCTCTGAAGGAGTAGGTCGCACATTTGGTGGCTCCCGCTCGGGTCGGACCTTTGGACCTCCTCCCCTGTTTGTTGTTGGACTTGATTCGGTAAATTGATGGTGGAGGCAATTGTGGAGTGGATTCCTACATCGGTGCATGGAGAGGCTCGCAAAGGAACAATCAGATGAACAGAGAAGGCTTGGGCTGAGGCTGCAGCGGGAGAAAGCATGGCGGACGATCGGAGTCCTGGCTTGTCGACTCAAGGGTCGACGGATCAGCTGATGCAGTTTATTCAGGAGGGCTTCGCCAAGCAGAAACAGGAATGCTTGGACCCGATTAAAGAATCGATTGCGCGGCTGGAACTTAGGCTGGATGCCCAAGACTGGGCGATCCAGAAAGTAGAGAAGGCGCTGGCTGAGCAGGAGGAACATCAAACTGCGGTGGAGTTGGAGGTGGGGATGGTGGGAGACCAGCAGAAAAGGCTCCTGAAGAAGGTGGAGGACCTAGAGAATAGGGGTCCGAAGGAGCGGACACTGGGGCATACATAGCGGGCATGTTCGAGAAGTTACTGGGGGATGGGACGTTCTCCCGACCCTTGGAGGTGGACAGGGCTCACAGAGCGCTCGCGAGGAAGCCGCAAGTGGGGGATCCCCCGAGGGCAATGGTGGTGAGATTCCACAGATACTTGGACAAGGAGCGTATTTTACAGTGGGCCAAGCAGACACGGAGCTGTAAATGGGAGAACAGTATCCTGCGGATCTATCAGGATCTGAGTGCGGGTGTACCTAGGAGAAAAGCGGGGTTCAATCAGATACAGTCGACCCTTTTTAAGAAAAAGGTGAAGTTTGGACTGCTGTATCCGACCCGTCTTTGGGTCATGTATGAGGAGCAACATTTTTATTTTGAGTCGCCCGAGGAACCGATGGACTTCGCGAAAAGGAAAGGACTGGAGGCGGCCTGAGGTCTTTGAACTTTGCTGCAGCGCTCATGTTAAAAAAGTTTCTTGTTTTTTGGACGTTAGCTGTAATGTCTTCTGTATTGATTTGTGGCCTGTTGCAGAGCTGAGTGAGTTAATGTTTACATTTGCACTGATGGGGGATGGAGGTGTGTTTGTTAGATGTTGGATCTTCCGTTTGATCTTTTCTTTGTTTTTCGTGTTTTCTTTTCAGGCAATTGTGTTGGGATTGTTCTTCTTTTGAATATGTGTGTCCGAGCCCCGGGGGGGGGGGGGGGGGGGGGAAACAATAGGTGTGAGAATGTCTGGTGCCATGGGCAGGGGTCACCAAGCTAGCAGGGCAGGCTAGCTCACGGAAGCATAGTGGGGGGTGAGCAGGTGTTATGCTTGTTGAAGGGGTTGGTTTACATAGTGCTGTTACTCGGGGGAGCGGGGGGGGGGAAATGTTCTGCTGACGGAGGAGGGACGTTTGCTGTGGGACAGAAAGGAGGTCGGGCGCGGAGGCTGCCTGAGGGCGGGCAGTCGGATGCGTGGGGCGCGGGCTGGAGACTGGCCCAAGAAAGGTGATGGCTGATCGGCGAAGGGGGGGACGGCGATCATCCTCCCAACTAGGCTGATCACATGGAATGTGAGAGGGCTAAATGGGCCGGTTAAGAGGGCTCCCGTGTTCGCGCATTTGAAGGGACTGAAGATTGAAGATGGTAACCTTGCAGGAGACCTTAGAGTAACTGACCAGATTAGATTAAGGAAGGGATGGGTCGGACAGGTTTTTCACTCGGGGCTGGACTCGAAGACTAGAGGGGTCACAATCCTGATTAATAAGCGAGTGCTATTTGAGGCGGGAGGAATAGTTGTGGATGTGGCAGGCCGGTACATTATGGTCAGTGGAAAGCTGGAAAGGTTGCTGGTAGTAGTAGTGAATCTGTACGCACCAAATTGGGATGATGTGGAGTTTATAAAGAGGATGTTGGGAAGATCCCGGACCTGGATTTGCATAATCTGGTCATGGGAGGGGACGTTAACACAGTTATCGACTCTGGGTTAGACCGGTCGAGCTCGAGGACGGGCAGGGTGCCAGCAATGGCGAAGGAGCTAAAGGGGTTCATGGAGCAAATGGTGGGGGGGTGGACCCATTGAAATTTGGGCAGCCGAGAGTGAAGGAATTATCCTTCTACTCACACGTGAATAAAGTGTACTCCCGGATTTATTTTTTTATTTTGAACAGGGCTCTACTGACCGGGTAGTGGACACGGGCTATTCGGCGATCACAATCTCAGATCATGCCCCGCACTGGGTAAACCTACAGATTAGCAAGGAGAGTACCCAGCGCCCGCAGTGGACGTGGGACTTTTAGCTGATGAAGAGGTGTGCGGGCGGCTGAGGAAATGTATTCAGAACTACCTGGAAGTCAATGACACAGGTGAAGTTTCGGCGGCGGTGGTCTGGGAGGCATTGAAGGCGGTGGTTAGAGGGGAGCTGATCTCGATACGGGCCCACAGGGAGAAGGCAGACAGAGCAGATACAGACCGACTGACAAAGGAGATATTTCAGGTCGACAGGAAATATGCGGGGACCCCAGAAGCAGGGCTTTTAAGGGAACGACGGAGGCTACAGACGGAGTTTGGCTTGTTAACTACAGGGAGGGCGGTGGAGCAGCTGAGGAAGGCGAGGGGGGTGATCTATGAACATGGGGAGAAGGCCAGCAGAATGCTTGCGCGGCAGCTTAGAAAGAGGGAGGCAGTCAGGGAGATAGGGAAAGTAAAGAACGGGTATCGCAACCTGGTCGGGCAGCATGGTAGCATTGTGGATAGCACAATTGCTTCACAGCTCCAGGGTCCCAGGTTCGATTCCGGCTTGGGTCACTGTCTGTGTGGAGTCTGCACATCCTCCCCGTGTGTGCGTGGGTTTCCTCCGGGTGCTCCGGTTTCCTCCCACAGTCCAAAGATGTGCAGGTTAGGTGGATTGGCCATGATAAATTGCCCTTCGTGTTCAAAATTGCCCTTGGTGTTGGGTGGGGTTACTGGGTTATGGGGATAGGGTGGAAGTGTGGGCTTGGGTAGGGTGCTCTTTCCAAGAGCCGGTGTAGACTCGATGGGCTGAATGGCTCCTTCTGCACTGTAAATTCTATGATTCAGCAGGGGTTAATAAGTCGTTCAAGGAGTTTTACAGTAGGTTGTATGAGTTGGAGCCCCAGCTGGGCCGGAGGGGATGAGGCACCTTTTAGGGGGGATGAATTTCCCGAAGGTGGACGGGGGTTGGTAGAAAGGCTGGGGGCTCCAATCGGGTTGGAGGAAATAGCAGAGGGACTGAAGGCCATGCAGTCGGGTAAAGCCCCGGAGCTGGACGGGTACCCAGTGGAGTTCTATAAAAAGTTCTCTGCGATATTGGGGTCGCTGTTGATGAGGACATTCAATGAGGCAAGGGAATGTGGGGTGCTTCCCCCGACGATGTCACAGGCCACTATCTCATTGATCCTGAAGCGGGACAACGACCCCAAGCTATGCGGGTCCTACAGGCTAATATCCCTACTAAATGTGGATGCCAAACTGCTGGCCAAAGTTTTGCCCTCTAGGATTGAAGACTATGTTCCGGACGTGATTGGGGGGGACCAGACAGGGTTTGTTAAGGGTAGCCAGTTGGCCGCCAATGTAACAAGGTTGTTAAATGTGATTATGATGCCCCCAGAAGGTAGGGATGTGGAGGTAGTGGTCGCAATGGACATAGAGAAGGCTTTTGATCGTGTGGAATGGGAATATCTGTGGGAGGTACTGGGGAGGTTTGGATTTGGGCGGGGCTTTATTGACTGGGTCAGGCTGTTGATCAGGCTCCTGTTGCGAGCGTAAGGATGAACAGGTCAACATCGGACTATTTCAGGCTGCATCGGAACACGGGACAGGGATGCCCCTCTCCCCACAGCTGTTCGCATTAGCCATAGAGCCGATGGCAATTGCGCTGAGAGCCTCAAGGGGCTGGTCCGGGAGGGAGTGGAACACAGTCTCGCTTTACGCAGACGACCTGCGTATGTTTCGGACCCACTAGAGGGGATGGAAGAAATTATGAGGATTCTGGGGGAATTTGGCCGGTTTTCGGGGTGTAAACTAAATATGGGGAAAAGTGAGATGTTTGCAGTCCAGGCAAGGGGGCAGGAGAGGCGATTGGGGGAGCTGGCTTTTAGGGTGGTAGGGGGAAGCTTTCGGTATCTAGGCCTCTATGTGGCGCGGGAATGGGAACGGCCACATAAGTTAAATTTGGCCCGATTAGTAGACCAAATGAAGGACGATTTCCGAAGGTGGGACGCGCTTCTGTTGTCACTTGCTGGGAGGGTGCAGACAGTGAAAATGACGGTCCTCCCGAGATTCCTGTTTGTGTTTCAGTGTCTCCCCATCTTTATTCCACGGACCTTCTTTAAACGGGTCAATAAGGTGATCACTGGCTTTGTATGGGCGGGTAAGACCCCGCGAGTAAAAAGGGGATGCTTTAGCGGAGCCGGGGGGAGGGCGGACTGGCGCTGCCGAACTTTAGTAATTAGTATTGGGCGGCGAATATAGCCATGATCAGGAAGTGGGTGGTGGGGGAGGGTGGGTATGGGAGCATATAGAGGCGGCATCATGCAAGGGCACCAGTTTGGGGGCATTAGTAACGGCTCCTCTGCCATTCCCGCCGGCACGGTACTCCACCAGCCCTGTGATGGTGGCGGCCCTGAGGGGCTGGGGGCAATGGAAGAGGCATGTGGGAGCGGAGGAAGCATCGGTGTGGTCTCCAATCTGTAATAATCACCGGTTTGCCCCGGGAAGGCTGGATGGAGGGTTCCAGAGATGGCAGAGAGCAGGGATTGAGAGGATGGGAGATATGTTTACAGAGGGGAGCTTTTCTAGCCTGGGAAGCTGGAGGAGAAATTTGGATTGGTGAGGGGAAATGAGTTTAGGTACCTGCAGGTGCGGGACTTCCTACGCAGGCAGGTTTCAACCTTCCCGCTCCTACACCAAGGGGGATTCAGGACAGGGTAGTTTCCAGAGTGTGGGTGGGAGAAGGGAGGGTTTCTGACATTTACAACAAACTCATGGGGTCAGAGGAGACGCAGACCGAGGAGCTGAAACGCAAGTGAGAAGAGGAGTTAGGAGGAGAGATAGAGGATGGTCTCTGGGCGGACGAGTTGAGCAGAGTCAACGCGTCCACAACATGTGCCAGGCTCAGCCTGATACAATTTAAGGTCGTTCACTGGGCCCACATGACAGTTGCCCGGATGAGCAGGTTCTTTGGGGTAGAAGATAGGTGCGCAAGGTGTGCGGGAGGGTCAGCGAACCATGTCCAAATGTTCTGGGCATGCCCGAAGCTTAGGGGATTCTGGCAGGGGTTTGCAGATGTCATGTCCAGGGTATTAAAAACAAGGGTGGCACCGAGACCAGAGGTGGCGATTTTCGGAGTGTCGGAAGACGCGGGAATCCAGGAGGAGAAAGAGGCAGACGTTCCAGCCTTTGCTTCCCTGGTAGCCAGGAGATGGACACTATTAGCTTGGAGGGACCCAAAGCCCCCGATGACAGAGACCTGGCTAACTGACATGGCTAGCTTTCTCTGCTTGAAGAAAATCAAGTTCGCCTTGAGAGGGTCACTGTTAGGGTTCGCCCGGAGGTGGCAGCCGTTCGTCGACTTCTTTGGGGAAAATTAGCCATCAGCAGAAGTGGGGTGGGGGTGGGGGTTAGCTTAGTTTAGAGTAGGGGGTTAGTAAAGGTGGGACCTGTAAGGGAGGAAGACGGCTTTTGCACTATGTTTATATTTTCATGTACATTGTTTATTTTGTTGTTGTTGTAAAACCATAAATACCTCAATAAAATGTTCATATTAAAAAAAAGTTTCACAGCCTTGGCACCATTCTGATAAACCCCCACTGCACTTTTTCGAAGACCATGACATCGTTCCTAAATTGCTGTGGGCTGATTTGGACACGTTCCTGCAGCTGAGGCCTAACTAATAATTTTTGAATCCTCCAATCTGGCTGTCTTCTGTTAAAGGAGATGCATGTGGTAGATGTTTTGCATCTTTTTTCGGGGGTGAATGCATTTAAGGGAGGGTAGTTTGGCCTGTTCAGTTTCTGGGTAACTTTGGAATCTTTGATCTGAGTGAGTGGAGTGGGAACCATACAGAATGGCATAGAACATTATAGAAATCTAGGAAAGTTTTTGGAATAGATGAGGCCACTTGGCCCATCATGTTTATGCTAGTTGGAGAAGAGCTACCTAACTCAATCTCAACTTCCTGCACTAACCTTGCCTCAGGAGGATTCATCGTCAGAGTCACAACTTCATTCCTTGCATTTCAGGCCAAAACCACTTCAGTGTCAAGGGGCAGACCTGGAGAATGTTTACCAGCTCAGGACGCCTGAGGATGCGAACTGCATTGCAAAACTGGCCAACGACAGGAACGCTGTTATAGTGGGAGCTTCTTTCATAGGTATGACGTTCTGAACAACCTTACCACCCAGCCTGTCAGTACCAAATTAGGATTCCTAGACAGTATTTAAGTTCACAATTTAACTTCCTGATTGTTGGAATAACCTTTTCAAATTCACTTGCAAATACTTGCAAAGTTAAAACACAACTTTTATTCTATGAACGATAACATTTCTCACTTTTAAAGTCGCTGTAATAATGGGTTAATAAGATAACATACTCACCGGTCGCGATCGAACGGCTACGCAACATCCAAAAATGCGGCACGAAGTGGGCGATAGAAGCCGGGAGAACCCACTCCCGGGATCTACCCGGTTCGCAATGCCTCACGAGAACTGCGGGACGTGGTGATGTGAATCCCGTCCATTGTGGCTGGGATCACGTTTTGTTAAATCTGCACATTAGAGCGGGGCAACTAATTTCACTTCAATATGCAGCTTCCGGAGGCACCTGAAGCGTTGGGATCTATCCCCTTCGCCTCAGAGACCCTGGGCGAGCACCATTCAGTACTGGTCTCCACAAATGGGGACCAGATGGAACGGCACTCTTGGGGGTCTCCCAGGGAATCGGAGGCCCCCAGGTAATTGCTCTCTGGACAGGGTGGTACCCTGGCACTTATGGTGCCATGGGAACCCTGGCACACTGTCAACCTGGCATTATGGCAGTGCCATCTGGGTGCCAGCCTGGCACTGCCAAGGTGCCAAGCTGGCATTTTTTGCATGGCAGCAATCGGGTCAGGAGTGGTCTGAGTGGGTGTTGGAAGGGTGCTTGGGGGGGGGGGGGGGGCGGCTCAAAATGAATTGGGGCGTTGGGGTTTGCATCAGGAGCTCCAGAGATCGGCCCCATTTAAAAATGGTGTCCTGATCTCTCGCTACACTGAGGAATTCATGCAAGTAGAGCTCTTCAGTGCAGAAAACAGGGCTCTGATTGGCCTCGGCTGTGCGACCCCTGCTGAGGGCCCATATCTAACCCGGGTGACGTTTGATAGAGTTGTTTGTCGGCATTGTGAGTGCTGGGAAACACGCGGCTAAACACGCTCACTGTGGGACTTTGATCCCATTTAGTTAAATCACGCTCACCATGTTAAAATATATATCCAGTTATCATCAAGGTCAGTAGTCCCAGTGCTGGAAGGTGAGCAATATTCAGCTCAGGAGGGACAGGATTTAACCTGGATTTAACCTACAAATCAAACCTCCATAAACACTGACCGAGCAACACTCCCCGTTGATCTACAATAAAGTTCACTTTACTCTGCTCCAACAATGGCTGTTAAGTACATTATAGTGAAATAATAACAGAAAACACCAGAAATACTCTGCAGGTCTGATAGAATTTTTGGAGAGAGAAACAGAGTTACTGTTTTGAGTTGAATATGTTCTGAGGAGGCTTGAAATGTGATGGGTTTTATGCCATTGAAAGTGGATTGGGGTGAGTTGGGGGGGAAGAGGAAGAACAAAGATGCCATGGAACAAAAGGCAAAAACATTTGTAACAGTTGTAGTAGAGAGACAAAGCATTTGTCCAGAGGTAATATGAATGGCTGGATAATTAACAGCCCTGTCCGAAAGCGAAAACATGAAAAACATTGGTGGTGGGAAGCTTCTAGAAACAATTATTCGGGATGGAATTAATAATCAATTGGAAAAATGTGGGTTTATTAGGAAGAACCAGCTTGGATTTCTAAAGGGGAAATCATAGAACATAGAACAATACAGCGCAGTACAGGCCCTTCGGCCCACGATGTTGCACCGAAACAAAAGCCATCTAACCTACACTATACCATTATCATCCATATGTTTATCCAATAAACTTTTAAATGCCCTCAATGTTGGCGAGTTCACTACTGCAGCAGGTAGGGCATTCCACGGCCTCACTACTCTTTGCGTAAAAATCGTGCGTAACTAACTTGCTGGGGGTTTTTGAAGAGGTAACAGATAGGGTCGATGAGGGTAATGCTGTTGATGTGGTGTACATAGACTTCCAAAGGTATTCAAAATAATGCCACACTAAAGACTAGTGAGAAATGTTATAGTTTATAGAATAAAAGGGACAGTAGGAACGCTGATACAACATTGGCTGCGAAAGAGGAACCAGTGAGTAATAGTTATTTTTTGGGCTGGAGGAAGGTTTGTATTGGAATTCCCCAGGGGTCGGCATTAGGGCCCTTGCTTTTCCTGATATATATTAACGATCTAGAACTTGGTGTGCAGGGAACAATTAAAAAATTTGCAGATGATTCAAAACTTAACAGCATTGTGAACATGTGAGGAGGGAGTGTAGAACTTCAAGAGGACATAGCCAAGTTGGTGGAGTGGGCAGATAGGTAGCAGATGAAATTCAATGTAGAGAAGTGTGAGGTGATGCATTTTGGTAGGAACAACATGGGGTCGACTACATCGCTCTACAGAGAGCCAGCATAGACTTGATGGTCCAAATGGCCTCCCTTTACAATGCTATGGCACCAGTGTGACATTTCTACATCCCATTTAAACCAGGATTACCACCGCGCTGCCAATTTATGCTGAATCATATTTATTTGAGTGTTGTGGTCTTGTACCAAAGTTGTATCTCACAGGACCTTTACAGCCATCAGCATAAATATTTCCATCATGTCAGGGGTGGCTTGATTCAATCCCAATAATGCATTATGGAGTGCAAAATCCACAGGAAGAAGAACAGATCAGACCTGGCTAATTTAAAAAAATGCTCAACAAAATAGTTTCAGCTTTAGAATTCGGAAGTAATCTTCAGCAGAGTTTAAAAGTTATGCTTGATGATGAAGATTACAGAATTATTTATTTTCCTCAGGGATGGAAGTAGCCGCCTACCTCACTGATAAAGCCCACTCAGTGTCTGTCATCGGGATTGAAAACATTCCCTTCAGGAAGGTGCTGGGAGAGAAGGTTGGACGGTCAATTATGAAAGTAAGTGAGGGTAGGCAATGGAGACGTAACTGGCTGACGAGTGCACGTCTAGAGCACTGATTGAGTTTGTTTGTTGGAGTGATGCCTTCAGATGGACTAGGACATCAGTGGAATGATCTTCAGTAGTTAAAGGACAGAACCTTAAATGGTTTTGTGAATAAGTTGATTCACCGTTGATTTTTTTACCCCTTAAGTCAGTTGCCATCATCGACATTGGCATGACAGTGGTAGCACTCTCGTCTCAGAGTCAGAATCCTATGAGATCAAGCCTTACTTCCAATATTCAAGCTTTCGATGCAATGCTGAGGTATTGCCATATTGTCAGAGGTGCCATCTTTCAGATGAGATATTAAACTGAGGCACTGCCAGCTGGACATAAAGGATCTCAGAATATTATTTCTCCCTGGTGTCCTGGGCCAAGATTGATTTCAACCAAATTCGACAGATCATCTTGTCATGATCACATTGCTCTTTGTGGGATCTTGCTGTGCACAGATTGGCCATGTGTTCCCTACGTTACAACAGTGGTTATCAAAATGAATTAATTGGGTGTAAAATGCAATGGAATATCCCGAGGTCAGGAAGTCCGCTAAAGAGAAAAAGCTTTCCAGAAATGTTGAGTAATGTTTAACGATGCGCAGAATCACAAAGGTAATTCTGTTGTTAAAGTTAACTGTTGTATAGAAGCCACTCTGTAAGAGATACAAATTCTGCTGCTCTGGCAGAAACCAAACCTAAAATGGCCAAGATTGAATGTCATTTTATGAACATAAATGTTCTAGACTTTTTTGCATGGCAAATGAATCAAGTTCTCTTTTCTCTTTTCTCAAGTTCAGCTGTTCTCTTTATATATTTACGATCTAGATAACGGGACTGAGGGCATTCTGGCTAAGTTTGCCGATGATACGAAGATAGGTGGAGGGGCAGGTAGTATGGAGGAGGTGGGGAGGCTTCAGAAAGATTTAGACAGTTTAGGAGAGTGGTCCAAGAAATGGCTGATGAAATTCAACGTGGGCAAGTGCGAGGTCTTGCACTTTGGAAAAAAGAATAGAGACGTGGACTATTTTCTAAACGGTGACAAAATTCATAATGCTGAAGTGCAAAGGGACTTGGGAGTCCTTGTCCAGGATTCTCTAAAGGTAAACTTGCAAGTTGAGTCCGTAATTAAGAAAGCAAATGCAATGTTGTCATTCATCTCAAGAGGCTTGGAATATAAAAGCAGGGATGTACTTCTGAAGCTTTATAAAGCATTAGTTAGGCCCCATTTAGAATACTGTGAGCAATTTTGGGCCCCACACCTCAGGAAGGACATACTGGCACTGGAGCAGGTCCAGCGGAGATTCACACGGATGATCCCAGGAATGGTAGGCCTAACATATGATGAACGTCTGAGGATCCTGGGATTATATTCATTGGAGTTTAGGAGGTTGAGGGGAGATCTAATAGAAACTTACAAGATAATGAATGGCTTAGATAGGGTGGATGTAGGGAAGTTGTTTCCATTAGCAGGGGAGACTAGGACCCGGGGGCACAGCCTTAGAATAAAAGGGAGTCACTTTAGAACAGAGATGAGGAGAAATTTCTTCAGCCAGAGACTGGTGGGTATGTGGAATTCATTGCCACAGAGGGCGGTGGAGGCCGGGACGTTGAGTGTCTTTAAGATAGAAGTTGATAAATTCTTGATTTCTCGAGGAATTAAGGGCTATGGAGAGAGAGCGGGTAAATGGAGTTGAAATCAGCCATGATTGAATGGTGGAGTGGACTCGATGGGCCGAATGGCCTTACTTCCACTCCTATGTCTTATGGTCTTAAGTAAACACTCAGCCGTGATGGCATGATATTCCTACAGTGAGTGACTGGATTGTGCAGTCAGACTCTATAATCAGCGATGATAGTATTAAGATTGATCCTACTCAGTGCTCACTTTCTTTTCTGTAACACAGATGTTTGAGACCAACCGGGTGAAGTTCTATCTCCAGAATGAGGTCTCAGAGCTGCGGGGGCAGGATGGAAAGGTACTGAAACAGGACCTTGAGATATTTTGTGAGCATTGTCCTCTTTCCTCATGTCTATTCACAGTTATAATTAGCACTGCCATGTTTGAAGTGCCTTGTGCTGGAATCATAAGTCAGGATGTTGGGTGGGAGAGAGGTGTCTCATGGAGCATTCCTCACCTTGGCTGTGCACTGATTATGCAGCAGCAACACAGTGGAGGAAGTAATGGGGACAGTTTGCATCATACGGAGACAGCAATAGGAAGTAAAGTGCTTGTGGTTTAAAAATTTAATTTATGGGATGCGGACGTCACTTGCTAGGCCACCATTTATTGCCTATCCCATAAATGCCCTTGAGAAGGTAATGGTGAGCTGCCTTCTTGAACTGCTGCAGTCCATGTGGTGTTTGAACAGCAACAGTGCGGTTGAGGAAGGGAGTTCCAGAATTTTGATCCAACAACAGTGAAGGAATGGTGTTCTATTTCCAAGTCAGGATGGTGTGTAGCTTGGAGGGAAACTTGCAGGTGGTGGTGTTCCCAAGTGTTTGGTGAGATATCAGACTTAAGCTGAGGACCATGAGATGTACCCAGTGTGATTTGCATCGGGGAATGCACAAAGTGGAAATGAATATGTATGACGTGGTACCCAGTGTGCTCTTTGAATATAGCCAACAAATTTAGGGCCATAGAAAAGGGGGCGACCAGGCTGGTTGCACAGCAGCTTTGGCAGATGCCTGAGAATGGTTCATCCCCTCACTGCCCACTCTCTTGGCTGAGGAGGCCTTGCTGAAAGCGAATTAGGAGAAAAAATACCCAAGCCTCAGACTTCCAAAGAAACAAGCTTCTCCCTGAATGTGTTGCACTCACTGAATAGTCCAACAACTGACTGTTTCTGTTCTATCTCAACGAAGGTGAAAGAAGTTGTTCTGAAAAGTGGGAAAATCCTCCGAGCAGATGTCTGTGTGGTTGGAATTGGTAAGTGTGACTTCCGGAATGACATGGGTTCTAACTAAACAGTTCAGATTTTCTTCTCACCCATGGCTGAGAGTGAGGATAATGACTCTCTCCAATTTAACCTTCACCTCGGTGGCTGTCCTATCGGCTGTGTGTCGTCCTGAGTGTAGTATATTCAGGAATCCCCTTCTTTAATGGTGCAAATTCATCAACACATACATGGGACACATACATGGGAAACACATAGGAGATAGGGAGGGAGAACACTGTGGGGGACGTTTTTAATCTAACCCGCCCTTTGACAAACTGACGGGTTCAGATTTTACTCCCCATTCCCTTCAATGAAAATAAAACCAGCGACTCACTTAGCTGATCCCATCACTTTCACACAAGGTGGGTGATGGTGACCCCTATGAAATGTTGAAGGAGGGAAGTCTCATGCTGACTCGAGGAGACAATGAGGGAAAGACTCTCACAGTGACCAAGAGAGAGTGAACAGCTTGGGCTGCACAACAGAAGCTGGTGTAAAGCACCTTCCAACGTGCGTAGTGATCGCCATGTTCCCAATCTTTCTCTTTGGATGCTGAAGTAGCCGTTAAAGATGTGAACTGGCCATGCATTTAAAACAAAGTGAATAAAGTTCTCTACATTGGGGTGTGGGCACTTTCAATGAATATTGTCTTGTCGAATGACTCCTCATGGATCATGATTCTTAATCTTCCTCTGTAGGGGTTGTGCCAGCTACATCATTCCTGAAACAGAGTGGCATCAATATGGATTCTAAAGGGTTCCTTCCTGTCAATAAGGTAATATGCATAGGAGGCCTAAGCCACAAATAGGGTCTTGTATCCATGAGGGATGAGGGTTCTTTGCCTGTAGTAGTGCAGTCACTATGGTACTGGATAACAAACTTAAGGATCATGAATTCCAATTTTGCCATCGCAAGGTGAGAAATGGAATTCAATAAATTAAATGATTTGCAGACCAGAAATAAATTCACCACCAATGCTGTCACCAAAACCTAACTGGTTCACGAATGTATTCCAGGGAAGTGAACTCCTTCTACCCTACAAGATTAACTATTTATATTCTTCAGTTGTGGTAAAGCAAGCCGCCAGTTTCATTCAACATCAAAGGAGTTACATCGTCACCAGTTGGAGAAGGCCAGTCCCTGTTCGTGGAACCAAAGATAGCTATAAATGCCATCCAACCAATACTACCAACATCCCAGGAACAAATATATTGAAAAGAAAAATCATGTTAAGCCTTGTGTTTGTGATTCTTCATTCACATGGGGTCCTTCCTGACACTTATGAGGCAATTGGTTGCACTCTCCTGATGTGTTCATTCTTCAGCTCATACCTGACATATTCTCAACACACCCGTCCTTCCAGTCCATCTCAATACACTAACCCCACTCTCATGCGCTTTAATTTTACACACTAATCTCTTAAAAGGGACTCTGTCAAAAGCCTTCTGAAAGTCCAAATAAATCACATCCACTGGCTTCCCCTTGTCTACTCTACTAGTTACAACGGCAGCATGGTGGTGCAGTGGTTAGCACTGCTGCCTCAGGGCGCCGAGGTCCGAGGTTCGACCCCGGCTCTGGGTCACTGTCCGTGTGGAGTTTGCACTTCTACCCGTGTTTGTGTGGGTTTCACCCCCACAACCCAAAGATGTGCAGGGTAAGTGGATTGGCCACGCTAAATTGCCCCTTTAATTTGAAAAAATTAATTGCGTACTCTCAATTTATAAAAAGCAGAAAAAAAACGTTACTATTTGCATCCTTGAAGAATTCCAGATTTGTTGAGCGTGATTTTTTTTTTTGTAAATCTATGCTGACTCTGTCCGATCCTGCCAGTGTTTTCTAAGTGCTCTGCTGTTAAATCTGTTATAATGGGCTCCAACATTTTTCCCACTACTGACATCAGGCTGACTGGTCTATAATTCCGTTTTCTCTCTACCTTCCTTTTTAAATAGTGGGGTTACATTAGCTGCTGACCAATCTATAGGAACTGTTTCAGAGTCCATAGAATCTTGGAAGATGACTATCAATGAATCCAATGGGATGTAGATTATCAGGCCCTAGGGATTTATTGGCCTTCAACCCCATCAATTTCCCCCAACCATTTCTCTACTAATACTGATTTCCTTCAGTTCTTCCCTCGCACTCCCAGCCTTGACAATTTCAGGGAAAACAAATTCTGTACAATGTATTCACAAGCATTTCTGGTACATTATTTATGTCCTCCTTTGTGAATGAAAATATGCATTTAGTTTGTCGGCCATTTCTTTGTTTCCCATTATAAAATCCCCTGTTTCTGAGTGTCTGGGACCTACATTTGTCTTCACCAATCTTTATCTCTTCACATACCTATAGAAGCTTTTATACTCAGTTTTTATGTTCCCTGCAAGCTTACTCTTGTACTCTGTTTTGTGCTTCTTAATCGATCCCTTTGTCCTCCTTTGCCGAATTCTAAATTGCTCCAAATCCACACATCTGCTGTTTTTCCTGGCTAGATAGTATACCTGTTTCTTGGATCTAATACTATCTCTAATTTCCCTTGTAAGTCATGGTTTGGCCACCATTTCATTTTTATGTTTGTGCCAGACAGGAATGAACAATTGTTGCACTTCACCCATGCCCATTTTGATTGCTTGCCATTTCCTATCCACTGTCATCCCTTTCAGTGATGTTCCATAATCCATCATAGCCAGCTTGTGCCCCATACCATCATAGTTTCCTTTATTTAGATTCAGGCCCTAGTCACTCGCCACCTTGATAACAAATTCTGTCATATTATGGTCGCTCATCCTCAAGGGGCTTAGCACACCTTGATTGCCAATTATTACTTTCTCATTACACAATACCCAGACTAGGATGACCCATTCTCTTGTTGGTTCCTTTATCGTATGTGTCCCTAATTTCCTGTTCCATGCCAGTCCCAACATCACCACTACAGTTTGGGGTTCTGTATACAATCCCCACTAACGTTTTTGCCCCTTGGTATTTCTCAGCTTTACTCTCACAGATTCCACATCATCAAAGTTAATATCCTTCCTCACTATTGCGTTAGTTTCCTTTTTAACCAGCACTGCAATCTTTTTCTTTTTTTTCTTCCTAAATACTGAATACCCCTGAATGTTCAATGTTCGCTGGGCAACCTGGAGGCATATCACTGTAATCCTGACTGTATTATATCTGTTTACATCAATTTGTGCAATATTCACCCATTATATTGCAAATCCTCTGAGCAGTAAGGCACAAAGCCTTAAGGCTTGCCATTTTTACATTTCTTGGCCTGTTCATTCTTTTTCACTGGGGCCCTGTTTGATTCTAGCCCTTGATTTCACTTTTCTTATTCCCCTTTCTGCATTTTGTTTGTGTCCGTGTTTCCCCCCTCCTCTGACTCCTTGCATAGATTCCCATCACCGTACCATTTTAGCTTGATCCCTCCCCAACACTCTAGCACATACCCTCCCTTGGGCATCAGTCCCAGTGCTGCCCAGGTGTGACCGTCCAGTTTATAGTGCTCCCACCACCCCCAGAAGCGGTTCTAAGGAATCTGAAACCCTCCCCCTTGCACCATCTCTTCAGCCACATATTCATCTGATATATCCTGCTATTTCTACTCTGACCAGCATGTGGCACTGGTAGTAATCCAGAGATCACTACACTTGAGGTCCGACTTCTCAACTTTCTTCTTAACTCGCTATGTTCTGCTTTTAGGACCTCATCCCTTTTTTCACCGATGTTATTTGTACCAATATGCACCACAACAACTGGCTGTTCAACCTCCTCCTTCAGAATGTCCTGTAGGCACTCTTGAGACATGCTTGACCCTAGTGCCAGGGAGGCAACTTACCAACTAGGAATCTCGTTTGCGGCCACAGAAATGCCTACCTATCCCACTTACAATTGAATTTCCTATAACTATTATATTCTATAGCTCTTTACTCCTCCCCTGTGCCGCAGAGCCAACAGTGGTACAACAAATTTAGCTGTTGCTGCTTTTCCCTGAGAGGGAAGTCCCCCCACCCCTAAAGTATCCAAAGTGGTATATCTGTTTTGCAGAGGAATGGCCCCAGAAGATTCCTGCATGGATTGCCTAGTCCTCGTGTTCTGCCTGGTGGTCACCCATTCCCTTCCTGCCTGTGGAGTCTTGGTCTGCGCTATGACCCGTCTCTATACCTGTTATCCATGAAACTCTCCACCTCGCGGATGTTGTACTCACCGCGCGGATGTTGCACTATGTCCCCAGCTGCCGCTCCAGCTCTGAAACCCAGGCTTCCAGGATATGCAGCTGGAGACAGTACTTGCACTCATGGTTGCCCCGGGACTGGAAATGTTCATGGTTTCCCACATAGAGCAGGAGAAGCACACCAAGCTTTGAGCTTTCCTGACATGACTTGTCCCTTTAAATTAAAACTGCTGGAAATACATAAAATCAAATAATATTAATTATTCTGGGACACTTCTTCCCTAGTCCTCATTACTACAGAAAATAGCCCTTACAAACTATAGACCACAACATATAGCCCTTACAAACTACAAGTGATAAAAGTAATAAATATGTACAAGACCATACTCACCCAATCAGCTGCTTCAACTTGTCTCACATCACTTTTGAATCCTGACGTCACCTCAGGAGCTCGAAACTCCAAGCTAGCACTCCACTCTCAGTCTCGCTCTTTCTTGCGCATTTTCACCCTCCCGGCTCAGCTCTCAGTCTCGCTTTTCTCATGCTCTTTTATCCTCCCTGCGCCACTCTCCTCTATGTTAGCGGGACATATCCATATTACACTTCAATGTCGTGACCTGGAACAATATTTTCCTCCCATCCAATTCCCCACTAATCGGGTGATAGAGACAAACTATATCCTCTGAAATGGGACAACCAGAACAAAGGGGCATTGCCTTGATAATAAATCTGGGCCATTCAGGTCAGAAACACTTCTTCGTGTAACGGGTGCTGGAAATATGGAATTCTCTTCCCCTTCTGTTGAGGCTGGGGTTTATTTGATAATTTCAAAACTGTGATTGATGGATTTTTATTAGGTGAGGGTATGAAGGTTATCAAACCAAGACATGTAGCTAGAGTTAAGATACGCATCAGCCATGACCAAATTGAATTGCAAAACATGCTTACTGGGGTGAATGGTTGGTATGTTCCTAACTCCAGAATTATTCCAGTGTGGCAACTGTTAACATTTCCACTGTTAACCATGCTGGTTTTGATTCTTGGCCGCCCTTTCTTTGAAGTGGTCTAATGAGCTACTCGAACTGTATCTCAAACTTATTCAGTTCAAGAAGGGGGCTGACCACCATCTCCGGACAATGAGGGCTGGGAAATAAATGCTAGCCTTGCCAATAGCCCCCATATGCCCAGAATTAATTGTTTGAAAAAAGACTTCTCTATAATTAGCACCGCAATGTGGGAAACCGGGAAAGATAAAATGTCCGCAATTTAGTGGCCTCTCTAGCCACGGACCCAAATCCCATAATGGCCAAAAATGAGATTTACGCTGCCGAGGTTTTGTTTTGGGATCTTCCCCGCCCCTGTCCATTGACACTATTAGGTTCATGCCCAGGAAGGACGCAAGCCTAATTTGCTGACAATATAATTAACAGACTACTTCTGCCCTCAACAATCTTCCCACCCAGCCTGTGTGACATCACACTGTTGCAAATCACTACTGGTTTTCAAAAACAAAATCCGATCGTGATGACCACCCCAGGGGCGCACAAGTAAGTATAGCCCTCGGGTGGTGAGGTACATTGCAATAGCACTGCCTCTGGCACTGCCAAAGTGACACTCCCAGGGTGGCAGTACCAAGGGTGGGCCTTCTCTCCTTAATTTTAGTGGAGGAGGCACACCCTGATGCTTGTGGGAGTGGGAGGGTGCGCAATGCCCGTGTGGCGGGGGTGTCACCCCCCATACTTGTTGGGGGGGGGAGGCCTCCCTTTCCATGGGGGTAGTGCGGGAAGTTTATTTTCTGCGCAGATTGAGACACCATTTTTAAAGATGGTGTCACGATCTCTATGAAGCCAGCCTTGCCAGTTCTGCCAGCCCGCACCCCACCAGAGTCGCAGCACAAACCATGTCCCAGATTCTATGCGTACAGAGTGCTGGAAAATCTGGAGTGAAAACTCAGCTGTGCATCTGGAGAGACACACGCCAGCTTTCGGTCTGAAACTGACACTCTTACAAAATCTGGGACGATTCCACCCAATATGTTTGCATTTTCTCTCTTGTCCCTCCAGCTTATGCAGACGAACGTGCCTGGGATCTTTGCTGCTGGTGACGTTGTTACTTTCCCCCTTGCCTTTCGGAACAATAAGAAGGTGAATGTGGGTCACTGGCAGATGGCACATATGCACGGTAAGTGGCACTTGTTGATGATATTGGGCAAGGAGACAGGGGAGGTCGTGGCGTACTGGTATTGTCACTGGACTAGTAAACTAGAGACTCAGAGTAATGCTCTGGGGACCCAGGTTCAAATCCCCCCACTGCAGATGGCGAAAGTTGAATTCAATAAAGAAATCTGGAATTAAAAGTCTAATGGTGACAACTCGATTTTTCCACCTAATCCTCATATCCCTTAATTCTCTGAATGACCAAAAATATGTCTACCTTGGCCTTGATATTCAATAATGGAACATCCACAACCCTTGGGTAGAAAATTCCAAAGATCGCAAACCTCTGAGTGAAGATATTTCTCCTCATCTCAATCCTAAATGATCGGCTCTTATCTGGAGCACCCGTGTTTTGGATTTCCCAGCCAGAGGGAAACAACTTCTCAGTACTTACCCTGTAAGCCCCTTCAGAATCTTGTATGTTTCAATAAGGCCAGTTCCTCCTTATCAGGCAATCCTCTTATCCCAGGAGCCAAGCGTATGAAGTTTTGCTGTCTCCAATGCAACTGTAACCTTCCTAGGATATGGAGATCAAAACTTCATATGACAGTCCAGGCTTTGTCTCACCAAAGCCCTGTACAATTGTAGCAAGATTTCTTTATTGTTGTATTCCATTTCCCTTGCAATTTGGGGTATCATATCATTGCCTTTCTAACTGCTTGCGGTACCTACAATGCTCCTGGTACGATACATTCAAGTTTATTTGGACATCATTTAGAAGATTTAGAAGTTTTGCACCTTTAAAAAAATAAACTGCTCTTCTATCCCTATGGTAAGTAACTTCACAATACCCTCCCTACATTATACTTAATTATTATCAGGTGGCACGGTAGCACAGTGGTTAGCTCTGTTGCTTCACAGCGCTAGTGACTCGGGTTTGATTCCCGCTTTGGTCACTATCTGTGTGGAGTCTGCACATTCTCCCCGTGTCTGCATGGGTTTCCTCCACGTGCTCCAGTTTCCTCCCACAAGTTCCAAAAGACGTGCTTGTTAGGTGAATTGGACATTCTGAATTCTCCCTCTCTGTACCCGAACAGGCGCCGGAATGTGGTGACTATGAACTTTTTACAGTAACTTCATTGCAGTGTTAATGTAAGCCTACTTGTGACAATAATAAAGATTATTAGATTATTATTATCCAATCACTGCTAATACAACATTGTTCAATCACATTCCAAGTGAGTACATGTGATTGTATTATCCAATCACTACTAAGGCATTGTCGGATGTGACTACCTGTGGTTAATCCCACCCATTCCTCTGTCCTGCTTGCTGTTCAAATTTATTTTAAACCCTTCAGTCCCTCCTTTTGGCCCTTGGAAAATGCCCATGTATGCCAACTATCAGTGTTGAGAATGCCTTCCTTCATCCTTCAAGTGACCAGTCATCCAGATACAAGGAGGAATCCTAAATTGCTGAACTGTATAAATTAACTGTTGCCTTAATCTTCTTCCCCTCAGGTCAAATTTTGCAGTGGATATTGGGGCGTATCCTCACATTGCCATTTGATATTCCCTCAAGACCGCTCGCTGGTAACAGCACAAGCTAATGGTCCATATTAAAAGTACTAGGCTAGGCATGGTTAACAGTATCCAAAATATTTCCCACCAACTCACTGGCCAATGTGCAGTCGTCTTGGCTAACCTAGTGGCTATTTGGATAGCCAAATCCACTTGAATACACCTATGGTGATCTGTTCCTTCAATGCCGTTGTGTATTGATGCTCTATCTCTGTGGCCTGTCGCATAGCCATCTGTGCTCCCTCATTTAGGGTTTTTATCTCTAAGCTCAGTACCATCCCACCAGGGACTGAAGACATATCCAGTAGTTCAACCCGGCAAATGGAAATCTCCCAAATTAAGGTCCTTTGCATACAGAAACTGGCGTTTGATATGCATCTCAGCTTTCCAAAAATCATCTCAGTTTCATCTCTCATAAAACACCGCTGGGTGGGAGACATCTGGATGGCTTTAAACACGTCATTAATAGGTATCATCATAATTGTGACTTTAGCGCTCAGTGCAACAGGCACACACAATGTCACACTTGGATTCTGTATTACAGTCCTTGGTGCTGATCCAAATGGAGTAATTGAAGTGAGTGAGGTATCTATGAGATCCCACTCGATAGACCCACCCATCCTTCTCTATTCTAAGTGATTCAAATCAATAGCAGTTCATAAAAAATGTTTCAGGATGGTGCTCTTGTGGAATCATCATTAAGAATTTGAAAGCTCCATCTTCCTTCCCCCCTCCCACAATCTGCCTCCATCCATCCGCCCCCTCCCCCGCCCCCACTCTGAGGTTGTGTGACCACCAACTCTCGTCATTCCTTCTGTAGATTTAGGAGATGCAAATTATATATCGAGTCAATACATGCCAGGGTCCCATTCCAAATCTAACATCTTCCATGTCCGACTTTATTCCCTCAATCAAATCTCAGACCAGCATATCATATGCCTTTCCCCCACTCTGTGCATCGGTGGTATTAACTAAGGCTTGATTGGTGACATTCACGGCTCCCATCAATCCTTCTCCCTGTATTCTGATTGCTGTTAAGATGTACCCTGTTCCGGATTATTTATTTCGCAATCATTTGGCTGTTTCATCCTCCATCAAGAATACATAGTTATTGCCTCATAAATTTGGATTAAATTCAGTGCTGAGTTAATACTTCCAAAGTGTCCTCCTTTGTCTCCTACTATACTCCTTCTTTGTCTTTTTTGCCTTCTGACCCTAGGCACAATTTGAGTTTTATCATCCCCAGTCGATTTTTCTAACCAGCGTTGTGTGTATCCAATCGAACTTGGGTGGCGCAAACACCTATAGTACTGTTACCCGGCCTGTTATATTGTATGTTACTTCCAAAGATATCATAATTACATCATGCTACAGCGGTTTGGCCTTCCATATTCTAACTCTCCTATCTGGAGTTAGTGTTGTCATGTCAGGACAATGAGTTGTGCTTTGATAATCACAAATACTCATGACAACCATGTCTATTATATATTTGCACACTTCCTGTCAATGTTTACCACCAAGACCCGGTTCCTAAACAAAGGGTGGTAGATCAGTCCATCCAACTGTAATACTGATTTAACTTTTGGTCCCATTACAACTCGAGGAATATAGATAGCTTAAGTGAATGGGCAAGGGTCTGACAGATGGAGTACAATGTTGGTAAATGTGAGGTCATCCATTTTGGTAGGAATATCAGCAAAATGGACTATTATTTAAATGGTAAAAAATTGCAGCAATCTGCTGTGCAGAGGGACCTGGGTGTCCTTGTGCATGAAACGCAAAAAGTTGGTTTGCAGGTGCAGCAGGTAATTAGAAGACTAATGGAATTTTATCCTTCAATGCTAGAGGGATGGAGTTTAAAAACAGGGAGGTTATGTTGCAGCTGTATAGGGTGCTGATGAGGCCACACCTGGAGTAATGTGTACAGATTGGTCTCCTTATTTGAGAAAAGATGTACTGGCACTGGAGGGACTGCAGAGAAGATTCACTAGGTTGATACTGGAGTTGAGAGGATTAACTTATGAGGAGAGACTGAGTAGACTGACTATACTCATTGGAATTTAGAAGATCGAGGGGGAATCTTATAGAAACATATAAAATTATGAAAAGTATAGATAAGATAGAAGCAGAGAGGTTGTTTCCACTGGCAGGTGAAACTAGAACTAGGGGGCATAGCCTTAAAATAAGGGGAAGTAGATTTAGGACTGAGTTGAGGAGGAACTTCTTCACCCAAAGGGTTGTGAATCTTTGGAATTCCCTGTCCAGTGAAGCAGTTGAGGCTACATCATTGAATGTTTTTAAGGTAAAGATAAATAGATTTTTGAACAGTAAAGGAATGAAGGGTTATGGTGAGCGGGTGGGTAAGTGGAGCTGAGGCCACAAAAAGATCAGCCAATATCTAATTGAATTGCGGAACAGGCTCGAGGGGCCAGATGGCCTGCTCCTGCTCCTACTTCCTGAGTCCCAATATCCTTTGTTTACACCTTGCTCACACTTCAAACTTTTTAGTTTGATGTGTCAGGATGGTTACTTGGTTGGTAATCCAGACGTTTGGTTTCTTTATCCACTCCTCAACTCCTTCTCTCAGAAGTTGACTATATTGTCCCTTTTGAGGGCATTAACATCAGCTCCTGATGCCTGGGTGGTTTCCATATTAGTTTTAATTGAGTAAAATGTTTGCATTTAGTCCCAGTTTTCACGTCTATAAGCACATGCATATCACCTGTCATAATTATCTTGTAACTAAATCTATATCTCTAACTGCTTGCCTGTCCTTCACTTCTTGTTTGATCTGATGCAATTGTTTACTCATTTCCCGAACATACTCTCAAATCTTGTCTCTTGCGAGGATCTGCGTCCATCTACCCTGCATTGCTTGTCCTGTCATCAACTCAAATGGAGCAGATCCGGTACTTTTATTTGGGGTGGCCCGCAGACCCATTATAATGTTAGATAGGATGATAGTCCAACCATTCCCGCCTGCTGGATTGCTATAGGCATGGATGTCTTTGATGCTCTATTCATTCTCAACACCATTTCTGAACTCTTCAGTATGGCAGGTGATATTATTTTTTTGCCTTATACCCATCTGTTTACAGTAAAGTGTATACCCTGGTCTGAATCAATATGTGTTGGCATTCCTTCCATCGGGGTATAAACTCTTCTGCTAATATCTTGGGGGCGGTCAGAGCGAAGCAGTCCCTTGTTGGGAATGCTTCCACCCATCTGGTAAATTCATCAGTCATCCCTAGACAGTCTTCCTTGCCCTTCGATGATGGAAATGGTCCCATAAAATCAATCTGTTCTTGTTCCCATGACCTCCTGGACCATGGCTGGTGGTGTAATTTAATTTTGATGACTGCTTTGCCTGGGTTAATATGGGAACATGTGATGATGCATTGTTGGCAATGCTTAGCAACTTCCTGATCAATACCCTACCACCACCACATTATCTCCAACATGTTCCGTCCAGTATGCTGATTCCCTTCAGATATTCCCAATAGAATTTGTTTAACTCCCAGCAGGGATATCAATCTCCCTTCCTTTTTCCATACTCCATCTGCATCTTTTGGTGCTTCCGTCTCTTCCCATTCCTTTCATTTTTCCCATTGCTTGTGTTTGCAGACTTGCAACATTTATGTCTGTAACCTTTTCTAATTGCTTGGTTATGGGCAGCACGGTGGTGCAGTGGTTAGCAATGCTGCCTCGTGGCGCCGTGGTCCCAGGTTCAATCCCGGCTCTGGGTCACTGGCCGTGTGGAGTTTGCACATTCTCCCTGTGTTTACGTGGGTTTCACTCCACAACCCTAAAAATGTGCAGGCCAGGTGGATTGGCCATGTTAAATTGCCCCTTAATTGAAAAAATTTAAAATAAAAAAAACTTTAAAAAAAATAAAATTCACCACAACTTCCTCTGGGCCCTGCACAGCCTTTATTAACTCCCTAATTAATTCCTCATGTCGAATCACCTGTCTACTAGATGTGACCATTCCCCTCCTGCTACAGGGACCTAAATAATCCTCGATCACTCTGAATGCATATCGACTATCAGTATTTATGGTCACCCTTTTGCCTTCTATCAATCTTAAGTCTTCTTTGTTTTCTGGCCCTCACCTCTGCCACTTGGGCTGAATGGTTACCGTCAATCTCTCTCTCTTGCTTTGATCATTTCTCCTTCCTCCACTACAGACCATCCTGTTCGGGGATTCCCTCCGACTATCCTAAGAGACCCATCCACATAGAGGGTCATAGCAGCTTCTTCCAATTACTCCTTTCTCACTCCATCCGTTTCCTCATCACCTTCTGCTACATCACATCTTTGGCTTTCTCTCTCTCTACATTCATGAATCCTGTGGGTTGTTACCATCCTCTATTTGCCTATTTATAGGGAGCAGCACGCTTTCCCACTGTGCCTTCTAACATCAGATACTGATTTTAGCTTCCCAGTATTCAGAATCTGCACTTTGGTATGCACGGTGTGCAGAACAACTTCCCCTATCATGATAATTGGCTCACTTACTTTGATCGCAATGGAGTAAGTGATGCACCGGGTTAACTAAGCAACCACAGGGGATTGTTTATTTGAATAATAGGCTGCGGGCTGCTGTAGTCCCCATATTGTTGGGTCACTACAGCCTTTCCTGCAACTTAATTTAAAAGGTTAAGCTGTGTGGAGACATAAACACAAATCAATTGCCTACTGAAAGGGTTAGCTTTGAAAGGGGCGAGGGGCGGGTGGAGGAACTTGACATGCAATTATGTCACTTTATGTAATTTTAAAAAGCTTCTCCAACCACAAAGCAAAACTAAATTTAAAACTTACTCTATTAAATTATTTGTTATATTGCTCAATTTTGACCAAACAGCCTGGGTGATAGCATAAAATTGCAAGGAGATATTGATTAGGTGAATGGGTAAAATTGTGGCGAATGGAATTTAATGTAAGCAAGTATGATGTTATCCAATTTGGACCAAAAAAGGATAGAGCAGAGTACTTTCTAAATGGAATGAGGTTAGGTACAGTGGATGTCCAAAGAGACTTGGGGGTTCAGACGCATAGGTCCTTAAAATGGCAGGAACATGTGCAGACAATAATCAAAAAGGCTAGGGGATGGTTTAGCACAGTTGGCTAAACAGTTGGTTTGTAATGCAGAACAAGGCCAGCAACGCGGGTTCAATGCCCATACCTGCCTCCCCGAACAGGTGCCGGAATGTGGGGACTAGGGGCTTTTCATAGTAACTTCATTGAAGCCTACTTGTGACAATAAGTGATTATTATTATTATTATTATTATTATTAATGGAATGCTAGAGGATTGGAATATAAAGACTATATTCTTTATATACTGCAGCTATTCAAAACCCTGGTTAGACCCCACTTGGAGACTATAAGGAGTTCTGGGCATCACACCTTAGGAAGAATATTTTGGCCTTGGCGAGAGTGCAACGTAGGTTTACAAAATTATACCTGGATTACAGGGGGTGAGTTACTCAAAGTAAACTTGTTTTTGTTAGAATTTAGAAGGCTACGGGGTGATCTGATCGGGGTATTCAAGATATTAACAGGGAAAGACAGATAAAGATTAACTATTTCCACTGGTTGGAGATTTTAAAACGAGGGGGCATAGTCTAAAAATTAGAGCTGGACCATTCAGGAGAGATGTTGGGAAGAACCTCTTTGATCAAAGGGTGGTAGAGATTTGGAATTCTCTCCCACAAACAGCAGTAGAAACTAGATCAGTTGTTAATTTTAAATCTGAGATAGATACATTTTTGGTAAGCAAATGTATTAAGGGATATGGGCCAAAGGCAGGTATATGGAGTTAGGATGTGGAGATGCCGGCCTTGGACCGGGGTGGGCATAGTAAGAAGTCTTACAACACCAAGTTAAAAGCCAACAGGTTTGTTTCGAATCACTAGCTTTCGGAGCGCAGCTCCTTCCTCAGGTGAATGGGGGGCTTCTGCGAGGACTGGTGGGGGCTGGCCAGGGGGTGGGAATTCAGGAGAAATTTCTTTACCGAGAGATTGTTAAAAATATGAATGTACTATCACAAGGAGTTAAGGCAAAAAGGATAGTTGTATTCAAGGCGAAGTTAGAAAAGCAGATGACCAAGAAAGAAATTGAAAGGTGTGCTGATAGTATTAGAGAGGTAGGAAGAGGCTCTTCGCAGCAAACAACAGTTTGACTGAAAGCCCTATTTTCTGTGCTTATCGCTTCGATATAACTCAATGGGCAGAATTCATCCATCAGGGACTAAGTCTCGTGGCGGGGGCAGGGTGCTGGGGGGATGGAGTGGGGGAGTGTTTCTCACTGCAGAGTTCAATGGAAAACCGTACCCTATCTTTCGGCCCCAACTTCATTAATTTTGCCACTGGGGATAATCCATGATGAGGCAGGCTTGATTGCGAGCATCCCACATCCGGATGCCATATTTAAACGTTGCTCAAAATCACTGACCCACCATCAAAAAAAGAATATGGAGCCCCCAGAATACGCTGGGGGCTGGGGGTAGACCTCCTCAATGACTCTACATCTCGAAGGTCCACCTGTAGATGCTTTCCCTACCCACTGCTGTTGCTGGTGGCTTCCAACCCAAATTCCAGGAGCAGGTAAGTCCCGACTTCTGCACGCCATGTTGTTCCGGACATGTTCTGGACCAGCACGATTTCCTGCTAGTGGCACAAAGAGTAGTGCTTCATGGTGGCCTCCAGCGGATTTCCAGATCTGCCATGGTGGGCACCAGTAGAAGATCCCACGAGAAATTCAAGCTGGCGTAAAACCATTCTTGAGCCTCCTGTGGAATCTCCACCCCCACCACCCCCCACCCCCTCCCCCACCCTGCCCCACCATCACTATTCAACCCACAAACTGGAGAATGGGAGAATTCTCCCAGTGTAACTGGTAATTTTACTTCCCACTGAACAATTCACTGGGAATGAAACTGATATTTACAGCTTTCAGAAAGGAACTCAATTAAAAACTAATGTTAATATTAAGATTTTAATCATTTCCTTGCAATACAGAATGTGTCAGATAGTGTAGAACAGAGAAGGAGTGATTCAAATCAATGGACAGAGCAAGTTACAACATCTAATCACCCTTCAGTTTCCTTCATTAAAGCTGTTTTCCCAATTTAACCATTTACTGCTCTACTTGCTTATTTTTAAAAAATCATTCCGCATCATGATTAATGCAACAAGACAGGGAAAGAGCTGAAATATAAAAACCTTTTTACACACAAACCTGAGCCCCAATGCCATTTCTTGCCTGTGCTGTGCTGACCCTGACACATGGGTTAGCCGAGCAGAATTGTTCTCGCTGTATTTTGCGCATTTATGGGGCCGACAGTAAGATACCCATTGGATGTTTAATACTGCACAAGACCCTGTACAGGCATTATGGTTTCTACGTGGCATGTCTTCATCTTTGGCCTATTGTATACAGACCATGACTGTCAGTCAGTTATGACCTAGTGCTCTAGTACTGACCCCCTTAACCAGGAGCTACAGGCTTACAGTTGGTCCACCTGTCAAACCCATCTGCTATTCTGGAAAGGATTGTACCTAAGACAGGCCTGGGTCTCGTGCCAAAAATACAGTCAAGATTTGTGCTTGGATGGCACCATTGTCCAAAGCACTTCAAGGGCAACAAGATATTTTTGAATGGCACTGACTGTTGTGATATAGGAAACATGGTAGCCAAGTTGCTCACAGCAAGATCCCACAATAGCAATGCAGTAGTGACCAGGTACACTGTTTCATAATCTGAGGCAAATAGCATAGAATCCTTTAAGTAGAATCTTGATCAGATGAAACAAGTGCTCAAAATTAATAGAGCACTATTGGGATAAAGTTCAACAAGCATTGAAATCCTTTTGGACAACACTGGTCCAGATAAACACACGAGAGAGAAAGCAATAGAAGGTTGATACCGTGTGGTGAGAAAGGATTTGTGAAGCATAGACCATTTGTCCTTCCTTGCTGTCTGGTTCTTTGACTGTGTACCGTAAGACTAACACATGATAGAAAGTTACTTGCTGCAGGTGTGAGGCCCAGTATTGGTCCAATATACAGACTGACTGTTCTTATGTTTATGCCTTTCCTCAGGTCGAATAGCTGCTCTCAATATCCTGGGGAAAGGAACAGAGATTAACACAGTGCCGTACTTCTGGACAGCCATGTTTGGAAAAAGCATTCGCTATGCAGGTAAAACCACCCTAGAACACAGGCTCACTCTCTCCTCTTCAACTATTAAAGCCTATGATATCTTCACATTCCCATCTCTTCAATGCCAAGCAAATCAGGGGTCAATTTTGTTTTCACGACCCATTCAACGAATCGTAAATAATAACTCCATATTCATCTATTTTAGCAAATATTTGACAAAAAGCTGGGATAAACTATATAGTTTCCAATTACTCTGCAGTTGTTTCCTCCTGGAAGCTGGTCTGGTCAAATAAGAGTGGATGGGCATCTCTTGTTACCTAAAGGAAATCTTTGCAACTGGGCCCCAAGGAGTGTCACTGCACCAAGACCAGAATGCAATTCCAACAACACTAAATCATACTCTACTTCTTACAAATCAAGAATAATAATTGAGAAGCAAAAGAAGAACATACTGGAAACATACAACAGATCATACAGCAACATATAGAACCAGTTGAAGGGGGACGATTTTAAAAAAAAGACACACAAGAGGAGGCATAAGAAGATTGACCTTAAAAAGAAAACAGGAGATGGTTAGGTGATTGAAATGAGATTTCAGTCTAGCTCTGGAGATTAAAGGTATGCCAGAAGTGATGAATACATACTTTGCAATGGTTTTTACAGTGGTGGAAGTGAGAAAGGAGATGCACTAAAGGAGGGTGTAGCATACTTGGTAGAGACAACTGTGGGAAAAGAATTGGTTCTGAAACAATTAGCAGAACTCAGGATAGCTACATCAATCAGGCATGTAGCCTCAGCTGCTGAAGGAAGTCAGAGAGAAGACAGTAGACGATCTGACCACATGGTCTGGCGGCACAGTGGCACAGTAGTTAGCACTGCTGCATCACAGCACCAGGGACCGGGTTCAATTCAGGCCTTGGGTGACTGTGTGGAGTTTGACTACTCCCCTCGTGCCTGTGTGGGTTTCCTCTGGGTGCTCCAGTTTCCTCCCACAGTCCAAAGATGTGCAGATTAAGTGGATTGCTAAACTGCCCTTAGTGTCCAAAGATGAGAGGGTTAGGTGGAGTTACAGGGTTAGGGCAAGGGAGTGGGCCTGGGTAAGGTCCTCTTTCCGAGGGTCAGTGAAGACTTGAGGTGCTGAATGGCCTTCTTCTGCCCTGTAGGGGTTCTTTGGCCTATGGAGCACAATTTTTCAGTTCTCCTTAGCTAGGCAAATTGTGTTCTAGTCTGGAGAGTGGCCAGTGTAACATCTCTTTTGGAATTGGAAAATTAGGATAAACCAGGTAATTGTAGATCAGTTAATTTAACATCCACTCTGGGCCAAAAACTTAGAATTTACAATTTAGAACAAGTTACTGGGTATCAAAAGGTTTGTGGGATTGTCCAAGAGAATTAATTTGGAATTATAAAGAGCTGATCAAGTTTAACAAGTTGTTTTTGACGAATTGTGACCGATTGGATAGTTAAAAGGTAATGCAGTACATATGGGGCAGGATTATCCAATCCCGTTTTACGACCTTGTGAACGGGCCGCTCCCAGGACTAATTCATGCCCTTACAGGGGGCCAGCATGGCACTGGAGCGGTTCGCGCTGTTCCAGCTGCTGACCCCGGTGCGAACGGCGCGCCGTGGGATCCGCACATGCGCAGTGCTTCGGCACCAACGTGCGCATGCGCAATGGCCTCCTTCAACCCCGATGCAACATGGTGCAGGACAAACAGGGGCCGGCGCATAGGAAAGGAGGCCCCCAGCCACATAGGTCAGCCCGCCAATCGATGGGCCCCGATCGCGGGCCAGGCCACATTGGAGGCCCCCCCCACCCCAGAGGTCGGACGCCCCCTCCCCCCCCCCCCCCCCCCCCCACAGGCCACCACCCAACCCTTCCACGTCGAGGTCCCGCCGGCCCAGAGCAGGTTAGAATGGCACCGGTGGGACTCAACTCTTTTCTTACGTCCGCGCAGCCCATCCGGGCCGGAGAATCGGCGGGCCGGCGTCGGGGCGGTGTGGCCCGTTCACGGGGATTCTCCGGCCAGGCACAGGGCTGGGAGAATCCCGCCCATGGTATCGTCATGTCTTCAAGTGTTTGATAAAGTATCTCAAATTATGAGGTTTTCAAGCATTGGTGGGATAATTTTAACCCTCCAGAACTATTGGGTGTGGGTTAGGCAGCAAAGTTAAAGTGTTAAAAATTTCAAGCCGAAAGCCAACCTGCCTTCAACCCACATGCTTTGTATCGCAACTGAAGCAGCACAACAGGCAGGTGACTGACAGGCCCGCAGGAGGTAAGCCTTTCATTGAAAACATCAACTTTTACAAGCTTTCCACATTGAACACAAGTCAGATGGGAGTCCTGCACCTCAGGAAACCTGGCAGGTAAAAGGAGGTGAGGAGTGCTGGATCCAAAAGGTAAACTCCTTCTGACCCTGTAATAAAGACTGAAATTTTAAGAAATACTCAGCAGGCCTGTCCGCCCCTGTGGAGAAAGAAAGCGAGCTAATGTTTCACGTTGATAATCTTTCAGCAGAACTGGGAAAAGTTAGAAATGTAACAAGTTTTAAGCAAGTGAATGGGAAAAAGAACAAAAGGAAAGGTGCAAGACAGTGTGGAAAGCAAAAGATATTGAGCACAAAAGAGGTGGTATACAAGGCAGTAGGCATGGGGCAAGTAAAGAAACAAAAGATGTGTCTTTAGGAGTTGTAAATGACAGATAACGACTGCCATTTAAAAACAAAAAAAGAGAAACCAAAAGCATTAAACCAAAATGGGAACAGAGGTGACCATCTGAAATTGTTGTGTTCAACCATGAAATCTGGAAGGCTGTAAAATGCCTAATCAAAAGAAGAAGTGCAGTTCCTCAAGCTTATGTTGTACGTCACTGGAACAGGAGACTGGGGCAGACAGGTCAGTGTGGGTTCAAGGTGAAGAATTAAAATGACAGATGATGGAAGTTCAGGGTCACATTTGCAGATTGAATGGAGCGCTCTGAAAAACGGTCACCTCATCTGCATTTCATTTGCCCAGTGAGCAACAGATCTAGTAGACTACTATGTGTAAACAAGTACAAGTAAATCACTATTTCATCAGGAAGGAGCATTTTGGAGCCTTGAACGGCGAGCTGCTCACGATTCTACTCTTCACACCTACTCCAGACACACCTTTTTGTTTCTTTACTTTTCTCACTATTATTCCCTTTGGCTTTGAACCATGAATCCTTGTGCCAGTTAATCTCTCCTGCCGTTCACCTTCCCACAGGCCTTCCCAATTGTTTCATTTTCCACCCTCTCCTCTTACATTTGCTGAAAATGTAATTCATTTCTAACTTCCCCCATTTCTGATGAAAGGTGACAGACCTGAAATGTCTCTTTCTCTGTCAGGCCTGCTGAGTATTCCCAGAATGTTCTGCTTTTATTTCATATTTCCAGTGTCAACAGTATTTTGCACTCGCGTTAAGTTAAATTTATTTGTAAACATCCCGGGAGCAAGCGTGAAAAAAAATCAGTTTCAAACTAAGAGGCACAACGAATGAATTTTGGTTGGATTAGAGAATCAGTGCTGGATCCATTTCTGGTTGATTTGGGCATCAGAAGCACAATCGCAAAATTAGCAGGTGACACAAAGAGTAGAGGGTTCAGCAAGAAGGATTTCAGGAGGATCTAAATGGGTTAATAGAATGAGCAGACAAGTGGCACATACCAATTCAATGTGATGAAGAATGAGGTAATGCATCTCGGGGGAGAAACAAGACCTCATTAAGCTACTTATCAAATCAGGCAGTTTCTTCAGTGATTGACGAACATGATGATGAACAATGTCATTGATCAACACATCTGTTAATTTCTCCGATATATAAAATCCTTCCGTCATTACCATTTATTGGCTTTTGCAGGTCATGGGGAAGGGTTCGATGATGTCATCATTCAGGGGGATCTCGACGAACGGAAGTTTGTGGCTTTCTACACCAAGTAGGTGATTCTCATATTTACCGGCCATTTCCCATTGGGTTCTGGTGTTCAAGAATTCTCTCAGCTGTATAAATGTAGAGAGGAGGTCTTGTGGCGCAGTGGGTAGCGATCCTGCCTCTGAGCCAGGAGCTCCAGGTTCGGATGCCACCCCAGGCCTTGATGACCAAGGAAGGTGCATTCATAACGCGGTCAAACAGGTTGAGTGTGTCAACCTGAGAATCCTTCAACACCTTGCGGTAAGAGCGGGAGAGACTCCTGGTCAGTCACGCTTGATGTGGAGTGGCGTCCCTCAAGCTAGAGCCCCTGGCGACAGACTAGCAATCATAGGAATTACTGCTATGGAAACAGATGATTGTCTGCCTTAGTGCATCACTAGATGCAAGAAGTGAATTGGAATAAACGTAGAGCGAGATTTAGTAATTAATTATTCTGAACATATGTAAGATGGGAGGGATGTTACAAGCCCCAGCTGGGAGAATAGGCCTACTGCCGTATTATTACTGAGTGAGCTAATACTGCTTCATGCTTGTCATTCCACAAATGATGAATTCCTGATTGGCTGGGAGAGGCAGCACAAAGGCTCAGTGCCCACATCCACTGGCCTCACCAACCTCTTTCCCCATCTTGCTGAAGGAGAAAGAAGCAAGAAATCAGAGGCTGATGCGTAGCTACCATTAGCAGAGAAATGGGTGCAGGAGAATTTCTGACTTACCATTCCCATTAAAATCTGTGCCTCAAATTACTCAACGATACATTTTGAGAACGTAGCAGATTGTCTGGAGTTTCTGACTTTGACCCATTCTGAACATCTGGCCGTCCTTTCAGAGCCTAGAGCTCAGTATCTCTGGTAACCTCCTGGTCATGTTGGCACAATCCTACAAAGGAAGTCCAACTCATCCAATAGAACACCAGAAACCATGGACTACTGCCCCAGATGGAACTTATTAAGGTTCCTTTGATGAACGGGATAAGTTTTAGGATATTTTTTGCACTTGTCGAGCAGTGTTTCTTTTGAATTAAAAAAAAAATTTGGAGTCCCCAAATTATTTTTTCCAATTAAGGGGCAATTTAGCGTGGCCAATCCACCTACCCTGCACATTTTTGGGCTGTGGGGGCGAAATCCACTCAAACATGGGGAGAATGTGCGAACTCCACACGGACAGTAACCCAGGGCCGGAATCGGACCTGGGACCTCGGCGCCGTGAGGCACCAATGCTAACCACTGTGCCACCGTGCAGCCCATGTCGAGCAGTGTTTGTTGAGAGAGGGTAGAAAGAACTTGCCCTGCATTTTTCCCAAACTGCTTCTGAAATAAGAACAGAAATTTTGAAAGGACAGAGCCAGTTAGTCTGATTCTGGAGAGGCAGCTGACAACAGGTGTAAATATTGATGTATTCCATTCCCAGGCATCTACATCTTAATGTAAGGTGCAATATATGTGGAGAGCACAAAAATGAACTAAAAGCCTTTATTTATGGGAATGATTATTTCCGATTGTTTTTGAAAAACTCAATCCTTGAAACTTGCGATATTCACCCCCAAGGCTCCCTTCTCCAGATTGTACCCCTGCGCATTTTCAACACTGTGGTTGTGGGTGAAGGGGAAGGGTTATGTTTAGTAAGGACATTGGGAGTCCACACCAAGTAAAATAAAGAAACAAAGTTTTATTTATTACACGGTATGTGCACAGCCCAGTAGAACCCTACCGGGTTCCTCTCTGCTACAGTGCCTTACTGGCGGACTTCTTTGCAGAGATCCCCCATTTCCAACGGGGGAGCTCTTACTCCGCAAGGACCAGGAGAAAGATAATCATTCCCATCCTGTAGGCCTCGTGCGGGATATTACAGTGTGGGAGCTTTATCCTCTCCCCATTATCTCCTTAGTATCTTACGGTTATAACTGATAAACAAACATATATAACACATTTATTTTCAGTGAATGGGAATGATATAATTCTATGTATGGCCAACCAGTGTTGTCACCCTACCCTACCAGATTGTACTGCAGTTCACTGTGATATTAGCCCTCCTCCAGTGGACAATGTTGTGAGCTGGTATTTTGTATCAAATAGTTGAGGACTGACGATTATCTCTGTGAAGGGTTTCATTGCTTTGCTCTATGGAGTAATAGCTGAAAAGAGTGATTAATTGAAAGGTCACTTTCAGTTTTGACTAACAATGCAGTGAACAGGATAATTTCCCAATGCATGACCTCTGTGTTTCACACAGTATCCTCAAACATTGCATTTCTTTCTGGGAGAGCTTGATGCACTCGCTCGACTAAATTACTTTCTCCATTGAGTGGCCTTTTCGTCCTTGGTAAATGATGAGCAGTGGATAATGTTTCTATCCTTCAGTATTTATTATTCCATTTGAAAACAATTATAATTTAATAACTTCAGTGGGAAATGTGGTTGAGATGGGTGTTGGGGTGGGGTCCTTGGTGTGAGAAACCTCGTGTGGTCAATTCTGCTCTTGAGAGGCAATACCTGACCTCTGGGGCGGGATTATCCCAGCCTTGGGCCGGGCCGGAGAATCCCCGCGACCGGGCAATGCCACCCCGATGCTGGCACGCGATTCTCCGCAGAGCGGCGCCAGTCGCGGGCTGCTCTACGCGCCCCCCCCCCCCCCCCGCGATTCTCCAGCCCGGATGGTTCGAGCGGCCGTAAGAAAAAAAACGAGTCCCACCGGCGCCGTTCTAACCTGCTCTGAGCCGGCGGGACCTCGCCGTTGAAGGGTCGGGTGGCGGCCTGTTGGGGGGGGAGGGGGTCCTACCCTGGGGGGGGGGGCCTCTGATGTGGCCTGGCCCGCTTCTCTGGGGGCGGCCTCCTTTCCTACGCGCTGGCCCCTGTAGCCCTGCGCCATGGTGCGTTGGGGCTGGCGCGTTGAAGGAGGCCACTGCGCATGTGCGTGTTAGCGCCAGCGCCATTGCGCATGCGCGGATCCCACAGCACACAGTTCACGACGGGATCGGCAGCTGGAGCGGCGCGAACCACTCCAGCGTTGTGCTGGCCCCCTGTAGGGGCCAGAATTAGTCCTGGCAGCGGCCCGTTCACGCCGTCGGAAAACGTGATGGCATTTACGACAGCGTGGACACTCTGCCGCGGGATGGGAGAATCCCGCCCCTGATCTTTACTGTCCATGGACAGTTAACTTCAGCCATATTAGAAATGTGAACACTGAACAAACACAGCATGGTTCCAAATCTTCGCAATCTGTTATATTTCTGATAATAATTATATTGAATAATAGTCACAAACCTCCTTGAACCATTCTGCAAAAATATGCCATTAACAACACAAGTAAACAAAGCCTTGTCAGATGTAGTGATCTGCTAATCTGTATATACACAAGGGGTTAATGTAAAGACACTACAACTAAGTAATCACTAGAGGGCAGCACTAGAGATGTATAAATAGACAGACTGAAGCCAGGATCAGTCTCTTCACAGGAACAGTAGCTAGTGACCACAAGCATACAAGGACACCTCAGCACAGGTGTAGATAATCGTAAGTATTTCTTAATCAATCATGTTCATGTAACATCTTGTTTAAGCATTGGAGAGAGAACGAACTCACAGTTAAGTAATCAAAGTTACTCAATAAAGCATTTGCTCTAATTGGAAGACTATGAGTGTTAATCACTATCGAGTTAAAGATTTTCCTGGAAGAAGCAAGTGTTGCACAATGTTGCACAAAGCAATATAACATTACTATCCGAATCTGTTATAACCTGCCTACTTACCATTGGCTGGGGACTAATGACAATCCCACAATCCTGTGGGACTATGAGCTTCCCCAATGAGGGGGGCGGAGAAACCATTAGTAAACTCCTAGTATAAATAAAGCTGGCCAGTTTAGGAACCAGCAGGAAGGAGTGTGCAGCAAGGGAAGTTGCTGCTGCTGTTATATATATGTTATTGTAAATAAATGTTATTACTTTGTATCCTTAAAACTCGTGCTGGATTCTTCGTGGCCCTCACAAAAGAAATAGTAATATAATATCAGGAATTTGCAGTAACCAATGCCACACACAGTTCAACATTTTCCTGTAAAAGGTCACATTGTGTAATAGTGTAAAGCCGGTGTTATCAGACCAGCTGCCCATTATAAATCACCCCAATTGAGTATACACACCCATTCCTTGCTTCCCTTCCATGACGTATTATTTTAGACTTATCTACATTAAATTGCAACTCGTGCTTCCACATTCCACTAACCTGCCTGCGTATTCCTGATTTTTTTTATGGTCCTCCTCGCCATTGTGTCATCAAAAGTGTTCTAATTTGTGCCAAGGCCAAATCATCTATTTTTACTCGGAGCAGAAGTGGAGCCAAAACTGAAGTAGTAATTTCTAGCAACACCCATTTGCCCCAAACCTATGTTTCCTGCCCCAACAATCAGCTGCTTATCCGCCCTTCCACATTTCCCCTTTTACCATATGCCCCAAATTTTGGTAATAAAATAATTAATTGACCTGCTCACATGACTTTCGCTCAGAAGAACAGTCTGCCTACTTTAACCTCTCCCTCCCCACCTGGTTACTAATCTGCCATCTCATCATCAATCTGCTGGTTCTCTTTCCCACAACACTGATCAGCCTCGCCCTGGGCCCACAGGGAGTCTTGCTGGGGCTGCATTTTCATTGCCATTGGTGGGTCTGAATGGAGGTGGACAACTGAAAAATAAAATTGCGCCAATGTTATACATGATGACTCCTGCTTCTGTTCCTAACTCAGATGGGTTTTTGAAGGTGAGAGGAGAGTTCAGAAGGCAGACTAGCAAACCCGCCCACAACAATGATCAGGTCAATTAAGACATTATAGGAGCTCATTCGCAACACATTTTAAAATCTTTCCAAATTTTCATGGGGCTGGTCTTCTGTAATTGCCTATTTGTTACAATTCAGTCATGGAATGTGCACATCGCTGGCTAATCCAGCGTTTATTGCCCTTCCCTAATTGCCCTCGAGAAGGGGGTGGTGAGCTGTCTTCTTGAACCACGGACGTCTCTGTGGTTAGGTGCACCCACAGTGCTGTTAGGGGGTGTTCCAAGATTTTGATCCTGTGACAGTGAAGGAAAGGCGATATATTTCCAGTCAGGATGGTGAATGGCTAGGAGGTGAAAATCCAAGCGGTGGGATTCCCAGCTATCTGCTGCTCTTGTCCTTCTAAATGGCAGCAGTTGTGGGTTTGGAAGGTGCTTCGTAAGGAACCTTTGGTGAGTTCTTGCAGTTCATGTTGTAGATGGCACACACAGCTGTCACTGTGTGTTAGGAGGTGGAGGGAGTGAATATTTGTGGAACGGGTGCAATCAAGCAGACTGCTTTGTCCTGGATGGTGTTGAGCTTCTTGAGTGTTATTGGAGCCGCACTCATCCAGGCAAGTGGAGAGTATTCCATTATATTCCTAACTTGTGCCTTGTAGCTGGTGGACAGGCTTTGAGGAATCAGGAGGTGAGTTACTCGCTGCAGGATTCCTAGTCTCTGATCTGCTCTTGTAGTCACAGACCAACTCAGGGGTGGTAAGAACATGGGTCACCTCTGTTTTAAATGGAGACGGTCAACCTATAAGTGGCAGTGAGGAGGTTTTGTGGATGCCTCCTCAATGGCGGAGAGCCTTTGTGGTTGTCTTCTCAATGGGGCCTACCCCATCACAGGAAAAGTTTATTAAAAAATTACATTCTTCATTTCCTACCCTATTCTGGCTTCAGGTCTTCAGCCACTCAGCATGAACTCTGGTTGTTGGTCATAGGGGTGGTGCACAGGAAATGACTTTGTGCACTTCCTGTTTTGGTATGTGCCCAATGTGCAAATCCCCTATATTTTGGGTGTATGTTTGAACAGGAAATTCCAAGGAAATTGTGGGAAATTACGCACTGAAACCTCTTGGACACTGGCTCCCGAAGGGAATAATGCAAAAATAATTGCAAAATGGGCTTTGATAATTTCGGTAAAGGTGAGGGGTCCTTTATCAAGTCTGAAGCAGGATGGAACCTTCTAATGCTTTATACTGACATATTTGACTCTTTTTAAAATAAATATTTCAATATGAAATAGCTCTTATGTGTGTGCCCAGTGTTAAAACTTAAAATTATTTTACAATCTAGGAAAGCTACTGGAATGAACAACTGCATACAGACCTGGAGGTAATACCAGAACACCGTGACTCACTGCGTGGTGTAACCATCCCTCCAACAGTCTTTCTCTATCTCTCTACCAATCATGGTGTTGACAGCCACTCCTACTGACATGTGCACAGCCCAGTTTAACCTCTTCCCTACCCATTGTTGGCCACTCACTTTCAATGCAAGGAGGTGAGGAATCTGCCCTTCAGCTAAGTTCAAATGCCAGCTGAGTGTCAATCATCAGGGGAAAGCTGATGAGCTCATTTCTGTTACTCTGGTCACAATGTTATTGTTTTTTAGAACAGTTCGAAAGGAAGATCTTGCATTTATAGAGCACCTTTCACAGCCATGATTGAGATGTATAAAATTATGAGAGGCATCGGGTAGACAGGAAAGACGTGTTTCCTCTTGGTGGAGAGATCAATGGTCAGGAGGCACAGATTTAAGGTAAAGGGCAGGAGGTTTAGAGGGGGTGTGAGGGAAAACCTTTACACCCAGAGGACGGTGGGAGTTTGGAGCTCACTGCCTGGAAGGGTGGTGGAGGTAGAGACCCTCATAACATTTAACAAGTATTTAGAAAAAAGCAAATTACTGCGGATGCTGGAATCTGAAACCAAAAAGAAAATGCTGGAAAATCTCAGCAGGTCTGGCAGCATCTGTAGGGAGAGAAAAGAGCTCATGTCTTGAGTCCAGATGACAGCTATGACAAAGGGTCATCTGGACTCACAGAATTTCATAGAATTTACAGTGCAGAAGGAGGCCATTCGGCCCATTGAGTCTGCACCGGCTCTTGGAAAGAACACCCTACCCAAGCCTCCGCCCTATCCCCATAACCCAGTAACCCCACCCAGCACTAAGGGCAACTTTGGACACTTAATGGCAATTTATCATGGCCAATCCACCTAACCTGCACATCATTGGACTGTGGGAGGAAACCGGAGCACCCGGAGGAAACCCAAGCACACACGGGGAGAACGTGCAGACTCCGCACAGACAGTGACCCAAGCCGGGAATCGAACCTGGGACCCTGGAGCTGTGAAGCAATTGTGCTAACCACTATGCTACCCAGCTGCCCAAACGTTAGCTCTTTTTTTCTCCCAACAGATGCTGCCAGACCTGCTGAGATTTTCCAGCATTTTCTCTAAGAAGTTTTCAGATGTGTACTTGTGATGCCAAGGCTATGGGCCAAGTGGTGGAAAATGGTTAGAATAGGTGGTTGTTTTTGACCGGCGCAGACATAATGGGAAAGGGCCATTGCTGTGCTGAAGACCTTATGACTCCAATCTTACTATGTCCCAATGTCATACACAACCAATCAACTACTTTTGAAATATAATCGCTGTTGTAAAGGAGGGAAATGCAATAGACAATTTGCGCACAGTAAAGTCTCAGGAAAAATAATGTAAAGGCTAGGTAACCTGTTTTTAGTGATGTTGGTTAAGGGATTAATGTTGATCAGGGTACCAGGAAAACTTCCATTCTTCCTTTGAAAAGTGTCATGGGATCACTTCCATTCCAGGGCAGATGGAAGTGAACTGCAGTTTCAGGCCTTCATCCAAAAGGCGGAATCTCTGGCCATGCAGCATCCTCTCAGTGGTGCACTGGAATACTAGCCTAGATTATGGGCCAGTGCTCTGGAGTAGAACTTGAACTTCCAACTTTCTGATTCAGAGATGAGTGTTACAAGGGTCATAGTTGACAAATGCATAAAACTTGGGGAGGACTGAGCACTCACCAAACATGGGCCTAGCTGAATTTTCTCAAATGAAATGCAGAGTTGAGCACTCCTTTCTTCCCCAGCTTCCCATATCTAGTGGCACAATATCTTCAGGCACAGGGAGCAGAAAATCCTTGTCATTGATCTATATGGTGTATATATGGATTCATTTGTGGGAAGGTTTCCCAGCCTGGTCTCATATTCCCAGGAGGTTGAGATGGAAAAGCTGGAAATGGCCCCCATTGCTTCTTTGCCATTGAGCTTTCAAGTCAAGCACTAGGAAGCCGCTGGAATATCTCTGCCCCCTTTAAGCTAATCTCTCCATCTGGGTAATGGGTGTTCATACGAGGAATGATGAGGAAAATTGGTGCGGCAGAGTTAAAGGAGAATGGCTTAAGTTCTGGCTCTACCACACTTGGAGTACTGTGCACACTCCTGGTCTCCATATCATGAAAAGGATATAGAAGGGCTGGAGAAAAGAATTACATTAATGATGCCAGAATTGAGGACTATAACGATCGGGAATATTAGGAACGCACTGGACTTGTTCTTTTTCCCGGAAAAGGGAAGGCCGAGATGTGACCTGATAAAGGTCTTTAAATTGATGGCGGGATTCAATACCATGGACAGAGAGAAAATATTTCCACTTTTGGGGGAATCCATAACTAGGGGCCATGAATATTATGTCCAATACTAAAGTCCAAAAAAATCTAAAATGGCATTCAGGAGGAACTTCTATAGTCAATGAGTGGTTTGAATGTGGAACTTGTCATCACAAAGTGTTGTTGAGGTGACGATCACTGAGTTTAGGGAAACCCAGATGTATACTTAAGGAAGAAAGGAATAAAAATATATTCTGATAAGGTGAGGCTCATTTGCCAGGACAGATAAGTTGGGAAGGATGGTCTATTTTCCTGCTGTAAATTCTATGTAATTCAATGCATATAGTTATAAAAACACAGGAATGGATGCATTGGCTCACAGGAGGTGTGTTTACATGGGGGCTTTCCCATTATAACATCAGTGGGAAAGGTGCAGAAACCCTGGAAAAATGTCTTCAGGCTAGACAAGCAGAAGAACCCCACAGAAATGAACCCCTTTTAGCGCTATGGGGGCCTGGATGAAGATATATGTAGTTTGGCAGCTTGGCGTAGATGGGAAGACCATTTGAAGAGAATTGGCACGAGAACCAGAGGGGGAAGAGGAGTTTCTTTTAATCAGTGAGTTGTTGTGATGTGGAATGAGCTGCTTGAAAGGGTTGTGGAAGCAGTTTCAACAGTAACTTTCAAAAGTGTATTGGACAAATAGGTGAAAGGGACAAAAGCAATTGCAGGACTATAGGGGGAGAGCAGGGGCGTGGGCTAAATTGAGTTGTCCTTTCAAAGAGCTGGAACGTGGCACCAAGGGCCTTATAACTTCCTCATACGCTGCAGATTTGTATAATTCCATAAAATATAGTTAGAGGAATGCAAGTGTAGATCTAGCAGGTTATTGGAGGATATATGTGGCTGTACAAAGTTCGAGCAATACAGGTGCAGAGATATTGATTTATTCAAAGGTATATAAAGGAGATAGAGAAAATACAAGGGAAGCACTAGGTAACTATATAGATTGTTAGAAGTATAAGTGTAAATGTATAAAGCCATGGGACTGTGTTTCCGACATCTAGAGTTACAGAAGCAAATGTGTAAACATATGGAGATATCGGAGCATGGTGTAAAATGTAGAGTATAAGCACAGGGATAAATGTTTGGCATAAATATAAACAGAATTATAACACAAATATAGAGATATGGTGGCTTGGTCTTATGGGAGGAGTTGGAGAGAGGGGCAGGAACCCACTTATGTATAAAACGTAAATGTGTGTAGAACTAAAGAAGTATATATACACACATATATATTATATATAAAGTAAGCGAACAAGAGAGTTGTAGCAGTATGTATATAGATGTTTACAGCTCTAGGCGCACATGAATTGATGTACAGAGATATTTTGACTTAGGCATTGATGAAACAGGAATGATGCACAGATATAAAAGTTTAAGGCACTGAGTTAACGGATATTGATGTCTAGAGGTACAGGGCCATAAGGACATTTGTATAGATATTGGTGGCTTTCTGAAGTTTACTTTACTCAATTTCCTATACCATGATCGCCTGACTTACACATTATTTAGCTGAAATGGAACTTAGTGAATCACTAAGCTTCCAATGTGTGGTCAAATTCATTGGCAGTGAAGAGGTTAAACAACTTTGTCTTGGAATTGGAAAACCAGTGATGAAAATTGAACTGGCCCCAAAATCATTGATTGCCCTGATCACTTCTTCCCAGAGGAAAAGACTCACTGCTTCACAATAGTTGGTACTCTGAAGTCAATGGCTGTACAGCTGAACTTTCATTTGAGATCCAGTAGTCCTCTATCCTGGACAAAGCACGTTCCAGCATATGTATTAAAAACCTTTAGGCCCTCCAAGTCCATGTAAAGTAAGGTAGGGTAAGGTAAAGTAAAGTCACCATAGTCCCAGATGACCAGAGGTTGCTTTTCCCGTTGAGGGGGAGAGCTGACTGCTGGTGACTTAACTTGAGGATCACCACACCTCAGGCAAGGGGCAAGGTTGAGAATTCATGTAACCTCAGCCAGAACGGGAATTGAACCGGCTCCTGCATCATGAAACAGCTGTCCAACCAACTGAGTTAAACCCCCAACCCTCTCCCCAAGTCCATGTAAATGCTCTGTGCCTGAACATAGAGGGTCAATTTAAGTGAACTCACCCAGCGGGAGATGGGCAGGATCGGATCAACCACCCACTTGAAGCCCAAATCCTCCATGATCGCATTGAACGGCGGAACAGGCTCGGTGGGCCATTGGGTCTACTCCTGTTTTTTGTGTACTTTTGCTCACTTAGCACTTCCATCAATTTTACTTTCCAGAGAAGTCTCTCGCCAGCTGTAAAACTGGCGATGTGGATCGACACCTCTTGTAGGATTACAGGAAGATTAGAGACAGCTCAGTCTCTTGAGCTTGCTCGACAATTCAATTAGATCAAGGTAGATCTGTGCCTCATCTCTGCCTTTGGTTCATATAATTTGATGCCCTTACCTCATAAAAATTAATTGACTTTAATTTTTAAAATCAAATTGGTTGATTTCTTTGCTATTGATTTCCTCGTGGATTTTAAAATGGCAGTGGGGAGGGACAATCAGATTACATTCAGACACTGAAGGTGAAAATTACAAACCTCCTTTGCCTAACCTGATATGAAGAACCAAATAACTATAATCTGTGGTGTCCTGTTGGCTGGGTCGACCTGATTCACCCTTTGATGGGCTGAGCAGTGACCCTGCTGTACCAACCTGTGATGCATAGGAGCAACTATTATCATTCTGATTGCCTCTGATCAATGATTGCCCACCGCGTCTGCAAAACTGTGACATCAGTACTGCCTCAGCTTCTAGCAAAAATAATTCCGTTGGCTGCTGGCCTACCTCTAGCTCTGGAAGCTGAAATTCCAAAAACGTGAGAGCTTCTACAAACTGGGAGCTTGAGATTCCTGGTGACAGTGACTCCAGGAGTCTCTCCTGCTATTTTCCAAATCAATAGCCCTCAGCTATTTGGATCCGACTGTGCACCCAACTGACCACAACAAAGGTCAAGATCAAAATAAAAATCAGGGCAGTAGTGATACCTGTGCAATAGATGTCTTTAGTATGCTTAATAAATGTCAGATAAATGCTTACGGAGCATTCTAAGGACATCCAGGGATACAACCTTCTTGATTGCTCGAGTAACAAACTCTGGAAATCAGACACTGGCGCTTGATCAGACTTGTAGAGACTGAAATTTAACCATTTCCCTCCAGGACAAAGACCAAGTTTAATGAGTTAACTATCAGCTGGCTGCAATTCAAAATTAACACGACTGCTTTGATCTTTTCTCTCCTTTGAAGTTAATCGATGTAGATGGAGCTATATGCTTAGATAACTGGTGGTGGCTCTTGTTTCCTCTTTCGTAGTATTTTTGATCTTTCCTCTAACCAATGCATTCCAAGGTCCCACAAAATAACATGCTTACTGTCAAAAGAACAAATGTCTTAATTTGTGATCATGTTCTCCAGGAGCGATGAGGTAATTGCTGTGTCGAGCATGAACTATGACCCCATTGTGTCCAAAGTAGCAGAGGTCATGGCATCTGGAAGGACAATCAAGAAGAGGGATGTTGAGTAAGTGTCATTACTAGGCTGCTGGGTGTGTGTGGGAGGGGCGGATTTGGAGGGCACGCAGGGAGATGCTGCCTTTGCTGCAGTTTATGATATGAACAGGGGACTTCAGTAATGTAAGGAAGCACGCACGTGCACACATCCAGTTTAATTAGGGTGACCATCCATTCCATTTTGAACATGATAGTGGGCTATGCAGGCTATCCTACTGATTAAAATGGGCCAACAAGAAACCAATTGACAAGCTAAAAAGTGCAGAACCAAAATATTTCAATTATTCTTCATCCTGAGCACACGCTATGTTGCTGTCCATGAAATATCCTCCGATCACCCAGCTGCGTGTTTCTCCGCTCTGGCGACAGGGTTTTCAACTCCGGCCGCTTGTCAATGGGATGCTCATTGAAGCCACCCCATACTGCCGAGAACTCTGGCCATAGACTTCCTTTAAGGAGATATCCTCCACATCAATTTCTTAGCCCTGTTCTCAGACTGTCTCCTGTCTCGTGTTTCGATTGGGCAATATTTTGCTATTTCAATTGTGACGAGTCACATGGACATCAATTCTTTTTAATGCTTCAAGGAATTCGCTTTTATTTTCCCACTTTCATCTCCGATAATACATCTCCCTCTGGCCAGGCGAGAGATGCAAATAACCTGGTCAGGGATTTTCCACTGTCACTCTTTCTTGGTGTGGGAAGAATATCATCTCTGCTCAGTGCAGAGTGACTAGGAGTTCTGGGCAAAATATTTGTTGATTGTTCCCGCCCCGGCCCCCAAATTAGCTTTGGGGATTTTAATCTGCTTTTTCCTCCTGCCTCTCCCAACAATATACAAGGCTCCTATGGTGAATAGAATATCTGAATTCTGATGCACAATGCACCATGATTGTATGGGGAAGGTAGGATGGACGTGCTGGTATTTCTAGTTTAACAATTTTGTGTGCCTATATGTTTTCTCAGCTACAATGGGAAGGATGAAATTGCTAATTCACCACAAGAAATAGAATTACAAACATCAACCTACTCACCCTCCCCTTTCCCAAAAGTGAAAACAGTCCTGATTTTTAATATAATAGCATCCATGTAGCAAATTACCTTTCTTCTCTATACTTGCTGAACTCCCAAAACAATTAACCCAATTTGGAAATAGTCCCCAAGCATTAAGGCCCTTCTGAGATACCTTATACAGAGTATTGTAAAGTTTGTTCATTGTGCACGAAAACCTTTTAAGTACTACAGACATTGTCAGTCACTCCCACTGCAATACCTACACCAGAGAGTCAAGAGATGATGCAACTATTCAGAATGAATAAATAATGTGTTCCACTGGCCACATCTAGTTATCTTAGACAACGCACATGGGACAAGTTAAGTGGTTTGCTAAGTAGTCTCACAATGTTCACCTAAGGGTGTCTCTCTCTTTTCCCCTTTTACTCTCGATCTGAAGGATGTTTGCACATCATGGCCGGTAGGTAGTTGGGAATTTTGTTCTCCATTAACATAAGTTTAATCAATGTGGTTTCCTGAACTGATTTCAAATACCTGAGGGGGTTGAAGAAGAATGTTGCAGATTGCTTCCCCCTTTATTGTCTCTAGGTTTTTTTTCCCAGTGTTTTGCCTCTTCCAACAACAACCAATCATGGCCTGTATTTAGTTAGTACCATCAATGCAGTGAAACTTCTCAGGGTGCTTCACAGAAATAACATTTGACACCAAGGCAAAGAAGGAGAAGTTAGGGCAGAATTTTCAAAGAGGAAGGTCTCAAAGGAAGAAACAAAGAGGGAAAAAGATTAGGGATAGAGAGAGAATTTCAAAGCTTAGGCCCAGGCACTGAAGACATGGGCTCCTATGTTGTGTTGATGAAAATTGGGGATGCTCAAGAGGCCAGTACTGGAGAAGCACAGAGATTGAGAAGAATGTTTGGGCTGGAAAAGGCTACAGAGATTGGGAGGGTCGAGGCCAAGGATGGACTTGATAACTAGGATTTTATACCTTAAAATTGAGGTGTTTCTTAACCAGGAGCCAAAGTAAGTCAGCGAGCACAGATGTGAAAGGAGAACGAGACTTGATGTGAGTACATGTGCAGCGGAATGTTGATTGACCTTAGTTTATGGAGGATAGTATGTGGGAGGCTGACCAGAAGCACACCAATGTTAAAGTTCATGAGGGCCTGGATGGGTATTTCAGCAGCCGATGAACTGAGACAGGGGAGATTGGGCAATGTTCGGAAGGTGGAAATTGGCAACCTTACTGATAGCCTGAATATGTGGCCAACTTGGGGAAACCAAGGTTACTAAGGGTCTGGTTTAGTCTCAGATAGCTGCCCCCGAGGAGGTTGGAATTGGTGACTTGAGAGCTGAGTTTGTGGCAGGGACTGAAGGGGTTTGGTCTTCTCAATATTTAGTTGGAAGAAATTTCTCCTCATCCAGAACTGTGTGCCACATAAGCAGTCTGACAATTTAGAGACAGCGGAGGAGTCGAGAGAGGTGGTGATGAGGCAGGGCCAGGTATTCTCAGTATACTTTTGGAAACTGACATTGATTCTTTTGGATGAATTAACCTAAAGGAAACATGTAGATGAGGAATAGGAGGGGGCCAAGGTTACATCCTTGGAGGACACCAGAGGTAGCGTTCTGGGAGTGGGAAGAGAAGGCATCACAGGTGGATGGACAAGAATAGAACCAGGTGAGCGCAGTTCTACGCCTGGTTGACAATGGAAAGATGGTGAAGGTGGAGGGTGGTATCTATTGTATCAATAGGGATAGGTCACTTTTGTCACTGCCACATAGGATATTATTTGCAACTCTGATAAGAGTCATTTTGGTACAGTGGCAGAGGTAGAGATCTGAATGGAGGGGTTCAAATATGGAGTTCCAGGAAAGATGGGCACAAATCTTGGAGGTGATAACATTTTCAAGGACTTTGGAAAGAATTGGGAGGGTTAGAAGGTGGTGGGATAGACTGCAAGTATGACATGGGGTGGTTTATTTTTTTGAGAGGGGTGGTGATGACAGATTTAAAGGCAAGAGGGACAATACCTGATGGGAGAGAAGTGTTCACAATATTGGCTAACATGGGGACCAGGAAGGGGAGTTCAGTGGCAAAGGGGTTGAGGCCAAGGGTTGTGGAACTGGAAATGAGCTCAGAGAAGGACATCTAGAGAGAAAGTAGGGAAAGATATAGGGTGAAATTCTCCAAAGAAAATTGTCACTACGAGCAGGAAAATAGGTGCGAGTTGCTCCGGCTGTTCCGGCGCAATTCCCATCGTGATCTGCCCACTAGTCATTTCTTTTGAGCCATGGGAGATTTGCACCAAAAATGTCATGTGTGGGACCTGAAGTTGCCATTGAGGCTGAATCCTCCGAGATTGGGGCACCATTTTTAAAGGGCATCCCAATCTCAGAAAATCAATACACTCCCCCCCCCTCCCCCAGATCACTGTCATCAGGCCCCCTCCCATCCCCTGGTGTGCAACACCCCGCCATGGGGTCGCCAAAGGACCCCCCCTTCAGGCCATGCTCCTTGGCACTGGCAGGTTGGCACAGCCATGATACCAGGAGCAGTGCCAGGGCACTGCATCAATTTCCCAGGGCTACAAAGACCTCCGTGCCCCCCGGTGTGGTCAGCACATTTATCCAGAGAATTCAACAGTGGCTGCGAGAAGGTCCTCACTTAGGAAGCTTTGCACTTTAATGTCTGAGTGGTGCCAGCTGCTTCTATGGTGGAAAAGTACCTCCAGTGCAGGCATGCAGTTCAGGCATCAGAAATTGAAAAAGATCCAGTCTGAAACAATTGCTGTCAGACAGAGCACCTGCTCTTTCCAGGTAACTCTTCAGAGTAGAGAAAAAACACGATGGAAAAAATGCCAAAGGACATCTAGGGTGGCACGGTATCACAGTGGTTAGCACTGTTTCCTCCCACAGTTCAAAGATGTGCAGGTTAGGTGGATTGGCCATGCTAAATTGCTCTTAGTGTCCAAAGGGGTTGGGTGGGGTTGCTGGGTTAGGGATATGGGGTTGAGGAGTGGGTTTAAGTGGGATGCTCTTTCCAAGGGCCGGTGCAGACTCGATGGGCCAAATGGCCTTCTTCTGCACTGTAAATTCTATGTCTATGTCTATCCATCTGAAATAGAAACTGGCTGCTGAATAGTTCTGTTCTGTGAGAGAATTTTAGGATTTGAGTCCTGGGTGTGTTACGCTGGTTGTCACTTAACCACATCATTCACACGGAACTGGGTTTAATCGCAGTTTCCTCCCAATTTTCTTTTTTTCAAATGATGGATTGACACCTGGGGCGAGGTTCTCCGACCCCCCGCCGGGTCGGAGAATCGCCGGGGGCTGGCATGAATCCCGCCCCCGCCGGTTGCCGAATTCTCCACCACCGGAGATTCGGCGGTGGCGGGAATCGCGCCGCGCCAGTTGGCGGCACCCCCCCCCGGGGGATGCCCCCACGGTGGCCTGACCCGTGATCGGGGCCCACCGATCCGCGGGCGGGCCTGTGCCGCTGGGGCACTCTTTCCCTTCCGCCTTCGCCACGGTCTCCACCATGGCGGAGGCGGAAGAGACTCTCTCCACTGCGCATGCACGGGAATGCCGTCAGCGGCCGCTGACGCTCCCGCACATGCGCCGCCCGGAGATGTCATTTCCGCGCCAGCTGGCGGGGCACCAAAGACCTTTTCTGCCAGCTGGCGGGGCGGAAATTCGTCCGGCGCGGGCCTCGCCCCTTGAGGTTGAGGCTCGGCCCCCAAAGATGCGGAGCATTCCGCACCTCTGGGGCGGCGCGATGCCCGACTGATTTGCGCCGTTTTGGGCGCCAGTTGGCGGACATCGCGCCGTTTCCAGAGAATTTCGCCCCTGCTTTGTGACATTAAACTAACTTCAGAATCCAGATCGCAGATCAAAGCTCCCAACACAATCACTGCTGGGATATCCATTCTCCATTTATAGGGCAGAGGGGGCGGTTTATCTCAGTTGGCTGGACAGCTTGTTTGTGATGCAGAGCAAGGCCAACAGCGTGGGTTCAATTCCCGTATCGGCTGAGGTTAATCATGAAGGCCCTGCCTTCTTAATCTTACCCCTCGCCTTCGGTGTGATGATCCTCAGGTTAAACCACCACCAGTCAGCTCTCCCCCTCAAAGGCAAAAGCAGCCTATGGTCACCTGGGGAACTTGGGTTAGCGAAAGTAACTTTTATAGGTCAGGGGCACTTGGGTTAAAGAAAGTAACTTTTTTCAACAATTGTAAAGAGGCAAATGATTTTTTGAGTGCTGCATGGGCTTGTTATTCAGCTGTTGTCGCAGTTGTGGGGGTGGGGTGGGGTGCGAAGGGTGGGGGCATTCGCTCAGTGCTGCCCTTCTCACAGCTGAAGGCACTGGGCTTTACTTTCTGGGATGTTGGTGGGTTTTGTTGCTGCAGCAACATTTTAAACTGATTGAGTGAACCCAAAGTCCCAAAGGAACAATGCCAGCTGGAAATCAGACAACGAACCGGAAAAAACACGGGGGAAACCAGACATTACAAAAACATTCTTCAAAATGTCAAAAAAAAGCCAACTGTTGACAGTCGACGAAATGGGCAATTATTACTTAAAAGGGAAATATTTGTCAAGGCTTATGTACAGATAAAATATTTACAAATATACAACAATCAGAATCAGGGAAACACTAGCCTGCCCCCACATTCATGATGGCCAGGGATTTGGGATGAGACATTTCTCAACCTCAGCCGCCATGTAACCTTCTGTAAGATCCCCCATTGCCCTACTTCTGACATTATGGGGGCGATTCTCTGGCTGCGTTGCACCTGGGCCAAATCCCGCTATGTTGGGAGAATTGCGAGAGAGTCCCAAAATGGGATTTGAGGCGGCACAAATCAGTTTAAGGGCACAGCAGCCGCTGGTCAGATGCCATAATGGGGGTGGGAGTCCTTCAAGGGAGTTGTGGGTTGGAGGTCTCCCACGGGATGGAGATCACTTTGGGTCTAAAGACTGCTTTCTTACATGTTTAACGCTCCATAACAGGGCAAAGCACAGCTGCAACTGGGCAAGGTAGGTCAATTTCCTTCTCTAAAGGGGCATTAGTGAATCAGATGAATTTTTACAACAACCACCAATGGTTCATGGCCATCATTGGACTTCTAATTCCAGATTTTTATTGAATTCAAATTTCACCATCTGCCGTGGGGGATTCGAAACCAAGTCCCCGGAACATTACCCTGGTTCTCTGGATTACTAGTCCAGCAATACCACTACTCCAACATCTCCCTATTTATCAAAATATGGTAGTCAGGCTCCTCCCCATGAACCAAGGTCACATGCCTCCTAATGATAGGTCAGCAACAGAAACAATGGTGGAGGGGTGGGGCTGGTGGAAGTTCAGAGAGGAGATTTCAATCCAACTCCCTTCAGGCACAGTTGAAGTCCAGCAAAAATCAAAGGAAAATTAATAGGGGGAAGATAGTTTGTCAATTTGTAAAAATGAGAGACTTGCATTTATATAGCACCGATCATGACCTCAGGTCCTTCCAAAGTGTTTTTTAGCCAAGGAAGTGCTCTTTGAAGTCTTACAATTGTTCCAAAACTCAAATAATTTAAACACTGTAATCGCCCATAAACTGAAGTGATGTGTTGGTTGAAGGATTAATACTGGCTGGGGCACTGTTCATCAAATAGTGCCATGGACTCTTTTGTGTCCACCTGAGAGAGGAGACAGGACATGGTTTTAACATCTTATCCCAATGGCAGCACCCCTGACCGTACAGTACACACTCAGTACTGTACTGGGGCGTCAGCCTAGATTGTGGGGTTTTACAACAATCACCAATGGTTTCATGGCCATCATTGGACTTTTACTTCCAGATTTTTAATGAATTCAAATTTCACAATCTGCCATGGTGGGATTCAAACCCGGGTACCCAGAACATTACCCTGGGTCTCTGCATTACTAGTCCACTCACACGGAGATGACAGTGCTACAACTTGATCTAGGATAACACCAGCCACTTGTAGGATCTCAGCCAAATCATTATTCCTTCCTGATGCTTAATGTGTTACAAAGTATTCTGTATGTTAGCTCTGGTTGGGTTTAAGACAATAACTCAATAACCAAGCTTCACAAAACTGTACGATGACCTGTGGGGTTCTTTTGTCTTTCAGGACGGGCGATATGTCCTGGCTCTTTGGCAAAGGTACATAGTGGAGGCTGGGCCATGGGCATAGCCGTGGTTCAGAGCAGATCTCAGCGGCTCAGTCGGGCAGTCCTTTGTGAGGCACAAGGTCACCGGCAGTAGGTCGTGCTGAGGGGGATGGTGAGGGCGGGATGGGGGGAGGCCGTGCTCATTGTACAAAGCGGCAATCCCCTCGGCACCTGCTGCCATGCCGACCGAAGGTGCTTGCCTCCCATTTTAAACGGCAGGAATGCCCCCAGTGAATGGAAGGGCCACCTCACAGCTCCTCATAGTTCCACTGCGCGCGAGGCCCTTAAACAAAATCGACCTTTCAGTCGGATGAAAGCGAAGCAGCTCGCTACACAAATGTGCCATTTAAAGTGAAGGACAATAGGCCTTCAAACCTGTGCCCTTACCAACGCACGCCGCCCAATCCTGGATGCTACACCTGCTGCATTTTTCAACCTGACAGCACATCGACAGGAACAACTAACTCTGGGCATCACCCTGCGTCTCACATCGTCGTCAATGCGGTTTAGTATCAAAGCTCTGGCTCACTGTTTTGGATTGAGGGGGCGATCAGAGAATGTGCCAGACAAGAACTCTTACATTGATCATCTGAAAAAGGCTGGCGTGGCTTCTGTTCAACTTGTTAAGCTGTAATGAGAAAATGTACTTTTAAAAAGAAAAATCCACTCTTTGGTTCTTTTAGATGACTATTTTGGCTCTTTGGCTGTACCTCTGGTGCTCCTGTATGCATGTTCCAGCATCTGATACAATAAAAAGGACTGGCCAAGGCGAAGTTGTAATGATTTCAAATCTATGCAATAACCCTGAACATTTGGATTTCTGTTAGCATTAAAGAAAGACCTTTTCATGACCTCAGGACACCTCAAAGCATCTTACAGCCAACACTCACTTGTTGTCAAGGAGAAAACACAGTAGCCAAATTGTGCACAGCACAATGATAATGACCAGACAATCTGTTTTAGGTGGCTATTAACCACCATCAGAGAGAGCTGGCATTGTTGAGTGTGTTGATGGCTTCTGAGCCAGAAGGCCCTGGGATTGAGTCCCATTCCACAGTTTGTTGATCATGATAGAACACAACCACTGGTGCAGGTAAATCAGTGCGGACTAGTGCCGGCCTGGATAAATGGGGAGGGCTAGTGGCAGGAAGGGCACCTAGTTGTAAAACCATCTACCAAATACGAAAGAAACAAAGGTGATCAACCAGCATTGTGATGTGTTAGATGTAACATCGGGTTAAAACTGAGAGAGGAATGAAGGATTGAGGGCAGCCAGTACTCCCTCATTACTCCAGTGGAGTGTCGGCCTGGGTTTTTATGCTCAATTCTCTGGAAAGGGGCTTGAATTCATAACCTTTTGGCTCAGGGGCAAAAGTGGCAGGAACGGTAGCACAGTAGTTAGCACTGTTGCTTGACAGCAGCAGGGACCCAGGTTCGATTCCTGCCTTGGGTCACTGTCTGTGCAGAGTCTGCACGTTCTCCCTGTGTCTGCGTCGGTTTCCTCCGGGTGCTCCGGTTTCCTTCCTTCCTTTGAAGTGCAACACTACAGACGTAACCTGCAAGCTTGGCTATCTTGCATCATCAACATTAAATGGGCCTACTGTGGGGCTTACAAAATGGTGAAATCCTGAATGATGAAATGAGGACAGTTTTAGAGATGATTGAAGTTGAAATGCCCCCCTTCAATTTACTCCAGGTCACAAAGAATGTTGGGGAGGACACCAGTGTGATGGGACGATACCAAATGTACATAATTACAACCATCGAATGGCCCTGTGTTGGTCTTATTTTCCTCCATCCACCATTTAGGTTTTGGCTGCGTTGCGCAGGTCATTTTTAAATTTGTTGTCACCATATTAAAAATGTTGGTAAATCAGGTTGTCCTGAAATGACAGTGGTGGATCTGCTCTTTGAACCACCAAGAGTGGTACGGTGGAACAGTGGTTAGCACTGCTGCCTCACAGCACCAGGGACCTGGGTTTGATTTCGGCCTTGGGTGGCTGTGTGGAGTTTTCACTTTCTCCCCGTGTCTGTGTTGGTTTCCTCCGGGTGCTCCGGTTTCTTCCCACAGTCCAAAGATATGCAGGTTAGGTGCTAAATTACCCCTTAGTGTCCAAAGGTTGGGTGGGGTTACAGGATCAGGGTATGGGATTGGGCCTAGGTAGGGTGGTCTTTCAAAGGGTCAGTGTAAGGTCAATGTGCCGAATGGCCTCCTTCTGCAGTGTAGGGTTTCTATGATTCTATGCTGGCCTTCACTGTACAACACGTAGGGTGGAAGCAAATAATGTTATTTTGATGCTGTTTGCACACAGTCAGGAATTCTACAATATTGGCCCAGTAAAGGTGAAGGAACAATGATCTATGTATGTCAGATGATCTTCTCTCCTAGCCGTACATGACGTCAGGATCATCAGGCAAAGATAAACCTTGGCTTCTTTTCTCCACTGCCAACCATATCTTAAACCCTTCTCTCCCTTGCCCTCTTATCACCAATATGTGTGAGGAGGTCATGTACTTTTTTATCTTTAAGATTGTTCTGTTCAGTTGCCTCTGCTAGTTCCCACCTTCCCCGTGCCCACCATGTCAACTGTCCACCCAGAAACCCCCTTCTCCAACTGAATCCACGGGCTTAATTTGCCCCAGAGAGGTGGAAAACAGGAGTTGGGACTTTGCACGTCTTGAACCATCCTCCGAGGAGAAACTGATTGATGTCAAGATTATTGCTTGGGTGCGCCTTTTACTGGAGACAAGTCCTTGTCAATTAAGGGTAGCAGGTAAGCTCCCAAAGCTGAGGGCCAATCAGTGGCCTTTCAGTTTCGGGAAGTGTCCAGCTCCAGTACAAAGCAATTAACCTTTTTTTGTTTAAAAATATTTTTATTCTCCTTTTTCACATTTTCTCCCACATTTACACCCATAAACAATAATCAGCAAGATATGTCAATCCCCTTAACAATAACAACGATCCCATCCTCCCATCAACCCCCAAACATCAGCCCGCATGTTTACATAAACAAATGACAAAAAGGAATCAGGGATTACCGATAGTCACCCTTTTTAAAAAAATAAATTTTATTGAAATTTTTTTCCCTGAGCAACATTTTTCCCGCTTACAAAACAAGCGAAACGATAACAGTAACAAAAGAGAATTTTTAAAACTTTTTAACAATAATAGTAGTAATAATATACAAGTAACAAAACCTCGTACTCTATTGACCTATACTCAACTGCCTCCCCCCCTCCCCACCCCCCCCTTCCCCCTGGGTTGCTGCTGCTGGTCATCCGTCTTCCCATTAACGTTCCCCTAGGTAGTCGAGAAATGGCTGCCACCGCCTGGTGAACCCTTGAGCCGATCCTCTCAGGGCAAACTTTATCTGCTCCAGTTTAATAAACCCCGCCATATCGTTTACCCAGGCCTCCAGTCCGGGGGGTTTCGCCTCCTTCCACATGAGTAGGATCCTGCGCCGGGCTACGAGGGACGCAAAGGCCACGACATCGGCCTCTTTCGCCTCCTACACTCCCGGCTCTCCCGATAGTCACCCTTAATATACACAGCCCCCCTCCCCCACAACCCTCCCACCCACCCCAACCCCCCCCAACTAATGTTCAATGTTATCCAGTTCTTGAAAGTGCACAATAAATGGTGCCCATGACTTGTAGAACCCCTCCGAGCTTCCCCTCAGTTCGAACTTAACCTTCTCAAGGGTCACTTGACTCACTTAGTGCCAGGGGCTTAGACGGGGCGGAGTTTGTAAGGAGCATCCAGGAGGGCTTCTTAAAACAATATGTATACAGTCCAACTAGGGAAGGGGCGGTACTGGACCTGGTATTGGGGAATGAGCCCGGCCAGGTGGTAGATGTTTCAGTAGGGGAGCATTTCGGTAACAGTGACCACAATTCAGTAAGTTTTAAAGTACTGGTGGACAAGGATAAGAGTGGTCCGAGGATGAATGTGCTAAATTGGGGGAAGGCTAATTATAACAATATTAGGCGGGAATTGAAGAACATAGATTGGGGGCGGATGTTTGAGGGCAAATCAACATCTGACATGTGGGAGGCTTTCAAGTGGCAGTTGAAAGGAATACAGGACCGGCATGTTCCTGTGAGGAAGAAAGATAAATACGGCAATTTTCGGGAACCTTGGATGACGAGTGATATTGTAGGCCTCGTCAAAAAGAAAAAGGAGGCATTTGTCAGGGCTAAAAGGCTGGGAACAGACGAAGCCTGCGTGGAATATAAGGAAAGTAGGAAGGAACTTAAGCAAGGAGTCAGGAGGGCTAGAAGGGGTCACGAATAGTCATTGGCAAATAGGGTTAAGGAAAATCCCAAGGCTTTTTACACGTACATAAAAAGCAAGAGGGTAGCCAGGGAAAGGGTTGGCCCACTGAAGGATAGGCAAGGGAATCTATGTGTGGAGCCAGAGGAAATGGGCGAGGTACTAAATGAATACTTTGCATCAGTATTCACCAAAGAGAAGGAATTGGTAGATGTTGAGTCTGGAGAAGGGGGTGTAGATAGCCTGGGTCACATTGTGATCCAAAAAGACGAGGTGTTGGGTGTCGTAAAAAATATTAAGGTAGATAAGTCCCCAGGGCCTGATGGGATCTACCCCAGAATACTGAAGGAGGCTGGAGAGGAAATTGCTGAGGCCTTGACAGAAATCTTTGGATCCTCGCTGTCTTCAGGGGATGTCCCGGAGGACTGGAGAATAGCCAATGTTGTTCCTCTGTTTAAGAAGGGTAGCAAGGATAATCCCGGGAACTACAGGCCGGTGAGCCTTACTTCAGTGGTAGGGAAATTACTGGAGAGAATTCTTCGAGACAGGATCTACTCCCATTTGGAAGCAAATGGACGTATTAGTGAGAGGCAGCACGGTTTTGTGAAGGGGAGGTCGTGTCGCACTAACTTGATAGAGTTTTTCGAGGAGGTCACTAAGATGATGCAGGTAGGGCAGTAGATGTTGTCTATATGGACTTCAGTAAGGCCTTTGACAAGGTCCCTCATGGTAGACTAGTACAAAAGGTGAAGTCACACGGGATCAGGGGTGAGCTGGCAAGGTGGATACAGAACTGGCTAGGCCATAGAAGGCAGAGAGTAGCAATGGAGGGATGCTTTTCTAATTGGAGGGCTGTGACCAGTGGTGTTCCACAGGGATCAGTGCTGGGACCTTTGCTCTTTGTAGTATATATAAATGATTTGGAGGAAAATGTAACTGGTCTGATTAGTAAGTTTGCAGACGACACAAAGGTTGGTGGAATTGCGGATAGCGATGAGGCCTGTCGGAGGATACAGCAGGATTTAGATTGTCTGGAGACTTGGGCGGAGAGATGGCAGATGGAGTTTAATCCGGACAAATGTGAGGTAATGCATTTTGGAAGGTCTAATGCAGGTAGGGAATATACAGTGAATGGTAGAACCCTCAAGAGTATTGAAAGTCAAAGAGATCTAGGAGTACAGGTCCACAGGTCATTGAAAGGGGCAACACAGGTGAAGAAGGTAGTCAAGAAGGCATACGGCATGCTTGCCTTCATTGGCCGGGGCATTGAGTATAAGAATTGGCAAGTCATGTTGCAGCTGTATAGAACCTTAGTTAGGCCACACTTGGAGTATAGTGTTCAATTCTGGTCGCCACACTACCAGAAGGATGTGGAGGCTTTAGAGAGGGTGCAGAAGAGATTTACCAGAATGTTGCCTGGTATGGAGGGCATTAGCTATGAGGAGCGATTGAATAAACTCGGTTTGTTCTCACTGGAACGAAGGAGGTTGAGGGGAGACCTGATAGAGGTATACAAAATTATGAGGGGCATAGACAGAGTGGATAGTCAGAGGCTTTTCCCCAGGGTAGAGGGGTCAATTACTAGGGGGAATAGGTTTAAGGTGAGAGGGGCAAGGTTTAGAGTAGATGTACGAGGCAAGTTTTTTACGCAGAGGGTAGTGGGTGCCTGGAACTCGCTACCGGAGGAGGTAGTGGAAGCAGGGACGATAGGGACATTTAAGGGGCATCTTGACAAATATATGAATAGGATGGGAATAGAAGGATACGGACCCAGGAAGTGTAGAAGATTGTAGTTTAGTCGGGCAGCATGGTCGGCACGGGCTTGGAGGGCTGAAGGGCCTGTTCCTGTGCTGTACATTTCTTTGTTCTTTGTTGTTCTTTGTTCAAGTATTCCAACAGGTCCCCCCACCACGCCAGGGCACTGGGTGGAGAGGCTGCTCTCCATCCCAGCAGGATCTGCCTTCGGGCCAACAACGAGGCGAAGGCTATGATATCTGCCTCTGCACCCATTTCCAACCCTGGCTGGTCTGACACCCCGAATATGGCCTCCCAGGGACCCGGGTCCAGTTTCACATGCACCACCTTGGAAACTACCCTAAACACCTCCTTCCAGTACTCCCCTAGCTTTGGACAGGACCAAAACATATGAACGTGATTAGCACCCCCCCCCCCCCCCCGCCCCCGCAACGCTCACACATCCCCTACTCCTTCAAAAAATTGGCTCATCCTCGTCCTCGTGAGGTGCGCTCTATATACCACCTTCAGCTGTATCAGCCCCAACCACGCACATGAGGTGGAGGCATTCACTCTCCGGAGCACCTCACACCAGACCCCCTCCTCTATAACCTCTCACAGCTCTTCCTCCCACTTTGCTTTGATCCCTTCCAGTGGTGCCTTATCCTCTTCCAAAATAGCTCCGTACACCGCTGACACTGCCCCCTTCTCCAGTCCCCTTGTCGTCAACACCTCCTCCAGCAATGTGGAGGCCGGTTCCTCTGGGAAGCTCTGTATCTCGTTCCTGGCAAAATCCCAAACCTGCATGTACCTAAACACTTCTCCCTGCTCCAGCCCATACTTCGCTTCCAGCTCCCTCAATCCTGCAAACCGACCCCGAAGAAACAAATCTTTTAGCGTCTTAATCCCCTTCTCTTCCCATTTCTGAAAACTTCCATCCCACCTCCCTGGCTCAAATCTGTGGTTCCCCCGAATCGGCATTTCCCTTGACCCTACCCCCAACCCGAAGTGTTGGCGAAACTGCCTCCAGATTTTCAATGAAGCTATTATTACCGGACTCCGAGTATTTCCCCGGAGCTATTGGGAGTGGCGCTGTTGCAAGTGCCTTCAGCCCCAACCCCCTGCACAAACTCTCCTCCATTCTGAACCACTGGGAATCAACCCCTCTGACCCAGCTCCGCACCTTCTCCACGTTCGCCGCCCAGTAGTAGTACAACAGGTTCGGGAGACCCAAACCCCCTACCTGCCTTCCCCTCTGTAGCAGCACCTTTCTCATCTGGTCACCTTCTCTCCCCATATGAACGAGGTAATCCTTCCCTCAATCTCCCTGAAAAAAGACTTTGGCAGGAAAATCGGTGGGCATTGAAAAATAAACAGAAATCGCGGCAACACATTTATTTTAACCACCTGTACCCGACCCGCCAGTGACAGAGGAAGGCCATCCCACCTTGCCAGATCTGCTTTCACTCTCCCCACCAAACTAGTGATGTTGCACCTGCGAAGCCTCCCCCACTCCCGGGAAACCTGCACCTCCAGATACCTAAAGTGAGTCCCTGCCCTATGGAATGGCAGCCCCCCCACCCCTGCCCCCACCTCCGGCCGAGACACCACAAAATACTCACTCTTGTCCGGGTTCAGCTTGTACCCCGAGAAAGACCCAAATACCCGCAATAGCTCCAATATTCCTCCTATCGACGCATTCGGTTCCGACACATACAGCAGCAAGTCGTCGGCATATAAGGACACCCTATGCTCTAGCCCACCCCCCCACTATTCCTTTCCATGCTCCCGAACTTCTCAATGCGATGGCCAACGGCTCAATCGCAAGTGCAAACAGCAGAGGGGACATAGAATATCCCTGTCTCGTCCCACGTTGGAGAGAAAAGTATCTCGAACTGATATTGTTTGTGCGGACACTCGCCTTCGGTTCCTTATATAATAGCTTTACCCAGTTCACAAATCTTGGTCCAATCCCAAACCGCTCCAGCACTGCCATCAGGTACCCCCATTCTACCTGATCAAACGCCTTCTCGGCATCCAATGCCACAACTATCTCTGTTCCCTTCCCTTCCGCCGGTGCCATAACAACGTTCAAAACCCTCCTAATGTTCGAAAACAGCTGCCTCCCTTTCACGAACCCCGTCTGATCCTCCCCTATCACCTTCAGGAGGCACTCCTCCAGCCTACCCGCCAGTATCTTCGCCAACACTTTTGCATCCACATTCAGAAGTGATATGGACCGATACAACCCACACTCTGTCGGATCCTTATCTTTTTTTAGCAACAGTGAAATCGATGCCTGCCCCAAGATTTGCGGCAACACCCCCTTCCCTATCGCCTCTTCAAACATCCCCACCATCAGGGGTGCCAACCTATCCTTGAATTTTTTATAATATTCCACTGGAAACCCATCCGGCCCTGCCACCTTCCCCGACTGCATCCTCCCAATCGCATCCTTTATCTCCTGCTCCACTATTGCTCCTTCTAATGTAGCCCTGTCCCCCTCCCCTAGCCTTGGGTACTCCAACACATCTAGAAATTCCTGCATCTCGCGGTCTCCCCCGGGTGGCTCTGACTTGTACAACCTCTCATAAAACTCCTCAAAAACCTTGTTAATCAACACTGGAGCCACCACCAACTTCCCTGCCCTATCCCTCACCTGAAGAATTTCCCTTGCCGCTGTCTCCCTCCGGAGCTGACCTGTTCATAAACTGCACCCCTTGTTATCTCCATGTTCATAAACTGCACCCCTTGCTCGTCTCAGTTGGCACACCGCCTTCCTGGTGGACAGTCGGTCGAAGCTCGCCTGTAGTTCCTTCCTCTTTTCCAGCTTCGCTGGGTCCCCATCTCCTGCATACCTCCTATCTACCTCCAACATCTCATCTATTACCCTCTGCCGCTCCAACCTCTCCTCTTTGTCCACCCTGGCCTTAAACAAAATTACCTCACCCCGCACACCGCCTTTAGAACCTCTCAGACGACTGCCTTCAACACCTCACCCGTACAATTGAAACCTACATATTCCTTAATTACCATTTCAATTTTCTCACAGAACACTTGGTTCCCCAAAGCCCCACATCCAGTTTCCACCCCGGTCTCTGCACTACCCCCTTCTCCAGCACCATATCCACCCAATGTGGAGCGTGATCTGACACTGCAATTGCAGAGTATTCCGACCCCTTGACTCCAGCCAGCAAAGCCTTCCCCACCACAAAAAAGTCGATCCGCGAGTATACCTTATGGACCGCTGAGAAAAACGAGTACTCCCGTTCCCTTGGGTGTAGGAACCTCCAAGGGTCCACCCCTCCCATTTCCACCATTAGCCCAGCCAGCGCCTTCGCCCCCCCCTGATGGGACCAGCGAGCGCGGCTGTGATCTGTCCAACCTTGGCTCCTGCACCAAGTTCCAGTCCCCCCCCACAATCAGCTCATGCGTGTCCAAGTCGGGAATGGCCCCAAACACCTTCCTCGCGAATCCCACATCGTCCCAATTGGGACCGTATACACTTAACAGCGCCACTAATCTCCCCTCCAGCGCCCCTGCCACAATCACATATTTACCCCCCTGATCTGCCACCACCTTCTCCATCTGGAAGCGTACCCTTTTGCTGACCAACACCGCTACCCCTCGAGCCCTTCCATCAAATCCGGAGTGAAACACTTGGCTAACCCAGCCCATTTTAAGTCTCACCTGGTCCTTCACCCTCAAGTGAATCTCCTGCAGCATTGCTACATCGGCTTTCAAACTTTTAAGATGCGCAAGCACCCTTGACCTCTTGACCGGACCTCCTAGCCCTCTCACGTTCCACGTGACTATCCTTACTGAGGGTCTCTCACCCCCCCCACCTTTCTTATCCACCATCACCATACCACTGGGCCCTGTCCCATAAGCCGCCCCTGTCCATTGTTAACATCGAACCCCTTCCCCCCTCCCAAGAACCCCCCTACAAAAACATCCCCCAACATCCATCCCTTCCCCCCCTCTCACTCGCCTCGTAGGCCCATTGAAGCCTACTATCCAGGTTCCAACGTCCGCAGCCCTCCTCTCACCTCACCCCCGTTCACTAGCTGACTTTAGTTAGCTAGCGCGGGCGGCTCCCCCCACCAAGACCTCTCGCCCCCTTCCACCCAGTCCCAGAGAAAGAAACACCAAAACAAACCCAACAATCCAACCCCTACATTTAACCGTCGCAACACAGAACGCCATGAACTTGAACTCTGTAACAATGAAAAGAGAAGTAAATTGCAAAATAAATCAGTAAAAAGAAAGTTGTAACATTTATACATTTTCCAGCTGCTCAAACACAGTCCACAGTCTCTCTTCCAGTTCAGCTCTTCACGTCTGTCCCAAGCCTTCTGCCCTCACGAACGCCTCAGCCGCCTCCGCTGTCTCGAAATAAAAGTCTTTGGCTTTATATGTTACTCTCAACTTCGCCGGGTACACCACACCAAATCGCACCCCCTTCTTGTACAAAGCCGCCTTCACTCGCCCAAACGCCACTCGTCTTTTTGCCAACTCCACCGTCCAGTCCTGGTAGATCCGAACCGCAGTACCATCCCACAGCACCTCACGCTTCTGCTTCGCCCAGCCTACTACCTTCTCCTTCATGCAGTACTTATGGAAGCAGATAATTACTGCCTTTGGCGGCTCGTTCACTTTGGGCTTCGGCCTTAATGACCGATGAGCTCGGTCTAGCTCGTACAGGGTGGGGCTCTCACCCTCCCCATCAGCTCCGCCAACTTCTTAGCGAAGTATTGCATTGGCCTTGGGCCCTCGTCCCTTCGGGCAAGCCCACAATTCTCAAATTGTGCCGCCTTGAGCGGTTTTCCAAGTCTTCCAGCTTTGCTCGGAGTCCTCTGTTAACCTCCACCACTCTCCGCAGCTCATCCCTGTCTGGGGAGCCTGTCAAAAGCCAGACCTTAGCTGTCTGGTTTAGCACAGTGGGCTAAACGGCTGGCTTGTAATGCATGACAAGGCCAGCAGCGTGGGTTCAATTCCCGTACCAGCCTCCCCGAACAGGCGCCGGAATGTGGCGACTAGGGGCTTTTCACAGTAACTTCATTGAAGCCTACTTGTGACAATAAGTGATTATTATTACTAACCCACCCAGGCAGGCAAAGAAAACCTGTAAATTTGTTTGGAATGCTCCACTCCAGTCTGCCACCTCTGTTTCTAATATTAGCGAGCCTTGAGAATTCAGCCCATGCTTCTCCTATCTCACCTTATACCGTTCCCATTAAACTGTTGACTTCAACATCTCTTTATGCCCCATGTTAGCTGAGTGTAAATGGCTGCTGTCTTCTCAGGTACTGTCCACCTTACATTCAAAATCCACCTAATACCCCTCTCTCCAAGCTCCTTTTTCTCTCCAAAGTCTAAAATGACTGCCCATCACTCTGTAATTCTCTGTGTGAACCTCTAACCCTGCTCAAGCACTGTAGCAGCTTTAACCAGGTTCACAAGTGAAAACCTGTGACTGTGCCCAGGATGCATCATCCGCTTTAACCCAATGTGCAACCTTTGACCTAGTTGACCACATGATCCACCTCTAATACCTTTCTTCCGATATCTAGCTGAGTGGTACTGCCCTCATTTGGTAGTACTTACCGATGACCAGCTGCAACTTCACCTCCTGCCCTGTTGCCTCCAGAACCTAACCTGGAACTCTCCTCTTCCTTTTCTGCATGTTACCCTTGATAACATCATCTGAAGTAATGGGAGTCAGCTTCTACATGTATGCTGATAGTATTTAGCTCTACTTTCCAATCCTCACAACCCTTGAAGTCCGAGCATAAATTCCATTCCTTCAAGACGAGTTCCATCCCTCTTCCCAGTCATTGCCTCAGATCGAACCATAACCAAACTCAGAAGCTGAGTTGCCAACGCTATAGCTACTGCATCAAACAGATTGCTTGCATCCAATGCATACTATCCGAAACTTCTACCTCTGCTGAAATTATCATCCACACTTTTGTTATTCCAATGTTCCCCTGGCATTTCTGCCAGATTCCGTTCCTGTTTCAGTTCTCGCCTGAGGCTGCCTCCCTTCCTTGCTCATACATAAGACGAGATTTGGTGAAATGTCCTGTTTGAAAGTTGATGGCAGCGGCCATCTTCCAGGCTTCAGATTTTGAGCCACCTGATGCACGATCAATGACCACTAAAACCAGGTTGTCGTCCAACTGAAGGCTTTAATAAGCTAGATGTTTCCCCCAGCAGCTCAGGTATAGAATGAGGGCTGCTGGGATGGCACGGGTTCTTACACTCCGCCTACCAGGGCGGCGCTATTATACACTCTAGCCAATAGCAAGCATACAGGTTCTACCAATAGCACTTCAGCCTCTCAGGTACCGTAATACCTATAATACCACATTCACCCCCTGTTAAAAAAAAGTCCGGCGGGGGTGATGGCCAGCAACTATAAAACATAACAATATGGTACAATTAGTTATGAAGGTAGCGTAATACCTCTGTACAGTGTTTAGTAACTATTCACAAGTCTGGTAGCTATGTACATTTGGTGTTTTATATTTACAGATCACAGTTAAAATGAAGCAATCTGTCGATCGGGGGCCCTGGTCGTCCTCTGTGATCGTCGGAGCTTCGGTGGTGACTCCAGTGGAGGCTCGGGCGTCTGTGACTCCGGGAGCATGGCTTCGATCTCCATGGCAGCTTCGTCACCCCTAGACGCCGCTGGTGGGGAAAACGGCTGACCTTGGGAGGGAGCGCCCGTGGGGGGCGTCAGGGTTGGGGGGACCTAGGCAGGGGTGGTGGAAGGACCGATCCTCCTGTAAGGTGCTGCGGTGGAGGGGAGGGTGGGACTGGTGGCTGGAATGTGCGTGGAGTTTCGGCGGGCGCCAGGTCCCGTAGGGAGAGCGTATCTTGTCGACCGTCGGGGTACGCCAAGTAGGTGTACTGGGGGTTAGCATGGAGCAGATGGACCCTCTCGACCAACGGGTCCGACTTGTGCGCCTGCACGTGTTTTCGGAGCAGGATGGGTCCGGGTGCTGCCAGCCAGGTCGGGAGCGAGGTCCCAGAGGAGGACTTCCGAGGGAAGACCAGGAGACATTTGTGAGGTGTCTGATTAGTGGTTGTACAAAGTAGTGACCGGATGGAGTGGAGGGCATCCGGGAAGACTTCTTGCCAGCGGGAGACTGGGAGGTTCCTGGACCGTAGGGCCAGTAGGACGGTCTTCCAGACCGTTCCTTCTCCCTCTCTACCTGTCCGTTACCCCGGGGGTTGTAACTGGTCGTCCTGCTCGAGGTGAGGCCCTTGCTGAGCAGGAATTGACGCAGTTCGTCGCTCATAACGGAGGACCCCCTATCACTATGTATGTAAGCGGGGAACCCGAACAGTGTAAAGATGCTATGGAGGGCCTTGATGACGGTGGAGGTGGTCATGTCGGGGCAGGGGATGGCGAATGGGAACCGGGAGTACTCGTCAACCACGTTCAGGAAATACGTGTTGCGGTCGGTGGAGGGGAGGGGACCTTTGAAGTCCATGCTGAGGCGTTCAAAGGGACGGGAAGCCTTTATCAGGTGCGCTCTCTCTGGCCGGTAGAAGTGCGGTTTGCACTCCGCGCAGATTTGGCAGTCCCTGGTGGCTGTCCTGACCTCCTCGATGGAGTAGGGCAGGTTGCGGGTCTTGACGAAATGGAAAAAGCGAGTGACCCCGGGTGGCAGAGGTCCTCGTGGCGGGCTCGGAGGCGTTCCACTTGTGCGGTGGCACATGTGCCGCAGGACAGGGCGTCAGGAGGCTCGTTTAGCTTCCCGGGACGATACAAGATCTCGTAGTTGTAGGTGGAGAGTTCGATCCTCCACCGCAAAATCATGTCGTTTTTTTATCTTGCCCCGCTGAGCATTATCGAACATGAGAGCCACCGACCGTTGGTCCGTGAGGAGAGTGAATCTCCTGCCGGCCAGGTAATGCCTCCAATGTCGCACAGCTTCGACTATGGCCTGGGCCTCCTTTTCGACTGAGGAGTGGCGGATTTCGGAAGCATGGAGGGTATGGGAGAAGAAGGCTGCGGGTCTGCCCGCTTGGTTGAGGGTTGCCGCCAGAGCTACGTCGGACGCATCGCTCTCGACCTGGAAGGGGAGGGACTCGTCGATGGCATGCATCGTGGCCTTTGCAATGTCTACTTCGATGCGGTTGAAGGCCTGGCGGGCCTCTATCGACAGGGGAAAAGCTGTGGATTGGACCAGGGGATGGGCCTTGTCCGCGTAGTTGGGGACCCACTGGGCGTAGTAGCTAAAATACCCTAGGCAGCGTTTTAGGGCCTTAGAGCAGTGAGGGAGGGGGAACTCCATAAGAGGGCGCATGCGCTCAGGGTCGGGGCCTATAATTCCATTTCGCACTACGTAGCCGAGAATGGCTAGACGGTCAGTGCTAAACACGCATTTATCCTTATTGTATGTTAGGTTAAGGATTTTAGCGGTCTGGAGAAATTTTCAGAGGTTGGTGTCGTGGTCCTGCTTGTCGTGGCCGCAGATGGTGACATTATCGAGATACAGGAATGTTGCCCGTAAACTGTCCCGGTCAACCATTCGGTCCATCTCGCGCTGGAAGACCGAGACCCCGTTAGTGACACCAAAGGGAACCCTTAAGAAGTGATAGATCCGCCCGTCTGCCTCGAAGGCAGTGTATTTGCGGTCACTAGTGCGGATGGGGAGCTGGTGGTAGGCGGACTTGAGATCCACCGTGGAGAAGACCTTATAATGCACATTCCTGTTTACCAGGTCGGATATGCGGGGGAGAGGGTACGCGTCCAGCTGCATAAACCTGTTGATGGTCTGACTGCAGTCGATGACCACCCTATGCTTCTCCCCGGTCTTTACCACCTCTACTTGAGCTCTCCAGGGGCTGTTACTGGCTTCAATGACCCCTTCCCTCAGTAGTCTTTGGACCTCTGACCTAATAAAGATCCGATCCTGGGCACTGTAGTGTCTGCTCCTGGTGGCGACGGGTTTGCAATCCGGGGTGAGGTTCGCAAACAGGGAAGGCGGGTCGACCTTAAGGGTCGTGAGGCTGCAGACAGTAAGGGGGGTATAGGGCCGCCGAATTGGAAGGTCAGACTTTGAAGGTTACACTGGAAGTCTAAACCCAGGAGTGTAGCCACGCAGAGGTGGGGAAGGACGTAGAGATGGAATTTTTGAACTCCCTTCCCTGGACTCTGAGGTTTGCTAACCAAAACCCCTTTATCTCCACTGAGTGGGAACCGGAGGCCAGTGAAATTTTTTGATTAACAGGGTGGATGAGGAGGGAACTGTGTCGGTGTGTATGAAGCTCTCCGTGCTCCCAGAGTCAATTAAGCAGGACGTCTCGTGCCCATTGATGAAAACGGTCGTTGTAGCGGTTGAGAGTGTCCGAGGTCGAGACTGCTCCAGAGTCACCGAGGCCAATCGCAGTAGTTGGGAATTCTGTTCAGGCAGTGTGTGGTCGGCCGAGCTGGGATCCTGGGGGTTCACCCAAGATGGCGTTTCCCATTGGTCGCACATGGCCAGGGGTGCACAAAATGGCGGCGCCCATCCCTCAAGCGTGGCGTCCGTGGAACAAGATGGTGGCGCCCGGGGTCCGCACGTGGCCCTGGGATATGGGGGTGGCGGCGACCGCTTGCCACATGGGGCCCGTGGAGAGGTTTGTGGTGGCGGTCCGGATTCACCGCTGGAGACCGCGGTCACTGCTCGGGCCTGACATGCCCCCACGAAATGACCCTTTTTGCCGCATCCCCTGCAGGTGGATGCGTGGGCTGGGCAGCGCTGGCGGGGGTGCTTGGCCTGCCCGCAAAACTAGCAGCGGGGCCCCTTGGGGTTGGCAGGCTGCCTTGCAGCGCAGGCCTGCGGGGGAACGGGGAAGTCTCTGGGTCGGCCGCTACGGGGTTCCACGCTGCCCAGGAGGCTGCCGTGCGGTCGGGGACGTAGGCACGGGCGTTCCTGGAGGCCATGTCCAGGGAGCCTGCAAGGGCCCGTGCCTCCCTGAGACCCAGGGTGTCTTTCTCTAACAGGCGCTGGCGGATTTGTGATGAAAGCATACCTGCCACGAAAGCGTCCCGGACTGAGAATTCCGTGTGTTCGCTCGCCGAAACTTGCGGGCAGCCGCAGCTTCTGCCCAGCGCCAGGAGTGCGCAGTAGAATTCCTCCAACAATTCCCCATGGGTTTGCCATCTTGCTGCAAGCAGATGCCGGGCGTAGACCTGGTTTACCGGGCGTATATAGTGTCCTTTTAGTAGCTTGATTGCTGCATCGAAGTCTTCCGCTTCCTCGATGAGAGTGTAGATCTCCGGGCTCACCCTTGAGTGCAGGACCTGCAGTTTCTGCTCTCCCTTGGGTGCATTTTCTGCCGTCTCAAGATACCCTTTAAAACACGCTAGCCAGTGCTTAAAGATCGCCGCTGAATTCGCCGCGTGGGGGCTGTGTTACAGACACTCCGGCTTGATTCGGAGCTCCATCCTTTCTTCTTAAAATCTAGCTTATTAAATTGATGCACGATCAATGACCACTAAAACGAGGTTGTAGTCCAACTGAAGGCTTTAATAAGCTAGATGTTTCCCCCAGCAGCTCAGGTACAGAATGAGGGCTGCTGGGACAGCACGGGTTCTTATACCCCGCCTATCAGGGCGGAGCTATTATACACTCTAGCCAATAGCAAGCATACGGGTTGTACCAATGGTACTTCAGCCTCTCAGGTACCGTAATACCTCTAATACCACACCACCAAAATTAGCCCTCTCTCCATGCAGGCCATTACACTGCCCTTATTGGTCTAACATCAAAGCATTCAAGTGGTGCTTCAAAAAACACAAAGCTCTTGGCTTATATGTCTCACCACCCACATCTCTCCTGACCTCTGATATGACCCTAGGGACACACATTTACAAAGTAGACAATGTCTGAGGAATTTCATTGGTGTCTGTAGAGATTGCAACACTAAACTAGTTACTCTGAATGTTGTAGAGCAACTAATTCAACCGCAGACAGACAACTTAGTGGCAATGGAACTCAAACAAGGGAAAATGGGATAGGGGCAGGCAAGCTGATCTCAAATGCAATGCATAGGTTTACACAGCTGATGTTACGGGCGAGAGTGTTCAGCACGGTGGCACAGTGTTTAGCACTGCTGCCTCACAGTGCCAGGGACCCAGTTTCAATTCCAGCCTTAGGTGACTGTGTGGAATTTGCACATTCTCCCTGTGTCTGTGTTGGTTTCTTCCGGGTGCTCTGGTATCCTCCCACTGCCCAAAGATGTGCGGGTTAGGTGGATTAACCATACTAAATTGTCCCTTAGTGTCCAAAGATGTGCATGTTAAGTGGGATTACAGGGTTAGGATGGGGGAGTGGTGCTTTTTCGGCAGATTGGTGCAGATTCAATTGGCCGAAAGGTCTCCTTCTACTCTGTAGGTATTCTATGTTCCAACCTGAAACATTGTCTTCGCGTGGCGTATTTTCTGAATATTTGTGAGAAATGTCTGCAGAAACTGAGAATTTAAACTTCTCTGTCATTAAACAAAAACAAAGATATTTATTAAAGTATAAGGAAGACAATGAAATAATGCAAAGAACATTAACAGTAAGCACTGAGTCCCTCAAAGACAAAAGCATCTGTTTCCCCCGTAACCCTAAAATCTACTGAGACACCTTCAATTCCCAAACAACAACCATAAATCTATTGGTCAAATCTAGCCAGTGACAACCACATCGTATGGCCTAAGTGACCAGGACTTGGGAATGGTCTTCGGTTCAGTGAAGAAAACGATCTTTTGCAAGAACTGGCTTTTTGCCGTCAGCACCTCAACTCTAGCTGAGGTGTTTCCTGAGGCTGGTTGCCTCTCTCTCACTCCTATTGTCGCTTCTCCAACACTTCATATGTGACTAGCCTGCCTCCTGGCTCACAGCACTGTGACTGCTAAATATATTAATTGCAAAGAACACCCTCTTCCCTATTATAGATTCATCCTTCAGCCCATCTCATCTGCATCAGTCAAAACAACCACCTTTATTCTAATCCCTTTTTCCAGCATTTGGCCCATAGCCTTGTACGCTTTTGGCATTCTTTCCTGTTCCTTCTTTTATCTTAGGTGCTGCCGGACATGGTTTATAAAATACATGGCAGTTTGATTTTATTTGTGCAAAAACAATGCATTTATTTTAATATCCTACCATTTTGTGACATTGAATAGCTCGATTGTTGACTGCTGCTGTTGGAGTCAGATAACTCTCTCAACAAAGGTCCCAATGGAAACAAACTCAACAGCAACGGGCATCCCACAAATTTGCACAATACATGTAACAGCCACATCTCTATTTCAAAGTTGTCCAAGTTACGAGAAGGATATTTTGGGAACTTTTCAGAGTAGGTTACAACCAATTCCACTTGAGTACTCAAGACACAGGGAGGTAGTTGTGGAATTTCGTTCTCTGTTGAATTACTTAATGGCAACAGATTATGCTAACTTCCAGCCTCAGGCACCACAATGACTCACATTCACAAATTCTGATCAGAATTACTGGGTCAGTTGAACAACTCTGATATTTCTGCCATAAATAGTATCAACAGAACAGAATGGTTATTGAAGTGGAAAGATTGTACTTAGACAAAAATATAATCTCATAATATTTCATTGGAGAGCTTTGGATTTTAGTTAATGTTTGGACATCAGTTTAACTTGGAGAGCTTGTTGGTAAACCTATTTCTTCATGGGTTACACAAACACCTTGTGCAATGGAGTGTGAGTTCACAAATGCAATCTTCCACACACTATTGCAGAAATTTAACTATACCTCCATGGACAATAGTGAACAGGAGAGGATGAAAAGACAAGGGTGACGTGCACTGGGAACTCTCTACTCCTCCCACTTACTGTTTGCATCATGGTATCAATGAACAACCTGGAAAGAGGTTATCTGTTTGCTCTTAGCACAGATACCATTGGAGACTAAAAGGAGCTGGGGGTAAAAGAATATTTTTCTAACAGTGGGATGAATAGAAGCTGTGAATGATGGCTGGTGTCATTACTTATGAAATAGACATTAAAATTTTGTTATATAGAATGTACTGCAAGAATAGATTAGCTATGGAGAGTGTACGCCAGGCACAAGTTTTTATCACATGATCATTAAAATCAAGATTTGTTCCATATGTAGGAAAGGCAGAAACTTTTGCATAGCAGGATCCCCAAAACAGCAATGACATAAATAGTCATTTTTGTTCGAGGATGAGAGATTAATGTTGCCCAGAATACCGAGGAACCCTCTCTCCCTCTTTGTTAAAATAGTAAAGTACGATTGTTTGTGCCTGCCTGAGAGGGCTTAATATCTCATCCCAACAAGACTGCACTGAAATGTTAGTCTGAATTGTGCGTTTCAGTCAGTGAAATGGGGCTTGGACCGTGACTTTCTGACTCAGAGGTGAGAGGTTGCCACTAGAGCTATGGCTCATACCTTGACCCTAATGTTCAGTGCAATCAGAGGAAATTTTTGGCCAGTGTGATCTAAACAGGAGATCAAGGGGGAACATTCCACCAAAACCAAAATCCAAAAGCGAAAGGATGGACTGGTTGAATTCTTGCAATCACCAGTGAGACTTCTTATCATAGAATTTACAGAGCAGAAGGAGGCCATTCAGCCCATCGAGTCTGCACCGGTTCTTGGAAAGAGCACCCTACCCAAGGTCAAGACCGCCACCCTTTCCCCATAACCCAGTAACCCCACGGGCAATTTTGGACACTAAGGGCAATTTATCATGGCCAATCCACCTAACCCGCACATCTTTGGACTGTGGGAGGAAACCGGAGCACCTGGAGGAAACCCACGCACACACGGGGAGGATGTGCAGACTCCGCACAGACAGTGACTCAAGCCAGAATCGAACCTGGGACCCTGGAGCTGTGAAGCAATTGTGCTATCCACAAGGCTACCGTGCTGCCCTTAAAACTAAAGGCTGGTTCTCTGGTTGTAATTGGGCTAGTTTAGCTCAGTGGGCTAGACAGCTGGTTTGTGATGCAGAACAAGGCCAGCAGCATGGGTTCAATTCCCGTACCAACTTACCCGAACAGGCGCCGGAATGTGGCGACTAGGGGCTTTTCACAGTAACTTCATACTTGTGACAAGAAAAGGTTATATTATCTTAATCACTAACTAGGGGGGGGGGGGGGGGGGGGGGGGGGGGGAAGCGATCAGGAGTACAGAGTGTTTCTGGCTAACAGCCCAAGGATGGAAAGCGAATGTCAACAAAAGTAAATTACAAAATTAATCTAAAAATTCTACAGGCTCACTCCCATGAGGTATAAAGAGACACCAAGAATGCCAGATGAAAACAGAAAGCAAAACATTAGCCAGCTTGTGTTTCAGATGTTGAGGACCCTGCTGTGTATAAAATCCTGTACAGTTAACTGCATATAATAAAATAGATATTGAAAAGCAGGACTCCGGCAATTCATGGGAGAATTATTTTGCAGTGTTAGGAATCAATTCTGCCTTTGTTTGCTCTTCACCATCAGGGATCTGTTATTTTCGAAATGAAACCTATGAAATTTTTGGTTGGATTCTAGTCTGTAAATCATCCAGCTTTCCATGGCTCCATAGCTGAAATATACAAACTCCCTGAGCAGATTCTCCCTCAAAGCCTACCCTTGGACATCCACCATTTTACGTGAAATCGTCCAAAACCTTGAATCCATTGTCCACTTTTTGACATTTCTTTACACCTTTTGCCACTCCCCTCACTCCTGAGATTGTGGAGACCTTGCCACAATGGGGGTTTCTAAGAGTACCAGTTACCCTTTTTTCAATATCTCCACATTGTGGCCATTATTCAACTAAGTGATCAACGCAGACAACCCCAGTTCTCTTTTCACCAAACATTCACATACAGGCACTTTCACCGAATAGCCAACAGTCCCTGAATTAGATAAGGACAAAGAACAATACAGCACAGGAACAGGCCCTTCGTCCCTCCAAGCCTGTACCGGTCATGATACCAACCTTTGCCAAAACCCTCAGCACTTCCTTGTGCCGTATCCCTCTCTACCCATCCTATCCATGTGTTTGTCAAGACGCCATTAATGTATTTGCTTCCACAATCTCCCCTGGCAACGCGTTCCAGGCACTCACCACCCGCTGCGTGAAACATCTGCCTCGCACATCTCCTCTAAATTTTGCCCAACGGACCTTAAACCTATGCCCCATGGTGACTGAGCCCTCCGCCCTGGGAAAGAGTGCCTGCCCATCCACTCTATCCATGCCTCTCATAATCTTGTAGACCTCTATCAGGTCACCCCTCAACCTCCGTCGTTCCAATGAAAACAGTCCAAGTCTATTCAGCCTCTCCATATAGCTAACACCTGCCAGAGCAGGCAGCATCCTGGTAAACCTCCTCTGCACCCTCTCCAAAGCCTCCACATCCTTCTGGTAGTGTGGCAACCAGAATTGTGCGCAGTATTCCAAGTGCAGCCTTACCACGGTTCTATACAACTGTAGCATGACTTGCAAGTTTTTCTACCCGTTGCCCCATCCAATGAAGACAAGCATTCCGTATGCTTTCTTGACTACCTTGTCCACTGTGTTGCCACCTTCAAAGATCTGTGGAGCTGCACGCCCAGATCTCTCTGACTTTCTATATTCCTCAGAGTTTTGCCATTTATGGTATATTTCCCCAATGTTAGACCTATCAAAAGATGAAAACTGTTGTAGGGCATTGTACATCATTTGGTAGGTCTTAATGAAGTCTTAATGAAATCTTAAGCAGTTTAACCATATGTGTTTATTAACCACAAGAACTATGTACATATGTACAGCAAAGGGTTCAAGCTAGGAGTTGTCTCCCAGCTTGCTTGTGCACACAGCTCCGTCCAACACAAGACTGGCCCTTAGGTGCGAGTCTTATCATAGATTATCATAGAATTTACAGTGCAGAAGGAGGCCACTCGGCCCATCGAGTCTGCACTGGCCCCTGGAAAGAGCACCCCACCCAAGGTCAACACCTCCACCCTATGCCCATAACCCAGTAACCCCACCCAACACTAAGGGCAATTTTGGACACTAAAGGCAATTTATCATGGCCAATCCACCTAACCTGCACATCTTTGGACTGTGGAAGGAAACTGGAGCACCCGGAGGAAACCCACGCACACACGGGGAGAACGTGCAGACTCCGCACAGACAGTGAACCAAGCCGGGAATCGAACCTGAGACCTTGGAAATGTTCCCGCAATTGTGCTAACCACTATGCTACCGTGCTGCCCAGTGTGGGCAGCACTGTTCCCTGTGTGGGTGATACTGTACTCACTCCCACATTAACTCCATATGTGTCAGATCCTTATACTACAGAAATCAGCCAGGTCACATAATCATTTCAATCAAGATCGAATCAAGGCCCCACGGTAGCACAGTGGTTCGCACTGCTGCTTCACAGCTCCTGGGACCCGGGTCCAATTCCGTCATCGAGTGACTGTCTGTGTGGAGTTTGCACTTTATCACCGTGTGTGCGTGGGTTTCCCCCGGGTGCTTCGGGTTCCTCCCACAGTCCAAAGATGTGCAGGTTAGGTGGATTGGCCATGCTAAATTGCCCCTTAGTGTCCAAAAGGTTAGGTGGGGTTACTGTGTTACGGGGATAGAGTGGAGGCATGGGCTAAAGTAGGGAGCTCTTTCTAAGGGCCGGTGCAGACTCGATGGGCCGAATAGCCTTCTACTGCACTGTGGATTCTATGACGATCAAAGCCATATGATCAAAGATGGGGCATCCTAAACTTAACCACACAGTGAACCACATAGAACCCGAGAATTCTAGAATTCCAATAGTGCAGAAGGAGGCCATTTGGCCCATCGGGTGTGCATCGGCACTCTGAAAGAGCAGCCCACCTAGGCCCACTCCCCTGCCCTATCCCCATAACCCCACCTAACCTGCGCATCTTTGGACTGTGGGAAAAAACTGGAGCACCCGGGCGAAACACACGCAGACATGGGTACAAATTGCAAACTCAACACAGTCACCCAAGGCCAGAATTGAATCCGGGCCTCTGGCACAGTGAGGCAGCAGTGCTAACCATTGTGCCATGTACAACCCCAGTGAACCTGCCACTCATTGTTCTAACCACAAGGAACCCAAATTCCTAAATTCTGCCAATGGGAATTTTCAGTCCCACCAAAGTTGACCCCTGCCACGGGTTCCCCAATGGCGGCACAGGTGAGAAATGTAAATCCCCATCGACTTTGACGGGACTGGAAGAACCACAACAACCTGCTGTGGAGAATTACATCCATAGCATCATCACAGCACAGGAGGCCATTCAGCCCATCAAGTCTGTGCCAGCGCTTTGTAAATTAATTCAATCAGTCCCATTTCTCCGCTTTTTCCATGTAGCCCTGTAAGTTTATTTTCATTCTCAGCAGACTACCCAATTTCCTTTTGAAATCACTCGACATCTTACCTTCCACTACTCTCACAGGCAGTGAGTTCTGGGTCATTACCGCCTGCTAGATATAAAAGGTTCTTCCTCACATTCTTTCCGTATCTCATGCCTCTTTGTACCATAACCTAATGAGAACATCTTTCCTTTGTCTACCTTATCTAAACCTCCCACAATCCTCTATAAGATCTAAACTCATTCCTCAATAGTTGTTACTCTTTTGGATAGCTTCCAGATAGCTTTTGAAAGACGCTGAGCACAGTCAGTCATGATACGAATGACAAACACAGATAATATGTGTTGAAGAGCATTTATTTGTGAAACTGCAGTACAACTTGAATCGAGTAGTTACACTTCCGGTGGTGTAAAGTAGGGGGAAGACACGCACAAGGTGGCTCCTGCTGGTGTACTGTATATTTTGCCCCTTTTCGTGCTACCACGGGTTGTTTATTCTTGAAAACCCACAGTTATTGTGGCGATATCATGGTTATGTTGTAATTTTCCAACTGACCACTAGAATTCTCATTAGTATATAAGTGAATGTTAGAGTCAGGTGACGGCAGACTGACTGGAGAGCTGGAAGTGAGAGGTTGCTTGTGCATGATTATACTGTTATTCATCTGTTATTTTGTATATAATTGACCCACAGTTAATGATAATAAATTGTTCATAGCTTTAGCTACAAGTGTTCTTGTAATATAAATCAGGCCATCCGACAAGAACATTACATGGTACCAGGTGTGGGATTGGATGGTATTAAACTGAGAAAAAAAAACTATCAGTCTGCCACAAGGTCCACAGAGATTTGAAGATTTTTCAGACTGCCAGAATTAATAACAGAGTCGTTGAAGCCACCAATGAGTCTCAGATTTCATGGTAATGTGGACAGCAACTGCTCTGTGTTTAAACAACAATTTAGTCTGTTTCTTACTGCAGCAAATTTCGGAGATCAATCAGATTTGCGCAAGTTAGTGATGCTCCTAACAGTGGCAGGGCCCAAAGAAATTGCTGTGTTTAATACCTTTAAATTTGCAAATGATGACGATAGTAAAAATTCTAACCAAGTAATCTGAAGATTTTTTAAATAAACATTTTATTGAGTTATTTTTGGTATTGTAACAACACAAAATAAACAATGTACATGAAACTATAAACATAGTGCAAAAGCCATCTCCCTTCCTTACACGTCCCATCTTTATTAAGCCCCTACTCTAAGAGAAACTAACCCCCCCCCCCCCCCTGCTGACGATTAATTTTCCGCAAAGATGTTGACGAACGATTGCCACCTCCGGGCGAACCCTAACAGTAACTCTCTCAAAGTGAACTTGATTTTCTCCAAACAGAGAAAGCTAGCCATGTCCGATAGCCAGGTCTCCGACTTTGAGGGCTTTGAGTCCCTCCAAGCTAATAACATCCGTCTCCGGACTACCAGGGAAGCAAAGGCCAGAATGTCTGCCTCTTTCTCCTCCTGGATTCCCAGGTCTTCCGACATCCCGAAAATTGCCACCTCTGGACTCAGTGCCACCCTTGTTTTTAACACTGTGGACATGACATCTGCAAACCCCTGCCAAAATCCCCTAAGCTTTGGACATGCCCAGAACATGTGGACATGGTTCGCTGGTCCTCCCACACATTTTGCACACCTGTCTTCCACCCCAAAGAATCTGCTCATCCGGCCCACTGTCATGTGAACCCGATGAACGACCTTGAATTGTATCAGGCTGAGCCTGGCACATGTTGCGGACGCGTTGACTCTACTCAACACATCCGCCCATAGACCATCCTCTATCTCTCCTCACAGCTCCTCCTTGCACTTCAGCGCCTCGGTCTGTGTCTCCTCCGACCCCATAAGTTCCTTGTAAATGTCAGAGACGCTCCCTTCTCCTACCCACCCTCTGGAAACTACCCTGTCCTGAATCCCCCTTAGCGGTAGGAGCGGGAAGGTTGACACCTGTTTACGTAGGAAGTCCCGCACCTGCAGATACCTGAATTTGTTTCCCCTCGCCAACCCCGACTTCTCCTCCAGCGCCCTCATACTCGGAAAGCTCCCCTCTATAAACATCTCCCCCATCCTCTCAATCCCTGCTCTGCGCCGTATCCGGAACCCCCATCCATACTTCCCGGGGCAAACCGGTGATTATTACAGATTTGGGACCAGACCGATGCTCCCTCTGCTCCCACATGTCTCCTCAATTGCCCCCAGACTCTCAGGGCCGCCACCACCACGGGGCTGGTGGAGTACCGTGCCGGTGGGAATGGCAGAGGCGCAGTTACCAACGCCCCCAGACTGGTGCCGCCTCCATACACTCCCATGCCGACCCCTCCCCACTATCCACTTCCTGATCATGGCTATATTCGCCGCCCAGTAATAGTTACTAAAATTTGGCAGCGCTAGCCCGCCCTCTCCCCGACTCCGCTCAAGCATTACCTTCCTTACCCGCGGGGTCTTGCCCACCCAAACGAAGCCAGTGATCACTTTGTTGACCCATTTAAAAAAGGAATGCGGAATAAAGATGGGGAGGCACTGAAATACAAACAGGAATCTCGGGAGGACCGTCATCATCACGGTCTGCACCTTCCCAGCCAGTGACAACGGAAGCGCGTCCCATCTGTCCTTCATTTGGTCTACTAGCCGGGCCAGATTTAATTTATGCAGCCGGTCTCATTCCCGCACCACTTGAATGCCTAGGTACCTAAAGCTTCCCACTACTAATCTAAACAGCTGCTCCCCCAATCGCCTCTCCTGTCCCCTCGCCTGGACCACAAACATCTCACTTTTCCCCATATTTAGCTTAAACCCCGAAAACCGGCCAAATTCCCCTAGAATCCTCATGATTTCCCTCTATTGGGTCCGATACATACAGAAGCAGGACGTCTGCATAGAGCGAGGCTCTGTGCTCCCCCCCCCCCCTCCCTCCCCCCCGCCCCGGCTCTCAGAGCAATTGCCAACGGCTCTATAGCTGACGCGAACAACAATGGGGAGAGAGGGCATCCCTGTCTCATCCCCTGGTGCAGTCTAAAATAGTCCGATGTTGTCCTATTCGTCCGTACACTTGCCACAGGAGCCTGATACTGCACCCTGACCCAGTCAATAAAACCCCGCCCGAATCCGAACCGTCCCAGTACCTCCCACAGATAGTCCCATTCTACCTGATCAAAAGCCTTTTCTGCATCCACTGCGATCACTACCTCCACCACCCTACCTTCTGGGGGAATCATGATCACATTTAACAACCTTCTTACATTGGCTACCAACTGCCTACCCTTAAACCCCGTCTGGTCCTCCCCAATAACGTCCGGAACACAATCCTCAATCCTGGAGGACAAAATTTTGGCCAGCAATTTGGCATCTACATTCAACAGGGATATCGGTCTGTTGGACCCACACAGCTCCGGGTTCTTGTCCCGCTTCAGAATCAGCGAAATTGTGGCCTGTGACATCGGCGGCGGCAGCACCCCTCTCTCCCTTGCCTCATTGAACATCCTCATCAACACCGGCCCCAATATCCCAGAGAACTTTTTATAAAACTCCACTGTGTACCCGTCTGGCCGCGGGGCTTTACCTGACTGCATGGCCTTCAAACCCTCCACTATCTCTTCTAACCCGATCGGGGCCCCCAGCCCTTCTACAAGCTCCCTGGCCACCTTTGGGAAATTCAGCCCCTCCAAGAAGTGCCTCATCCCCTCCGGCCCCGTAGGGGGTTCCGACCTGTACAGCCTGCTGCAAAAATCCCTAAACGCCTTATTCACCCCTACTGAATCTATAATTTGAAGATTTGATGCACATTGCACACACAGAAAGAATGAAATTTATGAACGCTATGTGTTTTGATCACATTTACAGATGACAAAAGAGTCTATAGATCATTTCATCACTGATTTAAAGTTAAAAGCTAAAATCTGCAATTTTTCTACGGTAGAATCTTCCATGATTCGGGACCAGATTGTATCTGTTGTGAATAAAAATAAGCTGAGGGAACGGTTACTGAGGGAATCGGAGCTGTCTTTGGAACAAATAGTTCAGATTTGCCAGGCTTACGAGCTAGCAGCACAGCATTCTAAAATGTTTCTCAGTAATCCTTCCTCACCTGAGGAAGGAGCAGCGCTCCGAAAGCTAGTGACATCGAAACAAACCTGTTGGACTTTAACCTGGTGTTGTAAGACTTCTTACTGTGCTCACCCCTGTCCAACGCAGGCATCTCCACTTCTTGGAGGAATGCACTCCAGTTGCTGCCCTTTTTCAAAAAAGGCAGGACACTTCCAAAAAAAGGCAGGAAAGTTTCTGCAGCTCCTCGCACACCGATAAACAGGTTAAAGATCAGGACAAAGTATTTCTGTGTAAAAGATTAATTAATTTTTAATAATTTTTATTGTCACACGTAGGCATGCATTAACACTGCAATCAAGTTACAGTGAAAGGCCCCTAGTCGCCACATTCCAGCCCCTGTTCGGGTACACAGAAGGAAAATTCAGAATGTCCAATTCACCTAACAGCATGTCTTTCAGGACTTGTAGGAGAAAACCAGAGCACCCAGAGGAAACCCACGCAGACACGGGGAGAACATGCAGACTCCACACAGCTAGTGACCCAAGCCGGGAATCGAACCTGGGACACTGGCGCTGTGAAGCAACAATACTACCCACTGTCCTACAGGTGTGGTCGAAGGCGCAAATTAAGACTGTGTCCAGCATTTGGCAAGTTTTGTTCCAGGTGCAAAGGAAAAAAATTACTTTGCTCAGAATTGTTACTCTAAGCTCAACCCCAGATCAGTCAGCACAGTGGAAAACACATTCCCCAGTGATGAAACATCATTGTTTGCTGGAGTAATAACAGAGAAAATTAATTTTTTGGAGGCATCAGAAAATTTTCCAGAAATTTAAAAAATGCAAACTGATACTCCATTTAAAAATAAATGTGGTTGATGAGGACAAATAGCTGCTACCACTTGAAGTGAATGGTTTGGCTGACCCCAACGGCAAACACGTTATTGTCTGTGGCTCCCTGGTAGGCACCCAGTGGTTATGATTAATATTTACTCCCCAAAGGCATTAGTGCTAACTACTGTGCCGTCCCATTCTACTTTCACACCTTTGGTTTCCAGTTGAATTCAGTGGACGGTAATCATAATTAGGCTTCATTAGAAACAAGAAAGGCATTTGTTCATCAGAAAAACTGTACCAAGACCAGCAGCCAGACAGCTGCACTAGTCTCTACCTGTCTTCTACAAGTTTTCCTATAAGCGAGGATTCTACACCCTGGGGTGATTACCACTCTCTTCCCAATTGGTCCCCAAACCAGGTGACCCTCTTCTGCTGTGTTGCCCTGAAAGGCACAATCATCATAAATCGCCACAACTCGGCTACCTTAGTCCAATTGTGACTGACTGCAGCATCTCATTACAACCCAGCTGAGATGGGCTAATGCAGATTTGATACTGAACTGGGACTTTTCTTGTCTATGTGGCGCATCATGATGATAATTATCAAAAGAACCAAAGGGAGGGAGGAGGAGAATGTATTTTTTAATGCAGCGAGTTATGATCTGGAAGTCACGGCTTGTAAGAGTGTTGGAAGCAGATTTAATAATAGCTTTCAAATGGGAATTGGAGAAGTATTTTTTTATAAATTTAGAGTATCCAATTTTCTTTTTCCAATTAAGGGGCAATTTAGCGTGGCCAATCCATCTAACCTGCACATCTTTGGGCTGTGGAGGTGAAACCCACGCTGACACGGGAAGAATGTGCAAACTCCACACGGACAGTGACCCAGGTCCTGGATGCGAACCCGGGTCCTCAGCGCTGTAGTCCCAGTGCTAACCACGTGCCGCCGTGGAATATTTGACAAGCGTTGTGTCATAACTCCCACGGGGAAACCTTCATTGATCTCCCCGTCGGACCCGTGGAGTACGAGCTTCCCAGGTAGATGGGGTGGAGGCCAACTACCTCGAGCTTGTCATGAGCAACAGTTAAAAGCAGGTGCAGGCGGCATGGTGATGCAATGGATAGCACGGCTGCCTCACGGTGCCGAGGACTCCGGTTCGATCCCGGCCCCGGGTCAGTGTCCATGTGGAGTGTGCTCATTTCCCCCATGTCTGCATGGGTTTCGCCCCCACAGCCCAAAAGATGTGCAGGGAAGGTGAATTGGCTATGCTAAATTGCCCCTGAATTGGAATGTTTTTAAATAAATAAAATTTTAAAATGCAGACACAGATCAGGGCCTGGTGAGCTACGTCCTCCCAGCTAGGATTGCACTGGGAGTGAGTGTTAAGTAATGGATTAAGAGACATTCCAATTAGTTGTCTCATTTATGTTAAGGATCCAATAATTGACACTGATATGTAAAGAGGCTTCAGGTGGCCTTTGTGTCAGGTGAAGTGATGATAGAGTTTTGTGCAAAGTCTGTTGAAGTAAAATAAAGGTGTTCGTGAAAAAGAGCAGAACCTTTGACTCTTTATACAACAGCAGCTAAACGTCTAACATGCTGTGTGAAGCAGACCATTGTACATACTTGTAAATAAATCTATCTTACATTTACCATCAGCTTCTTCTGCGTTATTATAGAATTTGGATTTTGTTTATTGTCACGTGTACCGACAGTGAAAAGTATTTTTCTGCAAGCAGCTCAACAGATCATTAAGTACAAGAAAAGAAAAGAAAAGAAAATACATAACAGGGCAACACAAGGTACACAATGTAACTACATTAACACCGGCATCGGGTGAAGCATACAGGGTTGTAGTGTTAATGAGGTCAGTCCATAAGACAGTCTTTTAGGAGCCTGGTAGCGGCGGGGAAGAAGCTGTTGTGGGGAAGGATCAGTAGATTGGGACTAATTGAAATGCTGTATCAAAGGGCATCAAAAGATATCACCTTCCTTTAACTTTATATTTATTTTTAATCACCACTTTGAGCATGCCTGCCCTGCACACCCCACACTCGGCTATAGACTGAGGTACATTCTCCCTCTGAGGTTATTCATGAAGGTCCCACCTTCTCAACCTTGCCCCTCGCTTGAAATGTGGTGATCCTCAGGTTAAATCACCACCAGTCAGCTTTCCCCCTCAAAGGGGAAAGCAAGCTACTGGGACCACGGTGACTTTACCTTACATTACCCCTGATCTCCCCTCCAATTCCTCTTTTAATGCTGCTCGGATTTACCTTCTGACAAAACTTTCCCAGAGGTCAGGGGAATGCTTGACCTACACCCTGTGCCTGCCTCTGACATCGCTCCTGAATGTCAACCCAGTTGCTACATGGGCATCACCCCATGAAACCCACTCCTGTTCTTCAGTGGCATGCATCGTATTGTAGCTTTGATGCACTGTGTTACCATGCCAACCTCAGAGAGAATAACATTTCAGGAGAAGTGACACACTGATGACTGAGACGAGCAGTCAGGAGACATCATGGGCATGATACCTAATCCAAAGACCATTGCTGCCCAACTCCCTATCACAAATGGATCCAGATGATGAAAATAACGACCGATAACTTCCTGAGAGGGGGATCTGAGCACAATGTTCAATTATGGTAAAGAAAAATGGTGTTAATTTAATTCCAGTCGAATTAGGTCTCCAAGTCACACTCCTGTGTGAAAGTCACAAATACACAAAACGTTGCATAATGTGACATATTTAGAAAAAATTAAACACTTAAAATATTCAAAAAATAAACTAGGAGTCTCCCCGTATATATCAGCTCAATATATCTGCAGTTTGCTTATTATCAGGGGAGCCAATAAGGGGATGAAATGGTGATCATCAAACAATGGTGTTTAGTGACCATCTACCACTCCAGACATAGGAACATAAGAGCAGCGTAGGGCATTGGCCTCTCCAGACTTGTTCAATTACATTCAATTACATCATGGCTGATATGTATTGGCTCTATTTACCCACCCTGGCGCTGTAACCCTTGAAAGTTTTGCCTCACAAAATCCTACCAATCCCAGCATAGCTTCCATCAAAGAATACTGAATTCCACTGAGATTCCAGAAGAATGAAGCAAGTCCCATTCTTCAGTGCAGCTGCACCATGTACTCTCGTATGTCAGTTCATTCACAAGTTTCAAATCACTTCTGCAATCTCACATCAGTGTTCCAATTCCTCTTTTAATCCTCGGTTGGAATCTTACATTCGTTCATCATCGTCACACATTTTCCTATCTGTTGAAGTCTCTTTGCGTTTTTTTTTAAACTAGACTTTCTATTCAGGCAGTGTTCTTTTGTCATACTTGGTGGCATCTCTCTGCCTCTCCCACAAAACCTTGTTTTTGCATGTCAAGTAGCATGGTCACAGATGGTGTGTTGGCGAATTGTACGACTAGCGCTGTAGAGGGTTTTTAAAAAACTAAATGGGGCGGTGGGCAGAAGGGTTCACGCGAACGGAGATTTAGAAAGTTATAGAAAAAGGACAAAGCAATACTGCAGGGTAGCAATTCAGGTAAAGAAGAAGTGAGCAACAGGAAGGGACAGAGTGTACAAACATAAAAGTGCACCAGCAAATAAGATCAGAGTAGGTGAAAATGGTAAAAAGATGGAGGGCCGATTCTCCAGAAAGATTTCTAAGTGTTGTAGCGAGCAGGAACTGCCGCAAGCTTCCCGGCACTTGGCCCAGAGAGGCTGGGAACGCTATTCAATGTTAATTGATCCACTTAATGTGGCCCCACGGATTTTCGTTGCAAATGAAGGTTCGCCAGCCAATTTGCCAGCACCGCAATCGCCAGCTATGGCATAGATTGAGGATAACTGGTGCTCAGCTCTCTGTGGGTTATCATCACCCCCTGACTTCCGACCAGAGCCTTATACAGCCTCAGAAGTACATCCCTTCTCTTGTATTCTAGCCCTCTCGACATGAATGCAAACATTGCATTTGCTTTCCTAACAGCCAGCTGAAACTGCACGTTAACCTTAAGATAATCCTGAATAAGGATTCCCAAGTCCCTTTGGGATTCTGAATTCCAAAGCATTTTCCCATTTACAAAATAGTCTATGCCTCTATTCTTCCTACCAAAGTGCATAACCTCACACTTTTCTACACTGAGGGTGAGTGAGTTTGTCAGACAACTTATGCTACTGATATGGAAATTATGACCTATAAGGGTCACTGGGGTATATGCATTTGACTAGTATGTGATTTTATTCGAAGTCTGGTTTTACTAAAGCTATTCATTTCCCCTAACAGTCCCCCCTTTTGGCCCTTGGACTAGCCCAAGATAGCCAACTTCCATGGTACTTTCCCTTTTCTCCAGCTCTCCTTTCACCATATCTATCTTGCAGTTAATTCTTATTAAGCGTTGTTTCTGCCTAGCCTTCATTTTTCCTAATCCAAAATTCCATTGACATTTACCTTAATTGGACTCTTAAGGTGGTAATGGTCAGCAAGATTAAAAATTGTCATAAGGTCAGTTTCTCTCTGAAGTATGCGTCAATGCCTCAATCATTTAAAAATGTTTTCTGACTCTCCGGGCCATATTGAACATTTCATGTCATGCTGTCTGTCAAGTAGCTGAGCAAGTCCCATTCTTCAGTGCAGCTGCACCATGTACTCTCGTATGTCAGTTCATTCACAAGTTTCAAATCACTTCTGCAATCTCACATCAGTGTTCCAATTCCTCTTTTGATCCTCGGTTGGAATCTTACATTCGTTCATCATCGTCACACATTTTCCTATCTGTTGAAGTCTCTTTGCGTTTTTTTTTAAACTAGACTTTCTATTCAGGCAGTGTTCTTTTGTCATACTTGGTGGCATCTCTCTGCCTCTCCCACAAAACCTTGTTTTTGCATTTGCGCAAGATTTATAAGGTTTATAGGGATTGTGCTGTGTATTTTACTAATCAATTTCATCATCCTGGATTCCACTGTGTTTAAAAAATTGCACCACTGGAGCACAAAGAATGACAAGTTTCCTTTTTGATTATTGTCAAGGCTCCTTATTGAGCTGAGCTGAGGTTCACGGGGAACAAAGAGGTCCATTTGTAGAATGGTCTGGCCACAATTTAGGGCATTAAGGGGGAGGAAACCAGAATGGGTGAATGGAATTAACATTACATACATAGAACATACAGTGCAGAAGGAGGCCATTCGGCCCATCGAGTCTGCACCGACCCACATTAATCCCTCACTTCCACCTTATCCCCGCAACCCAAAAACCCCTCCCAACCCTTATGGACACTACGGGTAATTTAGCATGGCCAATCCACCTAACCTGCACGTCTTTGGACTGTGGGAGGAAACCGGAGCACCCGGAGGAAACCCACGCACACACGGGGAGAACGTGCAAACTCCGCACAGACAGTGACCCAGCGGGGAATCGAACCTGGGACCCTGGCGCTGTGAAGCCACAGTGCTAATCACTTGTGCTACCGTGCTGCCCTTAAGGTACAGATCATTCTTGATCAAATTGAATGGCCTACTCCTGTGTTGCTGGTGAAAAATGAGCTAAACAGAAATTGTCAGAGATGCATCTGTCTCACATGCCAAAGTCAGGTAAATAGCCCAAGATGGATGAGTCAGCTCGAATGGAAGGAACAGCATCACTTTCATCCTTGGCCACTGTCCTGAACAGTCATTTACTCACTAGCCTTGTACTAAATGAAATATATAGCCTACACCCTGTAAATCCACATGGACAGGAATGCTGATATGCAATTTTGGCAAAATGTACACTGGCCTTCCCATTGCAGTAATCCATCAATGACTTTTTGTACATATTCCTGCAAGTATTAATGCTTCAACTGAGAAGTTAATCTGCAAGCTGGAGTTTGTAAATTAGGTAAATGCTGCTGTATGAAAAATTGTTGGGAACCACAGTAAATCAAGTTGTTATTCCTTTATCAGTTGATATGTGATTATTATGAACCTTAAATATAAAAAGATCAAAAGACTAACTCTCTGCAATAGATCACACACAAGCTATCTGATCTGCGGAGAAGTGGCTGCGTAGTGCAATGTCGTTGGTGGACGATGCACTCTGATACCTCAAGGAGAATTTAGATTGCAGGCTAGGACAGATTCCTGCACATACAAGCAGCATGAATAAGTGCATCTTCTGGCATCCAATACCACACGGCCATCACAACATCCTGTGGAGAGATAAACAGGTTCACCAATGGGGGTGGTGCAGCATCACGCACCAAATTAAACAGGAATGTCTTGTTTCATCTCTGATAGGCTTATAGAGAACGGCTAAACCTGCTATAAGTCAGGAGAATCCTAGTTTGGTGGAGCAGTTAGGTGTGTAACACGGGGACGCTCTGGCTGTAAATAAAGACTTATAAGACGGTGAAATTGTATGTTTCAAGTTTAACATCGCTCGTCCACAGTGCTTAAATGGGTTTAGTTATGCCAAATAGGAAAGTGGGTAGAAATATTTTGGAATCACAGCATTTCACCAGTGTGGAATTGTTAAGTGGGGGTGGAGCCAGGTTGAGTCCTCCATGTTCGTATACCCTATCAGCATCTGATTATATAAAAAGTTTTTAAAATATTTAAACCAGTCAAAGTCATTTTATTATTAACATTTTAAAAGTGAGTATTAAACTACTGAAAAATGTAAAATATGAACAATAAAACTACATAAAAAGATAATAATTAAAATGTGGTAAAATTGTAAAATAAAAAGGATTTAAAAAACTAAAACTTAGTTAAAAGACTAAAAGGCAAGTGATAGCTAACACTTTTATCTGTCCATGACACAGAGAAGATTAGCATGGCCCCTGCGCAAGGATGACATCCAATTTCATGAAGTGTTCCATATTTGGGGGGCACGGTAGCACAGTGGTTAGCACAGTTGTTTCACAGCTCCAGGGTCCCAGGTTCGATTCCCAGCTTGGGTCACTGTCTGTGTGGAGTCTACACGTTCTCCCCGTGGCTGCGTGGGTTTCCTCCGGGTGCTCCGGTTTCCTCCCAAAGTCCAAAGTTGTGCAGGTTAGGTGGATTGGCCATGATAAATTGCCCTAAGTGTCCTAAAAGGTTGGGTGGGGTTACTGGGTTACGGGGATAGGGTAGAGGTGAGGGCTTAGGTAGGGAGCTCTTTCTGAGGGCCGCAGACTTGATGGGCTGAATGGCCGCCTTCTGCACTGTAAATTCTATGATTCTATGAAGATCTGTAAAATTTCCAGAGTCAGCAGCATCGCAAGCCTGACATTGTGTCATTGAGTTAGAACATAGAACATAGAACGATACAGCGCAGTACAGGCCCTTCGGCCCACGATGTTTCACAGAAACAAAAGCCATCTAACCTACACTATGCCATTATCATCCATATGTTTATCCAATAAAAACCATTGGAGTTAAAACCATTTCCACGTGCTCAAATCACAACACAGAAGAACTTGATGATTTGTTCTTTGGTCACGTCTTTAATTTGGTCGTCCATATATTTATTGACCTTCTTAGTCCAGGTGCTTTACAAAGATTAGGTATTGTGCTCAACCTGATGGTTCCATCCACCAGTGCGACATCTCTGTCTCTTACAAATGAGAAGGCAGGTTTCCTGAGAGCACCATCAGAAATTATAGATCTGGGTCCTACATACACTGCCCATCCATGTCTGGTCAATTTCTGTGTCAAAAGATCAATTGAAGGTGGTGGTGAGCTGCCTCCTTGAACTGCTGCAGTCCGTATGGTGTAGGTACAGTAACAGTTTGGTTAAGGGAGGCACGGTAGCACAGTGCTTAGCACTGTTGCTTCACAGCGCCAGGGTCGATTCCCGGCTTGGGTCACTGTCTGTATAGAGTCTGCATGTTCTCCCCGTGTCTGCGCGGGTTTCCTCCAGGTGTGCCGGCTCCTCCCACAAGTCCTGAAAGACGAGCTGTTAGGTGAATTAGATATTCTGAATTCTCCCTCTGTGTACCCGAACAGGCGCCGGAATGTGGCGACTAGGGGATACTCACAATAACTTCATTGCACTGTTAATGTAAGCCTACTTGTGACAATAATAAACAATATTATTATTATTACCTCCTTGTCCCTCGGGGTGCCCGATGGCTCCGGAGCTACTCCATGGGACGGGGTGCAAACGGAAATAACCCCTGAGGTTCTCCCGCCATATGGCGCTGCTAGTCTTGGGATGCCCGCTGCGTCTCGGCCAGGGCCTGCATGATCACGGCCATGGAGCGCTGTGAGTAGACCACTATCGTCTGGGACTGCGCCACATCACGCTGTGACCGTGCCACGTTGGCCAGTGCCGGGGCCACGCTCAGCAGCACCTCTGCAATGTCCAGGTGGCTCTGGCACATGGCTGCCCGTGATAGGGCAGCCCTGTCCTGGGCCTTGGCCACTGCCTGCACAGATTTCCCCAGGCCTTGGACATGCTGTTCCATGGCCGAAACCCTTGCACCCAAGGCCTCCACCGTGGATGCCACCTGTGTGGTGTTTTGGCCTGGGTGGCACCACCTCCTGCTCCTGCACGCGGTTGGACTCCTCCAACTGCACCTGCAGGTGCTGGATGCTCACCAACAACCCCGCATGTGGTCCCTGGCTCTGCGACTGCATCTCCACAATTGATCGGGCCGTCTGTTCCAGATGCCCCAAACCCATCTGGTGGGCAGCTAGTCCCTGGGGTCGACCTGCCCTCCAACCGTCTGCCCCCTAGGGAGTTCCTACTTACACCTGCTGTACCGGAGCGGCTGTGTGGTGTACACCAGAGAGTGCCCCAGGAGCCGCTTCACTAACATGCTCAACCAAGGTGAGTGTCTCTGGGATGGTGGAGGGTCTTGGAGACAGCTGTGAAGGGAAATCACTGTCATCCTCTTGATTCGAGCTCTGGGGTGTCGTGGATTCGGGTTGATGGCTCCCGTCCATATCGGCATCGTCCTCTTCGCTGGTCGGCACTGGGGCTCTGGCTGTGGCTGAGGTCAGGGCGGGGACACCAGAATGAGCCGCCCCACCACCAGCAGCTCCTGCAAGACACAAGAAATGACACATGATTAGACTGCAGGCCGGGGGTGGGAGGGCAGTGGGGCTGTGTTGGGGGTGGGGGGATGTGTTTGGGAGGGGGGGAAGGGGTGTAGGGGTGGGTGGTGGTGAATGTGAGGGTGGTGTAGGGGTGGTGGGAAGCTGAAACAAGTGTCATGGGGAGCCGCAATTCAGCGGGATCTCACTTCCTTGCCTGATGTTGACCTCCACCCCGGCGACTGCCCTTTCTACTGGCCCACCGACCATGTCCAGGGCCCACTGCTCTGCTGTGGTGAGGGGCCGCAGTTCTGCCGGTCCCTCTCCAGTCTTCTCCCTCTCACAGCTGTTATAGGCAGCCTTCTCCTGGGAGGATTGGGGGGGAGGGGGAGAGAACAGAAGATGCACATTGTTACACAGTCGGACGCATGCAGTCCAGGAGCTGGTGGCTTCAGCAGACAGGGCACCCGGCCACGGTGGCTGGTATGGATGCCAGCATGTGGTGTAGGGTGAGGGTTCAGCTGCCCTCCGGGCTGGGGATGGGTTACAGGTGCGTGGGACGGGGGTTGGTGCCAGGGGCACCTTGCTGCCTACTCACCCTGAGGAGGGCGTGCAGTTTTATTGCCGGTCCAAATTATGTTGTGCACGGCGCTAACCACCTCTCCCACCTGTGTCCAGGCACGGCTAATGGCGGCGGCTGGCTGACTCCTCCCCAGCCTGGGGTACAGGGTTGCCTGCTTCTCCTCCACAGCATCTAGCTGAGTCTCGAGCTCGGCGTCCGTGAAGCAGGGGCCGCTCTCCTCGTTGCCATCTTGTTGGCTGGGATGGTGAGTGTGGGGAGTGAAGTGTGTAGTGTGTATATGCGGCTGCAGCTTGGCAGCCTCCTGAGTGTCAATCGTGAACCTGGTGCATCTGGCACCATGTCCCATTGGAAATGTTTGTGTTCTATGTGGTGCCGGTGCTAGTCCCTTAATGGTCATTGACTCGGTCCAGGTGGGGCGGCAGTTCTGCTATCGTTGAAATCCACGAATCCTGCTCCAATGTCAACACTTAGTTTCAGGAACAGAGAATTCCGCCAACAATGTTTTGGCCTCAACTTCTTTCTCTGGAAATGAATTCCAGAGGCCGACCACTCTAAGTGAAGAAATTTCTCATCTCAGTCCTAAATTGTGTACCTTGCATCCTCAGACTGTGACCGTTCGTTCTGGACACTCCCACCATCGGGAACATGCTTCTTGCATCTACCCTGTCTAGTCCTGTTAGAATTTTGTGGGTTTCTATGAGATCCACCCCCCCTCGTTCTTCAGAACGCCAGCGAATACAATCCTAACCAACTCAATCTCTCCTCATACGTCCGTCCTGCCACCCCAGGAATCAGTCTGGTAAACGTACTCTGCACTCCCTCTATAGCAAGAACATCCTTCCTCAGATAAGGAGACTAAAACAACACACAATATTCCAGGTGACCTCACAAAGGCCCTGTATAATTGCAACAAGGATGCTCCTGTACTCGATTCCTCTCGCAATGAAGGCCAACATACCACTTGCCTTTTTACCGCCTGCTATACCTGCATGCTTATCTTGGGGATAGTGATGGTGTTGTGGTATTGTCACTGGATAGTAATCCAGAAACGCAGAATAATGCTCTGGGGTCCTGGGTTCAAATCCCTCCTCGGCAAATGATGAAATTTAAATTCAATAAAAATCTGGAATTAAAAGTCAATGGGTGGGATTCACCATCCCGGCTCTGGGTCACTGTCTGTGTGGAGTTTGCACATTCTCCCTGTGTTTGCGTGGGTTTCACCCCCACAACCCAAAGTTTTGCAGATAGGTGGATTGGCCACACTAAATTGCCCCTTAATTGGAAAAAATGAATTAGGTACTCTGAATTTTAAAAAGAATTCTCGAACTAGCTAAGGTGGCATTTTGGTGTGAAGGATATGTCGGTGCTGGTTCCTATTTGTGGGAATCACAGGTTCGCCCCGGCAGAGGTGGAGTTTGGGCGAGTTGCAGGAGAAACATGAGTTGCCGATGTGTGGGCCGGGGTGGTGTGGCGGGGGGGGGGGGGGGGGGGGGGGTTGTTGGTGGTGGAGTTCAGGTACATACAGTTACGTGATTTTGTGTGGAAGGAAGTGCCCTTGTTCCCTCGGTTGCCGGAGCACACTCAGTTGGACAGTTGTGATCAGACGAGCTGGGGGATGGTAAGATCGTGGATATGTACAGATGGCTGGTGGACACAGGGAAAGCACCAATTGAGGATGTGAAGCAGAAGTGGGAGGAGGAGCTGGGCATGGAGTTCGGATGGGGGGGTGTGGAGTGAGATTCTGCACCGGGTAAATGCAATGTCGTTCTGTGCTACGCTGAGTTTGGTACAGTTGAAAGTGGTGCATTTGACGTGGGTGCGGACGAGCGGGTTCTTTCCAGAGATAGAGGATAAGTGTGAAAGATGTGGCGGGGAGGCCGGAAAATCATTCGCCAGGCTCTGGCATTTCTCTTGAGATGAGCTAAGTGAGCACAGACTGGTGGCTGAACCTTCCTGGTTCTGCTCGCCAGCCCGTTCATCTCCCTACAACTATCATGGAACAAGCCAAACAATGAACTTCAGTGACATAGGGGCAGGATTGGGGGCGGGGCGGGGGGGGGGGGGGGGGAGAGGTGGCGGTGGAGGGGGAGAGAGATCCTCTGATCAGTACACGTTAATGATACTTTAAACATATCAGAGAAGATGTTCCTGCTCACCTTTAGTGAATGCTTCACAATAAAAACAAAGAGGTTGCAGCAATGCTGGGACTCTGCCATGCTGTGCCATGCAAATGGTAGGATGTGGGTCTTCACCCTTTATTTCACTAACCATCATAGTCCTGTTGGGAGGCCAGGGTAGTGGTGGAAACAAAGAGAAGGCCAGCCTCATTTTACAAGGGGGTTGCAATGTTAATGGGATTAATATTGACTGCTGTCATATCCCCCACGAGGCCCATGGGAAAACCATAATCGATTTCCCTGTGGGGCTCGTGAAATACAAGCTTCCCAAGTAGTCGGCTGAGACCCACCCAGCTGGGACTCATAAAACTGAGCATAAAAGCCGGCCCAAGCAGGGATTGGCATGTTGGTTGTCCCAGTGGGGACTGTGATGTGTACTTAGAAACATAGAGACTGCCATGGGCAGGCTTTATGTTTAGTTAAAATAAATTGTTTGTCCTTCCTACTGGAAGCACGGCAGAATTGTGGGTAGCACAATTGTTTCACAGTTCCAGGGTCCCAGGTTCGATTCCGGCTTGGGTCACTGTCTGTGCGAAGTCTGCACATCCTCCCCGTGTATGCGTTGGTTTCCTCCGGGTGCTCCGGTTTCCTCCCACAGTCCAAAGCTGTGCAGGTTAGGTGGATTGGCCATGATAAATTGCCCTTAGTGTCCAAAATTGCCGTTAATGTTGGGTGGGGTTACTGGGTTATGGGGATAGGGTGGAGGTGTTGACCTTGGGAAGGGTGCTCTTTCCAAGAGCTGGTGCAGACTCGATGGGCCGAATGGCCTCCTTCTGCACTGTAAATTCAATGATCTACTGCTGGCTTCCTGGTCATTAAACTGGTGACAAGGTAAAAGGAATCTCTGCCCTCTGCTTCAAGCCCTCCCCGGAAGACTCAACCCAAAGATGTGCTGGGTAGATGGTTTGGCCACGCTAAATTACCGCGTAATTGGAAAAAAAAGAATTGGGCACTTCAAATTTTTAAAAAAAGAAACTTGTATGAGGTCCTCAGCAAATATCCATAAGTATTCCAGGAGGGCCTGGGCAAGATAAAAGGAGCCAAGGATTAGTCCAGATATTTTAGGGCACGGCCTGTTCAGTACGCCTTCCTCGCCAAGATTGATGCCGAGTTGCAGTGCCTGGAATACCTGGAAAACATACGGCCAAGTCATTTTGCGGAGTGGGCCACACCTGTAGTACCAGTTATGACGTCAGACAAGTCTGTTCAACTCTGTGGAGAATACAAACTAACGGTGAACCGGGCACCCTGCTTGGACCACTATCCAATGTCTAGGGTGGAAGACTGCGAAACTGGCTTGATATGACACATGACCTGACCCAGACCTGCTGCCACACGACCTGACCCAGACCTGCCGCCACACGACCTGACCCAGACCTGCCGCCACATGCAGAAGCTCAGCCTCAGGCAAATCGGTGCAGAAGTCCTCCTCAGATGGTTGCGGATGGGGAACATTCGGACGAAAGAGGGGGAAGGGTATCATAACCCTCACAAGGCCCACAGGGAAACCATAATCGATCTCCCCATGTGGTTCGTGGAGTACGAGCTTCCCCCATAGTGCTGGGGCTCGTACAACCGAGCTTAAAAGCTGGCCCAAGCAGGTACCGACATGTTGTTCCTCCCAACGGGGACTGTGATATGTACATAGCTACTGCCGTGGGCAGGCTTTATGTTTGGTTAAAATAAATAATTTGTCATTCCTACCACTGGCTTCCTAGTCATTAAAACCACAAACTAGTGCTGGTCCCACAGCAGTCCTGTCAGAGGCCCAACAACAGAGAGATTATAGGCTCTCAGATTGGTGCCTGGCATTGAGGAAATTAATTACCAAATTAATTACCAAAAAGCTTTATTGCCTATATTTGTGAACACCACCCAACACAACAATCTTAGAATCCATAGAATCCCTACAATGCAGTAGGAGGCCTATTGGCCCATCGAGCCTGCACCGACCCTCCGAAAGAGCGCAACACCGAGATCCTCCTAACCTGCACATTTTGGACTGATTTCTGATTCTCCATGTTGGGCAGGGCGCACATTTTATTTGAATGGAATTGTTGGTATTGAGGAAGAGACGTAACAGATTGATGGATTACTTCAATCAACAATTTCAGAGGAATGGTATTCTTCAGAAAGTGAGCAACAATTCCTGGCGACTACACGTGAATAAGAGAGAAGATACCGGAGTCCCCATGTGGAATGAAACTTCAAACATCATGTCGGCAAAGGTTGAAAGCAATTAACAGGAACAACTGCTCACTGAATATTTGGCAGCATCAGGCACTGGAATGTATCTTTTTTCTAGTAAGTATGCTAGCAGATTGGGAACCTAAACTAACAACCTTGAACCTTGATTAGACTGTGAATGCCAATGGCCTAGATTTGGATGAAATATGAATATTGCCTCTGTGCTTTTATTTGGGAAATCTGGCTGTGACCGCCTGGGCAGACACCAGGCGAAGGGGTTTTGCTGCACAAAATGGCTTAGACAGGCTCTAAACTAAATAGCGACAGGGGAGAGATGGTTATTTTAATTTATTATTAAACATTGATTTGTTGTGTTAAAGAATCTTAGCTGTAACTCATATTTTCTTCCACAAATGGACCCAGCTGATATGTGGCATTGGCCAATCATGACATAATCAATGCTGTCACCGTGCACCCATCGTTTGGGAGTAAGGTGGTTTACTTGGGAATCTTTTTAAAGCTGACTAAATTTATTTCAGGTAGCATTCCAATTAATTGATCCCAGCCAATGTGCTCTATGCTTGGTCACATTGCTTCTTCATTCTTATGAAGTACAAACTCTTTTTCAACTCTTTTTATTAGCACTATGAGCCGTCACGTTTTAACATCCAAGGTTGTTCAATGATAGATTGGAAATGCATTAGCTGAAGGAGTTTTTTTCAATCTTGTACTTACATCCTTTTCTTTCGTTCTTGTTTTCTCATGTTTGCTTCTGTTTACTCTTCCTCTTCTGACAGCATTCACCTTTGCTGGGATACAGTTACATAGGGTTCCTTACTTTTGTGTAATTGCAGCAGACTATCCCACCACAGTGGAGGATGGGTGTTCCAAGTGGTGGACAGAATGGCTTCTGTAATCGAGCCTTTATAAACTAAGGATGACATTAGAGCTCACATGGCCATGGCAAGCCATGTTCCACAAAGGTACTTCTGCAAACATGATCCTTTTCATTTAAAGAAAAAAGATCTGCATAAACTATCATTTGCAGTCGTAAATCACGCACATTCGCGATCTACAATGAAAGTCATCACACATCTACAGAAAACTGGCCGTTCTAGTCTATCCCAATTTTGTGTGTCCCTTTACAGACGTTGCACATACTCTTTAAATAATTCAGGTCTTTTGAATGTGTGTGGGCTGTAATTGACGGTTTGTCCGGTCTCTGCTCCTCCTTTCTAGATGATGTTGCCTTACTGGGAATTTTCCCTGCTGTGGTGGGTGTTGCTGCCGAGAACTGTCTGCTGTAAAGAGCAACTTCTCCGGTTCCGTGCATGTATCTGTGGTTCCGATGATATATCTAGGTGACACCTTCTCGACTCAGGTCCCAAGTTGTCAAGTAAGTCAAGGCTCTTGATTCCTTTACCCTGTTTCCGAAATTCGTCCTTAATAAAGCTCATCAGCTGCTCCATTGGAAGCATTCCAGTCGACGAGTCTCCTCCAACTCTTTAGCCAGGCCTTTTACAGTATTCTGTTGAGTTTGGTACCCACAGACATGCCCATCCAGGGGAGAATCAATCTCCCTCCACTCTCGGCACAACTTTTCCACCACAATTCCCCAAAGTTCAGGTAAAAGGGGCCAAAACCAATGTCCTCAAGCAGGAGCCACCCCGTGTGCGATCACTAACTCCATGACCACCCCCAGAAGTCCCAGAGTCAATACTCTTGATGAGACCATTGAATGCTTTCACTCTGATGGGCTCTCCAATTCTCAGCTCAGGCAATGGTTTGATAGCTTAATCAAAGTGAAATTTGGCTTTCTGCTGTTTCACTTTGATTTTGTCACTCACTCCTCTTACCACTTTCAGTTTTTTAGCTATTGGAAAAGTAGTTTGGGTGTGATATGATATTAGACGCTGAACTGGACTACTTTCTATGCCCTCAGTAGGTGTGTTTCTCCACTCTAGGATTTGCTTCTATGCTGGATTCCATTTTATGGGGAGATGGTGGTAGAGTGGTAATGTCACTGGACCAGTCATCCAGAGGCCCATGCTAAAGCTATGGGGACATGGGTTCAAATCCCATGCTGGCAGCGGGTGGAATTTAAACCCAATGAATAAATCTGGAATATAAACTAATCTCAGTAATGGTTACCAGGAAACTGTCATCGATTTTCATAAAAACCCATCCAGTTCACTAATATCCTTTGGGGAAGGAAATCTGCTGACCTGATCTGGCCTGCATGTAACTCCAGACCCACAGCAATGTAGTTGACTCTTAGCTGTCCTCTGAAATGGTTTAGCAAGCTACTCAGATCAAAGGAAATTAGGATAGGTAACAAATTCTGGCCTTGTCAGCAATGCCCACATCCCATGAAAGAATAAAGAGAAAATGTTTTTCCAATGATTCCTTTGACAATTTTCACTGCTGCCTCAACCTTTCCATTTGACTGTGGATGGTGTGGACATCATGTGTATTGCTGAATTTTTCAATCATTTACAAAGTGGGTGAATTCTTCACTTGTGAACTGAGGGACACTGCAGCTAGCATGATGTCAGGAATGCCACAACAATGGAAGTGTGCTTTCAGGCATTTTACAAGCTCATTAGTGGTCATTGACGTCAGCTTGTCTAATTCGAAGTTGGCTGAGTAGTAGTCAAAGGTGATGAGGTAATCAGTTCCAAAGAGAATGAATGGGTCTGTTCCAAGCTTCATCTCGGGTTTGGGGTGTCCTGAGTCACATGTGGTTCTTTAACATGCTTAGTTTGATGTTCACAGTAAGCACTGCACTGGCTGATACGATCCTTGATCTCGTTGCTCATGTTTGGCCTGTAAAGCACTTCTCCTGCCTTCCTCAAACTAAACTTGATTATTTAATGGCTGGTATCGATGCACTTCATATCTCTTTCCTCTTCCTTTGGGAAGCTGACTCTAGTTCCTTTGTACAATATGCCATCCTGGGCAATCACATCATCGTTGTATGCCCAATGCTCTCTTTTTTTAATATCAATTTAGAGTATCCAATTCATTTTTTCTAATTAAGGGGCAATTTAGAGTGGCCAATCCACCTACCCTGCACATCTTTGGGTTGTGAGGGCAAAACCCACGCAAACACGGGGGAGAGTGTGCACACTCCACACGGACAGTGACCCAGAACCGGGATTGAACCTGGGACCTCGGTGCCGTGAGGCAGCATTGCTAACCACTGCGTCACTGTGCTGCCCCCAATGCTCTCTTATAGCAATAGGAATGTTATAATGGTTTCGGGCAATCCTTTCAGCAATACTTCCTGCGGCACTCGGCAAGTTTCACCTTTTTGCGTAGCTTGCTTGATCTGACAAAAAGATGTTTATCTGTTAAAGTCAATTGTCTGTCACATTCAATGTCTCTGCTGGGTTGATGACTTCCAAAGCATCACACTGCAGGGTGACCTCATCATTAACATTGTGGTACCTCAGCACTGGCGGTGTCTTCACTTTGATAATGCAAGTGAGAGCTGCTTCTTCTTCTGTTTCCTGATACCGTTGAACATCCTTTGCAGTGAGCTTGTTTAGAGGTTCAAAGTCGGATGGCAAATACGTAAGAACTTTGCTAGGTAGTTCACAAATCGTTGTACTGTCCTCACCCGATAGTTGCTGCAGTTATAGGGTGTCTGAAATGAAAAAGGGAAAAGGGTTGGGTTGTGACGAGAGCAACAGGAGAAAATGAAATGTGCACATTTACACCCTCTGCAGGTTCTAATTCAAAAGGCATTGTGTGATGAGGGGGAAGGAAAAGAAAAGAGGATCAGGTGTGGAGATAAACTCATCTTCAATTCCTCCAGCCCTGCCATAGCCACAGCCACAGTGATGTATCTTCCCATGATGGCCAGCACCGTCTCTTCCTGGGGGCTGGAACATACATGTACGTTCGTCCTTCGCTGTTCTTTCCAGATGTCCCCGGTTATGCACTTCTGCCTGCAAGAAAGAGGAATGTGTGATAATGAGTGCCCTGCAATATGTTTGATCAAAGAGCCCATCATGGTCGAATAGCTGCCAGTGTGTCTGAGCTCTAATTTGTGAATGCGAGGCTTGCAATAGTGCTAATCATGTGAGTGAGGTACAGCATAAAAGGAGAGTACGGGTTTATCAAAATTGTTAGGTGATGGGGATTGAAGAGTGGATGAGGTTAGTGGTGTGGTTGGTAGAATATGTCATTTGAAAATTGAAATCACTTACCCTGACAACTTATGTCAGATTGCTAAACCCGCTTCCTTCAATGCATCCATGTTCTTGGAACTACACTCCTGGCATTGACCTCCACCACTACTTCTTCCCACTGTCTCCCTGAGCATATTCCTGGAAAACTTACTGCCTATGTGCAGAAATGGGACATATCTCCTTCTCTCCAACCCTTCCACCAAGCTGTCCAGTGCAGTGGCTGAGAACCTCATTGCATGTTCTTACATAATCAGCCATTTCTCAGAGTATTACAGCATAGATTCACTTTCAAAGGACATAGCCCATTCTTGGAAGTGCGCAGGCAATTTAAGTACGTGGCTCCTTTCAAGTTTTTGCATGGGAATTTAAAAAGGAGCCAACTTGTGCCTGATCTGTGTGTGTTTTTTTTTGGTTTACAGGGAATAATTATTGCTCCCACCACGCACTCCATTTATAAATGCGATGCTGTCTTTATGGAGCATTATCCATTCATGACATTCACTGCACGCATCAATAGGGGACCCGAATGAACAGCGTGGGTGGTGCTGCCTGCATGCAGCAATCACTTAAAATAGCAAGCAGCAATAATTTAACAAAAAACAATAAAAAGCTACATATAATTCATGACACATGATTCCCACGCCTATTTTTGGGAGATATCCAATTAAACCCCACGGCAGCTGAATGCTGCAATGATGGCACTGTTCACTTTCTCCTTCCCAATCCAGTCGTAATAAGCATCAAGTAGTTATATTTCATTCACTTTCCTTTACTGCAGTGATTGATCGAATGCCTAGAACACAGAACATAACCTTGTAAATTTTGCATTGTTCCTTTTCAAAAAATTCAGCAGATAACAAAGGCTGACAGAATCGAAAGAATTGAACATACAGAAGAAGCCAAATGATAGCAGTGGGCTGTGGAACATGTTGCTCTTATTAGCCTTAGTTTTATTAGCTCTAATTCTGTCACCTTTGCTCACAGTCGCCAGGTATCTTTCTGATACCGCCACGTGGTTCAAGCTCTAGTTATGATTAATAAGACAGCACACCGCTTAGTAAGATTAAAATCAACGGTCATTTATTATGTACAGCAATAAATACTTATACAATAATCCTACTTTCTAGACTACTACCTATCACTACTGGCCAAGACTTAACTTTTGGGAATGGCCCACCAGGTCAGGGAAACAAATGGCTTATCGAATTGGGTCTGGCCTGCGGGATTCAAAGGCTGATACAGGTCGCTAGCTAGGAGTCTCTATCGGGTAGCGATCGCTGGAGTCAAACTTACGGTTGCTGGTCGATGGTTCTTGTGAAGGTTGCGAGCAGGAGAAGAAGGGATAGAAGGGTCGATCTGAACTTGGCCCCTATCTTTTATAGGTCCCAGGGGCCTCCCGCCTCTCGGGGCGGACCTTGACCCTGGTCCCATGTGATAGGACCTGTTCCCAATCACTGGGTTCGATATGCTCAATAATGGGGTGATTCCTTGATCGGGGGGTGGTTGTTCACATTTCTTTGTCTCGGCTACTGTAGGCGCCGAGAGGTCTGGATCGGCATTCAATTGCTAATATGTTGCAATTGTTCCCGGGGATAGCCGATTAAACTGCAGATGTCTGTGTTGATGTGCTGCTAATGGTCGCAGGTATCGATCTGGGCCGACTTCCCCAGAGCCGAATACGCTGTTCTGTCTGCAGCTGTCTGTTTGTGCCCTGTTGGCTGCTTTTCCCATCAGCCTTTTCGGTTAGCCATTTTACATCGGGTTTTGGCCAAATTAATCGGGAATCAGCCATTTTAGGTGGCTACATTCCCTACTTGTGATCCTAACGCAAAGCGTGAAGGATCACCTAAATTCTGTCCTTTCCGTTCCCTGACCGAGGGGGACACCTCTTACATGGCCACTACTCTGACCCTAGCTATGCACAAACATTTTTACCGAAACAATTCTAAGGGCGCTATGTCAGGCAGGGCCATGCATCTACAAAATAAAACTTGGAACCTCTAATTTTACCTAAATACACTATACTCATCAAACATTGCATTATCCTATCTTCCTAAAACATACAACAACAATCATAACATTCAATATACTCTTTCCTGGCTTGGCAGTCATGCTCAGGATCATACATTTTTTTGAATATGGAGGTTTTGTACATTTTATTATTTACAGAAAAACGCAAGTGCATGTTCTTTATTATTGTATTATAGGTCGCGGGGGTCGGGGGTCTGGTCATGCCCGAATATAGGGGATCGGATCCGATATACCGGGGTTCGAGCGCGGTACGCTCTCCTTTTCCATTTGCGGAGGCGCATAGTCTGCAATGCACATCAGAGTATTGCCAACGCTAACAATGCTTCAATTACGTAAGACATGGAGTACCAGGTTATGAATCCTGTCACACCAGGAAGATGCAGTGTCGCTGGTGAGTGGGCTTTGGGTACTGCGGAGCAGTGAAACATTAACGGCAGGGGGGTTTGGAGTGATCAAATGTTCGTAAAGAAGATGTTGAGCACGATGAAAGAAGTCCTCATGGCTGTCCTCTTTCTTTTTCTTTCTTTGTGTTCTCTGTTTTCTCCGGTCCTGGAGCTTCTGGAGTTCTGTAAAACAAGCATAGTATCTGTAACTACCTTGGTATAATATCCGGTATGTTAGTGTGTCTGTCCTTTTTTTGGGGGGGGCCAATTATACCCTTATAATTGGTCACTAGGTGTGACTCCCTCATTTTTTTTTTTCAAAACAAATTTTAGGACACGGCACACTTCCCAATGACGGACCAGTGCTGATTTACCATCCCAATGTTCTAGGATGTAAATAGCATATGGCAGCAACCTAAAGGTCGCCAAAAAAACCAAAAAACCTTTGAAACAAAAATGTCAAATGAGGTGCGTATGTGCCGCGACGGGTAAGATTTGGATGGAGTCCCCGGGTAGGACGGCTACCAATGCCGTATCTCCCCTACCCGAGCGTATTTGACCAACGGGGGGGTCCCCAGGCAGGGCGGGTCTCACGCCGTTTCTCCACTGCCTGAGCAACTGACAAGAACGGGCAAAAATGTAGTCATCATGGTGAGGTTGCTGCTGTGATTCTACCCTCAAATCAGAACGGGCGTCTGATACCCGAACCAGTACCAGCTGAAAAGCTAGTTCCCCTGAACGAGCGTGTGGTCTGCTGACCAGGTATCTGTGGACAAGTTGGTACCGCTGAACAAGCGTCGTGGGTGTCTGTGGGCAAGAGCTCAGACGTTTCAGGTGAATGGGTGTGTGACAGTGAGAAACATTCTCCTGTCGGACGAACAACACTTAAACAAACGTACAAACAACATAAAACATCCTGCAGGTTCCATCAGGAAGGACAACACTTCTCCCAAGTGTCTCCTTTAAATCATCATGTGGACACCTCAGTTCTCTGTTGCGAACAGGGTCGCAAAGGGGTTGGTGGAGTGGGGGTCCGACTCGAGGTCATCCCCTTCTCCCGAGTGCCAAACTCTGGAGTAAATTAATGTTGAGAGGGCTGCGTGGTGTGAGTTGGGGTTGCTTTCGTCGTTTCGGACGAGTCTGTAGGAGTTGTCGCGGTGCCAATGAGTTTCGTCGAGTTGTGTGGGGACAAGGTCGGGGTCGCTCGTGTGGTTCGGTGGTTGGTGGTGTGGTTTGTTTAGGAAAGTGATCATGAAGGGATCACTGGAGTTGAAATCGGAGTCGCTGGGTGTGGGTCCGGTTGTGTGGGGATAGTAGGGAGGCGTGCTGTGGCTATCGTCAGAGTCATAGTCGCTGTCTCTGTTGCTGCAGTCTGTGGGCGTTCCGGGGCGGAGTGTAGATTTTGGGGGTGGAGTCGGGGGCGAGTCCGTGTCTGGGCTGGACGTGGTGGGGGTTGGTCTGGTTACGTTGGCTGTGGGCGGGGTGTGGGCTGCTGCGTCAAGCATGACGTGGTGGGCGTGGTTTGACTGGGCTCCATAAGCCTTTAACTGGTTTCTATGAAACCACGCAGTCTTACCATTTGGGTATTTGATTTTGTATACCGATGGGCTTACTTTATCCGTAATGGAGTACGGACCTGAGTATTTTGGAGACAGGAATGTGCTGGGGTTATACACAGACAACATCACTTGTTGTCCTATATTATACTCCGTTGCATGTACTGCCTTATCAAAACAGGCCTTGCTCTGTTTCTTTTTGGTGCCCAATTTAACTGCGGCTGCTAACTGAGCCGTTTTTACATTTACAAGTAATTGTTCAACGGCTTTCTCGTGGGTGAGGGCAGTAACTTCAGGGCTGGTCAGGTCTAAACCTAACAAGTATTCTGTCCCTTTCATGGGGCGTCCGGTCATGAGGGTGTGTGGGGTGTAGCCTGTGGAGGTGGAAACAGTGTTACGCAAAAACATCAGCGCAAAGGGGAGGACAGAATCCCAAGTGGTGTTGTTCTGGTGGACCATTTTTCTGAGGGTAGTTTTTAGGGTCCGATTCATGCGCTCCACTATACCACTCGACTGTGGCTGGTACGCAATGTGAAATTTTTGGGTTATGCCAAATATCGTGAGGACGTTCTGCATGACCCGTCCCGTAAAGTGAGAACCTTGGTCCGATTCAATACTGCGGGGGAGTCCCCATCTTGTAAAGATGTGGTGGGTTAGGATTTTGGCTGTGGTTTTCACGGTGTTGGTGCGGGCTGGGTATGCTTCCACCCACTTTGTAAAAGTGTCTATGACCACCAGAACATAATTATAGCCATTCCTGCAAGGGGGCAATGGACCTATAAAATCGATCTGGAGGTTAGCCCAAGGGCCGTTAACGGGTCGGGTGTGGCTGAGTTGTGCCTTTTTGGCATATCTATCTGGGTTGTTCTCAATGTAATGGGATACATCTTCCTTGAGACTTGGCCACCAACAAAGCTGTTTGAGGTGGGCTGCGGTGGGATCGATTCCCTGGTGTCCATGACCATCATGGAATAAACAGATTAATTGGTTCCTATCCTGCGCAGGAACTACATAAAGGGTGTCCTTTAACACCACACCGTCATGTGTGGTCATCGTATTTCTGTACCTCTCGTATGAGGCTGGAAACTTTCCTTTCACGATCTCAGTGAGAGCGCTATCCTGCTTCTGGGCCTCTACTAGATCCTCGGTCCTAGTCTGCGTGACCTGAACTGCACTCACTGGAGCACTCACTGGCGTGCTTTCGGGGGGTTTCCAAAAGTACCCATGTCTGGATCCTGCCTTAGCCAGTGCGTCGGCTTTTACATTTCCAGGGGGGGAGGAGCGATGGTGGCTGCGGACTTTTATAATGCCAAAAGTCCTGTCCTTGGCTTTTTGCAAAATATGACGGAGTAATGGGGCTGAGGGGAGGGGTTTCCCATCCGCGGAAACAAATCCTCTTGTTTCCCAGAGGGGCAGAAATTCGGTGAGGCTGTTGCAGACGTAAAGGCTGTCTGAATATATGTCTGCTGGGCTGGGGAAGGAATCTGGATGGTCTATTATGTACGCGATGGCCGCAAGCTCTGCTGCCTGCGCGCCTAAGTGTCCGGGTAATTTTAATGCGATTTCCTCGAGGGCGCGTCCCTGCGCGTCCTCCACATAAATCCCACAACCTGTTATGCATTGCCAATCCAGGATTGTGGAAGATCCATCCACATAGATCCTAATGGGGTCACACGTGTCCGGGTGAGGGGGGCTCTGAGATGGAGTGGCTAGTTTTCTGGGGGGTGTTTTTAGCTATAAAGGGGCCTGTATTATGGTGTGGAGAGATGATTTCACACTCATGAGGGGTTCCGGGGTACTGTAAATTGTCCGCTAAGTATGTGTGAGTCTTGGTCCGTTTGACTGTGATGTCCCGTCCTTGTAAGAGAAGGGTCCACCTAGCAGCGCGGATTTGGCTGACGGTACCGTCTTTAAGTCGACGTCTAGTAAAAGTTGGGTGGGGGTGTGCTCGGTCAAAATGGTGATGGGGTTCAGTCCGGTAATGTATGAAAAGTACTGGACTGCCCAGAAAACTGCGAGCAGGTGCCTCTCACAGGCTGAAAATCCCTGCTCCACAGCATCTAAAATTCGGGAGGCATAAGCCACGGGTCTTAGCTGGTCATGCCGTTCCTGTAGGAGCACGGCTGGAAGGGTGCGGTCTATGGTCGCTACCTCTATGGCGTAAGGGGAAAACGGGTCTGGAACTTGTAGTGCGGGGGCGGCTATGAGCGCCTGTTTTAATGATTCCACAGCATCCGTATGCTGCGGAAGCCATTCCCAGGGGGCTCCTTTCTTTAGGAGGCCTGAGAGGGGCGCTGCCTTGCTGGCGAAACCGTCAATGTGGTTTCGGCAGTAGCCAACCAGTCCTAAAAACGACCGGAGGGCTGAAACATTTTGGGGAAGGGGCAATTTAGCGATCGAGTCAATTCTTTTGTGCTCGATCTCGCGTTTGCCGTGTGTGATAATAGTACCCAAATATACCACTTTCTCTTCCAATATCTGGGCCTTTTTGGGGTTGACTTTACATCCAATGGAATGCAATAATTCCAGGAGTTCGGACAGAAGCTTAATGAGCTCTTCTTTTGTGTCCGTCTGCAGTAGTAGATCATCTACATACTGTACCAGACATTCGGGGCGAGAAAATTTCGCTAGTCCATTTGCCAGCTGTCGGTGGAAAATGGAGGGGAAGTTGTGGAATCCTTGTGGCAGGCATGTCCACGTGTACTGCTGCGCTCTGAAAGTGAAGGCAAATTTATACTGGCACGCCTTTGCCAATGGAATGGACCAGAATCCATTACTGACGTCCAAAACGTGAAATATCGGGCATGGAGTCCCTGTTTGAGCATGGTCTCGGGACTTGTTGCTACGGTGGGGGCTGCTGCGGGGGTGACTTTATTGAGTTCCCGATAATCAATGGTCAAGCGCCATGATCCGTTGGGCTTTCTTACTGGCCAAATCAGGGCATTATTAGTTGAGGCTACCGATCTTAGGACGCCCTGCTCTAATAAGCTCTCGATCACCTTTAGGATTTCTCCCTCTGCTTCTAGGGGGAATCCGTACTACTTTTGGGGTCTAGGGTCTGGTCCTGTTACTTGTACGGAGCCAGTCATCCGTCCACAGTCGTGCTTGTGGGTCGCGAATGCTGCCCTGTCTTTTTGCAGGACTGCCCTAACCTGTCTGTCCGTGCTGAGTGTGGTGGGGTTGAACCAAAACTCGCCTACTGCGCTAATTTTGTTCATATAGTCCCCTATGTTGAGCTTTGCGGGGGCTCTAGCGGATTTCGCCATCTTCCAGACACACTGGTTGACTGGATCGAAAGATAGGTGGTGGGACTTCATAAAGTCGATTCCCAAAACGTGCTCTGCTGTTTGGGGCAGGTCGACTAAAACTACGGGGTGTTTTGTGTTCATGGTTCCGATTTGGATGGGTACAGGGGCTGTGATGTGTCCCTGCTGTGAGTGGCCTGTGAAGCCGCTGAGGGTGATAGTGGCTGTAGTGGGCCACATGTCCTGACCAAGGGTGGAGGAATTTAAGGTGGTGCGGGACCCTCCTGTGTCCCAGAGAAGCTCGATCGGCTGTCCCTGAATTTTCGCTGCGACTACGGGTGGTCCTGACCTATCCCAAAGGGTATCGCAGACCCACCTGCGGGAGCCTGTACACCGTCAGTCCGTTCCGGTCAAGTCTGTCTGATCCGACCGGGCGCTAACGCTATGTTTGGGCTCTGCCTTTTTCTTACTGAGAGTGCCTGTCTGTTGGGCTCTCTGTGGCTTTTTAGGGGCATTGCACTCTTTGGCAAAATGCCCCAACTGTCCGCAGTTGTAACATTCTTGCAGTTTTGCTGGGGGGCTGCTCTTTCCCTCATTTACCCAGGCGGGGTTGTGAAGAGTGGTTCTTACTGCCTGCACGTCTGTGGCGGCTTGCTTTTCCTCGGGGGTTTTAGCGGCAGGTTTACTGTGAGCAGACTGTTCCCAAACGCGGGACAATCTTTTTACCACCCGCTTCTCATTATGAGCCTCCTCCGAGGGGTCATAATTATTACAGGCATTCTGTCCTGCTTCTGTGGCATGGGAGCTAAGGGTGCGGGTCCATTTGGCCATATTGTCTGGGGACAAATGGGCACGGTCTACGTTTCCGAAAACGGCTTCAAAGTGAATCCACAAGCGTCCTGCGAACGCTGTGGGGTGTTCAGACTTCTTCGGTCTGCACTTATTTAGGCTATCCATGGGGTCACCCCGGTTATACCCGATCGCATCCAGGATCGCGGTATGCATTTCTGCAAGGGTGCCTCCTCCTACGTTCTGTCGGTCGGGAAGGGCTGCTGCTACCGATGGGTCTAAGCTTAGGACCATGAGCTTTACCTGCTCTTTCTCATCCAGACCGTTCGCCTGGTGTTTGACGGTGGCAAAGAAATGGTGTGGGTCTGAAGCGGGGAGGAACGGTGTGATTTTCGCACATGCGTCCCGTAATTGGGTCACTGTGAGGGGGGTGGAATATAGGAATTCCGCCTCGTCTGATGTGGCTGTGCGGTGGGTTGTTACAGGGTTCATTGGAGCCTGAACTACCTGCTGTGTGGGGGGTGGGGGTGCTTTTCTCCTTTGGGGCTTTCCCTGCGCACATGTTCCCTGAACATATCTCTGCGCTGTCTCCTGCAATTCTTCCCAATCAGGGCCGTCTTCCTGTTCTAAACTTGCCCCAAAGGTTTCTTGGAATCCGTTTTGGACAGAAAGCAGTGATTGCAGGTCTGCAATTTGCTTTCGGCACTTTGCATGGTCTATGGTACTCTGCCTTTGTTCCGTGGTTGCAGCGTGGAGCGCTCTCAAGGCTGCCTTGAGATCACTACATTGCTTCTGTAGCATCTTCACCTGCTTCTCTGTCTCTTTCTTTACCAGGACTGCATGCTGCATGTCCTGATAAGCCTTCTCATACTGGGACTGGAAACTACTCAAATGCGCCAGACAAGACTGGTGACCCCGTTTGGCGTCAGCCACCTCTTCGTCCTTTGCCGCTAATTTCCTTTTTAATTTCAGGTTCTCATTCTCAACCTCGCATACATCGATTTTACTCATACCATGTATGCCTTCTATTTCTTTGCGGAACGTCCTGACGACCTCCTCTGTGCCTCGCAATTGTGCCAGACAGGACACAATTGCCATCGGCTTGCGCGGTTTTGCTAAGCTCTTTTTATGGATCTCACTCAGGTTCTCCCACCAAGTATGCCCTATACTTCCGGAACCAGAATCGTCATTATTGCAGAAATCATTCCACATGGGCCATCCTTTGCCCTGGAGAAATTTCCGGATTTCCACTTCCCAAATGGGACACTGTCCCACTTTAATGCTGCTGATCGCTGCAACCGAAAATTCCTCGGGGTTCATGAGGCGTTGCAGTGCCTGTATGGCCATCTCTCTTATCTGCTTACTTCGGTCGAATTTGGAACAGGGGGCTAAGGTGGTGTCGTAGATGCGGGTACGGCTTGCACTAATTTCTGAAAATACCGACTTCCGATAGTTTTGACAAAATCTATAGGTTTTCCCTATAGCCCTGTTAGTTACGCATGCATACACACACTTCCGAATTGTGAATTATTAACCAGAACCGCTTGAACACTTGTGGTTTTTGTTTCCAATTGGATTCGAATTCAAATTTCTTGGGTTCTCCCGGAGTGGTTTTCCACTTCTAGATCAGGTCCCGGCGGAGTCGCCAATTTGTTGCTCTTATTAGCCTTAGTTTTATTAGCTCTAATTCTGTCACCTTTGCTCACGAGTCGCCAGGTATCTTTCTGATATCGCCACGTGGTTCAAGCTCTAGTTATGATTAATAAGACAGCACACCGCTTAGTAAGATTAAAATCAATGGTCATTTATTATGTACAGCAATGAATACTTATACAATAATCCTACTTTCTAGACTACTACCTATCACTACTGGCCAATACTTAACTTTTGGGAATGGTCCAGCAGGTCAGGGAAACGAATGGCTTATCGAATTGGGTCTGGCCTGCGGGATTCAAAGGCTGATACAGGTTGATGGCTAGGAGTCTCTACCGGGTAGCGATCGCTGGAGTCAAACGTACGGTTGCTGGTCGATGGTTCTTGCGAAGGTTGCGAGCAGGAGAAGAAGGGAGAGAAGGGTCGATCTGAACTTGGCCCCTTTCTTTTATAGGTCCCAGGGTCCTCCCGCCTCTCGGGGCGGTCCTTGACCCTGGTCCCAAGTGATTGGACTTGTTCCCAATCACTGGGTTCGATATGCTCCAATAATGGGGCGATTCCTTGTTCGGGGGGTGGTCGTTCACCTTTCTTTGTCTTGGCCACTGCTGGCGCCGAGAGGTCTGGATCGGCATTCAATTGCTAATATGTTGCAATTGTTCCCGGGGATAGCCGATTAAACTGCAGATGTCTGTGTTGATGTGCTGCTAATGGTCGCAGGTATCGATCTGGGCCGACTTCCCCAGAGCCGAATACGCTGTTCTGTCTGCAGCTGTCCGTTTGTGCCCTGTTGGCTGCTTTTCCCATCAGCCTTTTCGGTTAGCCATTTTACATCGGGTTTTGGCCAAATTAATCGGGAATCAGCCATTTTAGGTGGCTACAAACATGAAGTGGGAGAATGCTACCTCCCTCTGTGTGAGTTTGTGAGTAATAATTTCTGTGATCAGGTGGCAATCCTTCCCCAGCTGGTTCAGGAGTATTCTGTACAGTCTTGTTAATTGTTATCTCAATGGTGTTGCACCTTGCGTAATCTGATTCGGGTCATGAATGGCCAGACTGTAGAGGAACAGAAAAGACAAATGAAGACTAGGCATTACATGGAATGTACAGTGTGTAAACAGACCACTCACACCAATAATTCTATGTCATTGCTTTTACTCCACAAGAACCTCCTCCATGAATCTATGGAACCTCTCTTCACCTCACCCTATCAGCATGACCTTCTATTCCTGCCTTCATTGGGTATTTATGTGGCTTCCCCTTGAATTAATCAATGCTATTTACCTTGCCAACTCCTTGTGAAGGTGAATTCCACATTCAAATCATTCTCGAAGTAAAGGCTTTTTCCCTACATTTCCTCTTGAATTTATTTGTGACCATCTTGTATTAATGGTCCATTAAACCTGAAACATTCCCACAAAGTACAGTCTCCACTGTCAAAGGACAACTTTACCTGATGCGGATGGCTCCTTTTTTTTTGCCCGGAGCTGCTTTTCCCAATTTGGGGGAAAGCAGGTTAATTATCAATACAGTATAATCATAAGCACTTTGATCCTGAAAGGGATTCTGCTAAATTCAGCAGAAAGTGTAAAGCAGCTTCTGCCCAGGTTGTCCATCAGCAGCTTTTTACTTCTGACTTTTGAAAATATTGTGCCTCTAGAATTTGAAATAAAAGCATTTCTATGTCTGACACCCACATACAGTGTACTCAAGTGTTAGCGATGAAACAATTCACAAGTTCTGGCCTGAGTCATTATACCAAAGTACTCAGCACAGAATACATAACACACTAACATAAACACAAGCACTGAAGTTAAAAATTATCTCTTAGAATGCCAGTAAATCTTTGAAAAGTGAGTCTGAAAAGCCACGGTACTAATTTAGTCCAGGCTGCTGGGAGTAGTCTCTTTTTTCAGACAGCTACAAGGGTCCTGTGTAAAATGAGTGTGGGGGTAACCTTGGCCCATTTACAAATCCCCAGCACTAAATGTACCATGATTCAGCTCAATCCTTGGATAACCTCACTCAGAGTGGAAATAGGGACAGTGAGAGAACGGAAGGTACTCCTCAGAGAATGAAAGGAGCTATTTTGAAAAAGACTGGTTACAGCTTTAAATGATGTTGCAGAGGAATAAACACAAGCATTTACTGAAAATGATCAGTCATAACTTCCATATGCAGAGAGGGGAAGATGAAAAAAAACAAATCAACATTCTTAAATTCCTCCAAATGTACATTTTCAAAAATCACTTGTATCAACAACATAAAGTTAAATAGCATAGAAACCTCTCACATATCACCATTAAATATCTGATACCACACCTTATATCTGGGTTTATGGGGCGGGGGAGTGAGAGATATAAATTTTAAGATGCGCTATAATTTACTCACAAATGTAAATGTTTCTGAACCTGAATAATGTGTGTGACAGAAACTCAGCCTTTCTCACATCAACATTGCTCCTTCTTTTCTGCCTTCTAGGTAGAATTAAGGTGTTGTTGACAGTGCTATAAAGTGGCATTTACACAGCAATAGCCTACTCACCAATTCTCAGTTTGGGTTCTATCAGGGTCACTTGGTTCCTGACTTCTATTGCCTTTGTCCAAACATGGGCAAAGGAGCTGAACACAAGAGAAGGGGTAAGATTAACTACTCTCGATATCAATGCAGCATTTGACCGAGTGTGGCATCAAAGAGCCCGAGCAAAGTCAATAGGAATCAGGGGGAAAGCACTCCACCATTCGATTTATACCTAGCACAAAAGAAGATGATCGTGTTGACACCAACTATCTTTCGCTAATTCATTAATGACCTTCCCTCCATCAGAAGGTCCGAAGTTCCCTGATAATTGCAAATTGTTCAATACCATTTACATATGATGTGGAGATGCCGGAGTTGGACTGGTACCACCATTACACGCGAGAACACCACCTACCAGGTACGCGGTACATACTCGTGCGACTCAACCAACCTTGTCTACCTCATATGCTGCAGGAAAGGATGTGCCGAGCCGTGGTACATTGGCGAGACCATGCAGACGCTGCAACAACGGATGAATGGACATCGCGCGACAATCGCCAGGCAGGGATGTTCCCTTCCAGTTGGGGAACAATTCAGCAGTCAAGGGCATTCAGCCTCTGATCTTTGGGTAAGTGTTCTCCAAGGCGGCCTTCAGGACGCGCGACAACGCAGAATCGCCGAGCAGAAACTTATAGCCAAGTTCCGCACACATGAGTGCGGCCTCAACCGGGACCTGGGATTCACCCCCCCCAACATAAGACTGGGCTTACGAAATCTTACCAACTGTCCTGGCTTGAGACAATTCACACTCTTTAACCTGTGATTATTCCTCTCTCCAGTCACACCGTCTGGACCTGTAAAGACTTAATTACCTGCAAAAACTCGCATTCAAAGTATCATCTTGCATCATTGAATTTGTCGATATGTGTTTTTAGAACCCACCTCTTCATTCACCTGATGAAGGAGCTGCACTCCAAAAGCTAGTGATTCAAAACAAACCTGTTGGACTTTAACCTGGTGTTGTAAAATTTAAATAGGATTATCAGGTCTTTACATCCAATTTCCCCCCCCCCCCCCCCCCCATGTTAAATTGTCCATTCACATTGATGTCATGACAGGCCCCTACGACGTGCACCTGGTGGACAGAACTCACCGGAGGTACATAGGTGAGAAATGTTCAGAGATGGAGGCAGTCCATGTCCCTATGCAGCAAGAGCTGGACAGCATTCAGATCTGGGCTGATAAGAGGCAAGTAATATTCACACAAATGCCAGGTAACATAAGAACTAGGAGCAGGAGTAGGCCATCTGGCCCCTCGAGCCTGCTCCACCATTCAATGTGATCATGGCTGATCTTTTGTGGACTCAGCTCCACTTGCCGGCCCGAACACCATAACCCTTAATCCCTTTATTCTTCAAAAAACTATCTATCTTTATCTTAAAAACATTTAATGAAGGAGCCTCTGCTGCTTCACTGGGCAAGGAATTCCATAGATTCACAACCCTTTGGGTGAAGAAGTTCCTCCTAAACTCAGTCCTAAATCTACTTCCCCTTATTTTGAGGCTATGCCCCCTAGTTCTGCTTTCACCCGCCAGTGGAAACAACCTGCCCGCATCTATCCCATCTATTCCCTTCATAATCTTATATGTTTCTATAAGATCCCCCCTCATCCTTCTAAATTCCAACGAGTACAGTCCCAGTTTACTCAACCTCTCCTCGTAATCCAACCCCTTCAGCTCTGGGATTAACCTAGTGAATCTCCTCTGCACACCCTCCAGTGCCAGAACGTCCTTTCTCAAGTAAGGAGACCAAAACTGAACACAATACTCCAGGTGTGGCCTCACTAACACCTTACACAACTGCAGCAGAACCTCCCTAGTCTTAAACTCCATCCCTCTCGCAATGAAGGACAAAATTCCATTTGCCTTCTTAATCACCTGTTGCACCTGAAAACCAACTTTTTGCGACTCATGCACTAGCACACCCAGGCCTCTCTGTATAGCAGCATGTTTTAATATTTTATCATTTAAATAATAATCCCTTTTGCTGTTATTTCTACCAAAATGGATAACCTCACATTTGTCAACATTGTATTCCATCTGCCAGACCCTAGCCCATTCACTTAGCCTATCCAAATCCCTCTGCAGACTTCCAGTATCCTCTGCACTTTTTGCTTTACCACTTATCTTAGTGTCGTCTGCAAACTTGGACACATTGCCCTTTGTCCCCAACTCCAAACCATCTATGTAAATTGTGAACAGTTGTGGGCCCAACACTGATCCCTGAGGGACACCACTAGCTACTGATTGCCAACCAGAGAAAACACCCATTAATCCCCACTCTTTGCTTTCTATTAATTAACCAATCCTCTATCCATGCTACTACTTTCCCCTTAATGCCATGCATCTTTATCTTATGCAACAACCTTTTGTGTGGCACCTTGTCAAAGGCTCTCTGGAAATCCAGATATACCACATACATTGGCTCCCCGTTATCTACCGCACTGCTAATGTCCTCAAAAAATTCCACTAAATTAGTTAGGCACCACCTGCCCTTTATGAACCCATGCTGCGTCTGCCCAATGGGACAATTTCCATCCAGATGCCTCGCTATTTCTTCCTTGATGATAGATTCCAGCATCTTCCCTACTACCGAAGTTAAGCTCACTGGCCTATAATTACCCGCTTTCTGCCTACCTCCTTTTTTAAACAGTGGTGTCACGTTTGCTAATTTCCAATCCGCCGGGACCACCCCAGAGTCTAGTGAATTTTGGTAAATTATCATTAGTGCATTTGCAATTTCCCCAGCCATCTCTTTTAGTACTCTGGGATGCATTCCACCAGGTCCAGGAGACTTGTCTACCTTTAGCCCCATTAGCTTGCCCATCACTACCTTCTTGGTGATAACAATCCTCTCAAGGTCCTCACCTGTCATAGCCTCATTTCCATCAGTCACTGGCATGTTATTTGTGTCTTCCACTGTGAAGACCGACCCAAAAAACCTGTTCAGTTCCTCAGCCATTTCCTCATCTCCCATTATTAAATCTCCCTTCTCATCCTCTAAAGGACCAATATTTACCTTAGCCACTCTTTTTTGTTCTATGTATTTGTAGAAACTTTTACTATCTGTTTTTATATTCTGAGCAAGTTTACTCTCATAATCTATCTTACTCTTCTTTATAGCTTTTTTAGTAGCTTTCTGTTGCCCCCTAAAGATTTCCCAGTCCTCTAGTCTCCCACTGATCTTTGCTGCTTTGTATGTTTAACGACCATTGTCAACACGAGAAAAGCTAACCATCTCCCCTTGACATTTGATGACATTACCAATGCTGAATCCTCCACCATCAGTTCCTTATGGTTACAATTGACCAGAAACTGAACTGGATCAGCCATATAAATATTGTGGCTACAAGAGCAGATCAGAGGCTGAGGGCAGAATTTACTGATTTTTTTGACAAGTGTCAACGCGGGTGGTAAAAGCAGGGGGTGGTCCGCCAGCTACGCTGCTGGCCATTCGCACTAGATGATGTTACGCTGGTGGGGCGTGCTCTTAATGAGCCCACCCCGCCAGCAACTTTGGCTATTAAAAGATTGGGGCGCTGTTTTTAAAGGGCATCCAGTGTAAAAAAGAATGGACACCCCCTCACCACCACAGAACTCCCTGGCACCTCCCCAGGGGATCCCCCCGGCATTTCCCCCTACTGCCAGGAGGCAGTGCCAGGGGACTGCCTGGGCATGACCCTCTCCCTCTTGGGGAATGTTCTCACCTATGTACCTCCAGTGGGTTCTGCCCTCCAGGTATACGTCATGGGGACCTGCTATGACATCGACGTGAATGGACAACTTAACATGGGGGCACTATCAGTCGTAAAGACCTGATAATCATATTTAAATGGATGCAAATGAAGATCTCGAATTTTAAAGTCAGGATTCCCATTACGTCATTGGTGGGGGTAGCAATCGGATATGGAAATCCCACTGGCTTAAAAGCCGTTTTGGGACTCCTGCTTGATTCTGCACCCCTCCTTCGTTCCTGACCCCCCAAAACAAGAGTGGAAATTCCCCTTATGAATTTTGTGCCAAGTTACCGACCTCCAAACTCCCTAAAGCCTGTCCACTATCTAAACAGCACAATTCAGGATTCCCTGGATGAATGAAGCTCAAATAACACCCAAGCAGCTCAACATCATCCAGGACAATGCAACCTGCTTTGTTACCACTCCACCCGAAACATTCACTCCCTCCACCACCAGCCTACAGTGCACTGCAGCAACCCAGCAAGGCTTCTTCGACCGCACCTTCTAAAACCCCTGATCTCTACCACCTAACAGGACAAGAGCAAAAAATATATGGGAACGGCAACACCTGCAAGAACCCCTACAAGCCACACTCAAATCCTGACTTGGAACTACACGGCCATCCCTTCACGGTTGCTGGATCAAAATCTGGGAACTCACTGTAATGATATGTAGACAGACATGTAATTAAAGGGTTAATCACAACACTTAGCTATAACACTACCACTAGAGGGCATTACTAGATCCACTATGTAACTGAGTTCCCAGAAGCTCTAGCTCTCTTTCCATGCAGGAGTTACCAGATAGCAGCAGTATAACAGAGGTGATCTCAGCCTAGACACCACGTGTAGCTTAGATGCCGTTTGTACGGTTAGTTACCCTTACTTTATTGCTAGAGTTAGTTCAGTGGAGTGTTGAACACATTTATTAGTTTTATTGTTACTTAAGAAATTCTTTCACTTTACTTCAAAGACTCAAGTGTTCTTCAACATCATCTGCAGTTAGTAACGACATATATTACTTAAACCCAGTAATATTACATGCTACCAGGAGTAGTAATATAATATAACACTCTCTTCCTAACAGCATTGTGACTATACCTACACCAGATAGATTGCAATAGCTTAAGAAGGCAGCTCATGCCACCTTCTCAAGGGAAGTTCGGAATGGGCAACTAATGCTGGTCGCATTAGCGACGCGCACCCCACGAAAGAATAAATACATTTACTTTGCTGTAGCCAACGATTGCTGTGGCTAAACTACATAATCTTTGTTAGAATTTTGGAGTGCAAACATTTTTCAACATTTTACCAAGCAGTCCTAGTTCAAATCAATGGTATGTTTATCTGCAGTACTGAACGCCCTCTGCCTTTTAACAATGGGTAACATTCCTGTTATGGATTTGGGTGTTATAAAGTTTGACTGTCTCACAATATAGATACTATTGCTACCAATACATTATAAGTAGCTGAAGAAATGTATTGAAAACAGCAAGTCATGCTAAAACAGGAAGAAAGAGTTCCATTCATTTTAATAGATCTATATTGATTAGTTGCTAATTTAAGATAAACGCAGCTATTCCCCTTTAAGAACCCCGAACTTTAGAATGAATGCACTGACGCAAATGAGCCGGGCAGGATTTGAAATTAGATTGAGTGTGAAGACTCAAAAATAGAACTTTGGGCAAAGTTACACATGAACCTAATGATTGCAAACGTCTCCATTTAAAAAATATATAAATGTTATGATGGCACAGAGGCCCTGTGGGGGTTATCCAATCACCTGTCATAACTTCAATGGCAAACCACCAGGATTCCCCCCCCCCCCCCCCCCCCCCCCCCCCCCAACAAAGAAAGCTGTAATGGGGGCTATTTATCAACCATTTCTAAGGGACTTCTGTCAGTCGCCTGCCCATGTTTTAGGACCGATCTTGTCTTCTTGCTTCCGAAATTGAAGTGTGTTGAGTGCTGTTGAACATCAACATCAAGGTCAGGTACGTCATGCATTAACAACAAAGTTAATCCTACGCTGCATCATCAAACAAGCTCCCAGACTAAGCGTAGCACAGTTTAGATTTAAACTCTCTTTACCTAGCTCATTTGTGTCAGACCATTCATTCTGGTCTGTGGGGTTCCTCAAGGGGAATAGCTGCATTTGCCATAAATTGACAACCAATCAGTGCAGACATATTTAAAATAAGATGGTTTTAATCTATTTTAGTATCACTTGCTACTTTCAATGTATCTCAGTCTTATTTAGTTCAACTATTTATACAGCATTTTGCTTTTAGCTTCAATCTAACTATCTTTGACCAAATTCCAAGGAGTTATGCCAAAACTATATAAAACACCACTTCATCCCTAGCAGGAGTACTGTGTCCAGTTCTGAGTACCAAACTTTATAAGAATGAAATGACTTTGGAAAGGGCACAGAAGAGGCTGAGTGGAATGGATCCAGTGATGAGGGATTACAGTTGCGGAGATAGGTTAGAGAAGCTGGGGTTGTTTTCATTTGAACAGAAAAGGCTAAGAGTAAATTTGATAGAGATGTTTAAATCATGAAGGGCTTAGCTGAGAGTAAATAACGTGAATGTGATTCCAATGGGTGCAAAGTCGATAATTTAGTGATGAAGATTCAAGGTGATTGGCAAAAGAACAAAAGGCAACATGAGGGAAAACATTTTTATGCAACAAGTTGTTAGAATTTGGAATGCACTGCCTGATTGAGGGGGGTGCAGATTCAATAGCAGTCTTCAAAAGGAAATCAAAGAAATATTTGAAGCTGCTGAGATGTGGGGAAAGAGAAAGGGTCTAACTGAACTGTTCTTTGAAAGTGCCGGCGCAAACTTGATGGGCCGAATGGCCTCCTGTTTTGTGACCGCTTTGGACCACCACACTTGACTGTTTCCCTCCAAGTTACTCACCATCCTGACTTGGAACTTACCACTCCTTCACTGTATAAAACTGCAACTTTGCTAAAAACACAGTAGAGGTTCGAGAAGGCTCATCATCATTTCTCAATGGCAAGTGGGACAATAAATGTTGGCCTGGTCAGTGATGCTCAAATTTCATGAATGGACGAGGACACAATTCCATAACTATGACATTAGAGAACTTGGTGGGACAGTACAGAGGGAGCTGCAAGTTCCCTTTAAAAATGTATATTACCCAGCAAAAATTCCAAGGGAAAATAAAGTTGATTTGAAAATGCACATTGGAGCTTTAAATCTGAACTCGCCTTACGTTGCAGTATTTCCATCAGCGCCTTTTGAGATGACATGATTAACAACCTGCCAACCTTGTGCTGCCTTCACTATAAGAAGGTAGGAGACATTGTTAGGTTACCAAAGAGTTATTGCTCGTGCAACAGAAGTGTCCGAGAGATCGAAGCAGATATTAAATCCAGGCTGCAAGGTGTCACCACAGAAAGATTAATTGGTGGAAAAGCAGACTGAATTGAAGCCAGTTACCTGACAGATTTATGTGGGCTGCCCGGTGTCTCTGTCTCATTCTGCAGATTAGAGTTGGTGGTCACACGGCGGCAAGGCAAGATATTGTAGCAATTTTCAGAGACAATATCAATACCATAACCCACTTCTACAGAAGGAGTTGTATCATAAGGTGCCTCTCTTACAAAATTAATGTCATCCTTAGCGATCCCTTACAATGCGAATTCCAAGAACCCGCTGTTAAACAAGGAGCTTCAATATCTGGGCCCCTAGTTTTAAATGGCAATCTCACCACCAGGGTCCCATTTTAATGTAGAAATCTTTTATCTTGGCATCAGGATACCATATTCAGGGAAGAAGTTCTATTATCAGGGCTATTTTAAAGATCAGTTACCAAGGTTCTGATTAATATTAATGATCATCCATTTTTTCCTATCCACTCCAATCAATATTTCAATACTTCTGTTTAAATAGTGAACGCTGGAACTTTCTAAGGGTGTGTAACAGTCTGTAAATCTTGAAAGAGAGCTGAATTAGTACACATAGCTGATGCTGAATTATCTAAGTTGATGACTGCATCTCCAGTGACATTAGCTAAACAACATGCAGTTCAGTAACTCCGGTCATTATCCCAGTACATTTTGGGATTGTTTGGGATATTAACATAGCTACCTGGGGTAACACATAGGAACAGAAGTAGGCCAGTCACCCCTGTCATGATATTCAAACACACATCACAACACACATCACGATAGACAGACCAACAGACCAATTAGCACACATAACACGACAGCCAATCACAGACAAGGGCAGACACAGTATAAGACTAGAAACACGACACCTGCTGGCCAGTCCATCTGGAGACAGGACAAGGCCAGGACCTCATTAACAAGACACTCACACAGTAACCACGTGCTGAGTACAAAGACATATGTGTAAATAACTAGTTGGAATAAAACTGCGTTGTACCAAACGCAACCGCGTTGGTTCATCTGTACCTCAGAGCACCCAACACCACAACCCCCACAAGCCTTTTTGCCATTTCATTAGATCATGGCTCTTCTATACAATTCCATTTGGTGTGAATTGTATAGGAAGGCCCTTCACACCTTTCACTGACAAAAATCAATCAATCACAGAACAATGAGGAAAGAAATTGGATGATGTGTTGTCATCACACAATTCTGAAGCATTTACTCAAGGCTAGCTCAAGAATGGGATTGGCAAAGGGCTGAAAGAACATCATTCATCCACACACTCAGGCCGGGATGTCCCGTGCCCCACCCGCAGCGGGTTTTATGGTGGCGAGGGTGTCTTGCCATTGACAGCTGGTGGGATTTTCCAGTTCCGGTGGTGCATATGGCTCACCCGTCTGGCCACCGGGGAACCGCTGCTGTTGGTGGTGGTGGTGGGGGGGGGGGGGGGGGGGGGGGGGGGGGGGTCGTCCACGGTGGAGCCGGAAGACCCTTTCGGCCAGAAAATCCTGCCCTCAGCCTCAGTTTATGCACAGCTGATAGGCAGAAACTACATTCCATTTTTAAAAACGCAGGCATTCTTCAGCTAGAACTAAAAGCTGACAGGGACTTTTAAAAAGTTGTTATTAATTGTAATTCTTTGCAACTGAACTTTTTAAGAAGAGATTTTGATAGCGACAACCCCCCAATTATTTTCAACAAGCACACTTATGTTACTCTTAAACATCTCAAAGTGTTTTGCTTTTATTGAAATGGAATACGTTGTTTTCAATCTTATAATATAATAATCTTTGCTGTCACAAGTAGGCTTACATTAACACTACAATGAAGTTACTGTGAAAAGCCCCTCATCGCCACATTCCGTCGCCTGTTTGGGTACACTGAGGGAGAATTCAGAATGCCCAATTCACCTAACAGCACGTCTTTCGGGACTTGTGGGAGGAAACCGGAGCACCCGGAAGAAACCCACACAGACACAGGAAGACTCCTCCCGTGCCGCCATCCAACACGCAAACTAAGTTAAATAGAAATGGGAATAAACTTGGTGGAACATGGAAAATTGATGATGTATGGTTGCATGATAGGAAACTATGCTAAAAAAAATTATGCATATATATAGATGTACTGTGAGCTAAAAAGTGAGACATTCAGATTTCACTGTCACAGGCACAAACTGTGAAACAACATCTGGAAATGGCAGTCACATTAGTCTCACGCGCTGTTTGTTCAAGAAATTCAAACCAGGACAGCATGATCATTGTAATGTTCAAATTTATTGAAATGGAACACAGCGTTCCTCGCCATCCTTACAACCAACACTTCCCTCCCACCTTCATTATAATGTGACATGAAATTGGAGACTAAACCCTTCCCCAATATTTCTGTCTTCCAGAACGCAGCTATCACTTCCCTTTCCCATTATCTTTGTGCAGCAGACGCAACAATTCCCACCCCAGCTTCTCCGAATCCTCAGACAGCCTGATGTGCAGCGCTGATTCGACAGCAATGGGAGCCGAAGCTGCCCCTGGTCTCATTTATGGAGAGCAATATATTTTACTTCTGGCTCAATGGGAAATCGAGTAAAATTAACCAGCCTCTACGGCACTCTGTCAGTGCTCAGCATGCTTCATAGAATAAGTAAACCACAATCTCATTAACTAAAAACACAATGGGTGTTCTTACCCTCTGATCAGAATACTCCCGATTATTATAATAGGACCCTAAACCAGTTTAAGTATTAGCCTTACACGCATTTCTTTTATTTTAAATATTCCGTTTCCCTCCTCTTCTGAAGGCACATAGTAGTTTCACAGTTGTTGACCACCTGCAGTTATTTCATACAATAAGCCATTCTACGCTGGCAATCCTGAATAAAGGAACGTCGGCAGGCTACTCTACCATGGAAGGCATCGCACCTTGATCCAGTCCTAATCCCACATTCGCACATGTACATTTCCAGCCACAGTCACTGGATGGTAATCAGGAGTGTGAACGTTGGCCTAGTATCCCTCTCCCAAGCCTAAGGGTGAAGGAGTGTAATTGTACTGCTTTTCTGCCACTCTGCCCAGGACTAACTAACTCACCTTGGTGTGGGAATTGCGACCTTCCTGCACCCCTGGGCTTGTTGATCTACACTGACTCCTGATTAAGCAATACCTCAGTGTTAAAATTCTTGCCAGTGTGTTCAAATTGCCCCTCGCCATCTCTGCAACCTCCTCCAGCCTTAAAACACCGCCGGATATCTGCTCTCCGCTGATTCTGTGCATCCTGATTTTCTTTGCTCCACCATTGGCAGCTGCACCTTCAGCTGCCTTGGACCCAAGTTCTGAAATTACTTCTCTCAAATTCTTTTCTGTCACCTTCTCGCCCTTTAAGCCGCTTGTTATGTAAAATATAATTTGGAACTGCACCTCCACAGTTTGCATCAGTACGAACTATTAATACTGAATACCAAAAGTTCCTCTTCAGTTGCTGATGTGTTGGGTGTTCTGGATCACATACAGGTCACCAACACTTGAAATAGTGCAACACTATTTTATTGAATCATTAACTGTTTAAACATACTTAGACTGTGGGTTAACACGATACTAGCTTTAACTAAAGACCTCTGCCTTGTCCTAACCATGATGTGGAGACGCCGGCATTGGACTGGGGTGAGCACAATACGAAGTCTTACAACACCAGGTTAAAGTCCAGCAGGTTTGTTTCGATGTCACTAGCTTTTGGAGCGCTGCTCCTCTTCATTCACCTGAGGAAGGAGCAGCGCTCCGAAATCTAGTGACATCGAAACAAACCTGTTGGACTTTAACCTGGTGTTGTAAGACTTCGTGTTGTCCTAACCAGTCGATGCACTCAGCACATGGTGGCTGTTTGTGTTGCAGGCTGTGAGCTCTGTCCTCCTAGCTAGCTGCAACTCGAATGAGCGGGAACTCTGATGATCCCCGTCTTTATAGTGCGTGTGCTCTCACTGGTGATTGGCTGCGGTGTTGTGTATGTTGATTGGCCCCACTGTGTGTCCATCAGTGTGTGTCTGCACCATGATATACTGGTGTATATTATGACATCTCCCCTTTTATACAAAATGCACCTGCGTGGCAATAAATAGTGTATAGTGAATGTTCCTGACTACGTGTGTGTGAAATATTTACAGGACTACGTACATGAAAACTAAGCTATTTACATGGGAAGGTGCCTGGTGCAGAAAAAACAGTGTGTCACAAGAATAACGAGATGAACACTATATACAAACCACTTGAACGATTAAACAGAAGAACAGAACAAATCAGAAAGTCCATAAGTCCACAAAGTTCACAAATTAAGTCTCTGAGGTGGGCGACAAATTCTGGTTGACCGCCTCAAGGGTGGGTCGGGAGCCTCCGGCTGAGGAGCGGGTTGGACTGCGTCAGAGTGAGGAGGATGCAGAGTGACCGGAATCTCTGCATAGACCAGGTCAGGGTCGACAGGAGGGCGTGGCAACCCTCCGTCGTGGCAACAGGAGCGAACGCAGAACGAGACGAAGGGCACGCCGATTGCGGCGCAGAATGGAGCCATCCTGTACACGAACCAGGAACGAGCGGGGAGCCACCTGCCGAAGAACCACAGCGGTTACAGACCAGCCACCATCCGGAAGATGGATGCGGACATTGTCATCTGGAGCAAGAGCAGGGAGATCAGCTGCACGGGCGTCATGAGCTGCCTTGTGCTGTGCACGAGACAGTTGCATTCGTTGAAGGACCGGAACATGGTCGAGGTCTGGGACATGAATGGACGGCACCGTCGTCCTCAGAGTGCGACCCATGAGCAGCTGGGCTGGTGACAGACCAGTGGACAGTGGGGCCGAGCAATAGGCCAGCAGGGCGAGGCAGAAATCAGACCCAGTATCGGCAGCCTTGCAGAGGAGGCGTTTGACTATGTGGACGCCCATCTCCGCTTTGCCATTGGATTGGGGGTACAGGGGACTGGGTGTCACATGCACAAAGATGTACTTCCTGGCAAAGTTGGACCATTCCTGGCTTGCAAAGCAGGGGCCATTGTCTGACATCACAGTGAGTGGGATGCTTTGTCGAGCAAAGGTGTCCTCACAGACACGGATGACTGCAGACGATGTGATGTCGTGTAAACGTACCACCTCCGGGTAGTTTGAAAAGTAGTCTACAATCAGGACGTAGTCCCTGCCCAGCGCATGGAACAGGTCAATGCCGACCTTGGACCAAGGGGACGTGACCACCTCATGGGGCTGTAGGGTCTCACGTGGTTGGGCCGGCTGGAAGCGCTGACAAGTGGGGCAGTTGAGCACTGTGTTGGCGATGTCGTCATTGATGCCGGGCCAGTACACTGCCTCTCGGGCCCATCGGCGGCACCTCTCCACGCCAAGATGGCCCTCGTGTAGCTGTTCAAAGATGAGCTGGCGCATGCTGTGCGGGATGACAATGCGGTCCAGTTTCAGGAAAACACCATCAACTACCGCCAGATCATCTCTGATGTTGTAGAACTGCGGGCATTGGCCCTTGAGCCACCCGTCTGTTAGGTGGCGCATGACATGCTGTAGCAAAGGGTCAGCCGCTGTCTCGCGGCGAATTTGGACGAGGCGTTCATCCGTGGCCGGTAGATTGGAGGCCACATGGGCGTCAACCTGGCAGACGAATCCCGCTGGGTCACACGGAGTGTTGACTGCCCTGGACAGAGCGTCGGCTATGATCAGGTCTTTGTCCGGGGTGTATACCAGCTGGAAGTCGTATCGCCGGAGTTTGAGCAGAATGCGCTGGAGGCGAGGTGTCATGTCGTTCAAGTTTTTCTGTATTATATTGACCAGCGGGCGATGGTCGGTCTCGACGGTGAATTGGGGAAGGCCGTACACATAATCATGAAACTTGACGACACCGGTCAACAGGCCCAGGCACTCCTTTTCTATCTGCGCATAGTGCTGTTCCGTGTAGGTCATGGCGTGTGACGCATATGCAGCGGGGGCCCATGATGAGGCCTCATTGCGTTGCAGGAGCACTGCCCCAATGCCAGATTGGCTGGCATCGGTCAAAATTTTTGTCTCTTTCGCTGGATCAAAAAAGGCTAAGACCGGGGCCGTGGTGAGTTTGGTTTTGAGTTCTCTCCATTCGCGCTCGTGGGCAGGGAGCCCTTGGACGTCTGTCGTCTTCCTGACCAGGTTCCTGAGAGCCGTGATATGAGAGGCGAGATTAGGGATGAACTTCCCTAGGAATTTGACCATGCCCAGAAATCGGAGGCCCGCCTTCTTGTCCTCTGCCATTTTCATGGCTCTGATAGCAGCCACCTTGTCCGCATCCGGCCGCACACCCAACTGGGAGATGTGGTCCCCCAGGAACTTGAGTTCCCTCTGACCAAACGAGCATTTGGCCCTGTTGAGGCGTAGGCCCTGCTCCCGTACGCGTTGGAGGCGACTGACATGCTCCTGCGGGGTGGTGGACCAAATGATTATGTCATCGACATCGACACGAACACCTTCAATGCATTCCATCATTTGTTCCATGATCCTGTGGAACACTTCTGAAGCCGATATGATCCCAAACGGCATCCTATTGTAACAATATCTGCCAAAGGGGGTGTTAAAGGTACACAGTTTCCTGCTGGATTTGTTGAGCTGGATTTGCCAGAATCCTTTCGAGGTGTCAAGTTTGGTGAAGAGCTTGGCGCGAGCCATCTCACATGTGAGCTCTTCGCGCTTGGAAATTGGATAATGCTCCCTCATGATATTACTATTCAGATCCTTTGGATCAATGCAGATTCTGAGCTCGCCGGAAGGCTTCTTTACGCACACCATGGAACTGACCCAGTCGGTTGGTTCCGTAACTCTGGAGATCACTCCTTGGTCTTGGAGGTCCTGCAGCTGCTGCTTGAGGCGGTCCTTGAGGGGTGCTGGGACTCTGCGAGGTGCATGCACCACAGGCGTGGGGTTCTGTTTGAGTAGGATCTTGTAAGTATATGGGAGTGTGCCCATGCCTTTGAAGACGTCGCGGTGTTGGTCGATGATGGCGTCGAGTTGCGCCCAGGGGCGAGATTCTCCGACCCCCCGCCGGGTTGGAGAATCGCCGGGGGCTGGCGTGAATCCCGCCCCCGCCGGTTGCCGAATTCGCCGGCACCGGATATTCGGCGGGGGCGGGAATCGGGCCGCGCCGGTTGGCGGGCCCCCCCGCGCGATTCTCCGGCCCAGATGGGCCGAAGTCCCGCCGCTAAAATGCCTGTCCCGCCGGCGTAGATTAAACCACCCACCTTACCGGCGGGACAAGGCGGCGCGGGTGGGCTCCAGGGTCCTGGGGGGGGGGCGCGGGGCGATCTGGCCCCGGGGGGTGCCCCCACGGTGGCCTGGCCCGCGATCGGGGCCCACTGATCCGCGGGCGGGCCTGTGCCGTGGGGGTACTCTTTTCCTTCCGCCTTCGCCACGGCCTCCACCATGGCAGAGGCGGAAGAGACTCCCTCCACTGCGCATGCGCGGGAATGCCGTCAGCGGCCGCTAACGCTCCCGCGCATGCGCTGCCCGGAGATGTCATTTCCGCACCAGCTGGCGGGGCACCAAAGGCCTTTTCCGCCAGCTGGCGGGGCGGAAATCCCTCCGGCGCGGGCCTAGCCCCTTAAGGTGAGGCTCGGCCCCCAAAGATGCGGAGCATTCCTTTGGGGTGGCGCGATGCCCGACAGATTTGCGCCGTTTTGGGCGCCAGTCGGCGGACATCGCGCCGTTTCCGGAGAATTTCGCCCCTGAAGTGAGCGTCCTGGAAGGCAGACGTGTCATCAGGAGAGAGTGAACTCTTTGAACGAGGTTCAACAGCTTGCACGCCTGTGCGCAGAGAGTCCTTCGAGGAGCCCACAATCTCGAAAGGAATGTTGGCTTTCCGTGACTTGTGCGTCACTTCAAGCTGGCACGAGCCGGTAGCAGGAATGATGTTGCCATTGTAGTCCAATAGGTGGCAGGCCGATGGAAGGATGGCTGGTTTGACACAAAGGCTTTGGAAAGCAGACCACGCCATGAGATTGGCGGAGGCGCCAGTGTCCAGGTGGAATCGTATTTGGGACCGGTTGACCGTCAGGGTGGCACACCACTCATCGTCTGGATCGATGCTGTATACCAACAGCGGCTGGTGTCGTTGCTTCGGGGACAGCCTGTTTTTCGTTACGACACTGACTCAAAAAGGCGCCTTCGGGTCCTCGGTGTCACTGCTGTGTGGGAGGTCGGCAACGGACTCGGTGACCGTGGGTTGAATTCCCTGAACATTCCTGCGAGGTTGGCTGAAGCGATATGAATTGGAAGGCTGAGCTGCTCGACAGAAGGCAGTGTAGTGGCCAAGTCTTCCACATCGTAGACATTATCGAGATTTTGCGGGGCATTGCCGCTTTAAATGGGCGGAGCCACAGTTGCCGCACGTCGTGACATCAGCACGTTCGCTGCGCCACCGCGCATGCGCGGTGCGGTCGTGCATGGTACGCGCTTGCGCATTACGTTCCTCAACATCGCCCTCCCCTTGTTTGGTGCGTACAAGTGCGGGAGTCCGCGAAAAGCGCGCAAAATGGCCGCCTCATCCAGGCTGAGGCCCTGGAGGTGCTCAATCACTTGGATCCGTTCCGCCTCGTGGGGACCTTGCCGCACCGTTTCAGCCATTTGTATATGGGAATACCGACTCGTGGCGTTTTCATGTAAGACACAGGTCTCGATGGCGGTCGCTAGGGTGAGTTACTTTACTTTGAGGAGCTGCCGACGTAGGGGGTCCGACTGAACACCGACAACGATCTGGTCGCGTATCATGGAGTCGGAGGTGGGCCCGTAGCTGCAAGATTGCGCAAGGATGCGGAGGTGCATGAGAAAGGACTGGAAAGGTTCATCCTTACCCTGCAAACGCTGCTGGAATACGTAGCGTTCGAAACTTTCATTCACATCTACGCTGCAGTGAGTGTCAAACTTGAGGAGGACTGTCTTGAACTTCGTCTTGTCTTCATCATCTGCGAAGGTGAGAGAGTTGAAAATGTGGATGGCATGGTCCCCGGCCGTGGAGAGAAGAGCAATCTTTCTCGTGTCCGAGGCGTCCTCCCTGTCCGTGGCTTCGAGGAAGAGCTGGAAGCGCTGTTTGAAAATCTTCCCGTTGGCCCCGAGGTTGCCGGCGATGCGGAGCGGCGGCGGCGGGCTGATGTTGTCCATGTTGCAGGATGACGGAATGCTGGCGGAAGGCAGATCACTTGAAGGTAGGTCTAAGAAGTGCTAGTATCCCACCACTCCTGGTATCATGATGTGTTGGGTGTTCTGGATCACATACAGGTCACCAACACTTGAAATAGTGCAACACTATTTTATTGAATCATTAACTGTTTAAACATACTTAGACTGTGAGTTAATATGATACTAGCTTTAACTAAAGACCTCTGCCTTGTCCTAACCAGTTGATGCACTCAGCACATGGTGAATGTCTGTGTTGCAGGCTGTCAGCTCTGTCCTCCTAGCTAGCTGCAACTCGAATGAGCAGGAACTCTGATGCTCCCTGTCTTTATAGTGCGTGTGCTCTCACTGGTGATTGGCTGCGGTGTTGTGTATGTTGATTTGTCCCACTGTGTGTCCATCAGTGTGTGTCTGCACCATGATATATTGGTGTATATTATGACAGTTGCTACTTCTCCTGCCAGCGGAACTCACACTCAGATTGTGATATTGGCACAGGAGTCAGTCATTCAGCTCTCTAACCTGATCCACTACTAATTGGGATACTGGTTGATAAGTGTCTCAATTCTATTTATCGTTTTTTGTTCCATGTACCTTTTACCTAATAATAATGTGGGCATGACGCTGGTACAATGGTTAGCACTGCTGCCTCACAGCGCCAGGAACCCAGGTTTAATTCCGCCCTTGGGTGACCATCTGTGTGGAGTTTGCACGTTCTCACAGTGTCTGCGTGGGCTTCCTCCGGGTGCTCCGTTTTCCTCCCAAAGATGTACAGGTTAGGCAGATTGGCCATGATAAAATTGCCCTTAAGTGTCCAGGGGCATGAAGATTAGGTTACTGGGATAGGGCGGGGTGAGCTGGGGAGATGGCCTAGGTAGACTGTTCTTTTAGAGGGTTGGTGCAGACTCGATAGGCCAAACGGCCTTCTGCACTGTAGGGATTCTATGATTTCTATGAAAACTTGTCAATCATGCTCTTGAATATTTCAATAGACGTAACGTCCACTTCTTGGGGGAGCAAAGATTTTGATTTTATTGAATGGTGGAACAGCCTCAAAGAGCCATAAAGACTTCAACCTGCCACGCCCACACTGGGCACTCCTCAACCATTTCCACACTGGCCAATGCCTTTCTGCAGTAAATTGGCACAAGTTGATCCTTGCAGGGAACCCGGACTGCAGCTGTGGTTCATCCAAATCAATGACTCACAGCACTGAAGATTGCCCCCTGATAAGTTCAGCAGAGGGCTCAGGGCGCTCCATTTAACCACTGCTGAAGCTATTGCCCGGCTTGGTTATTTTTTAATTTGTTTTTTATTCAAAAAAATATACTTTATTCATAAAATGTATCATAAGCATTTCAGAGCATTTCGAATTGTCTTGACTGTACATTTCCGTCAGAGTTACACATTGCCTTGACTTTCTTCCATTCAATTTTGATAATATTATACACATATCACTCTTTACGTTTCAATTCCTTCTTAAATATTTACATTGTCATGTTTGTTTTATACATTGGAGTGTTGGTGGCCCAGACCGAGGGGGGTTTACACTGTTACCCGCCCCTCGGTGTACATTTGCTGGAAAGACCTTACACAGTGGTCTTTCCCCATTACGCCTTGGCGGCAGCTGCCCCAAGCTTGAGTGCGTCCCTCAGCACGTAGTCCTGGACCTTGGAATGTGCCAGTCTGCAACACTCGGTCGAGGACAATTCTTTGCACTGGAAGATCAGCAAGTTTCGGGCAGACCAAAGAGCGTCTTTCACCGAGTTGATGACCTTTCAGCAGCAGTTGATATTTGTCTCGGTGTGTGTCCCTGGAAACAATCCGTAGAGCACAGAGTCCTGTGTCACAGAGCTGTTCGGGATAAACCTTGACAAATACCACTGCATCTCTCTCCAGACCTTCTTTGCAAAGGCACATTCCACAAGGAGGTGTGTGACCGTGTCATTTCCCCCACAGCCACTCCAAGGGCAGCGTGCATTGGCGCTGAGCCTTCGGGTGTGCATGAAGAATCTGACAGGGAGGGCCCTTCTCACCACCAGCCAAGCTATTGCCCGGCTTGGTTATTACTGCACGCGCTAAAATAAACAACAATAGAGGCTTAGGATGAACCTGTGTGAATTGATGTCTGGGGCTGAAGCAATTATTGGACACTTCAAACGCGGGGTTGCTAAGCACAAAATAGCTAACATAGAAACAGAAAATGCTGGATAAACTCAGCAGGTTTGACAGCATGTGTGGAAAGAGAAACAGAGTTAACGTTTTGAATCTGTACGACCCTTCTACAGAACTGAAGACGGACAGAAATGTTATGAATTATATAGTTGGAAAGGAGGGTGGAGGGTGGAATAGTGGCAAAAGTTAAGATAGAAGAATGTTAATGCTGGGAGCACTGACTATATCGCTGGTACTTCACTGTCGCTGGGTCAATATCCTGGAACTCTCACCCTACCAGCACTGTGGGTGCACCTACACCACATGAACTGCAGCGATTCAAGAAGGTGGCTCAGCACCACATTCTCAAGAGTAATTAGGGATGGATTATAAATGCTGGCCGAGCCAATGAAGCCCCACATCACTGAATTACTGTCTTATTACTAGTAGTTAACTTTGCCAGACTTTACCCAGCTGAACATGCACTTTATTAACATCTGGTGGGTACCTCTTGGCTCCATCCCGTAGTCCTGGGATTTCGATATGCTGAACCTCTTCTGCCAGGAGCTCGAGATCTTGGACGAGAGATACTGCGACATTGCTCCAGTCCCACACCAATATGTTCTTAACTGCCCTCTGACATAGCAACTAGTGATGGCCAATGAATGCCTGCCTCGCCCACGACACCCACATACTTAATTGAATTAAAACCAAAACAGATTAGATTTAGTGGGTCTAGTGGTTCTGTGCACTCGATCTGGAAAATACCTGTGTGGCCTTTTCCCGTTGCTACTAACATTACCCATACTGAAATTTTTTTTTTGGTAGTACAAACTCGCTGGGCGTGCAAGGAGCAGCAGCAGTAGCCTAATGTGAGCAACAAAATGGAGATGGTCAGTGTAATCCAAAGATGTGCGGGTTAGGTGGATTGGCCATGGTAAATTGCCCATAGTGTCCAAAATTGCCCTTAGTGTTGGGTGGGGTTACTAGGTTATGGGGATAGGGTGGAGGTGTGGACCTTGGGTAGGGTGCTCTTTCCAAGAGCCGGTGCAGACTCGATGGGCCGAATGGCCTCCTTCTGCACTGTAAAATCTCTGATACTCTGATACTCTGAATACCCTGCACGGGATTTAAGGGGTGGGAATGATTTCCCTCCCCCTAAGGTTGTCGTGAAGTACGAGCTCCCCCGCTGAGGGGCAGGGGAACTCCATATAGCATTGTATAGAAGGTTGGCCAGTAAGGCACGAACCAGAGAGCGAGCAGTGTATATACCGTATTGTAAATAAATCAACGTTCTTTAGTTTACTTGATGTGGACTCCCTGTGTCCTTATTAAAGTCGGTCAGTGGCAGCGGCCATCGCATCATCATGGTCAATAAGAGCAGCACTGACGGAATCCTCGGCCAGTTTGACCAAACGCAGTTTGGCTCCAGGATCATAGAATTTACAGTGCAGAAGGAGGCCATTCGGCCCATCGCGACTGCACCGGCCCCTGGAAAGAGAACCCTACTTAAGCCCACGCCTCCACCCTATCCCCATAACCCTACCTAACCTTTTGGACACTAAGGGGCAATTTAGCATGGCCAATCCACCTAACCAGCACATCTTTGGACTGTGGGAGGAAACCAGAATACCTGGAGGAAACCCACGCAGACACGGGGAGGAAGTGCAAACTCCACACAGGCAGTCACCCGAGGCCGGAATTGAACCCTGGAGCTGTGAGGCAGCAGTGCCACCCACTGTGCTACCGTGCTGATAAAGAAAATCTCAAATACTAAAATAAATCTAATATGGAAGGATGTGCTTCAGCTGACTCCAGGAAGACAACAGAAAAATAAACGCCCACCGAATTGATCAGGTTTATTTTTAAAACAAAGGCCACATGAAGCTTCCTTTGACAAATTTAGACTAGGGTAAATCAGTGCAATTGAGAACAGTCATTAACATCACAGTCAATCTGTGTTATAGATAGGGAGCAACAGAAAACATTGGCAATTCACTTGGGCTAGAGCATAACAAGGCTGGAAAATCACGCCCATGGTGACAAATTGAAGCTTAAGCACAGCTCCCTAGTAGACTATTCACACGGTAGTATTACAGTGCTACGGACTATTCATTCTACTGTGAATACTGATAAATACATTAAAACACTAAAATGTTAAATAAATGGAGTGTAATTGGATGCTGTTTATCACCCAACACTTAATTTAAATAATCTGTAAGCAAACTGGTTTGCCTTGTGCAAATAGTTGTTCTAGCAGGTTGAGTGTCAGTTTTGTGATGCTTTAACAAAGTTTGGTGTTGCATGATATTGGTTCTAATTGTTCTATTCTGGAAAGCCTATTGGTAATGGACAGTACTGGAATTATACTGGGTCTTTCGGGCGTGATTCAGCGACCATGTTGTGCCCAGCGTGCTTCCGGGAGTAACGGGTGAATCACGTGAGAGCCCCAAACTGGGCTGCGCGCCAGCCCAATTGTGAGCCCCTGGGTGGTCAGGGCAGGGTGGTACTCTGGCACTCCCCCAGCACTTGGGCACCTTAGCACTGCAAACCTGCCACTGCCAGGGTCTCAAGATCATGCCAGGGTGCCCGGCTGTCAACTTGTGGAGGGCCTTGCCGATTGGAGGGGGGTGATGGGGGCTCCCAGGGGCCTCAGCAAAGTTTGGGGGGCCTGAAGAGGGAGGAAGGGGCAGATCGGGGCTGCCAATCCGAATGGCGCCCCAATCTATGAACAGCTGTTTCCGCTGGCCAGATCTGCTTGTGGCCTTGGCAGACAGAAACTCCCTGAGGCCAAAACAAACTGGCAAAGTGCCGTTGAATATCAAGGGTGTTTCTCGGCGTTACAGCCTTTGGGAAACACCCTGCTAAACGAGCCCAAAAGCAGAATTTAACACCCTACATTTATTCACAGGGTTAAATCTTCACAAGCAATCGTCATCAAACTCAACCACCCCACAGTTCCAATAAGCATCTCTATGTGAGCCCAAATAAAATGTCTATTGATGCCCAGCACCTGTGTACCATTAAACACCATTAATATGCAAATAACATTAATATGTGATTAGTTCTCCATTCATAAATCCAAACAGGATGTTCTGAGTTGTTCACAGTCTACAACGCAGAGGAAGTGATTCATCCCATTGAAACAGTTATTCAATTAGTCCTACTTCCCTGCTCTTTCTAAAGTCCTGGAGACTTTATCTTTTCTTTTTAAAAAAACATTTCCAATTAAGGGGCAGTTTAGCATGGCCAATGCACCTACTCTGCAACCCTTTTGAGTTGTGGGGGGTGAGACCCACACAAACATGGGCAGAATGTGCAAACTCCACGCGGCCAGTGACCCAGGGCTAGGATCGAACTCGGGTCCTCGCGCCGTGAGGCTGCAGTGCTAACCACTGCACCACCATGCCAGCTCACTTTACCTTTTCAAGTAAACAACACATTAAAAAAGTGTTTAATCTCAAACGCCAACCAGGCACCCCCATACCCACCCCCTCCCCTTCCCTACACACCCTAGTTCTTTTGAGAATATTATTAAATATGTATCATTTGGTTACCTATGATTCCCCTGCTTGGGGAAACAGTTTCCTCCAATCTACACTATACTGTTATGGTACGTTTTTTGATGGGGCTATTGAAAAGTTAAAAGCTCACAATCTGAAACATTAACTTGTGTTTGTCTCTCCACAGACGCAGGCACAGTGGCGAAATATTCCCAACACTTGCTGAATTTATTTCATATTTCTAACTTCCACAGTCTTTGGGCAGGATCTACTGGTCGTGTTGCATGCGAAAAGCAGCGTGGCGCGGAGCAACGCGACCAGTAGATGCTGGGACATCCCATGTCCCGCGAGATCTAACATGATCTTGTAAGGCGTTGCGATGTGAATCCCACCCATCATGGGCGGAATCACTTTTTGGCAAATCTGTATATTTGAGCGAGACAGCTAGTCTCACGCTAATATGTGTTCCTTGAGGTAACCAAGGCATTGGGATAAACTTCTTCGCCTTGGAGACCTTGAGCGAGCGCAATTCAGTGCTGGTCTCCACAAACGGGGACTAGACGGAATTGCATTGTGGGGAACTCCAAGAGGATTGGAGGCCCCCAGTGCATGCCCTCTGGGCAGGGTGGTACCCTGGCACTGCTGGTGCCACTTAGGCTTCCTGGCAGTGCCAGCCTGACACCCTGGCTGTACCACCTGGGTGTCAGCCTGGCACTGCCAAGGTGCCTAGGTGGTACTGCCAGTGGGCAGTGGCACTTCCAGGATGCCAGTCTGGCACTGCCAAGGTGCAATGCTGACATTCTTTGCACGACAGTGATCGGGCCGGGGGCGTCCTGTTGGGGCCCTGTGGATCCCCTTATAGTGAGTTGGCAGTTCAGGGGTCGTGATGGGGACTCGAGAGATCGGGACGCCATTTAAAAATGGCGTCTTGATCTCTCGCTGCACTGAGGAGTTCCAGCGAGTGGAGCTCCACAATGCAGAAAGCGGGGCTGATGCATCTCGTTACAGTGTTCACTGCTGAGGCCCCAATTTATCCAGATGGGCCTTAGATGGGCCTTATGGGGCTGGTTTAGCACAGGGCTAAATAGCTGGCGTTTAAAGCAGACCAAGGAAGACCAGCAGCACGGTTCAATTCTCGTACCAGCCTCCCCGAACAGGCGCCGGAATGTGGCGACTAGGGGCTTTTCACAGTAACTTCATTTGAAGCCTACTTGTGACAATAAGTAATTTTCATTTTCATTTCATAGATAATGGGGTGTTTCTTGGCGCTCTGAGCGCTGGGGAACACCTGGCTAATCTTGCGCGCCACGGACTCTGTCCCCAATCGGGTAGATTGCGCCCTTTTGTTTTTACTGAAATAGAATCCCCAAAACATGCTACCTGAAGTCTGAGGTATGAGAGGCACAATTTGCAACCTTTCTCCAAATGGAAGTCCAGTTTTATAATTAAAAAATTATAGACTTTGCAACAGATCGTAAAATGAAAACTCACAGAATTTCTGTCACTGTTTTGCTATCTGAAATGCTTTCTCTTTCTCTTTCTATTTCCCCCACTCTCAAAAGATAAATGTATATTTGAAGGAGATAAAATTGCAGGAATATGGGGAAAGAACAAGGGAATGGGACTAACTGGAATGCTCGTCAAAAGAGCAGGTGTTGTCTTACTGGACCAAATAGCCCCCTCCTATGTTGCATTATTCTACGGTTTTAACTCTCCTAAACAACTGCATTCTTACTTTATTGCTGTACCCTGTTGGTTTGCCGAGAGAGAAAGCATAACACCTTCTACCACTCATGGATACTTCACAAAAGCACAGCCTTCAATAACTTGTGGTACTCAGTAAAATGTCTTTGATAATTTACCAGTACTCCACAAGTTTCTGGCCTTTAATAACCTCCTGTTACTAATTCACAATTCATTCTTTCCCAGGATTTCCACCTGTTGATCTCCAAGCTTTCCTCAGTATTTACTTCCTCCTACAATCTTCTGACTTTAATATGTAGCCAGGCTTGGCTTTACCTAATTCACACTAAATTACTTCACTTTCTCTCTTTTAAATTAGTATATTTCAAAGGCCAGGATTTTACACTCCAGCCCCTTCTGGAGCGTTCTGAGGCAGGGGTCTTGGGGTGCAGAGTGTAAAATTGCAAGGAAGGGATTCCGGCCTGCTAGCCAGTCACAATTTACCCCAGGACGGGCAGGGCCTCCGAGGGGAAGTCCACCTTTGCCTCAGTTGATGCTCTTAAATGGCCTCCGAGGTCACTTAAGGGCCTTTTCTCGCCAGGCCTCAATCTTTAGGCGGATGTGCAGTTTTCTGGTCACTACAGTACTTTCCTGGAATGACCGGGAGGGCTGCCAGCCAATCTGATTGGCTGGCAGCTCTCTTTTTGGTGACATGTCTTCTGCCAATCAATGCTTGTTCGGGCCTGAAATGGCATTGGGCCTGCTGGGGTGGTTGAGGATGCATTCCTAACAGATTCTCGAAATGGTGGGTGGCGAGCCCCTGCCATCCTGAAAATTTGAGCCAGTTTTGTATGGGGAAAACACTCTGCAAATACTGACATGATCCAATACAGGGCATAAAAATTCCAATGGTGATAGCGCAGCAAGGAACCTTTTATTATCAGTACATAGGAACAGGAATAATGGCCGATATATAATGGGGGTCTCGCCCACCGTCTGGAGAGCCAACAGGACTTTGCATCTCCTCCTTTGCGGAAGGCCTGCCAAATTAAACGCTGAACAGTTACTTAAGTGGCCAGAGTGCACAGGTGAAAATCCCATCCCCAAAAGCTGTCAACTGAATATTCCAGGCAGCAGGAGCAGAAGCGGTAGCTGCTGCAGGCATTGCACCCACCTGAGGCCCAGGGTCATCGAGGGGCCCAGGGAAAAGGGGAGTAAGAATGGGATGGGGACACCAGAGGGTCGGAAGTGGCGCAATGGGCTCAACAGTAGGGACAGGGGGCTGACTCTCAGTGGGCCACCTCTCGATCAGGCACTGAGTGTCTTTGAACGAGGGACCCCCAATCCCTACAAAAGCACACAAGCAACCACAGGGTTCATTTTCCAGTCCTCCCATGTGACAGATGCCCTGCCCACCACAGTAATTTCCCACTTAACCGCCTTAATTGGTGGCGCAAAGGCCACCCACAAGCCTGACTGCCCCAGCATTAATCGGGCAGAGCAGCAGGGTCCTCACTTTTTAAAAATAATCTTTATTGTCACAAGTAGACTTATATTAACACTGCAATGAAGTTACTGTGAAAAGCCCCTAGTCGCCCCATTCCGGCACCTGTTCGGGTACACAGAGGTAGAATTCAGAATGTCCAATTCACCTAACAGCACGTCTTTCGGGAATTGTGGGAGGAAACCGGAGCACCCGGAGAAAACCCACTCAGACACAGGGAAAGCGTGCAGACTTCGCACAGCCAGTGACCCAAGCCGGGCATTGAACCTGGGACCCTGGTGCTGTGGAGCAACAGTGCTAACCATTGTGCAACTGTGCCGCCCACTTTTTTCTTTGGCTCCCTCCCACCAAATGAAGTGCTCCCTCCATCTCCAAACCTGCCTCAGGGAGTGCATTAATACCACAAAACATGTTGATAAATAAACAAATACACATATATACTGAAATTTGAATCAGGGGGATAGAAATATGACAACTTCTTAAGCCCCCACATCCTTTTGCCGACCAACGGAATAAGCCTTGATCCTCTACTTAATTTTGACTATAAAAATGAGCACTTTGCAAGTGTAGCACATTCTGTTAATCACATGATGTTACCTGTATTGACAGGTAACAAATTGCTTTGTGGATATCACGGTGGCTAGCACTGCTGCCTCATTGCACCAGGGACCTGGGTTCAATTCCAGCCTTGGGTGACTGCTTGGAGTTTTCACGTTCTCCCTGTGTCCGAGTGGGTTTCCTTGGGGTGCTCCGGATTCCTCCCACAGTTCAAAGATGCGCTGGTTAGGTGGATTGGCCACGCTAAATTGCTCCTCTCCACTTGATGTAGTATATTCCATCCTTTCCAAATGTCATTGGTGATAAAATGGCCGCCCACAACAGCTCTTCAACTGGCAGCTTTACCAAAGTACAGCAGTAAAGCTAGCCAGTGAAGAACGAGCGTGGCACGGCCCAGTCTGCAAGCTTGACTACAAAACCAGCACTCCTGCAACATTCACTTGGAGATATTCTTCAATGGACAGTTGTCGTCTTCAATTCCACCTTCAAAGCTCAGGTGCTTTAAGCTTCGGTAGCCTTTCAAAAAAAATGAGATTCCAAAATGTGTTCAATATTTATAAATATGTGAAGACAGTGATCTAGTTAAATATAGGGAGGGACTGCCAAAGAAATTCAGGAATTGTGGGACTGCACAATAGGGCATCAGAGACTGTAGAAATGCACGACATAATGTGAGAGGCCAAGCAAGAATGAGGGAGACAAGGAACACTGCTTGATGGAGTTAGAAAGACTAAAAGAACTGCTAGGAATAGGACATGAGGGAAGGTTGTTATGGTGGTCCCTGATAAAATGAGAGAGATCTGGAGTATTGCACAAGTGAAACAGAGAAAAGGAGATGACAGAGTGAATGATAGAGTGGGAAGTTACCTGGGGAAATGAAAAAGATAGCAGGCAGGGGTTTAGGGTCTGGTGGGGGTGAGCATAAAAAAGGGTGTGAGGTAATACAGCATTCAGGCATGGCCTGTAGCAGGGAAAATAGACTGTTGAGAGAGACCAGCAGGACTGCCTGTGGGGATACCTGAGTTAATAAGGATGACGTGTGAGGCTGGGGAACAATTCAAAAAACTTGAGGGGGAGCACTTTCTGAGAGATTGGAGCTTTCTTGAGATTTAATGATCGCGTTGTGCTTAAGGGAGAGCACGACGTGGCCATTAGATCGTGGAAGAGGTCGAAAACGAGAACCGTGCCAGGCGCCAAGCGGTTTGCCATCCAAGTGGCCCACTCCTGTTGACGAAATCAGGAATCCGTCGTAGTGTGGCACGAAATCAATAATCACCACTTAAGGCCAATCTCAATACAATAAACGGGAGCGACCCCCTATCTAACGGCCTCCCATATAACCGCCTCTCCAGCAAGTGGTCACGTGGGTGCCGATTAGTAAACCTTTTTTAAAATGTGAAGCTGGCGGAAGGGCTGCCGTGGTGGTCCACGGACGTGAGTAAAGAGCCCAGGGGCACTCGAGTTGCTGCCCCGGTGTTTGGAGGAGGGAGGGCGGGTGCCTCGGGGGAGCCTGATGTGGTCTCTTCTTTGGCCCAAGTTTGCACGGGTAACCCTGTTCCTTATAGGGCCACACCACTGGGAAGATGGGAGAGAGACTTAGTGCGGGTACAGCCTTTAATAGGTTACAGCGACTACATCTCCATTTTTGAACAGCAGAGATTAAAAGATGCCTGAAGGAACTGCAGCATAAAAGGTTCTCTGATGCTTCCTTGGCAATAATGGGCGTGAAAAACAGGAAGCACAATAAAAGAAAGATTCAGTCGGTATGGAGGGAAATTGTGGAGCTATCAGTGCAACTTCCACTACCCCTTGAGTTGTCATTAAGTGCAATAATCTTTTAGTACAACCACGGTTTGCCAAGAAAATATTTGTCAACCCATACCTCTATCTGTGAATTTTCAGTCACCTTCTCATTGCTCATAATCTCTATTTGGGTATTGGGGAAACATATGCAAAGATCAACCTCTGCATCACTCATTTAACATTAAAACTCTTCAAGTCAAATAACCTGGCACCAGACCTTCTGCTAGTTTTCATGGACATCTTTTCAAGGAACAACGTACCTGCAGCCTTCATTATGAAGTACATGTTGGGACCAAAATGGACCTGAATGTCACTTACATTCCTTCAACAATGTCTTCCCTCCCACAAAGGTAGAATGCAACCGCTGAGAGAGAATTCCAAATGGGGGAGAAACATCATGACTAAAACCCCTAAATCTACATGAATTACAGACTCTAAGAATAATAGACAGATAACAGACAAACAAGAGAGGCTGAAGCAGGAAAAGACAAGTTTGCAGCAGAATATGAGCATCATCAGGGCAAGGCTCCTGATAAATGCTTCAATGCTTCATGTGCTTTCCCTTAGGAAGGGGAGTAGGCCATTCAGCCTCTGAGCCAATTAGACGCTGACTGATCTGTACCTTAACTCCATTTATCCACTTTGGTCCTATATCCTTCTAACACACTTGCCAAACAAATATCTGACAACATAAGTTAAATATCTGCTATGTTCCTAGCAGTGAATATCACCTCGTACACAACTAAACAAGCTCTTGTGTTTCACATGGTTGCTGTAAAGGAGAAACAAGTCACATCTCGAGACACAGCCTCTGCAACTTCCACATTTGCAACTCCTGTCACTTTACCAACTCTTTCATATCATCCACTTGCAAGCACCATCTCAAAGACACTCAGTCAGGAGGGAGCAGATAGTGAGTCAGAAAGACTTACACCACTTGAAGCACTTAGTACTATTGAGAATGAGGACCTGGGAGAGGAAGAAATGAAAAAAATGAAATTAAAATTGCTTATTGTCACAAGTAGGCTTCAAATGAAGTTACTGTGAAAAGCCCCTAGTCACCACATTCCGGCGCCTGTTTGGGGAGGCTGGTACGGGAATTGAACCGTGCTGCTGGCCTGCCTTGGTCTGTTTTCAAAGCCAGCGATTTAGCCCTGTGCTAAATCAGCCCCTGAAGAGATGTTGACTACCAAGTTGGGAAACTACAGTCCACAGCCAAGGAGCCTAGCTAAATCTCAGATTTAGCCCTCAAACAAGCTATGTTTATGAAGCATCAAAGTTATATAGAGAAGGTGGAATTGAATTACATGGATATCACTGAGATGATAGAGAAATGGAACAAGCTCGCTAACCACATTGCCACAATATTGCAAGCAGTTTCCCAAGACATGCAAAGATTTCTGTAGCATCAAGACACGAGGGGATGGCACTAAAAACCTTGATTGTTTCTGAAGTGAAAGCTACAATTGTGCAATAAATCTTTGAACAGATTAGCCTGAGACTATTCCATCAGTAACACTGCTGATCAGCAGCACTTTCAAACTGATGCTTTGCAAGAAATGGCCACAGTTGTCATTGCATCTTCAGAGAGTAACATCAAGTTCTTAAGACCCCCTTCAAAGTTTGCATAAGGGATCTTTAGACATGGGTCCATTTACAGGAGAAAGGCTGCTTGATCCCTCCAGGACAGCTGCTTCTTCCATGTAAGAGTCAGCCTCGAAGCTACAACGGAGCTTCCTAACTGTAGAAAGCCACCCATGTTGTGATTGAGAAGCACCTTCCAGAAGTAACAGAGTGGGGTATCAACAAATAAAACAGCTTGAACAAAGGGTTCACTTAGTGTTAAGTAATAGTTGGAGACAGGAGGGTAAATGGATTTTGGTCAATGTTACCGGCAAAAAATAAACTTTGACCTTCGATCATAGCACATACCATACCATAATGGAAAAAAATTGTAAAGTCACCATAGTCCCAGATGACAAGAGGTTGTTTTCCCCTTTGAGGGGACAGCTGACTGGTGGTGATTTAACCTGTGGATCACCACACCTCAGGCTAGCGGAAAGGTTGAGAAAGCAGGCCTTCATGAATAATCTCAGCCGATGTGGGAATTGAACCCACGCTGTTGACCTTGTTCTGCATCGCGAACCAGCTTTCCAACCAACTGAGCTGAACCAGCCCATATTTGAAAGGCATGTAAGGGGAAATAAACGGAACAAATTAAATCTATTGCAATTATTAGACAAATATACAGGTGAATAAAATCATCTGTATTGTAAAACAAATATGTGCAGAATGTGGAGTTCACATCAGCCATGATCTTATTGAATGGCGGAGCAGGTTCAAAGGGCTGAGTGGCCAACTCCTGTTCCTAATTCATTAGTCTGAATGCAAGTATGTACGATCTGAGGCGGCAATTGGAAAGGAATAGATAATACATTTACAATGTTACAAACCAATGCAACAGTTACACTAATTATATTTATAGTTGCAACACTTAAAAGTTGCTGGAAGCAAATTCGATACTAACTTTCAAAAGCAAATTGGATATATTGGATCCATGTTTTCCCATTCTTGTTAACACTCCTCAAGGAGTGGAGGTGGAGGCTTTCCTACCTTTGCCACCACCACTGATCTTCATTGCACCTTCTTCACCTTCCGGAACCAACAAACCTTTCTTCTCCTCCAGGTTAGGTGATACACAGCAAGCTGCAAATATTTATAGCTGCAACAGCTTTGTTGGAGATCCTCATTCATTTGTGCGGCAGAACCTCACCAGATTTGGTCAGAAACCTGAAATGAGATTTTAAAAAGCCTTCACGGATCTCTTTTTATCCACTACAACAGTGTTTGCAACAGTCTTACTACCATCAAAAACTATGATGTGGAGATGCCGGCGTTGGACTGGGACGGGCACAGTAAGAAGTCTTACAACACCAGGTTAAAGTGCAACAGGTTTGTTTCGATGTCACTAGCTTTCGGAGCGCTGCTCCTTCCTCAGGTGAAACTATGATTAGGAATTTCAGCGGGAACTGCGTGCTGGGGCCTTCTGGGAGGTGAGTATTTACTTTAAAAACACTTACCTGGTCCCGTTTCTGTTCTTTTCTGTTTTATTTTTTATTATTTTTTATAAATATAAGGCGGGAACCGGAAGTTCGACCCGCGGACTTCTGGGAAGGCCCCCCCCCCCCCCACCCCCCCACAAACCAATACATTCTGGTGGAGAGGAAACCCAAGACACTACACGTGTAGTGTCTCCCACCTGCCCTCCTCCTCTAACCTAATAATAAGACCCATTGGTGTGAGGTAAGTGCCATATTATATTAATATAATATTTTTAAATTTTTAAAATTTATTTATTAACCAGATCTTGGTTGGAAGTTAGAGGGATGGCAGGGAAGGGTGTGCAATGTTCCTCCTGCAGGATGTTTGAGGTGAGGGATGCCATTAGTGTCCCTGCTGATTTTACCTGCAGGAAGTGCAGCCATCTCCAGCTCCTCCAAGTCCGAGTTAGGGAACTGGAGCTGGAGTTGGATGAACTTCGGATCATTCGGGAGGCAGAGGGGGTCATAGATAGCAGCTTCAGGGAATTAGTTACACCAAAGATTGGAGATAGATGGATAACTGTAAGAGGTACTGGGAAGAAGCAGTCAGTGCAGGGATCCCCTGCGGTCGTTCCCCTGAGTAACAAGTATACCGCTTTGGATACTTGTGGGGGGGGCAACTTACCAGGGGTAAGCCATGGGGTATGGGCCTCTGGCACGGAGTCTGTCCCTGTTGCTCAGAAGGGAAGGGGGGAGAGGAGCAGAGCATTAGTAATTGGGGACTTGATAGTCAGGGGCACAGATAGGAGATTTTGTGGGAGCAAGAGAGACTCACATTTGGTATGTTGCCTTCCAGGTGCAAGGGTACGTGATGTCTCGGGTCGTGTATTCCCGGTCCTTAAGGGGGAGGGGGAGCAGCCCCAAGTCGTGGTCCACATTGGCACTAAAGACATAGGTAGGACAGGGGACAAGGATGTCAGGCAGGCTTTCAGGGAGCTAGGATGGAAGCTCAGAACGAGAACAAACAGAGTTGTTATCTCTGGGTTGTTGACCGTGCCACGTGATAATGAGATGAGGAATAGGGAGAGAGAGCAATGAAACACGTGGCTACAGGGATGGTGCAGGCGGGAGGGATTCAGATTTCTGGATAACTGGGGCTCTTTCTGGGGAAGGTGGGACCTCTACAGACAGGATGGTCTACATCTGAACCTGAGGGGCACAAATATCCTGGGGGGGAGATTTGTTAGTGCTCTTTGGGGGGGTTTAAACTAATGCAGCAGGGGCATGGGAACCTGGATTGTAGTTTTAGGGTACGAGAGATTGAGAGTATAAGAGGTCAGGAGCACAGATTTGACTTCGCAGGAGGGGGCCAGTGTTCAGGTAGGTGGTTTGAAGTGTGTCTACTTCAATGCCAGGAGTATACGAAATAAGGTAGGGGAACTGGCAGCATGGGTTGGTACCTGGGACTTCGATGTTGTGGCCATTTCGGAGACATGGATAGAGCAGGGACAGGAATGGTTGTTGCAGGTTCCGGGGTTTAGGTGTTTTAGTAAGCTCAGAGAAGGAGGCAAAAGAGGGGGTGGTGTGGCGCTGCTAGTCAAGAACAGTATTACGGTGGCGGAGAGGATGCTAGATGGGGACTCTTCTTCCGAGGTAGTATGGGCTGAGGTTAGAAACAGGAAAGGAGAGGTCACCCTGTTGGGAGTTTTCTATAGGCCTCCAAATAGTTCTAGGGATGTAGAGGAAAGGATGGTGAAGATGATTCTGGATATGAGCGAAAGTAACAGGGTAGTTATTATGGGAGACTTTAACTTTCCAAATATTGACTGGAAAAGATGTAGTTCGAGTACATTTGATGGGTCGTTTTTTGTACAATGTGTGCAGGAGGGTTTCCTGACACAATATGTTGACAGGCCAACAAGATGAGAGGCCACATTGGATTTGGTTTTGGGTAATGAACCAGGCCAGGTGTTAGATTTGGAGGTAGGTGAGCACTTTGGGGACAGTGACCACAATTCGGTGACATTTACGTTAGTGATGGAAAGGGATAAGTATACCCCGCAGTGCAAGAATTATAGCTGGGGGAAGGGCAATTATGATGCCATTAGACATGACTTGGGGGGGATAGGTTGGAGAAGTAGGCTGCAAGTGTTGGGCACACTGGATATGTGGAGCTTGTTCAAGGAACAGCTACTGCGTGTTCTTGATAAGTACGTACCGGTCAGGCAGTGAGGAAGGCGTCGAGCGAGGGAACCGTGGTTTACCAAAGAAGTGGAATCTCTTGTTAAGAGGAAGAAGGAGGCCTATGTGAAGATGAGGTGTGAAGTTTCAGTTGGGGCGCTTGATAGTTACAAGGTAGCGAGGAAGGATCTAAAGAGAGAGCTAAGACGAGCAAGGAGGGGACATGAGAAGTATTTGGCAGGTCGGATCAAGGAAAACCCAAAAGCTTTCTATAGGTATGTCAGGAATAAAAGAATGACTAGGGTAAGAGTAGGGCCAGTCAAGGAAAGGGATGGGAAGTTGTGTGTGGAGTCTAAAGTGATAGGCGAGATACTAAATGAATATTTTTCGTCAGTATTCACTCAGGAAAAAGAGAATGTTGTGGAGGAGAATGCTGAGACCCAGGCTATTAGAATAGATGGCATTGAGGTATGGAGGGAAGAGGTGTTGGCAATTTTGGACAGGCTGAAAATAGATAAGTCCCCGGGGCCTGATGGGATTTATCCCAGGATTCTCTGGGAAGCAAGGGAAGAGATTGCTGAGCCTTTGGCTTTGATTTTTATGTCATCATTGGCTACAGGAATAGTGCCAGAGGACTGGAGGATAGCAAATGTGGTTCCTTTGTTCAAGAAAGGGAGTAGAGACAACCCCGGCAACTATAGACCGGTGAGCCTCACGTCTGTTGTGGGTAAAGTCTTGGCGGGATTATGAGAGACAAGATTTATAATCATCTAGATAGTAATAATATGATTAGGGATAGTCAGCATGGCTTTGTGAAGGGTAGGTCATGCCTCACAAACCTTATCGAGTTCTTTGAGAAGGTGACTGAACAGGTAGACGAGGGTAGAGCAGTTGATGTGGTGTATATGGATTTCAGTAAAGCGTTTGATAAGGTTCCCCAGGTAGGCTATTGCAGAAAATACAGAGGCTGGGGATTGAGGGTGATTTAGAGATGTGGATCAGAAATTGGCTAGCTGAAAGAAGACAGAGGGTGGTGGTTGATGGGAAATGTTCAGAATGGAGTTCAGTTACAAGTGGCGTACCATAAGGATCTGTTCTGGGGCCGTTACTGTTTGTCATTTTTATAAATGACCTAGAGGGCGCAGAAGGGTGGGTGAGTAAATTTACAGACGACACTAAAGTCGGTGGTGTTGTCGACAGTGCGGAAGGATGTTGCAGGTTACAGAGGGACATAGATACGCTGCAGAGCTGGGCTGAGAGGTGGCAAATGAAGTTTAATGTAGAGAAGTGTGAGGTGATTCACTTTGGAAGGAATAACAGGAATGCGGAATATTTGGCTAATGGTAAAGTTCTTGGAAGTGTGGATGAGCAGAGGGATCTCAGTGTCCATGTACATAGATCCCTGAAAGTTGCCACCCAGGTTGATAGGGTTTTGAAGAAGGCCTATGGAGTGTTGGCCTTTATTGGTAGAGGGATTGAGTTCCGGAGTCATGAGGTCATGTTGCTGCTGTACAAAACTCTGGTACGGCTGCATTTGGAGTATTGCGTACAGTTCTGGTCACCTCATTATAGGAAGGACGTGGAAGCTTTGGAGCGGGTGCAGAGGAGATTTACCAGGATGTTGCCTGGTATGGAGGGAAAATCTTATGAGGAAAGGCTGATGGACTTGAGGTTGTTTTCGTTAGAGAGAAGAAGGTTAAGAGGAGACTTAATAGAGGCATACAAAATGATCAGGGGGTTAGATAGGGTGGACAGTGAGAGCCTTCTCCCGCGGATGGAAATGGCTAGCACGAGGGGACATAGCCTTAAACTGAGGGGTAATAGATATAGGACAGAGGTCAGAGGTAGGTTCTTTACGCAAAGAGTGGTGAGGCCGTGGAATGCACTACCTGCAACAGTAGTGAACTCGCCAACATTGAGGGCATTTAAAAGTTTATTGGATAAGCATATGGATGATAATGGCATAGTGTAGGTTAGATGGCTTTTGCTTTTTGACTTCCCATGTCGGTGCAACATCGTGGGCCGAAGGGCCTGTACTGCGCTGTATCGTTCTATGTTCTATCTGGAAGTGTAATTGAAGCCATGAGCACTAATATGGTAGAGAGTTGCATGATGGAAGTGTCAAGACAGCCCTTGTCATGTGATTGAAGAGTAAGGTGTTCGGGGTAAGGTGAAATGAAAGTTCATCCTGTTCATAAAAGAGCAGTTTGTGGTAACACACTCACGGCTCGAGCCAGAGAGTTGTGGTTAAGCTTCACTCCGGGTCTTGAGCATTTAACCTAAGCTACCCTTTTTGTGCAGTACTGAAGGAGGATTGCACTCTGGAAGGTTCCATCTTTTGGATGTCACGCTAAACTGAAGCTCCATTTACCCTCTCAGGTGGATGTAAAAGACCCCATAGTACTATTTCAAAGAAGAACAGGGGGCGCTCTCTCTGTGGTGAATATTTACCTTTCAACCCGCGTCATTAAAACAGCTTTGTTGGTTATTTATCGTATCCATGGTATCCATGTCTGATGAGGGATGTCAAGCACAGCATAAAGGCTAAACAAAAGCTGAAGACAGCATAAAGGCTAAAGAAAAAGAAAAAGCATACAAAGTGGCGAGGATTAGTGGGAAACCAGAGGATTGGGAAGCCTTTAAAAGCGAGCAGAGGACAACTAAAAAAACAATAAGCGGGGAGAAGATGAAGTATGAGTGCAAGTTAGCTGGTAATATAAAGGAAGATAGGAAGAGTTTTTTTCAATATATAAAAGGTAAGAGGAAGGCAAAAATAGACATTGGACCACTGGAAAATGTGGCTGGAGAAATAGTAATAGGACACAAAGAAATGGCAGACGAACTGAATAGTTACTTTGCATCAGTCTTCACATTGGAAGACACCAGTGGGATGCCAGAGCTCCAGGAGAACCAGGGGGCAGAGGTGAGTGCAGTGACCATTACTAAGGAGAAGTTTCTGGGGAAACTGAAAGGTCTGAAGGTGGATAAGTCACCTGGACTGAATGGACAATGCCCCACTGTCCTAAAAGAGATAGCTGAGGAAATTGTGGAGGCATTAGTGATGATCTTTCAGGAATCACTGAAGGCAGGAAGGGTCCCAGAGGACTGGAAAGTGGCTAATGTAACACCACTGTCTAAGAAGGGAGGGAGGCAGAAGACGGGAAATTATAGGCCGGTTAGCCTTACTTCGGTCATTGGTAAGATTTTAGAGTCTGTTATTAAAGATGAGATGGCGAAGCACTTGGGAGTGCATGGTAAAATAGGACTGAGTCAGCACGGCTTTGTCAAAGGGAGGTCGTGTCTGACAAATCTGTTAGAGTTCTTTGAGGAGGTACCAAGGAAATTAGGCAAAGGAGAACCAGTGGACATGATTTATTTAGATTTCCAGAAGGCCTTTGACAAGGTGACGCATAGGAGACTGTTAAATAAGTTAAAAGCCCATGGTGTTAAGGGTAAGATCCGGGCATGGATAGAGGATTGGCTGACTGGCAGAAGGCAGAGAGTGGGGATAAAGGGGTCTTTTTCAGGGTAGCAGACGGTAACTAGTGGTGTGTCTCAGGGGTCTGTGCTGGGACCACAACGTTTCACAATATACATTAATGATCTGGAAGAAGGTACTGAAGGCACTGTTGCTGAGTTTGCAGATGATACAAAGATCTGTAGAGGGACAGGTAGTATTGAGGAAGCAGGCGGGCTTCAGAAGGACTTGGACAAGCTAGGAGAGTGGGCAATGAAGTAGCAAATGAAATACAATGTGGAAAAGTGTGAGGTTATGCACTTTGGAAGGAGGAATTTAGGCATAGACTATTTTCTAAATGGGGAGATGCTTAGGAAAGCAGAAGCACAAAGGGACTTGGGAGTACTTGTTCATGATTCTCTTAAGGTTAATGTGCAGGTTCAGTCAGCAGTTAAGAAGGCAAATGCAATGTTAGCATTCGTGTCAAGAGGGCTAGAATACAAGAACAGGGATGTCCTTCTGAGGCTTTATAAGGCTCTGGTCAGACCCCAGTTGGAGTATTGTGAGCAGTTCTGGGCCCCGTATCTAAGGAAGGATGTGCTGGCTTTGGAAAGGGTCCAGAGGAGGTTCACAAGAATGATCCCTGGAATGAAGAACTTGTCGTATGAGGAACGTTTGAGAACTCTGGGTCTGTATTCGTTGGAGTTTAGAAGGATATGGGTGGATCTTATTGAAACTTACAAGATACTGCGAGGCCTGGATAGAGTGGACATGGAGAGGATGTTTCCACTTGTAGGAAAAACTAGAAACAGAGGACACCATCTCAGACTAAAGGGACGATCCTTTAAAACTGAGATGAGGAGGAATTTCTTCAGCCAGAGGGTGGTGAATCTATGGAACTCTTTGCCGCAGAAGACTGTGGAGGCCAAATCACGGAGTGTCTTTAAGGCAGAGATAGATAAGTTCTTGATTAATAAGGGGATCAAGGGTTATGGGGAGAAGGCAGGAGAATGGGGATGAGAAAATATCAGCCTGATTGAATGGCGGAGCAGATTCGATGGGCTGAGTGGCCTAATTCTGCTCCTATGTCTTATGATCTTATGGTATTTTTGTTCGTGGGCTTTCCTGTAAACTGTTGTATTTCCCTTCATCTAAAACAAGTAGCGGGTGTTTTCATTGGGTGTGAAGTCCTTTGGGCATTCTGAAGTTGTGAAAGGTAAATGCAAGCGGTTTCATTTTAATCTCTAAAATGGAGGAATTTGGCATATAGAGCTTTGAATGTTATATGCATTCCATCAATTGCCTCAGTGAAAACCCTGCTAGCCTGTAGAACTAGGTAACTTTACTTGTCTGGCTCCATTGGGAAGGATTTGAATTGTGCTGCCTTCCTGAACAGAGCATCAGTGACCTTCTTAATGCAATGATGATCTCCTGCCGAACAAATGTAGCAGCAAATGCTGCCTGTAAGGAATAAGTGGCAAATACATTCTATGATGTGGAGATGCTGGTGTTGGACTGGGGTGAGCACAGTAAGAAGTCTTAATACACCAGGTTAAAGTCCAACAGGTTTGTTTTGAATCACTAGCTTTCGGAGCACTGCTCCTTCCTCAGGTTTGAGGATTCGCCTGAGGAAGGAGCAGTGCTCCGAAAGCTAGTGATTCGAAACAAACCTGTTGGACTTTAACCTGGTGTTGTAAGACTTCTTACTGAAATAAATTATGGTTAGTGATGACTGTTCACCTGGTGGGAGCGACTGTAGGTCTTCAGCTAATAGTTGATTAATCATCCCTACATGAGGAAGTACAACCTACAGGAAGAATTGTAGCCTTCTGGGGCACTGGCATTAACCGTGGTGAGCAGGTATCTACAGGTAGGGAACAAATGTCTTCCCTGATGTCACACTTCAAGTGCCACCAATGTGGCCTCTTCCAACTCCTTCTCTTCATAGCAATAAAAGTATTGAAGAATTTCATGTTCTCAACCCAAAAGTATCTGTAGAACTGACTGAAAAGAGCAAAGCATGTCTGGACAGGAAAAACTAAACAGATTGTCAGACAAACAAAATAAGAGCAATCTTCAATTACAGCCTTCTCAATGCACTCTCCACCTCTGTGATGCCTTATCACCATTCATATAGTGATGATGATTTGTGATGGGTTCAAGACTGGTGATCTTTTGGAAGGATAATTCAAGGACAATATTGGACCAGTAGATTTAAGAGTGAGAACTTTTCCATCCCAGTGTAGTGTTTCCCACCCCAGAACTACAACAGGCACTAATTCAGAGGGTCATCCAGCTCAAACTGTCTTCCTTTCCGGAATGTAAGGGTATCTGGCATAGCAAAGATATGCAGGCTAGGTGGATTGGCCATGCTAAATTGCCCCTTAGTGTCCAAAGGTGTGCAGGTTAGGTGAAGTTATGGGGTGACGGGGATAGGGTGAGGGAGTGGGCCCATGTAGGGTGCTCTTTCAAAGGGGTTTTCCAGGCTCGATGGGCCAAATGGCCTCCTTTCTGCACTGTAGGGATTCCATGGACTTATGTACATATTCCAAAACCAATCTTGTCTCCCAAGAGCAGGGATTCCTGTGTTGCCCTTAACCCTCTTAAAATGGCAGAAGATGTCAAGACAACCTCTGCTGTCATATATACGGACCTGCAGGTTTCCGAGAGGCCCACCAGTAAAGAGAATCTTGACTGGGACTTCAGCTCTGATTTGCCTTCACTCTTCACAGAGCCAGTTTGTTTACATTATTAGTAGGTGGCAGATGCTCCTCTTTGGTGAGACCCATCAAACCTTCAGATAACCACTACTATTATTATCAAGTGGGAGACAGACAGGAAACTGACCAGCAACAGGAGAATGAGCCCCAACCCCAGGCTCTAATGGTTGCTGCCACATTATCTGTATTCACCACAGCACAGGCATTGCAACCTCCAGCCAAAATGCAAAGCTGCAAGTTGATGCTGGAACAAGGGTGAGCAACCGTCAACTCAACAGAGCACAGAGGTAGATAGGAATTAGGAGCGGAAGTAGGCGATTCATCACGGCGCCAAGGACCCGTGTTCGATCCCGGCCCCGGGCCACTGTCAGTCTGGAGTTTGCACGTTCCCCCCATGTCTGTGTGGGTCTCACCCCCACAACCCAAAGATGTGCAGGGAAGATGATTTGGCCACGCTAAATTGTCCCTTAATTGGGAAAATAAATTTAATTCAGACCTTCGAGCCTGCTTCGCCAATCAATCCGATCGGGACTGATCTCTTACTGGTCTCAAATCCACCTCCCTGACTGGTCCCCATATTCTTTTAACCCGTTTTTTTTATCAGAACACCTCAGTGAGGCAGAGTGACACAGGGAAGAACACAGTGCTATGATAAAATCAAATTAACAGAGAGACACCTTCAACTCTCGCGGTGGACCACATAGAAAGCGAAAAACTGGGTTCGTACCACGAATGAACAGAGTGAACACTCTCCCCGGAAGAATGAGACGAGCCGAGGATCGCCTCGCTCAAAGCAGATTAAAAAACGAGATCTGAAAGAATTGTCAAGCATCCATATGATCTGAATTTATGAAGCCAGTGACTGGAGGGTGGGGAGAGAAGGGAAGCACGATTGTAATGTAAATACATTGGGTAAAGACTCAGGGGCAGGTGTAGCATAGCCATATGGCTAACAGCTAACATCTTAAAGCTTGAAGGGGAGAAGGAACCAACCCTATTTCAGCCTTAGAGCTGTGGAGGAAATGTGATTACAGTTTAATGAGCCAGCCTGCTGAGCAGTCTTGTATAAGGACCTATTTAACATGGAATTGCTGCAAACGTTCCTAAACAAAGGGCTGAAGGCGGAACAATGGGCAGGCAGCTCCTGTGATCAGGAAGTAATTGAAAGAAGCATGTTTCACATTAAAGGATTTACATTACAAAGGAGGAATGGGAAGAATCAGAATATCCACAAGACAGGTACAGACTTCACGACCAAAAGGGTTGGGTGAGGGTAAGAGGCAAAGGGTGTCATGAGACATAGAGGGCTTGGAATATTCAAAAAGGGAAGCAGTATCAGCTACAGGAGGCGACATCTCATCAGAGAAGAGAAAAAAGAATCCTGCAGGAGGAACCAGCATGCAAGATGGACCCTGGGCCGAGATCCAGTGAAGACGCTTCGTAGGAAGAGCCTGATCAGCTCCACCTCATCGGGTAGTATCCATAAGTCCAAGCTATTGAATCTGATTCTTATTATTTATTAATAAACACTTGTTTATTAGTGGATACAATTAATGTGTGTTTATCCACAATTCCAGTTGAGCAGAGTGGGACTCTGACCCTGCACAGTAATATAAGAATATCTGGCACATCGCAAAGGTTAATGTGGGAGTGGGAAACAGTACGCCCCAGTGTGATATAAAGAGATACATGACCTGAAACTAGTCAGTTGTGGACTGGACAGTGACCTGTGTTGAGCAACCATGGAGTTAGCTCATAGCTTGGGCTATGCCTTGTTTATATGTATAGTTAGTGTTAGTGATAAGCACTTAATGTTAAACCAGACAAGACTCAGAATCTTTCTGTGAGACATACTGAACATACAACACTTTCAACAAGAAAAATGACTCTTCCAAAGAAAAGCCATATTGGATTTGAAACCTTGGAGGGCCGGGATTCTCCCCTACCCGGTGGGGCGGGGGTCCCGGCGGGATGGAGTGGCGTGAACCTGTCCGGCGTCGGGCCGCACCTTTAGGGGCCAAGCACTCACCGTGAGGGGCTAGACCCGTGCTGGAGTGGTTTCCGCTCCACCGGCTGGTGTGGAAGGCCTTTGGCGCCACGCCAGCCGGGGCCAAAATTACTTCGCCGAGCGGCGGAAGTCTGCGCATGCGCGGAAGCGTCAGTGGCCGCTGACGGGGGGGGGGGGGGTCTCTTACGCGCCAACCATCGCGGAGGCTGTGGCCGAGGCGGAGAGAAAAGAGTGCCCCCATGGCACAGGCCTGCCTGCGGATCGGTGGGCCCTGATCGCAGGCCTGGCCACCGTGGGGGCACCCCCCGGGGCCTGATCGCCCCGCACTCCCTCCAGGACCCCGGAGCCCGCCCGCGCCGCCTAGTCCCGCCGGTAAGAGAGGTGGTTTGATTCTCGCCGGCGGGACAGGCATGACAGCAGCGGGACTTCGGCCCATCGCGGGCCAGAGAATTGCCGGGGGGGCGCCGACCGGCGCGATCCCCGCCCCCGCCGAATATCCGGTGCCGGAGAACTCGGCAACCGGCGGGAGCGGGATTCACGCCAGCTCCCGCCGATTCTCCGACCCGGCGGGGGGGGGTCGGAGAATCCCGCCCCTTAACTCTGTTTCCCTCTCCAGAGACGCTACCGGACCTGCTGAGATTTTTCTGCACTTTCTGTTTTTATTTCAGATCTCCATAATCTGCAGTGTTTTGCTTCTGTGTCTTGCCAAACAAGAGGTAATGAATTTTTCTACCTTTCCCCCAATCTGAAAATTCACATAAATTTAACAACTCCAAGGGTATTTACCAAAATGAAAAGCAATCTTCGAATCCCACAGTATATATCCCACTGCCTGTAGAAGAATAAAGTGTTAAACGCCTCGCCAGCAAGTCTCACTATAAATATATTCATAACACAGAATACCACAGTGCAGAAAAGGCCCTTCGGCCCATCAAGTCTGCACCGACGCATGAAAGACCCTGACCTGCCCGCCGAATCCCACTTGTCCGCACTTGGACCATAGCCTTGCCCAATACTCACCCAGGTACTTTTTAAAGGATGTGAGGCATGCCGCCTCTACCACCCTCCCAGGCTGTGCATTCCAGATCATCATCACTCTCTGGGTAAAAAGGTATTTCCTCAAATCCCCCCTAAACCTCGTACCCCTCACTTAATAATAATAATCTTTATTAGTGTCACAAGTAGGCTTACATTAACACTGCAATAAAGTTATTGTGAAAATCTCCTAGTCGCCACACTCCGGCGCCTGCTCGGGTACACTGAGGGAGAGTTCAGAATGTCCAAATCACCTAACAGCATGTCTTTCGGGACTTGTGGGAGGAAACCGGAGCACCCGGAGGAAACCCCACAGACACGGGAGAAAGTGCAGACTCCGCGTAGACAGTGACCCAAGCCGGGAATCAAACCTGGGACCCTGGCACTGTGAAACAACAGTGCTAAGCACTGTGGTACTATGCTGCCCTTGGAACTTGGATCCCCTCATAACTGAACCTTCAACTAAGGGGAACAGCTGCTCCCTATCCACCCTGTCCATGCCCCTCATAATCTTGTACATCTCAATCAGGTCACCCCTCAATCTTCTCTGCTCCAGAGAAAACACCCAAGCCTATCCAGCCTCTCTTCATAACTTAAATGTTCCATCCCAGGCAACATCCTGGTGAATCGCCTCTGCACCCGCTCCAGTGCAATCACATCCTTCCTATAGTGTGGTGACCAGAACTGCACACAGTACTCCAGCTGTAGCCTCATCAAAGTTCTATACAACTCCATTATGACCTTCCTGCTTTTGTAATCTATGCCCCGATTGATAAAAGCGAGTGTCCCATATGCCTTTTTCACCACCCTATTAACCTGCCCTTCGGCCTTCAGAGATCCATGGACAAACATGCCAAGGTCCCTTAGTTCTTCGGAACTTCCCAGTGTCAGACCTTTCATAGTATACTTCCTTGTCAAATTACTTCTCCAAAGTGTATCATCTCACACTTTTCAGGGTTAAATTCCATCTGCCACTTATCCATCCATTTGACCAACCTGTCTATATCTTCCTGTAACCCGAGGCACTCAACCTCACTGTTAACCACCCGGCCAATCTTTGTGTCATCCACAAACTTACTGATCCTACCCCCCACATAGTCATCTATATTGTTTATATGAATGACAAACAATAGGGGGCACTTCATGGATTCCTGTGGTACGCCACTGGTCACAGGCTTCCAGACACCAAAGCAGCCATCTATCATCACCCTCTGTCTCCTTCCGCTAAGCCAATTATGAATCCACCTTATCGACCACACTGTATCCCATGTACATTTACCTTCTTATTTAGTCTCCCATGTGGGACCTTGTCAAAGGCTTTGCTGAAATCCATGTAAACTACATCAACAGCACTACCCTCATAAACACATTTGGTGAAAAATGCTGAAAAAATGCAATCACATTTATTAGGCATGACCTCCCTCTGACAAAGCCATGCTGACTATTCCTGATCAACCTTGCCTCTCCAAGTGGAGATAGATTCTCTCCTTCAGAATCTTCTCCAGTAGTTTCCCAACCACTGATGTGAGTCTCGCTGGTCTGTAGTTCCCTGGCTTGTCTCTACAACCTTTCTTAAATAGTGGGACCACATTAGCTGTTCTCCAGTCCCCTGGCGCCTCCCCGTGGACAGAGAGGAATTAAAAATTTGGGTCAGAGCCCCAGCAATCTCCTCCCTCACCTCCCACAGCAGCGTGGGATTCAATTCATCTGGGCCTGGAGATTTGTCCACTTTTAAGCCCACCAACATCTCCAATACGTTGTCACTCCCTCTGATAATTTGCTCAAGAACCTCACAGTCTCTCTCCTTGAGTTCTATATCTACCTCTTAATTCTCTTGGGAAATATTGGTTCAACACCCTGCCAATATCCTTTGGCTCCACCCACAGATGTTCCTGTTGGTCCCTAATGGGCCCTGCTCTTTCCCTGGTTATCCTCTTCCCATTGATTACTTATAGAATATCTTGGGATTTCCCCTACTTTTACCAGCCAGAGCTTTATCATATCCCTTCTTTTCTCTCCTAATTGATGTCTTAAGCTCCATCCTGCACTTTCTGTTCTTCACTAATGCCTCTGCAGACTTGCTCCCCTTACACTTGTTAAAAGCCTCTTTTCCTTCTCATCGTATCCTGAATGTCTCTGGTCATCCATGGTTCTCTGGGTTTGTTACACCTTCCTATTGTCCTAGAGGGAACATATTGGGCCCGTATCCTCCCCATTTTACCTTTGAATGCCCCCCACTGCTCTTCTGTAGATTTCCCCACAAGTAAATCTTTCCAGTTTACCTTGGCCCGATCCCACCTTATTTTGTTAACATCTACTCTCCCCCAATCCAAAACCTTTCTATTTCTTTGTCCATAACAAATTGAAATTGAACCATGTTGTGGTCGCTATCACCAAAATGCTCCCCACCAACACATCAACCACCTGTCTGGCTTCATTCCCCAGAATTAGGTCCAGCAGTGCACCATCTCTTGTTGGATCCTCTACATATTGAGCTAAAATGTTCTCCTGAACTCCACTCCTTCTAAGCCCTTAACATGATTGCTATCCCAATTAATTTGGGGAAAGTGGAAGTCACTTAATATAATTACCCTCGTATTATTTTTACACCCCTCCACGAATTGTGTACATATTTGCTCCTCAATTTCCCACTGAATATTTGTGGGTCTATAATAAACACCTCGGAACGCAGCTGTCCCTTTTTTATTCCTAAGATCTACCCACAAAACTTCATTTGATGCCCCCTCCAAGATATCATTTCTTCTTACTGCAATAACTGCCTCCTTAACTACTACTACTAATAATCCCTTTATTGTCACAAGTAGACTTACATTAACACTGCAATGAAGTTACTGTGAAAAGCCCCTAGTCACCACATTACGGCACCTGTTCGGGTACACAGAGGGAGAATTCAGAATTCTCAGCCGGTACGGGAATTGAACCCACGCTGCTGGCCTTGATCTGCATTACGAACCAGCTGTCTAGCCCACTGAGCTAAACGAGTCCTAATAATGCAATGCCTCCTCCTCTTTTATCCCCTCATCTGTCTTGCCTGAAGATTCTATACCCTGAGATGTTGAGCTGCCAATCCTGCTCTTCACTCAACCATGTCTCTGTGATAGCTATTATATCATAATTACACGTGTCAATCATCACCCTTAGCTCATCCGTTTTATGTTTAACACTCCTTGCATTAAAGTAGAGGCCATCCAGCCTTGTTTTACTCCCTTGAAACTTACTACTGCTGTATTCCCTCTGACATGATTGCTTTTCTATGTTATACTGTGTCCCTATTCTGCTATCAGACTTTGTCCCCTCCCCCTTCCAAACTAGTTTAAACTCTTCCCAACAGCAGTAGCAAACCCACCAGCAAGTATGTTAGTCCCACTTTGGTTTAGATGTAGACCGTCCCACTTATACAGGTCCCACCTGCCCCAAAAATGGTCCCAATGGTCCAGGAATCTAAAACCCTTCCTCCTGCACCAACTCTTAAATCATGCATTCATCTGTGCTATTCTCCTATTCTTGTACCCACGAGTACGTGGCACTGGGAGTAATCCAGAGATTACAACCTGAGAGGTCCTGTTCTTTAGTCTATTGCCTAACTCCCTGAATTCTTGATGCAAAATCTCATCCTTCTTTCTACCTGTGTCATTGGTACCGACATGTACCATGACCTCTGCCTTATCACCTCCCCCTTTAGGATGTCCTGCAGCCATTCAGTGGCATCCCGGACCAGCAAAGCAACATACCATCTTGGGAGTCTTTTTCATGACCACAGAAGTGCCTATCTGTGCCCCTGACTATGGATTCCCCTGTGACTATTGCTCTTCTGCTCTTTGACTCTCCCTGCTGAACAACAGCACCAGCCACTACTGTGGCCGCTGCTGTTATTTTCCCCCGATAGAGCATCTCCCCAACAGTATCCAAAATGGCATACTTGTTAAAGAGGAGGACAGACACAGGGGAATCCTGCACTGACTGCCTGCCCTTTCTAGCGGTCACCCATCTCTCTGTCTGCACCTTGATTGTGACCACGTCTCTATAACTCCTGTCCATGACGCTTTCTGCCATCTGCATGCTCTTAGTGCATCCAACCGCTGCTCCAACGGAACCATGTGGTCTGTGAGGACCTGCCATTAGGTACACGTCCTGCAGATGTAGTTATCCGGAACACTGGAAGCATCACTGACCTCCCACATATCACAGTTAGAGCATTGCACCCTGCTAATTGACATTTCTAGCTCTAATTAATTAATTATGTCAACTAATTAGTTATAAAATTTAGTACTGATCAATTAATCATGTCAAAATACTTATTAAATTTAGCACACATTAACCAATTACGTTAAAAAAAAACGTATTAAATTTAAGTTAAAATGAACTATATGGTCCTTTGCTCTAAATTTGTCTGATAAGTATTTTTGTTTTTTTATAAATTTAGAGCACCCAACTATTATTTTTTTCCAATTAAGGGGCAATTTAGTGTGGCCAATCCACCTAACTTGCACATATTTTTGGGTTGTGGGGGTGAAACCCTCGCAGACAGGGGGGGAATGTGTAAACTCCACACGGACAGTGACCAAGGGCCGAGGTTTGAACCCGGGTTCTCAGCGTCGTAGTCCCAGTGCTAATCACTGCACCACCGTACTGCCCTTGTCTGATAAATATTAAATGCAAAATATACATCTCCTAGTTATTCCTCTACTTAGCTAATTACTCTAGTTTTTTCAAATTTTGAACAGATTCCCAACCAGCCAATCAGTGGTTCTTCAGTCATCAATCTTTTCTCAGTTGCAGCTTCATGTCTAGCTTTCTCTTGTATCTATAAAATCTATGGGCGGGATTCTCCCTAACCCAGCGGGGCGGGGGGTCCCAGTGGGGCGGGGGGTCCCGGCGGGACGGAGTGGCGTGAACCACTCCGGCGTCGGGCCGTCCCAAAGGTGCGGAATCCTCCGCACCTTCAGGGGCTAGGCCCGCCCCGGAGTGGTTGGCGCCCTGCCGGCCGGCGGGATAGGGGCCTGGCGCCATGCCAACCGGCGGCGAAGGGCCTCTGCCGGCCGGCGCATGCGCGGGAGCGCCAGCGCGTGCTGGCGTCATCCCCGCGCATGCGCACAGGGATTCACTTCCGCATCGGCCATCGCGGAGGACCACAACGGCCGATGTGGAAGGAATAGAGTGCTCCCACGGCACAGGCCCGCCCGCGGATCGGTGGGCCCCGACCGCGGGCCAGGCCACCGTGGGGGCACCTCCCGGGGCAAGATCCCCCCGCGACCCCCCAGGAACCCCGGAGCCCACCCACGACGCCAGGTCCCGCCGGTAAGGGACTCTGATTTACGCCGGCGGGACCGGCTGCAGGTGGGCGGGACTTCGGCCCACCGTGGGCCGGAGAATTCGGGTGGCCCCAGCGCCCATTGTGTCGCGCCGGACCCCGCCATTCTCCGAGGCGGGCGGCGCGACTCACGCCAGGCCGGTTTTTGGGGGGACGGGAGAGTTGGGAGGACGGCGGGGGCGGGATTCACGCCGACCCCCGGCGATTCTCCCACCCGGCGGGGGGTCGGAGAATCCCGTTCCATATATCTGGGGCTGGTTTAGCAGAGTGGGCTAAACAGCTGGCTTGTAATGCAGAACAAGGCAGCAGGGTGGGTTCAATTCCCGTTACGGCCACCCCGAACAGGCACCGGAATGTGGTGACTAGGGGCTTTTCACAGTAACTTAACTGAAGCCTACTTGTGACAATAAGCAATTATTATTATTATTAAAATATCATTGGGCGGCACGGTGGCACAGTGGTTAGTACATCTCCAGGGACCCGGGTTCAAATCCAGCCTCGGGTGACTGTCTGTGTGGAGTTTGCACTTTCCCCCGTGTCTGATTGGGTTTCCTCTGGGTTCTGCAGTTTCCTCCTACAGTCCAAAGATGTGCAGGTTCGGTGGATTGGCCATGATAAATTGACCCTTAGTGTCCAACAAAGATTTGATGGGGTTACTGGGTTACCCCCAACCCCAAAGCCACAACTCACTAATAAGGGTGTCCCAGGCCCCCACCTCCACATCTGCGCAGGGCACCCCTGGCGCGAGCACCATCGTGGGAAAAATGCCAGCCTGACACCTAGGCAGTGCCAGGCTGACACACAGCTGGCATAGCCAAGGTGCCTGGGTATCACCAGCAGTGTCAGGATGCCACCCTGCCGAGAGAGCAAGCACCTGGGGGCATCCGATTCCCCGGAAGACCCCCATGAGTGCCATTCCGGCTGGCCCCCATTTGTGGAGACCAGCACTCAACGACGAAAGCCCGTGTTCTCCACTGTATTCACTCAACACTCAATGGCATTCAATGACTTCTGGAGTGTCTGTTCATTCTTCAGTTGCCCCTTGCAGCCATGGGACCATTTCCTTTTGTCATCTCCAATGAACTAAAGATTCTCTCCTATGAAATGGGCATTATATAGTCACTTTATTCCTTTCATAAACACTCATGGACTCCAGAACTGGATTGACACCAACTGTGTTCCTAGCATGTTAATTATGATGGTCACAAGTGCTTCAGCAGCTTCAGTACAAATACATTTTGCATGGCTGCTTTGCCAGTTGTGTTGTGTCTGGCCTCCAGGAAAACACAAAGCAAAGTTGCATGTTCCTGTTAATCTGCTAAACAGGAAGTAAAAATTAAATAGTTTAATGTACTCACAGCTCACTGAGAGAAATTTAACATACCCAAGAAGTCCACTGAATTCAGTGTAACTGATTCCAATGAAAATGAAACGGACAGTTAGATCATATGAAATATTTTAATTTACAATGTCCTTAATCCAGATTTTGAGCGTGCTTTGAAGGCAGTCTATTGCATTCTTGGGATGCTATTCCGTAACTACGTGCACATTTGCAAAATATGAAAACATTTTCCAATAACTAGTTCCTGAGGCTGAACTGGAATGGGACCCTTCTAATAAAGGGACAGAATTTTACTTGCGCTGTTTAATACACTAGGTTAATCCCAGAGTTGAGTGGGTTGGATTATGAGGAGAGGTTGAGTAGACTAGGACTATACTCCTATAGGCAGCACGGTAGCATTGTGGATAGCACAATTGCTTCACAGCTCCAGGGTCCCAGGTTCGATTCCGGCTTGGGTCACTGTCTGTGCGGAGTCTGCACGTTCTCCCTGTGTGTGCGTGGGTTTTCTCCGGGTGCTCCGGTTTCCTCCCACAGTCCAAAGATGTGCAGGTTAGGTGGATTGGCCATGATAAATTGCCCTTAGTGTCCAAAATTGCCCTTAGTGTTGGGTGGGGTTACTGGGTTATGGGGATAGGGTGGAGGTGTTGACCTTGGATCGGGTGCTCTTTCCAAGAGCCGGTGCAGACTTGATGGGCCGAATGGCCTCCTTCTGCACTGTAAATTCTATGAAATACTCGTTGGAATTTAGAAGGATGCGGGAGGATCTTATAGAAACATATAACATTATGAAGGGAATAGATAGGATAGATGCGGGCAGGTTGTTTCCACTGGTGGGTGAAAGCAGAACTAGAGGGCATAGCCTCAAAATAAGGGGAAGTAGATTTAGGACTGAGTTTAGGAAGAACTTCTTCACCCAAAGGGTTGTGAATCTATGGAATTTCCTGCCCAGTGAAGCAGTTGAGGCTCCTTCATTAAATGTTTTTAAGATAAAGATAGATAGTTTTTTGAAGAATAAAGGGATTAAGGGTTATGGTGCTTGAGCCGGAAAGTGGAGCTGAGTCCACAAAAGATCATCCATGATCTAATTGAATGGTGGAGCAGGCTCGAGGGGCCAGATGGCCTACTCCTGCTCCTAGTTTTTATGTTTCTGTCAATACTAACATAATTAACCAGCAAAAGTCTGTGATCTCTATCAGTGACAAAATCATGGGCTAGATATACTGTAAAAATAACCATTTTCAACACACACAGCAACTTCAGGCAAGGGCACATGCACAGTTAAAGGCAAAAATTCAAATGTTGCTGTCTGTAATGCGTAGCTCCTCCAACAGCTGTGCAAAAATGGCAACTTGTTGTCTGGTGCTCTGGTATTCATAGGCAGTTTGTGTACTGATGTCGTCGATATGGAATAAACTCACCACAGACCATCAGGACTTGTCCATTTAAGTCTAAGTACTCTTTTCTAATGGTGTGGTGAATCTCAGTCACTGCCAAACAACTCCTCTGGCACTGAAATTTAATTTTTACAAATGTGCAATTTCATTCAGCATCCTGGACTTTACCATTGACCAGAAACTGAACTGGAGTAGCCATGTAAATACTGAAGCTACATGAGCAGATCAAAGACTGGAAATCCTGCAGCAAGTAACTCAATTCCTTTCTCCCTTCCACCATCTACCAGTCCCAAGTCAGGAGTGTAATGGAATACTCTCCACTTGCCTGGATGAGTGCAGCTCCAACAACAGTCAAGACGCTCAACACCATCCAGGACAAAGTAGCCCACTTGATTGCTCCCCCTTCCACAAACATTCACTCCTTCCATCAGCGATGCTATGCACACTTAGTGTACCATCTACAAGATGCACTTCAGTAACTCACCAAGGTTGCTTAGGTAGCACCTTCCAAACCCACTACAATCTAGAACAGTCATTTTTAAAGTCAGGGTCCCGGCCCACGAGTGGGTCACGGGCTGGTGTCAGGATGGTCATGGGGCCTTCAGTCGCAGTGTTCCCAATCTTGGGAAGAAGTGCCCAAATGACATGACTTGCTTTTAAAAATGCCGGTCATCCCAGGTATGTGTGCCCCCTCAGCAGTGCGCAGGCCCGGAGCCCAGTCCTCCTGAAGTCAGTGCACTGACCCAGGAGCAGATTTTTAAAACAAATCGATGGAGTCTTCCTGCCTGGAGTGGCAGCAGACAGCACTGGCCGCGAAAGAGAATCCTCCATTTTGTAGCTGCCCTCAGTGCTGGTGTGAGCTCCAGGGCCTCTGGTGAACAACCCACGAAGAAGAAGCTGAAAACAGGAACTAAGCAGTATAAAGATGATTTCTTGAGTTATGGGGATAGACCTTAAGACCAGAAGACATAGGAGCAGAATTAGGCCACTCGGCCCCTCGTGTCTGCTCCGCCATTCAATCATGGCTGATATTTTCTAATTCCCATTTTCCTGCCTTCTCCCCATAACCATTGTTTCAATAAGATTCCACCACATCCTTCTAAACTCCAACGAGTACAGACCCAGAGTCCTCAACCGTTCCTCATACGACAAGTTCTTCATTCCAGGGATCATTCTTGTGAACCTCCTCTGCAACTTTTCCAAGGCCAGCACATCCTTCCTTAGATACGAGGCCCAAAACTGCTCACAATACTCCAAATGGGGTCTGACCAGAGACTTATACAGCCTCAGAAGGACATTTATGGTCTTATATTCTAGCTCTCTTGACTGCCATCTGAACCTACACATTAACCTTAAGAAGGACTCCCAAGTCCCTCTATGCTTCTGCTTTCCGAAGCATTTCCCCATTTAGAAAATAGTCTATGCCTAAATTCCTCCTTCCAAAGTGCAGAACCTCACACTTTTCCACATTGTATTTCATTTGCCACTTCATTGCCAACTCTCCTAGCTTGTCCAAAATCTTCTGCAGCCCCCTTGCTTCCTCAATACTACCTGTCCCTCTGCAGATCTTTGTATCATCTGCAAACTTCGCAACAGTGCCTTCAGTTCCTTCTTCCAGATCATTAATGTATAATGTGAAAAGCTGTGGTCCCAGCACTGACCCCTGAGGTACACCACTAGTCACCGGCTGCCATCCTGAAAAAGGTCTCTCTATCCCCACTCTTTGCCTTCTGCCAGTCAGCCAATCCTCTATCCATGCCAGGATCTTACCCTTAACATCATGGTCTCTTAACTTATTTAACAGTCTACTATGCGGCACCTTGTCAAAGGCCTTCTGGAAATCTAAATAAATCACGTCCTCTAGTTCTCCTTTGTCTAACTTCCTTGTTACCTCCTCAAAGAACTCTAACAGATTTGTCAGACATGGCCTCCCTTTGACACAGCCGTGCTGACTCAGTCCTATTTTACCATGCACTTCCAAGTACTTCGCGATCTCATCTTTAATAACAGACTCTATAAACTTACCAATGACTGAAGTCAGGCTAACCGGCCTATAATTTCCTGTCTTCTGCCTCCCTCTCTTCTTAAACAGTGGTGTTACATTAGCCACTTTCCGGTCCTCTGGGACCCTTCCAGCCTCCAGTGATTCCTTAAAGATCACCACCAATGCCTCCATGATTTCCTCAGCGACCTCTTTTAGGACTGTGGGGTGTAGACCCGTCCAGGTGACCTATCCACCTTCAGACCTTTCAGCTTCCCCCAGAACCGTCTCCTTAGTGATGGCCACTGCACTCACCTCTGCGCCCTGATTCTCCTGGAGCTCTGGCATCCCAATGGTGTCTTCCACCGTGAAGACTGATGCAAACTAACGATTCAGTTCATCTGCCATTTCTTTGTTTCCTATTCTTACTTCTCCAGCCACATATTCCAGTGGTCCAATGTCTATTTTTGCCTCTCTTTTACCTTTTATATATTGAAAGAAACTCTTCCTATCTTCTTTTATATTACTAGTTAACTTGCACTCGTATTTCATCTTCTTTCCCCTTATTGCTTTTTTAGTTGTCCTCTGCTCGCTTTTAAATGATTCCCAATCCTCTGGCTTCCCACTAATCCTTGCCACTTTGTATGCTTTATCTTTTGCTTTTATGCTGTACTTGACTTCCCTCATCAACCATGGATCCCTTGTCCTGCCCTTAGCATGTTTCCTCCTCCTTGGGATGAATTTCTGCTGTGCCTCCCGAATAACCCCCAAAACCCCTGCCGTTGCTGTTCCATTGTCTTCCCTGCTAGGCTCCTTTTCCAATCAACTCTGGCCAGCTCCTCCTTCATGTCTTTGTAGTTACCCTTATTTAATTGTAATACTGTCACATCTGACTCCAGCTTCTCCCTCCCAAACTGCAGGGTAAGTTCTATCATATAGTGGTAACTGCTCCCTAAGGGTTCCGTCACCTTAAGATTCCTAATCAAGTCTGCCTCATTACAGAATTGCCTGTTCCCTAGTGGGCTTTACCACAAGCTGTTCCAAAAAGCCACGGGCGTGATTCTCTGACCCTGCGCCGGGTTGGAGAATTGCCGGGAGGGGCGCGATTCACGTGACACTGCTCTGACGCCGGTCCGCCGATTCTTTAGTCACTGGAGAATCGGCGCCATTGGTGCCAGCCCAGCGCCGGTCAGAGGCCGCTCTACGCGGCCAGCCCAGGCGATTCTCCGCCCGCGAAGGGCACCAAGTGCCCGCCAAGATAGGCCGAGTCCCGCCGGCGCTGTTCACATGTAGTCCTACCCGGCGGGACCTTGCTGTTCATGTTGCGGGGGGCGACCTGGTTGGGTGGGGGGGGGGGGGGATCCGACCCCGGGGAGGGGGGTATCCACGGTGACCTGGCCCACGATCGGGGCGACCAATCGGCGGGCGGGCTTATCCTGGTGGGGGCCTGTGTTCCTCCGTGCTGGGCTTCTGTAGGTCTCCGCCATGTTGTGTCGGGGCCGGTGCGGAGAAGGCAACCCACGCGCATGCATGAACTCGCGCCGGCCTAGCATGCATGCGTGGACTCACGGCGCCCGTTCTGACACCCATATCGGCAGCTGGAGCAGCGTGAGGCTCTCCAGTGCCATTCTGGCCCCCTGTGCGGCGCAGGATCGCTGCTCCTACGGGCCTGTTGACGCCGGCATAAAACGCTCCGGCGTTTACGACGCCGTCAACAATTAGCCCCAGGATCAGAGGATCCTGCCCTATCTCTTAAACATTCCACAAATTCCTTTTCTTGGGATCCACTACCACCCTGATTTTCCCAGTCCACGTGCTTATTGAAGTCGCCTATGATTATTGTGATATTGCCTTTTTTACATGCTTTCTCTATCTCCTGATTTATTTTCTACCCTACATCCTGACTACTGCTAGGGGGCCTGTACATGACTCCGATCAGGGTCTTTTTACCTTTGCCAATTAATAAACCTTTGGTTTATTAATTGTGCCACTGCAAATCAGGATGCAAAGCTTGTGTGTGTCATATGCAGGGAAGTACTGGCAAATGTAAGATTAAAACCCTCAAAACTTCAAAGGCATTTTAAGACTAAGTTTGGCGAGTTTGAGAACAAACCTCTTTGATTTTTTTCAACGGATGCAGTGAGATCTTAAATAATCAACTGAAGTCCTTAGCAGAAATGTACCACTGAATGACAAAGAAAATGAGATCGTGAGGACCGACCAAGCTCACCTGTCACATTTAAGGTAAGCGAAAATGGTGGGTCATGAAGGTCGGGCGACATGCGTCGCGAAGGTCGGCCAGCGTGGGTCCCGAAGGATGGCCAGTTGGTAAAAATGGGTCTCGGGGAGAAAAGTTTGAAAAACACTGATCTAGAAGGGCTAGGCAGCGAATACCTGGGAACACCACCATCTGGAGCTTTCCCTCCAAGTCACTCACCATCCTGATTTGGAAATATATCACCGCTCCTTCATTGTCGCTGGGTCAAAATCCTGAAATTCCCTCCCCTACCGCATTGTGGGTGCACTTACACCTCAGGGACTACAGGTGTTGAAGAAGGAATCTCACCGCCACCTTCTCAAGGGCAATTATGGATGGGCACTAAATGCTGGCCTAACCACCGACTCTCACATCCCGTAAATGAATTTGAAAAATTCTTCAGATTTTAACTGTTGCCGAAAATGTCAAAAAAAATAAATGCATTTTTCTTTAATTTCTTCTTGTCCATTTGCTCTTTCTCTTAATCAGTCTTTTCTTTCCCTCTCTTTACTTCACTTTTTGTGCCAGATTTGACACTGAATTCACCTTTCTGTTCATTCACAACCGGGTGTGTTAGTGAGAAACACAGTTGTTTCCCCTAATCTCACATGTTCTGGATAGGCTATAGTGGGTGTTGTGCCATTTGGCTCTTCCGGGATTCAACGTCACATCAGTTAAAGAGGCAAGGGCAAACCCAACGAACATCAGGTGAGCTTGTTCCCCAGCTACAGTAAGTCCTGAGGCAGAGTGTGAGGGAGAGATTGGTATGGGCCAAATTCTGGCAGTAACAAGATACTGTGGGGTAAGTGTATCACAATCCTAATTTCTGAAATGAACTAAGCAGAAGAGAATCTCTTAGCAACCCATTTCAAATCACAACTTACTCCAGATAAATCTACAAGGAAAGAACAGAGAACAAAAATCCTTGAACCTCCACTGTTACCGAAGAAAATCCTTTCTTAACTGTCCAGAAAAATCATTACCTGCTTCCCTCGCCCATCAATTGCCTTTGGCAGTCAAAATGAACAGCACACAATTTCCACTGACAATTAGGCAAATGCCAGCCATCTGTCGGCTTCACAACTGTGTGACTCAGCACTCCCACAGATCCTCCTCGCAAGGTCAGCAGACAAATTAAATTTGCTCTAAATGATTTAAAACACTCCCCAAATAAAAGTGAAGCATCGAAAAATCGTGAAAAATTGAAACAATAAACACAGCGTGTCTCTGGTGCTGAGTGTCAACTCCTCTGCTTGAGCAAGTCCATAGCTTAAAACAATTTAAAATGCATATTTGCCAGAGCAAGGCAGAGACGCAACCTGAAAAGAAGTCACGCTGAAGACATTTCCCCGTTCCAGTGGTCTGGGCAGTCAAGTTCCCTCTTGAAAAAGAATTCTAAGAGTAAGATTCCCTCTCTGTTGTGGAGTTCCCACATTATGACAGAATTAATATTGTTGCATTCAGGTTAAACTGTTGGACGTATTGCTAAAGAAAATTGGAGCAAATCGGATTTGCTCACTAAAATAAAAGATTGAGATGAATCAATGTGCTTTGGTGTCTCTTTGGAGCGAGAGTATGATATGTGTAATATTGACTGCCGTCTCAATGTTGACCAAAAGGGTCAATCAAATCAGTATGGGAGTTGAGTGGTTATGTTACTCAACAATAATACAGAAGCCTGAATTTATAATCTAGATGCAGAGATGCTGGCGTTGGACTGGGGTGAGCACAGTAAGAAGTCTTACAACACCAGGTTAAAGTCCAACAGGTTTGTTTCGATATCACTAGCTTTCGGAGCTGCATAGAACCTTTTGCCGAGTCCATCAGGAAGGATCCGGGTATAAGGGGAGTGACGATCCCAGGCAGTGGAGGCATGCAAGTCAAGGCCTCCCTGTACATGGACGACGTTGCCGTCTTCTGCTCGGATCCTGCGTCTGTGCACAGGCTCTTGACCACCTGCGACCAGTTTGAACTGGCCTCGGGAGCCAAGGTAAACCGTGGCAAGAGCGAGGCCATGTTCTTTGGGAATTGGGCCGAACGGTCCTTTGTCCCCTTCACTGTCAGCTCAGATTACCTGAAGATGCTGGGGATATGGTTCGGAGCTGCTGGGGCGTGCACCAAAACCTGGGAGGAGCGCTTAGCAAAGGCAAGGCAGAAACTGGGCTGGTGGGAGCAACGCTCCCTCTCCATTGCGGACAAAACCCTGGTCATCAGGTGTGAGGTACTCTCGGTGCTACTGCACGTGGCGAAGGTCTGGCCCATAACCCGACCCTACGCTGCAGCAGTCACCCGAGCCATCTTCAAATTCATCTGGAGATCCAAGATGGACCGTGTCCGAAGGGACACCATGTACAAACCTCTGGAGAAGGGAGGGCGGAACGTACCCAACACCTCCCTCATCCTGTTGGCCACCTTTGTGTCCAGCTGCATCAAGCTGTGCGTGGACCCCCAGTATGCAAACACCAAGTGTCACTACATACTGAGGTTCTACCTGTCCCCGGTGTTACGAAGGATGGGCCTGGCCTCATTGCCGCGGAACGCTCCAAGTAGTTGAACCGTACCGTACCACCTGTCCTTCGTGGAAAAGTTTTTGAAGAAAAACACCTTTGACCACAAGGCAATGAAGCAGTGGTCAGCACGTAATGTCCTCGAGGCCCTCAGGGAAAAGGAGACCGTGGAGGACGTTGGATGGTTCCCTGAGCAGACTGCCAGAGTCATCTGGCAGAACGCCTCATCACCAGAACTTTTAAACAAGCACCAAGACCTAGCTTGGCTGGTGGTGACAAGGGCCCTCCCTGTCAGATTCTTCATGCACACCCGAAGGCTCAGCGCCAATGCACGCTGCCCTCGGAGTGGCTGTGGGGGAAATGAGGCGGTCACACACCTCCTTGTGGAATGTGCCTTTGCAAAGAAGGTCTGGAGAGAGATGCAGTGGTATTTGTCAAGGTTTATCCCGAACAGATCTGTGACACAGGACTCTGTGCTCTACGGACTGTTTCCAGGGACACACACCGAGACAAATATCAACTACTGCTGGAAGGTCATCAACTCGGTGAAAGACGCTCTTTGGTCTGCCCGAAACTTGCTGATCTTCCAGTGCAAAGAATTGTCCTCGACCGAGTGTTGCAGACTGGCACATTCCAAGGTCCAGGACTACGTGCTGAGGGACGCACTCAAGCTTGGGGCAGCTGCCGCCAAGGCGTAATGGGGAAAGATCACTGTGTAAGGTCTTTCCAGCAAATGTACACCGAGGGGTGGGTAACAGTGTAAACCCCCCTCGGTCTGGGCCACCAACACTCCAATGTATAAAACAAACATGACAATGTAAATATTTAAGAAGGAATTGAAACGTAAAGACTGATATGTATATAATATCAAAATTGAATGGAAGAAAGTCAAGGCAATGTGTAACTCTGCCGGAAATGTACAGTCAAGACAATTTGAAATGTTTCTGTAATGCTTATGATAAATTTTATGAATAAAGTATATTTTTTGAAAAAAAAAACTCGTGGGGATCTTCAAGGGCATCGGTAAGGGCACTGCCAAGGTGCCCAGGACATGCTGACAGGGGCACTGCCCGGTTGGTATATTTTGCGCGTGCACGATCAGCCCAGGGTTGCTCGGTGTGGATGTTGGGGAGTGGCTGGGGGACCCTCCCATATTGCGTTCAGGCGAGGGGGAGGGAGGTCGGGGTTTTATTTGTGGCCCTGGAGATCATTACGCCAATTTAAAATACCGTCCCAATCTCTTGCTACGACAGGAAGTTCCGACGAGTGGAGCTCCCCATGTAAAAAAAGGGCTAGTGTGGCCATGGCCATGCGTTCCCCATTCGGGACCCTTATTCAAAGCGAGTCACGTTGAATAGCCATGTGTGTCTCGGCATTGAGAGTGCCGGCAAACACGTGGCCAAACGTGCTCGCTCTGGAACTTTGTTCCTTTTTGGGAAGATCACGCCCTAGAGTTCGAATTCCACCATGGTAGTTTGTGAATTTGAATTTCAGTCCCACAGAATCACAGAATTGGTACAGTGCTGAAAGATCTTGGGCGTCATTCTCCGACCCACCGCCGGGTCGGAGAATGGCCGTAGGCCGCCGTGAATCCCGCCCCCGCCCCCGCCGAAGTCTCCGGTACCGGAGATTGGGCGGGGGCGGGAATTGGGCCGCGCCGGTTGGCGGGACCCCCCGCTGGATTCTCCGGCCCGGATGGGCCGAAGTCCCGCCCAGAAATTGCCTGTCCCGCCGGCGTAAATCAAACCTGGTATTTACCGGCGGGACCAGGCGGCGTGGGCGGGCTCCAGGGTCCTGGGGGGGGGGCACGGGACGATCTGACCCCGGGGGGTGCCCCCACGGTGGCCTGGCCCGCGATCGGGGCCCACCGATCCGCGGGTGGGCCTGTGCCGTGGGGGCACTCTTTCCCTTCCGCCTCCGCCACGGCCTCCACCATGGCGGAGGCGGAAGAGACTCTCCCCACTGCGCATGCGTGGGAAACTGACAGCGGCCGCTGACGCTCCCGCGCATGCGCCGGGAAACTGTCAGCGGCCGCTGACGCTCCCGCGCATGCGCCGCATTTCCGCGCCAGCTGGCGGGGCAACAAACGCCATTTCCGCCAGCTGGCGGGGCGGAAATCCCTCCGGCGTCGGCCTTGCCCCTCAATGTTGGGGCTAGGCCGCCATAGATGCGGAGCATTCCGCACCTTTGGGCCGGCGCGATGCCCATCTGATTGGCACCGTGTTTGGCGCCAGTCGGCGGACATCGCGCCGTTGGGGGAGAATTTCGCCCCATGTTTGCATCTGCTGTCCAAATGAGCTTAGTGTCATTCTCCCAACTTCTCCCCGTAACCCTGAACATTCATCCTTTTCATATCAGTTTAATTTCGTCTCAATCTTCTTTGCTCCAAGGAAAACACCCCTAACTTCTCCAATCCCTTCATACCTGAAGCTTTTTGTACTCTATATCCCTATTAATAAATAATAGTACATTGTAAGCTTTATTAACCGCTCTCTCAACCTGTCCTGTCACCTTCAATGACTTATATGCCCAGGTCTCTCTGCTCCTGCACCTCCTTTAGAATTGTGCCCTTTATTTCACATTGTCTGTTCATGTTCTGCCTACCTAAATAAATCACCTCACATTTCTCCATATTGAACTTCTTCTGCCAACAGTCCACCCATTCCACCAACTTGTCTATATCCTTTTGAGGTTCTGCACTATCTTCCTCACATCACAATGCTTCCCAGTTTCATATCATCTGCAGACTTTGAAATTGTGCCCCCCTACACCGAGGTCTAGATAATTAATATATATATTAGGAAAAGCAAGAGTCCCAACACTGTCCCCTGAGAAACTTCACCACAAACCTTCGTCCAGCCCAAAAAACAAGCATTAACCACTACTCTGTTTCCCATCACTCAGCCAATTTCATATCCATGTTGTTACTGACCCTTTTATTCCTTTGATCACATGTCTGTTGTGAGACACTGATCATATGCCTTTTGGAATTCCATGTTCAGCGCATCAGCTGCATTGCCCTCATCAATCCTCTCTGTTACCTCATCAAAAACCTCCATGGGACCTCTGGAGGAGACCGAGATAGGTCATCCACTTGGCACTTCTGTCTGCAGATTGTTGCGAATGCCTCAAGCCTCGTCTTTTGCACAGATGTGCTGGGCTCCTCTATCACTGAGGATGGGGATATTTGTGGAGCCTCCTGCTCCACTGAGTTGTTCAATTATCTACCACCATTCATGACTGGATGTGGCAGGACTGCAGAGCTTAGATATGAGGTGTTTCTTGTGGAATCGCGTAGCTCTATCAATCACTTGCTGCTTATGCTTTTTGGCTTGCAAGTAGTCCTGTGTTGTAGCTTCACCAGGTTGGCACCTCATTTATTGGGATGCCTGGTGCTGCTCGTGGCATGCCCTCCTACACTCTTCATTGAACCAGTGTTGGTCCCCTGGCTTGGTGGTAATGGTTGAGTGGGGGATTTGCCAGACCATGAGGTTGTGGCTGAGTACAATTCTGTTGCTGCTGATGGTGCACATCACCTCATGAATGCCCAGTCTTGAGTGGCTAGATCCATTCTAAATCTGTCCCATTTAACACAATGGTAGCGCCACACAACACAATGGAGGGTATCCTCAATGAGAAGACGGTACTTTGTCTCCACAAGGCCTGTGAGGTGGTGACCGATATTGTCATGGACAGATGCATCTGCGGCGGCATGTTGGCGAGGATGAGGTCTGGTATGATTTTCCCTCTTGTTGGTTCCCTCACCACCTGTTGCAGATTTATTCAAGCAGTTATGTCCTTTAGGACCCAGCCAGCTCGGTCAGTGGTGGTACTACCAAGCCACTCTAGGTGATGGACACTGAAATTCCCCCACCCAGAGTACATTCAGTGCCCTTGCCACCCTAAGTGCTTCCTTCAATTGGTGTTCAACATGGAGGAGTACTGATTTACCAGTTGAGGGTGGACAGTACATGGTAGTCAAAAGGAGGTTACCATGCCGATGTTTAACCTAAAGCCATGAGGCTTCATGGGGTCCAGAGTTAATGTTGAGGACACCCAGGACAGTATACCACACCACCGCTGCTGGGTCTGTTCTGCCAGGATTACTAGCCTCTGACTTGCTCTGTAGTGACATTATTTATATAGCTAAACTTACAGTTAAGTTTCTGGTCAATGGCAGTCCCCAGAATGTTGTAGTAGGGATTTCACTGATGGTAATGCTATTGAATGTCAAGGGGCGATTGTTAGATTCTCTCTTCTTGGAAGATGGTCATGGCCTGGCCCTTCTGTGACGCAAATGTAACTTGCCACTCGTCAGTCCAAGCCTGGAAATTACCCAGGTTGTGCTGCATTTGGACATGGACTGCCTCAGTATCTGAGGAGAATAATGTTGAACATTGTGCAACCCTCAGTAAATGTGCAATCCTCAGTGAACATCCCCACTTCTGACCTTATGATGGAAGGAAGGACATTGATGAAGCAACTGAAGACGGTTAGGACGAGGAACTCCTGCAGTGATGTCTTGGAACTGAGGTGATTGACCTCCATCAACCACAACCTTGCAAGGCAGGTATGACTCCAACCAGCAGAGAGCTTACCCCCTGATTCCTATTGACTCTAGTTTAGCTAGACCTCCTTTGACACCACATTTGGTCAAATGCAACCTTGGTGTCAAGGGCAGTCACTCTCATCTCATCTCTGGTGTTCAGCTCTTTTGTCCATGTTTGAACAAAGTTTGTATCAGTGAGCAAGTTAGTGCTAAGTAAGTGCCACTTGATAGCCCTTTTGATGACCCCTTCCATCACCTTATTGATGATTAAGGGTACAGTAGTACATAGGGACAGAGGGAAAATAGGAGTGAAAAATTATGTGCACAATTCTCCCATCCCACCCATGATTGGTTTGGTGGTGGGTGGGAGCGGAGAATCTAGCAGGAGCGAAACGCCCTGGCATAAAATCACGTTGCAATTCTCAAAATGGAGGGTTAATGTTGGGTCAGTCTTCCCACTGGCTGGTGGTGTGAACACCATTTGCATCTCATGAGTACTTATTAAAACAGCTGGCCGTCAGCAGCCTGTCAGGCTTTTCACCTCGTGTTATTCCAACATGAAATTACCTCGGTCTAAAACCCGATTGCTAATGATTGATTTGCACAAGGTGGTCCTCAGTTCTCAAGAGGTGAGTGCAACAACTATCTGCCATAGTGCTGCACTGCTCCACATGTGCTGCTTACCATTCTGCTGGGGCAGACTGGTTCCTGTCTTCCATCTCCATGCCGAGCTAATATTCATGGACAGCACCCTGTTACTGGACCTCCCACAGGCTCTCCAGTGGCACCAACCCGGTTCAGTACTGCTCTTGGGGAGCACAGGGGTTTCCTTCTCCCTGGTGCCGTACGTCAGTGTCTATCTGGACAGCACTGTGCTGTGGGACTCATGGAGCCACCACAACAAAGGTCCGAAGTTTAACTGCTGGTGGAGTGCGAGGTGAGGCAAGGGAGGGGGAGGGATTGGCCTGACAAAGCAAAGGGGAGGGCAATGTGGAAGGAGGGTGAGGACTCAGGCAGAGGGGCAGGGAGTTGGATGAAGAAGGTGAACAATGAAGGCAGAGGCAAGACAAAGGGGAGAAAAGCTGGACCCCGACAAGCCTGCATGAAAAGCTCACAAACTAGAGGGCAGAAGGAATACCACATTGTTTACTGGACGGGGTTGCATGAAGACTCCAGTGGGAAGAAGTCCAAGTGGGGCTTGGGTATCTCGCAGGTGATGGATCTGTGGGAGGGTGGTTGAATTGAGGAACAGACTTCCATTCAAGGTTGCTAGCCTTTTCCCTCTGGGTTGCTGATATCCTGCACGGTCTGATGAAGACAGGTGGACTGGAGAGAATGATATGAATGTGCTGGACTGATATTTAGATATGGTGCCGGCATCTTTCAACGTGCCAGCTGAAGGCGGGCATACAAATCTGCTGCTCACCCGCCAGGTGACTCAGAGGGGAACTCGACTGAACATAATTAATGAGGTTCCAAGTGCAGAATGTGGCACGGGATCCCGCCATTTCGGTCACTGCCGGAGCAGTCTGCCACCACACTTAGGGCGGGATTCTCTGATCCTGAGGCTAAGTGTTGATGCCGTCGGAAACGCCGTTGCGTTTCCCGACGACGTCAAAATGGCCTCAGGATCAGCAATTCTGGCCCCTACAGGGGGCCAGCACGGCACTGGAGTGACCCTCGCTGCTCCAGCTGCTGATCCCGGTGTCAACTGGGCACCCGCATGCGCAGTGGCACTCGCGCCAACGTGCACATGCGCAGTGGCTCCCTTCTCCGTGCCGACCCCGACGCAACATGCATAGGGCTACAGCGGCCGGCGCGGAAGAAAGGAGACCCCCAGCCCGAGAGGCCGGCCCGCCGATCGGTGGGCCCCGATCGCGGGCTAGGCCACAATGGAGGCCCCCCCCCCAGGTCGGACCCCCCCCCCCCGCCCCTGGACCCTACCACGCCGAGGTCCCGCCGACGAAGAGCAGGTTAGAACGGCGTCGGCAGGACTCGGGTTTTTTGTTCCCGCCGCTCGGCCCATCCAGGGCCGAGAATCACCGGGGGGTCCCCATAGAGCGGCCCCCGATCGGCACTGCGCCGACCGCGTCGGGGGCGTGGCACGATTCACGCCGGTTGCGGCGATTCTCCGGCCCGGCCCCGGGGTGAGAGAATCTCACCCTTAGTTTCAGAATGGGAGAATTTCATCCTGTGTTACTTCGCCAAGAAATAGCTTCTGTGTCGAAGGCTGTCCAAAATGAATAGCATATCATAGAATCCCTACAGTGCAGAAGGAGGCCATTCAGCCCATCGAGTCTGCACCGACCTTTCGAAAGAGCACTCTACGCATGTCCACTCACCCATCCACCCAACTCTAACCCTATAAACTAATCCCACAGCCCTGGACACGAAGGGCCAAATTTATCATGGCCAATCCACCTAACCCATACATCTTTGGACTGTCGGAGGAAACCGGAGCACCCGGAGGAAACCCATGCAGACACGGGACGGACGTACAAACGCCACACAGTCACCCAAGGCAGGAATTGAACACGTGTCCCTGGCGCTGTGAGGCAGCAGTGCAAACCACTGTGCAACCGTGCTGCCCATATGACCTTGAACTTGGTGCAGTTCTCCAGTTGCCAACTATGAAGCAGAAATTTACAGTGTGATGACTGGTTTCTCAAGCCAATCCTCTTACCCAGATTACAGCACAAATTACAACCCCACATAGGCTACCTTTTCCAACTATAGCGTCATAGAGGTTTACAGCATGAAAACAGGCCCTTCAGCCCAAGTTTTTATCACTAAGCTAGAGCCGATTGCCCGCATTTGGCCCATATCCCTCTGACGAATGTGAGCTAAAATAGTTACTTTAGAGATATTAGTTAATGTAATGTAGAAATAAGCCACTTTGATTCTGGTTAGTTCAGAGACAAAGGATGTTAGACCGCATGGGGAAAGCAGGAAGAGGTGTGTCTACGAGAGTGATGCTGGATTGATAGGGGCCAGAGGAAGGGATTGGAAGTGAGCCAATCAGAATAGATCAAACAGGTCAGGAGGGATATAGGCTGACCTATGGGCGTCGGGTATGTGAAACTTGATACCATTTGAATTGATTTGCAGAGATCCCTTTGTCTCTTTGTTCATTCGCTTTCTGGGATGTAGGAGACTGGATGTCTCTTATGTTTCTGTGAAATGAATCAAGCTTGCAAGCTGAATAAAATAACTAATGTTATACCTGCAAATCCATCTCGACTTTTATTGAGGCCAGACCGACGGATAAAGAAATTTGGGATTCAACACCTCTCGACCCATCTTTCGCGTATAACTGTCTAAATGCTTTTTAAAAGGCAAAATTGTACCCTGCTATTGCCTCTGGCAACTCGTCCCAGATGCTCACCACCCTCTGTGTGAAAATGTTGCCCCTCTGGATCCTTTTGTATGTCTCCCTCCTCACCTTAAACCTATGCCCTCTAGTTTTAGACTCCTCTACGTTTGGAAGAAGATATTGACTATCTTCCTTATCTATGCTCCTCATTATTTTATAGACCTCTATAAGATCACCCCTAAGCCTCCTACGCTTCAGGGAAAAAAGTCCCAGCCTATCCAGCCTCTCCTTATAACTCAGAGCATCAAGTCTCAGTAGCATCTTAGTAAATATTTTCTGCACTCTTTCTAGTTTAATAATATCCTTCCTATAATAGGGTGACCAGAACTGTACACAGTATTCCACGTTTGGCCTTATTAATGTCTTGTACAACTTCAGCAAGACGTCCCAACTCCTGTATTCAAAGTTCTGAACAATGAAACCAAGCATGCCGAATGCCTTCACCACCCTGTCCACCTGTGACTCCACTTTCAAGGAGCTATGAATCTGTACTCCAAGATCTCTTTGTTCTATAACTCTCCCCAACTCCCTACCATTAACTGAGTAGGTCCTGCCCTGATTTGATCTATCAAAAGTCTAGGGCATTACTACACCAAGAGAAGGTTTGTGAAGTTTTTCTCTACAGCATTACTCTGACCACATGTAAGCTGAAAAGACATATCCAAGGACTAGAAACTCAGTGGACAATTGAAACAGTAGGGTGCCAATTATGGTTGGACATAGTCCTGGAGGTATCATCATGACCTGACCTGCCTACATTCTTGTCATTTGTCAACCATCCTTACAGTGCCCAGCCCCCCACGTTCAGTCACTGGTCGATCAACGTGCCCATCCTCATGATGTCGCTACCCCACACTCCTGCTATTGGTCTACCAATCATTGCAGCGTCCTGTCTTCCTATAGCCAACCACGAAATGAACAAACTCTTAATTATGCAAATTGGATGATTCTAGTTTGAATGTATTTTTATTCAAATTTTTAACATTTGAAAAACATTACAACACAAAAATAAACCCAACACAACACCCCCCACCCCAATCCACCTCCCCCACCTTAACAGTTGACAGTAACTAGTTCCCTAAAATACAGAATAAATATTCTCCATCTCTTGTTGAACCCCTAATATGCCCCTCTTAGGGAAAACCTCACCTTCTCTAAATGCAGGAACTCCATTAGATCCCCCAACCACGAGGGCGGCATGGTGGCGCAGTGGTTAGCGCTGCTGCCTCAGGGCGTTGAGGCCCCGGGTTCAATCCCGGCCCGGGTCACTGTCCGTGTGGAATTTGCACATTCTCCCCTTCTCTGCGTGGGTCTCACCCCCACAGTACAAAAAGATGTGCAGGGTAGGTGGATTGGCCACGCTGAATTGCCCCTTAATTGGAAAAAAAACTATTGGATTCTCTAAACTTATATTTTAAAAAAATCCCCCAGCCACACCGAGCACAGGATGGAGAAGCTGACCCCCACTCCAACAAAACCCGACTGTGAGCGATCAGCGAGGCGAAAGCTAAAACATCTGCCCTGCTTCCGCCTACAACTCTGGCAGATCTGACAACCCGAATATGGCCCCCAGGGGACTAGGCTCCAGGTCCACATCATTTCTTCCGGACATTAGGGTGACTGCTGCTTCACAAAAATGTGAGCCATACAAGTTAGTTCCAAAATTGCTCAGGGAAGATGCGAAGAAAGGGTAGAATGGTGGCACAATGATTAGCACTACTGCCTCACAGCGCCAGGAACCCAGGTTCGATTTCAGCCTTGGGTGACTGTCTGTGTGGAGTTTGCACATTCTCCCCATGTCAGGGTGGAAATGTAAATTGCTAAGTGGCATAAGTTTAAGGTCCGAGGAACAAAGTTTAGAGGAAATGTACGAGGCAAGTCTTTTTACACAGAGGGTGGTGAGTGCCTGGAACTCACTGCTGGGGGAGGTGGTGGAAGCAGGTACAATAGCGGCGTTTGAGAGGTTTCTTTACAAATACATGAAAAGGATGTGAATAGAGGAATACAGACCCTGGAAGTGCAGAAGGTTTTAGTTTAGGCATCATGATCGGCGCAGGCTTGGAGGGCCAAAGGGCCTGTTCCTGTTCTGTACTGTTCTTTAATAAAAGCAAATTACTGCGGATGCTAGAATCTGAAATCAAAAGTGAAAATGCTGGAAAATCCCAACAGGTCTGGCAGCATCTGTAGTGAGAGAAAAGAGCTAAGGTTTCTGATGCGACCATCAATTCACACGAGACAGAGAGTTGAAGTGGACAGTGGCTTTAATCTAGGGGCGGAACCCACAAGGGCACCAACATGATACAATCAGTGCAGTACAATGGTCAATAGATGGAGCCCTCATGGGCAACAGCATGGTACAATGTAGTACAGTGGTGAATGGTTACTATAATACGTTCACCGCATTCACGCCCTGTTAAAAAAGTGAAGTCCGGCGGGAGTGAAGGGCTCACAGGTTCAGTTTGTCCGGCACTCTGATCGTGCGCTGCGATCGCCTGGGCTCTGGTTTCGCAGCGGGCACAGGTGTCGAACTCGTCGGTGTGAGCATGGGTGGTGAACTCATCGATGCGGGCACAGGTGTGGACTCCGGGAGCGTGTCTTCAGGAGCTTCATTCCTGTAGGTCAGCGAAGGGGGAAGGGGGTATGGGGGGGGGGGTTTCCGGGGGAGTGTGGAAGACATGCAGGGGCGGGGACGCTGTTCGGTGTAGGTTGGGGGGGGGGGGTAGGTTGGGGTGATGGTAGGGGATCCTGCGGGTGCCAGGTCCCGGAGGGAGACCGTATCCTGTCGGCCGTCGGGTTGCTCTACGTATGCGTACTGGGGGTTGGTGTGAAGGAGCTGGACCCTCTCGACCAGGGGGTCGGACTTATGACTCCTTACGTGTTTGCGGAGTAGGACGGTGCCGGAGGTGGATTTCCGTGTCTGGGTGAACGAAGCTCTCTGTGCTCCCGGAATCAAACAGGCAAGGTGTTTCGTGTCCATTGGCCCGGACAGTCATCATGGAGTTCCGGAGGTGCTTTGGGCGTGAATGGTCGAGGGTGACCGCGGCGAGTTGCGGGTAGCCGGTGTGGTCAGAGGTGGTGGTGTGGTCCCAAGATGGCGGCCCCCGTTGGTCGCACGTGTCAGGTGGCGAGGAAGATGGCATCCAAGATGGCAACCCCCGTCAGTCGCACGTGTCGGGTGGCGAGGAAGATGGCGTCCAAGATGGCGGCCCCCGTGAGTCGCACGTGTTGTGCGTAGTCGAAGATGGCTGCCCCCATGGACAGCACAAGGCAGATGACGCGTCCGAACGGGGCGGAGCCGGCAGGCACGCAGCCACGCTGCGGTGTCTGCGGGCCTGTGAGTCTGAGAGTCGGGCCTGTGGTTTGGAGGACTTGGACCTGGCCAGGCAAACTTTGGAATAGTGTCCTTTCTTGCCGCAGTCGCTATAGTTCGCGTTTTGAGCCGGGCAACGCTGCCTGGGGTGCTGGTGCTGGCCGCAGAAATAGCAGGGTAGCCCCCCGGGTTGGTCGGGCAGGCGTGCGGCACAGGCCTGGGGTACTCTCTGGTCGGGAGTCCATGAGGGGGTCGCGTGATCGGAAGGGAAAGCGTTGATTCTTTGAAACGCTACTTCTAGGGAGGTGGCTAGTTTTACCGTCTCTTGGAGGTCGAGGGCGCCCTTCTCGAGCAGACGCTGTCTGACCTAGTTGGACTCCAGCCACGTAGGTGTCCCGGACGGCGAGTTTCAAGTGTTGGGAGGCTGTGACGGCCTTGTAGTTGCAGCTTCGCGTGAGGACCTTGAGGGCGCGTAGGTACTCCTCCAGCGATTCCCCGGGGCGTCGGCGGCGAGTGGTGAGGAGGTGCCGCGCGTACACTTCGTTCACCAGAATCACGAATAGGCGCTTCAGCATCGCGAGCGCGTCTGCGTAGTGGTCACTTCCTCGAGTTGCACGGAGATTCAATGGCTCACCCGGGCGTGGAAGAGGCTCAGCTTCTGTTCATCAGTGACGGATGGCAAGGAGGAGGCGGCGAGGTAGGCCTCAAAACATCGGAGCCAGTGTGAAAAAATCCCTTTGGCCTCTGCGGCCTGTGGGTCGAGTTCCAGTCGGTCAGGTTTGAGGGCTGCTTCCATCGCGATGTTGTAGTTGATTAAATTGATGCGACCATCAATTCACACGAGACAGAGAGTTGAAGTGAACAGTGGCTTTAATCAATTAGAACAGTACCTGCCTGCGACTGCTCTGCAATGAGAGCCGCCTACAGGGCAGCTGCTCTTTATACCTCCCCTCAAGGGGGCGGAGCCAGGGGCGAAGCCCACAAGGGCACCAACATGATACAATCAGTGCTGTACAGTACGATGGTCCATAGGTGGAGCCCTCATGGGCAACAGCGTGGTACAATGTAGTACAGTGGTGAATGGTTACGATAATACGTTCACCACAGTTTCGAGTCCAGATTACCTTGAAACGTTAGTTCTTTTCTCTCCCTCCAGATGCTGCCAGACCTGCTGAGATTTTCCAGCATTTTCACTGTACTTTTCTTTGCTGCGTGTGTTTCCTCCGGGTGCCCCGGTTTCCTCCCACAGTCCAAAGATGTGCAGGTTAGGGTGGATAGGCCATGCTAAATTGCCCCTAGTGTCAAAACGTTAGGTGGGATTGCAAGGACGGGGTGGAGGAGTGGGCCTAGGTGGGGTGCTCTTTCGGAGAGTCGGTGCAGACTCGATGGGCCAAATAGCCTCCTTCTGTACTGTAGGGATCCATGATTCTATGAAAGTTTAATGGTTCTTAACTTTTTCCAGCATAAATTGTTATCAGAATAACAACAGATTTTGGAAAAATATGGTTGATATAGGGTTCATTCTAGCTATGGGATACCCTCTCAAGAGTAATGGAGTAACATTATTTTGATGAAATCTATAGTCCATATTAACATGAATACAATGTTCCTATGTTGTGGCTGATAATTTACTTGTTTTGACATAGACATTTTCAGATACACCTCCCCTCCCTGTGAAACATCCATGGCCCCATCCTGTGCCTCTCACTTTGTGAGTCAGCTGTCCTATCCTTACTCCAAAGTAGAGTGGCACACGAGACAGAGTTTTAAAAGAAGTATTACAGAGACAAACAGGGGAGGTAAAAAGCAAAAGAATAACATGGAAGTGAATGTAAAAGATAACACTGCAGAAACTGAGGGTAGACGTTTACAGTCCACAGCAGGTGAGTTTGCCTCCCTCCTGTCACCCTCCCAACTCATGTAGTCTAGGATGGCCAATTGTGGTTCTTAAGTGGCCAATTATGGCAGCTGGGCATGTCCGGGCCTTGGGTGGGAAAGGGGGTAGTCTCCATCAATGGCCCCGTTTTCGGATCAAGCAATCCACCGCCCCTCCCCATGTCTACCACTCCTGGGTTCTCTCTCCCTGCTTGTCCTTGCCATCATGACACCCACCCCCCTTGACCCTCATCCTCCCCAAGCACCTACCTGGTCCTGTAGGCCCTGGCACTTTGACCGGTGGGACTGCTTGTGGTCCCAGCAGTGGCCTCCTCCCAACTCCAGGCAGCGCTGATGGGATTCAGCTGCCAGACAGTGGCTGTTCTCTGATGCGGTAGTTCCTCCAAAGTGAGCAGTACAAGTCTGACCTCCAGCCACCTCTTCCAAGTGACGGGACCAGAAACCCCACCATCCAGAAAAATCTAGCCCTAAGAAGAAAAAAAAGCTGTGGAGGTGCTGAGAGAAAAACAGAAGTGAATGTAAAGAACATGGAAGAAATGAGAACAGGAGAGATATGCAAAGGAGAAGAGAACGAGCAGCTTTTTGCAAACTTACCAATAACAGTATCCATAGTCAGAGGACTGCGAGGGATTATGAAAATATTTTTATGGGGAACAACTTAAAAGAGGTTTAAAATCCACTGATTTAATCCATTATAGCTCCAGTGTGTACATGGGTAGGAGATTCATCTCCAGTGAGTGAATTAGTTTCATTTATTTCAGCAATCCTGCAAAACAATGAACAGGGAGATGTTCAGAAACTGTCTTGGCCAGTGTGTGTGTGCGTGTGTGCGCGCGCACACTGCGGTGGGGGTGGGGGGGGGGGGGGCGCAGGAGGTGGGGGCGCGATGGTGGTTGTAGCAACAGAGAAACCGTTCTGATGGAGAGAGCATTACTGGCTGAGATGGAATGGCGTGAAAATCCTCTTCGCATGGGAGCACAGGGAGGCAGCGATGCTGCTGGGGTCCTGGCTGAGGAAGGACACAAGAGAAAAAAAGTGACATTCGTTTGGGTGATAGGAGAAGCAGAAGGCAGAAATACACCAGATTTGTGGGAGGAGAGACTGAACATATTGGACAGGGGAGTTAAAGGGAGTCTGTGTGGAAAATGGCCAAAGACCAGAGCTGGGGGGTGGGGAATTAGTAGAGAGATGCCCTATAACAGGGAGAAGAGTGGATATAAATTGTAGGCTCAGTGGGGCCATAATGTAAAACACCTTAATGTCGGAGTCATCATGACTTGCACTATAGGAGATAAACTATTAAGATGATTCATGTATGATTTGCTCTGACCTTTCAATATCTCACATAATCCTTCCTTGTTAATTAGTGAGATTAACATCTTCACTGAATGGTGTGTTTCCTTTTACCATTTTCATTGCAGTTCTTTTTATTTAGTTGTTTTTTAAAATCTATCCTCGTTCATTATTATTGTGTTGTTCCTCCAATCTCCATTTTCAAGGAATCTGCTTAGAGGAGGCACGGTAAGAATCAAGTCAATACACGTGTCAAAAAAATCTTATTGATCTCAATTTGAATAAAGCAGGTCATTACCTTAAAATTCCTTTGCGGTATTAGTCATCACATTATCTCAGAAGCCCCCCACTTTTCAGGATTTTCAAAGTTTAAAAAATGTATAGAATTTCAACATTCTTTGCCATGCCTAACATTAAGGTTCTGGTCTGACAGGAGCTGACCGTTGCTATAGGAACATAAAAGTTATTCAATAATCTAGTTCCTGCTCTATTAAAAGAGCTTGTAGGTTGTGATAAACTCTCTGGGCCGCAGTTGGATTACATTCCTCTTTAGGCTCACAGCCAGATTGCACTCTCAATCAGGTGACATGATTTTTCACGTACCTTCGGGATCTAAACACAAAATTAAAATACTTTGATTATTTTGACATTTTCTCCGAACAATATTTATAAAACTTTGTCCTCAATTATTCTGCAATTCAAACCAAAAACAAGCAGTGCTAACTGACCTTCAAGTGAACATCACTGGAAATGGACACCCGAATCCACGCAAACGCTTCATTTTCCATTTGGTTAGGGTCAATTTGGATCACCGCACAAGACAGGGACACAGGAATAAAGGAGGCCACAGCCGGCCACACCCACATAGCTCTGAAGGAAGCTCACTGGTGCCCTGGCGTTCTCAGCAAGCTATGGTAATCGCCCCTCGTCACTGGTCTTGATGGTAAATGGAGTATGACAGCTGACAGCTTGCTGTGCAGCACATCAACAGGTGGCAGGTATGGGTGTCCAAAGGGAATGGCACTCCAAGTTTTCAAGCTGATGTAGTGTTCTTAGACGCTCCGCATCATCATTTTGGGCGACACGTCACAAGCTGCAGAATCTCTACTGCGCTTGTTAGTGCAGTCTTGACCCGCAAAACGACTGCACCTACACTCGAAAGAAATTTGTTGGCTTCAGGTCTCCTGAGGCCGAGAATGGTACCACGGATATCAAGTCCTTCCTTTTCATCTGCCACATTTTAAAAGCAGTTTTCGTCAGAATGTAACTTCGATTGAAAACTGCAAGTAATAAAGTGAACTGCATCATGGCTTCATTGCAGGGCAGCTTGCGTCACTGAATAAACAAAATGCCTTACTCGAGATAGCAGCAGCACCCCTCCAAGTGCCTTCAGCGTAGGAGAGCATCTCGAGGTGTCTCACGGGAGTATTATCAAACAAAATCTGACACTATGCCACATAAAGAAATATTTGTACAGATGACTAAAAGCTTGGTCAAAGAGATAGATTTTTAAGGAGCACCTTAAGGAGAGTTAGAGAGAGAATTTCAGCGCTGAAGGCATATAGCTACTAATGGTAGGGGGCGATGGAAATCAGGGATGCACATGAGGCCGGAGTTAGAGGAGCAGAGATCTTGAGGATTGTAGGGCTGAAGGAGGCGAGGACAATAAAAAGGGGGTGAGGCTGTGGAGGGGGGTGCGGGGGGGGGTTGAACATCAGGATGAGAATTTTTAATTTGAGGCAGTGCAACCATTGTAGACCAGGACCCTAATAACTTTCTGGTGCTAATAACATGGTAGGAACTGCCAGAAGGGGTTTTGGTTTAATGCTCTGTTGAAATTAAGAGCAATACAGTGGATGATGCAGCACTCCCTGGTTACTGCATTGGAGTGTCAGTGCAGGCATGTATTTTACAGGGAAACACTCAAGGATCAGGTCTGATTCTGCCATATTCAGTTGGGTTATTATATAACACTAAATATTGTAAAAGGAAAGGCAGGAAAAACTTCTATATTCACCTGCATCTCTCTATCCTCCACGATGCAGGATTTATCTGCTTTAAACCTAAGGGTTAGTAATAAGCAGCCCGAGAAAATACATTTTGTAGAAAATTCACACCTTTAAACCCACCTCTTCTCAGCTATAAGAAAGATTAGCTAGCATTTTTTTCTAACAGATGGATTAACCCCTTCAACACTCCTCTTCCCACTTAGCAATCATCTACAGTGGGAAATATTTCACGTGGTTCTGCTGATTTCTGAAACATTTCTAAGTGGTTAGTTTAGGATTTGTTTTGCTCCAACAGACTTTTATACTAAAATATTGAATGCAAAGGCTATTCCTGACCCTGCAATATCGCCCACGTGAGGACAGGGTGCGGATTATCATTATTCACTGCCTCCAGTACTAATACCATATATAGCACATATCTCTCCAGAACTAGAGCTGATACATTGATGAAGGGCAGCTGCATTCTGCACAGTTTAAGCTTTCTGGCAATGACCTGGTTTTTCTAGTAATGTATGATTCAGAAGAAATTATGAAGCGGCACAGACACAGACATATACCAACTTATCTGAGAATGCACTTGGTGGAATAAAAGTATTAATATACTGTGATGCTTCCCATTGTCGCTGCTGACAGGGAAATCATATTTTTCAGAATGTCACGTATAGCAGAACATTATAAAGGGAGGTAACTGCACATTCCCAGCTAACCCTGGCGACTGTGAGTTTTGCTTGAAAACTGACACAGATAGCTTGCGCACCATACTGCGCACCAAAACTCTCCCTTACATGACTTCCTGATGTTTCACCCCTGCAGCTTCATGAATAGGAGGATGTGATATTAACCCCCCATTTGTTACACCACCGTTCTATACAAAATGGCTGCTCACCACTTTTCAGTTCATCTGCATTGTCATTATTCCCAAGTCAACTGAATATTGCTGCTGTCGCCTAGATTTTGGGGGTCAACACTTGTTCTCCCTCTGTCCTTTCTACATCGACTCAGCCAACTTTCGTCCACAGTGAAACGGGCCGATGCAAACACAATTGTGACATCCTCATGTGGGACCATCACAACTTTTGCAGGCTGTGAGCCGGCTGGAAAGGCAGGAGAGGGTCCTCCCGGTGGGATTCACCATTGAGTTCCCCTCATTAAATGATGGTGAGTATCCCCACTGTAAAACAGGTCCTGACGATGAGAGAAACAATCTTGTCGATTTTCCTGTGGTGCAGACAGTTAATGCAGACAGCAGCATACTTGAGAGCAAATCTGTGCTGTTGCAAGGCATCACACATACATCTATAAGACGCAAAGCATCCAGCCAGGCAGACAAGGATCCATGATGGGACAACTAATATTGCAACTAAAGATGGCAATCCCCACCCATCAGTGTCAACTCCCTTGGCCTTATAAGGCTCAGTTTCACTGTTTAAATCATATCATCCTTTTAACACTTGGTCCGCTCCAACCCTCTCCCCTCAGAATAATGCACATGAACAATTTTGACTCTATAAAGTACAAATGTTTCAATGGACAATGCCGCCTTGAACACATCACACGTTTTCATTATTCTGCTACTCGGAAAGCCTCTTCTTTCTGGAAAGGGTTCTGCTTTAAAGGCTGAACCCCACCTCAGTGAAGACAGCTCTTACCTTCAGATGCCAAGAGAGGTCAGAAATGTGGATAGAGATACATGTCACTGCCCTGCAAAGGGGAGGCTGGAGGGGGGTAAAAAAAAAAGCTTCTGAAAAATAATCCTCTGAAGCTGACTTATTAAAATCGAACAGTTCTATAAGAATCCAGTCACTACATGCTTTCAAGGTGGCAGGAATCATCAAAACTGCTCCTGCCGATAACAATCTCCTCAGTGCGATCCTGTTACTAAAAGATATTTTAAAATAAGTTAAGCATGCTTCTGACCGACATAAGCAGCATCTTCACCCACCTATGCCTCAGGAGTGCTACTGAAGTGTCGAGCAGTTTCTGTACTGTATATAGCACCTAATCCTGCATCACAGCCCTCGTCAGCACTGTAATTACATTACACACATACTGCTTCTTTTAGCTGTCTCGAGGCCTCGCTATCGGATTGCACATCAGCAGCAGTACATAGTCACAACATCACCCTGCTTTTATCCTTCAGCTAGAAAACCTCATCAATAGGGAGATGCATTCTGGTGGCAGCAGCAGTAGCCAGACATGACTCAGTATATTAACCCTCCCTTTAATGAGCTAGAACCAACTACTGCACAGGCTGTTCCAGGCTGTAGGGTTTAAGGCAACTCCCTCACCTCTTCCCAGTATCAGGCAGTTAGTCACCAGAAAACCTCTTCCCAGCAGAGGGGATTAACTCTTTCATCCGGCTCTCTACCCGTAGCTGGCAATCATAAACCCTTACTCCCAGAAGACGGGATCCGCCTTTTCATCGACGTGGCTGCAAGACAGAGTGATTCCCAGTAGAAAGAATGAACTTGTTCTACTAAATTCTCTGACTTCCCAGCAAAGAACTAACCTAATTTACCTAACTCACCACCGCATATCTTGCTCAACAGAAAGGACACATTTTCTTACACTCGTGACTACAAAGGCAATTCCAAACAGAGGAAAATAAACCTTTTCCCACGTTTCTCTCCAAGTTCTGCCTGCCAAGCAAGTCCCACTGGCTCTGACAAAAGAATTAATGTGTTAAGTTGCAATGCCAAGAGTTATTGAACCAAAAGGTTCTACGTTAACGCCTCATAAGGAATTCATGTTACTGGAAATTTAACATTTTGCTTTGGATCAATGTCCAGGAAGCCCTTGCTTCAATCTTGCCTGCCATAGGTTAAGATATTCAATCACAGATTTCCTTATCCCACCTTCACCCCAGACAAATACACAATGGAACAAGAGTATCAATAACCTTTTGTTGAGCACCATTAATCCAAGTCATCCCCTTCTTACATAGTCATTGCCATTGTAAAGCTCCAAATGAGCCTCTAACTTTGGCAAATCCTTCTATCCCTTTCTCCTTATCATATCATACCCACTTCTATATTTAAGGGTAAGGTTGGTAAGTATATTCTTAAGAATGTTCTACTATGCTCTTCGCCTCAACCACTCCATGTGACAGTGAGTTCCACATTCTAACCTCAGACAGGTTAATGGGAATTCAGACTTGACCAAAGTCAAATACACAACCCACAGACAGACTGCCAGATCATGTCTGGACCTGCCCCATCAATCACGCATCAGGAGGTTATCGATTCGATTGATATGCACCGATTTGTTTTCAGTTGCCCAGATCGAGTCACACCTTATATGGCAACAGGTTACGTGCAAACACCATTGTGGATGGACACCTGGGGGTGGGCCCCCAGTGTCCTGTCAAGCGGTCATCATATAATCCATTGCGTGTTGGGGCCCCCTCCCAAGGCCTCATTGGCAGAAATCCAGAAAAGTTTCTGGAAAGGCGTGAAGGGAAGGGGTTAAAGATAGACACCCAACACACACCCCAGCAAAGACTCAACGTGGAAGGTGGCGTTGACCATCCGGAAGACTGATCAGAGAAGGAAGGAAGCTACCAGCGAGACCCACCTTCGTAACGACGGACCTGAGAAACTCAGAGAATTGGACCCACGGTGATGTGTTGGGTGTTCTGGATCACATACAGGTCACCAACACTTGAAATAGTGCAACACTATTTTATTGAATCATTAACTGTTTAAACATACTCATATCATTAACTGTTTAAACATACTCAGACTGTGGGTTAATACGATACTAGCTTTAACTAAAGACCTTTGCCTTGTCCTAACCAGTCGATGCACTCAGCACATGGTGAATGTCTGTGTTACAGGCTGTGAGCTCTGTCCTCCTAGCTAGCTGCAACTCGAATGAGCGGGAACTCTGATGCCCCCTGTCGCCACCTAAATTGGCCAACTCCCGATTTAAAATGGCGAACGGCAAAGGCTGATGGGAAATTCAGCCAACACAGGCAGAAACCAGCAGGTGCAGGTTTGCTGTGTATTTAACTCTGCAAAAGCCCAGACAGCATCGATACCAGCGACCATCAGCATGATAATGTAGCAACCATCTACATACTAATGAGCAATCCCCGGGAACAATAGCAACATTTGGGACACACAAAACTAAGCCAGACTCCCCGGCGCCAGCAGGAGCCAACACAAAGGAGGTTAACGAACACCTCAAGACCGCCCATCGATCAGGGAACCGCTCCAGTATTGGAGAAATCGAACCAAGCGATTGGAACAAAGTCCAATCACCTAGAACCAGGTACAGGGTCCGCCCCAAAAGGCGGGAAGCCCCTGGGGACTATAAAGTTAAGCCCCCAAGTTCAACTTGCTCTCTTCTTCCTGCCCGGGTCACCCAGCAACACGAACCAACATTGACCGTGACCGGTGCAGTGACCGCTGAAAGCCTGTAAGTCTTAATTCAACGCTCGCTACGAGATAGGCGCTCCTAGCTACCAATCCGTACCAACTTCGAATCCCGCAGACTCAGAACACGAACAAAAGGCCATTTGTTCCCCTGACCTGTTGGGCCAGTCCGAAGTTAAGTATAGGCCTGTTAGTATAGAAGTAGCTTAGACGTAGAATTTGTGCATGAGTAGCGATTACTGTGTATAATAAATGTGCTTTGATTTCAATCTTACTAATCGGTGTATTGAGTTATTGATCATTACTTGGACTTCAACCTCGTGGCAGTATCATAAAGATACCTGGCGACTCGAGAGCAAAGGTAATAAAACAGAGCAATTGAACCAACCGGAAAGTTAGCAACACCCCTGTCTTTATAGTGCGTGTGCTCTCACTGGTGATTGGCTGCGGTGTTGTGTGTGTTGATTGGTCCCACTGTGTGTCCATCAGTGTGTGTCTGCACCATGATATACTGGTGTATATTATGACACACGGCTGAACCAAATCTTGGGAATCTTTAGTCTATTTAAGGGTTAATTTAAGGGTTAATATTGTTAACTAAAATTGGTTTGACTTTATACTTGTGTTGTCCTTTGTTATCCTCACTAATAAAGACATCTGGGTAAAACCTTTCATTAAAGTACTGGTCGAAGTATCTGAGATTTTACAGATACAACATCCTTCATGTTATTAAAGACCTCTACCAGGTGACCTTTTAACTAGAGAAAAGCGCCCTAGCCTATTCAGTATTATCCGAGAGCTGTATTCTGAGTGTTCTGGTATCACCTTTATGAATATTTTTTTACAATTTCTCCCACACATATATCCTTTTTGCAGCAAGGAAATTAGGGGCACGATCTACCACAAAAACAGAGTCTGTTCTGGATGGGATTAGAGGGGTAATTCCTGGCACTATAACCCCGCTACCTAACGGCCCTTGGGTTTTTTTTCGGCCTTAACGAGGAAGGCCCCATTGAGGCCACACTCAGTCACAGTTCCTGAACTGAGGAGTTCCGCAACGCCCCAACCCACCTGTTAGTGGAGGTCTTCCAGCCCCCCGCCTCCCCCCTCCCCCACACCCTATCTCATATGTGCAGGGCACTCCCTGGCTCAATCCCCGGCGAGACCTCTCCCAGGATTTACCACCTGGGCACTTTGGCACTGCCAGCCTGGCACCTAGGCAGTGCTCCTGCCAACCTGAAAGTGCCACCTGGCACCAGGCAATGCAGGATAGCACCTGGGTGGCACTGCCAGGGTTAGCCTACACTGCCAGGCATCAGTAGTACCAGGGTACCACCCTGCCTGGATACCAAACATCCGGGGGCCTCCGATCACCTGGGAGACCCCCTGCCCCCCAAGTGCCGTTCCGCCTGATCCCCGTTTGTGGGGACCAGAGCTGAATGACGCCGGCTGGGGTCTCCTCGGCGAGGTCGGTAGATCCCGGGAGCCGGTTTGAGCTGGTGTCAGCAGAGTTAAATGATCGATTCAGCTCACCGAACTCTGCAAGTTCGGGTTTAGCCCATTGTGGATGGGATCCAGATCGTGACGACTTTGTAAGTTAGATCTCGCGAGGCGCAACGACCATCGGGAGTCCGGAAGAGACCTCTCCCAGGATTTACCAGCCACGTCCCATCCCGATTCCGGCTGGTAAATCGTGCCCTAGAACTCTACACAGTACTCCAGGTGTGGTTAAGCAGTACTTTACAGAAGTTTAACATAACTTTGCTGCTTTTGAATCCCATACCTCTAGAACTGAATCATTTTTTATGTGTCTTGAGGATCACTCTTTAGGACGTTCCCCTCTGCAATAATGGAACACAAAACAATGATTATGATTCACTACATGGTGATCTCCTGATATCAGACAGTCCAGCATGGAGAGTTCCCACATCGAGACTATAGAAAAAAAGGGGAATATTATAGGATTGATACAGCTCTGTAATTGTAATCACTTGGGCCACTGAGGTAGCATCAACTCCAAATAATGCTCCCTTGTGCCTTCTTACTTTAAAACAGGGAGAGGGAATGATGTGGAATCTAAGTGCTATTCTAATGCTATGGCCAAGCAGCTATGAATCACCGCTTTAAGACACGGTCAATAGTAGATATTGGAGAGAGCCACAGATGACAAGGAAGGTGGGTCAAATATTCCCAAGCCATGAGATAGCTTTTGGGAACAGGAAACTGAGTAAATAACGTTGCACTGACCTAAGAAGGAAGGTGACCTGAAAACCCCCCATCCTCATGCCAGCAGATACACAATGATAACGATAACAATGCTCATATAAACAGTACAGAGGCTCCAGCTCGCATGAGTCAGCACAATTTTATAAATAGGATGCCCGTCATAATTCTACTGGAATTCTTTGAGCAGCTAACTAAATGAATGAATAAAGGGCATTCAGTGGGTGCAATTTTTCTGAGCTATTCAGGCAACATTCAGCACATTTCCACATGCACAGTTTTTAACAAGACTGTGGCCCATGGAACTGATGGGAAGTTAGCTAGCTGGGTTAAGAATGGGCTTGGCAATACAAAGCAGAAGTCAATGATAGAAGGAAGATTCGCCTGAGGCAAAATAGTAGGAGCACAGAGATATCAGGGCAGCACGGTAGCATAGCGGTCAGCACTGTTGCTTCACAGCGCCAGTATCTCAGGTTCGATTCCCGCCTGGGTCACTGTCTGTGCGGAGTCTGCACGTACTCCCCGTGTGTGCGTGGATTTCGTCCGGTTGCTCCAGTTTCCTCCCACAAGTCCCGAAAGACGTGCTATTAGGTAATTTGGACATTCTGTTTTCTCCCTCTGTGTACCCGAACAGGCGCCGGAATGTGGCAACTAGAGGCTTTTCACAGTAACATCATTACAGTGTTAATGTAAGCCTACTTTGTGACAATAAAGATTATTATATTATTATCACTGTGTCTCTAACTCAGTGTTTTTCAAACCTTTTTGCCCGGGACCCATTTTTACCAACCGGCCATCCTTGGGGGCCCACGCTGGCCGACCTTTGCGACCCATGCCCACCGACCTTCACAACCCATGCCGACGGACCTTCGCGACCCACGCCCGCCAATCTTCGCGACCCACGCCAGCCGGCATTAGCGACCCACCATTTTCTCTTAACTTTAATGTTAGAGGTGAGCCTGGGCTTATATTCTATAGTCTAGAGTAGCGAAGAATGAAAAATAACCTCATTGAAACAGGCATTATTCTCTCAGGACTCTACAGAGCAGATGCAGAATGTAAGTTTTCCTAAGATGGGTGGTTTACAGCCTGGGGATATAGGCTGCAAATTACAATGTGATGATTTGAGACATAGATGAGGAGGAATTATTTAACTCAAAGTATTGTGAATCTTTTTAATCTCTACAATTCACTATCAAAGAGAATTATGCAGGCCCAGCCATGGAGCATATTCAAGACAGATGCAGGAAGACTAAATTGAATTTTTAAAAAATCCTTCTCCTGGGTCAGCTTGCTGACGTCAGGAGGAGGCGATGTTTCTCTCTGGGCTCCGGGCATGCGCACTGATGAGCAGACACGAATGCACAGTAGGCCGGCATTTTTAAAGCCGCTTGCAGCTGGCATTTTTAAAAGCCGGCTGCTGCGGCCGTTACGCCTGAATTCCCACGATCATGTACACCGCGATGGATGGCTCGGTGACCCTCCTGACGCCTGCCCGCGAGTCGCGACCCCCACTTTGAAAATTGCTGCTTTAACTGGTCACCAACAATTTGGTGAAGGGTACTTCTAGTCACATTACTACAGAATTTACAGTTCAAAAACAGGCAGCTCTGTGCCAGTGTTTCTGCTCCACAAGAGCCTCCTCACACCCTATTTCATGCATCCATATAAGTGTATTCTATTATTCGTTTTTTCCTCAAGTACATATCCAGCTTCGCACTAAAGCCATATAGATATTCGCCCCAACTATCCATGTGGTCCTAAGTTCTACACTCCAATCATTCTCTGGAAAAAGTAGTCTGTGGGAATCTCTGTTGGCGGGATCCTCCGCTTCACTGACCCATTCCCGCGCATTTCCCGACGGCGTGGGGTGGCCACAATGTGAAACCGGAGAATCCCGCTGCCGGTGTGGGCACACCGCACAGGAAAACGGGGCTGGTGGGACGGAGAATCCTGCCCAGTGTCTCTTGGTTGGATTTATTGATGAAAATCCTGGGTGCAATTACCCCAAAAGATTTCTAAGGGTCCAATTTAATGGAAACATTTTGAAGTGTGGTAGCAAGCAGGAACCGCCGCGAGCTTCGCAACACTCGACCTGGCGAAGCCGTCACCGGTATCAAATGTTAACTGGTCCACTAAATGAGACCCCACGGGCTTCACACTGTAAATGATGGTCCCCATTGCTGATTTGCCACCCCCCTCCACCCCCCTGATGACCATGTGCCTGGCACTGCCCCCGCCCAGCACCGTACCGTGTCCCGGCCCACCCATGTCCAACAGTGCTGCCTCCACTCCACCACCAACCCCCCACCCTCCATCTGCAATGAACGATGTGTGCGACTCACAATGCCCTCTCAGTGCCTCCACAGGAGAAGTTGGCCCACAACAGGCGGGAGGGGGCCCAGATGGGCGCCGGGGCGCCGGACATCAGAGTCCTCACCACCTCAGATGAACAGGCCCTGGAGGTTGCGGGGCTGGCCAAGGACAGATCGGTCACCGTACAGCACAGAGGTGAGGATCCACCGGCCCCCACGCAGATGACCTCCCACACGTGAATTGTTAATGCCATACAGAATGATCCATCCCTCCCACTGACTACATGTCCATTCTCTGCACGATCTCCATCGGATATTGCCGGTCCAACCGGGGTAGTCCCTCCCCCTGTCTCCCAAGACAACAACACAGAAGGAAGCACCGAGGAGACCAATAAATTCACAGAACAGCTGTCATCCCCACCCTCCACGAGCACAGAGACAGACGCCTTGGTGGGCGACAGTAGTGATCAGGCTTCTGGAGCACATTCTGGTGAGCACCACATAGTTGCTGATTCACATCAGGTGGAGGCAGGAATGCCCAAGCGAGGCAGCGGTCTAAGGTCAGCTGGATCCCAGTCAGATGTTCAGCCTCTGGACCAGGTTTACCCAGAGCTGATGCAGTCGATAGGGTGCGGCCGTGATATTCAGAGGAGGGTGTCAGCAACCCTCCAACAGATCCATAGCCGATTGGATAGCTAGTCTCACTCTAATATGCAGTCTCCTGAAGTAACCAAAGGTTTAGATCTATGCCCTTTGCCTTGGAGGCCTCGGGCAAATGCTGTTCAGTACTGGTCTCCACAAACTGGCACCAGATGGCATGGCACTCTTGGAGGTCTCCCAGGAGATTGGAAGCCCCAGGTGTATTCCCTCCAGGTAAGGTGGTACCCTGGTACTGCTGGTGCCACCTGGGCACTGCCACCTTGGTCTTGCCATCTGGCAGGGTGCCAGGCTGGAACTGCTAAGGTGCCAAACTGGCATTTGCAATTGTTGGGCCAGGAATGCCTGTGCGGATGTGGGTGTGGGTTGTAGGGGAGCCAGGGCACCCTCTTACAGTTAGTTGGGCTTGGGGGTGGGGGGTGGTTTGCGGGTTGTGCAGGGGCTCGGGAGATCGGGACATTTAAAAATGGCATCCCAATCTTTCCCATCACTGAGGAGTTTCAGCAATCTGGACTCCTCGGTGCAGGAAAGGAACTAAGTGCAGCCTTGGCCGCGTGAGGCCCCATATCTAACCGAAGTCACATTAGATAGCGTTTTGTTTCTCGGCGCTGCGAGCGCTGGGAAACAAGAGGCTAAACGTTCTCGCTATGAGACATATTTCTCATTTGGTTCGATTGCATCCATTGAGAGAGACATCAAAGTTTTGAAGGCTACAGACTTTTACCTTCATCTGACAGATCATTTTAATTTTCATGCTGGGAGAGAGCTTAAAGGTTGTCAAAGCTACAGAAATGTGCTACACGTCGCCCATCCCAAGAAAGACCCCCTGACCTGAGCCCCTCCAGACCAGCCCAAGCCACCCCGACCTCCCTTGAAGAATCCCCCTCGGCATCCTGAAAGTAAGTGTAGAGAGGATACTCACCCTTTGCCTGCCCCCCCCCCCCCCCCCCCCCCCCAGGTGTTCCTGGTGCCTGGTCCCCGCTTTTAGGGACCCGCAGTGACTCGCGCCAGTGGGACATCCAGCTGGGGGGACGGCGGGAACAATTGGGAGGCTGCAGCATTCCACTTCAATCTCACTAATGAGTTCTGGCGAGAATATAATCTCGCTAGGGAGAGCGGGCCGGGAGACTCATAATGGGTTTGACACCCGGCGAAAATCTGTTTTTTGGCCTCACACCTGATTCAATGAGCGAGTGGGAATCACGGCTAGGGCTGATTGCCCCAGAGGATTGCATCCCGCCTCCCCCACTACTTTTCTCAGCTCTGGACTGATGCACAAATGGAGACATCTTTAGATTCTAATATTGTAACCATTATGATATTGCCAATGACAATTAAGCTATGTGCTCAGATGGCTAATGAAAGACATCATGATAGCATTCAAAAGCATCTGTACCAACTAAGTGGCTAAAGATGGAGTGAAGCAAAATTATTTTCATGTAAAAGATCACATAAAGCTTCCAGTTAACATGAACCACTTTAAAAAGTTAACCAATTATTGGAGCCTAGGTGTCGCCGTTCTAATGTCTTGTTCGCTGCTGCCTTTACTCCCATCAGCAGCTTGGAATGTTACCATTGTAATATAACTAACCCAGTTCAAACCACATTGCACTGATAGCCTGGAATTTTAGTTTGATTGATTGGCTACAGGGGTCAGAGAGAGGTTTAACAGTTCCAATGAGTATTCAATTCCACCATGAAATTAAACTGGGGCAAGCCCACAACTGTGCATACAATCTAATGTATGGCATTTTTTGTTGTGGAAATCATAAAAGCCTGGAAATTATGGTCAGTGGAGACATGTTGCCAAATTAAGGTTTAACCCTTTATTTGCGATTTGATTGGAGGAGTTAACGGGAAATTAAGTAGCAGATAAAGGGGATGACACCGGCATATTTGATGCTCATTTGAGAACACAGCTAATTGTAATTTCCAGCCAATATTGATCAGAAAGCTATATAGAACAAAATGCTCTACCAACTGGCAACTAGGCTTGGCAACTATAACGTTGTGTCACATTGCATATTCCATAGAGCAATAATAATCTTTATTAGTGTCACAAGTAGGCTTACATTAACAAGGCAATGAAGTTACTGCGAAAAGCCCCTAGTTGCCACATTCCTGTTCGGGTACACTGAGAGAGAATTCAGAATGTCCAAATCACCTAACAACACGTCTTTATGGACTTGTGGGAGGAAACTGGAGCACCCGGAGGAAACCCACGCAGACACGGGGCGAACTTGCAGACTCTGCACAGGCAGTGACTCAAGCAGGAATCAAACCTTGGTCCCTGGCGCTGTGAAGCAACATATAGAAACATACATTGTGTACTATGAGCCCGGGGCTGGGCTGGAGAAATCCCCTCAACCGGGCCACGCCGCCCCGACGCCGGCACGCGATTCTCCACAGAGCGGAGAATCGCGACACTGGTGCCGGCGGGTTTGGCGCGGCGCCGGTCGCGGGCCGCTGTACGCGGCTGGGCCGCCGATTCTCGGCCTGGGATGAGCCTAGCGGCCGCTCTAAAATGGCAGAGTCCCGCCGGCGCCGTCCACACCTGGTCGTAGCCGGTGGGAACTCTGCGCGCAGGGTCGGGGGGCAGCCTGTATGGGAGGGAGGGGGGCTCCGACCCCGGGGGGGGCCTCAGATGGGGCCTGGCCCGTGATCGGGGCCCACTGATCGGCGGGCCGGCCTCTCGCTCCCTGGGCCTATTTTCTTCCGCGCCAGCCCCTGAACTCCCGGGCATGTTGCGTCGGGGCTGGCGCATTGAGGGAGGCCACCGCGCATGCGGGGGCTGGCGCTGGCGCCACTGCGCATGCGCAGATCCCAGGGTGCACAGTTCATGCCGGGATGGGAGGCTGGAGAAGCGTGAACCGCTCCAGCGCCATGCTGGCCCCCTGTAGGGGCCAGAATCAGTACTCCTAATGGCCCGTTCACGCCGTTGTGAAACGCGACGGCGTTTCCGACGGCGTGGACACTTTGCCACCGAATGGGAGAATCCCGCCCTATGTCTTACACAGTCTTCAGCATATATTGTACTCACACATTGTGCAGTGTGAACAATCTAATTTATATTGTAAACTGGTGGATTATTTCACATTTATTTCTTGATCGCAAATTGGTGATAATTCAGCAAAGGTATCAGGCATGAAGTGTTAGGCTACTTATAGGAGCTTCCGGCAAACGAGTTAGTCATTTGAAGGAGTCTCTGTCAGCATACATGATGTTCATCAGACAGGCATAGCAATTACACTCTTGAAAGGGTTACATTAATCCACAGAGGCAGCTCAGGAGGTGAAGGTGAAGGAGAAGGCTTTAAGCACACTGCAATGTCAGCCAACAGTGGTTGGAGGTTGTAGTCCATCTACGATTTGTAAAAGTGGGTAGTGAGGGGTGGGTGGCAAGGTGACAGTAAAATCTTCAAAGAAACTATCCGAGATGAATGGAGTTGCACTGGAGGACGTATTGGAATGCTTAACCAAAACAACTTGAACATTGAATAAGACCATAAGGACAGAAGAACAGGGGTAAGCCATTAGCCCCTTGAGCTTGGCACTCATGGCTTATCTTCGATCTGAAATCCACTTTCCTGCCTGATCCCTATATTCTCAATTCTCTAGGGATACTGGTCCAGCCCAGTTTAGATAGAGTCTGTCCCGATGGAAACAGCTCCTTCCTTTCCCAGTACCAGTGCCAGTGCCACAAGTCGAAACCACTGTCTAGCGCATCATTCTTTGCACCATGCATTCAACTTTCTGATCTTTCTGAATGTATGGCAATTCACACTTGGCTCAGAACCTTTTAGATTTTGCTTATTAATTTGGACCCTTGCTCCTCAAACTCCCTCCCTTGAACATCACTTTTCATTCTACCTTTGCTGTTAGTTCTTACATGGATATCACAACTGGATCTTTTCCCTTATTCTCTGCTCATTCCCAGTCACAATGAGATATGCTTACCCCAGCACTGGACAGGAAACACAACCTTTGGCACTCTCACTGAAGTGCAAAAGAACAGTTTCTATTCCCCTGATTGTAATATCTTCTATTACAACCCCATCTGTTTTAGTTGCCCCACTTGAATGGCCTTCTGTACCATGGTGTCTGGTCAAACTGCCTATCTTCCTGTCATCTTTGTTCTCATCTCCACAGGTAGCAAGTGTCTTGTACCTCTTTGACGAGGTGAAAGACAGAGATTCCTCCATCCCTGCATCCTGGGTCCCCATATCTGCCTGACTCAGGGTCACAACCTCGGATGAAATTTAAACTAACCTAAGGGATGTGACTGCCTTCTGGATCAAAGTGCCCAGATAGCTCTATTCCTTCCTAATGTACTGAAAGCACAAGTAGACCTGGAATGACGAGGATAACTGCAGAATTGTGCTCTGCTCAGTGTGATGGCTGCTTGCAAAGTTTCAATTATAAGTCAGAAAAGTTGATGAGGGGACAGGGATGGTCAATCAAAGCTGCCAAGGAATAACAATAAACCAATGTAAAAATGGTGACCAACATCCTACCCTTGAGACCTGGGATTGGTCAAACACTAATGTATGTTATTCTCTAAGTCTGAATAAAGACTGTAGACTTACAAGCCAACACAAACACTTTATTCAAAGGGTTCGTTCTGCTTCCAGAGCTCAACTAGATGTAAAACAGTCAAGAGGTATCACCAGTGAAACTAAGGTAAACTGCCTATGCTGAGCTGTCTCTGTGTGCTGCTGCTCACTAGCTCTGTGCTTCTAAAAAAGGCGGATCCTGCCTTGGCTTGACGCTTTATACCCACCTCTGATGCTGCCCTCTAGTGATGCTGTGGCTGTTACATCTGTGCTGCAGTCTCTGGTGTATGTGCAGATGTATGTACAGATGTACAGATCACTACATCACCCCCCTATTGATTTGATATATTTTCTAGATTGGCTGCAAGAAAACTGTACATAACAAGTGGTGAGACTAAGCAAATCTGCACACTGCGAAAATGATAAAGTAACACAGAAACAATTAACTGTGTTATGAGTCCATCATGAGAAATGTTCATATTCGTCTTGTGTGTGTGTTGAAGTGTCGTTACAAATCTAGCCAGTCAGGTGCCTTACTGCTTCTGCTGGAGCGTCTTAACGGTGGTGGTGGGGATGACGGTTTGATGTCATCAAGAGTACTGTCTGGCATTGTGTGGCGAGGAACGTCCAGTGGACTAATGGACTTGGTCAAGTCCAGCATGGGAAACACCGGCGTTGTAGGCCGAAGCATTAACAGATCCCGGCGGTTATGGCGAAAGAGTATTCCCGCCGACGACTTGACAATGTAGGGCCGCAGTGCTTCCTGCCTGATCATCGTGGCTGGCTCAGACCATCCACTGATCCTGACGATGTCGCCCATGTTCAATGGCTTGAGTGGGATCACATGTTGTTTGGACCATAGTACCCGCATTTTGTCGAGTACCAGAGCGTTATCGGGATCTCGGAATTGAATCGCTGGTAGGGTTGTCCGGATGTCCCTGCCGAAGAGCATCTGCGCTGGCGACAGTCCTGAGCTCAATGGGGTTGCTCGGTAGGATAACAGCGTTAGGTTGATGTCCGAGCGTGAATCTGTTGCCTTGCGAAAAGGTCGTTTAACAATGTGGACACCCTTTTCCACTTTCCCATTTGACTATGGGTAGCGCGGACTGGAAGTTACATGCCTAAAGCTGTAGCGGTCTGAGAACTCTTTCCATTCCCAGCTCGTGAAGCAGGGACCATTATCTGACATCACCACATGCGGGATTCCATGTCGCGCGAATGTCTCCTGGCACGCCTTGATGACAGATGAAGACGTGAGATCATGGAGTTTCAGTACCTCCGGATAGTTTGAGTAATAGTCCAAGATCAAGACGTAATCACGTCCTGTGGCATGAAATAGGTCAATGCCCACTTTTGTCCACGGCGTCATTATGAGTTCGTATTGCTGCAGTGCTTCTTTGGGTTGATGCCTTTGACAGGTGTCACATGTCATGACCATGTCCGTTATGTCTTGATTCATGCCGGGCCAGTACACAGCCTGCCGTGCTCGCCTTTTGCATTTCTCAATTCCTAGGTGGCCTTCATGAATCTTATATAGCATCTCAGCGCGGAGTGTGGCCGGAATCACAATCTGCGCATTGCGTAGCAGCAGGCCGTCAACTTCAATCAGTTCTGACTTGACATTCTGAAATTGTGGACATTGTCCCCTCGGCCAAGCGCGCTGGAGTAGGTGCAGCAACCTCCGTAAGGTTGCGTCTTTCTGAGTCTCCTGTCGGATTAGGCAAAGCTTCTCATCCGAAGCAGGCAAATTCTCCATGCATAACTGTGTTTGGGCCTCGATCTCTCTGACAGGGGCTGATGGTGCATTGTCAGTGCCAATTGATCGGGACAGTGTGTCGGCAATGGCAAGGTCTCTTCCCGGGGTGTATACTAGGGTGAAATCATACCTTTGCAGTTTCATCATGATGCGCTGCAGACGAGGTGTCATGTCATTTAGATCCTTGTCTATGATATAGACCAATGGTCTGTGGTCGGTTTCCACTATGAATGTGGGCAGGCCGTACAATTGGCCATGGAACTTCAGAATCCCAATGAGGAGTCCGAGACATTCTTTTTCGATTTGTGCATATCTGCACTCAGTTGCGGTCATGGCCCTGGACGCGTATGTCACCGGGACCCAGTCAGACTGGTCGGCCTGTTGGAGGAGAATGGCGCCAATCCCGTCCTGGCTGGCGTCAATGGAGATCTTGGTGGGTCTGGTTGAGTCAAAGAAAGCAAGGGTCGGTGCCCTCGTTAGTTGCTGTTTGAGATCTACCCATTCATTTTGGTGACGTGTCCACTGAAACGCAGTGGTCTTTCCTAGGAGATTGCGTAAAGCTGCCGTCCGTGCGGACAGGTTTGGGATGAACCTGCCGAGGAAGTTGACGAAGCCCAGAAATCGTAGCACCGCCTTCTTGTCGTGTGGCGTCTTCATGGTCCATATTGCAGCGATTTGCGCCTCATCAGGGCTGACACCCTGAGATGATATGGCGTCACCCAAAAAGGTCACAGACTCCTTCGCAAATGTGCATTTTGCCTGGTTCAGTTTCAAACCATATTTATGAATCCTCTGAAACACCTTCTTCAGACAACAGAGGTATTCTTCAGTGGTGGACCATGCGATGATGTCATCCACATAGACTCTGATACCCTCGATGCCCTCGGTCATTTGCTCCATTATCCTGTGGAAGATCTCTGCCGCAGATATAATGCCAAAGGGCATGCGATTGAAGCAGAAACGTCCAAATGGCGTGTTGAACGTACACAGAAATCTGCTCGAGTCATCGAGCTGTATCTGCCAAAACCCCTGCGAGGCGTCGAGTTTGGTGAAGATACGAGCATTCACCATCTCAGATGTGATCTCTTCACGCTTGGGGATGGGGTAGTGTTCCCGGTGAATGTTCTGGTTCAGGTCCTTCGGGTCTATGCATATGCGAAGATTTCCAGAAGGTTTCCTAACACAGACAATGGAGCTAGCGCAGTCAGTCGGCTGTGTGACTCGCGATATTATGCCTTGTGACTGCAATCTGTTGAGTTCCGCTTTCAACTTCTCCCGCGGTGGAGTTGGAACCCTCCTGGGCGGCTGAATGACGGGTTTGGCAGGGTAGGGTGCACATGCCTTTGAATACGTTGGGGTAGTCTTGTAGCATGCTGTGGATTTTAGCTTCCAGGCTTGATGGATCCTGGGTGTGCATGTAAATGCGTTGCACCAGCCGCAAGTCTTTGCAGGCCTGAGCGCCTAACAGTGATGATTTATTGTCGTCTACAATCTCGAATCGTAGCTGCTTGCGTATCGTCTTGTTGTCCACCCGGAGACGGCACGATCCCTTTGAGGCGATCTGATTGCCGTTGTAGTCCTTCAGCCGACATGCAGCGGATATTATTTCATGGTCTCCTGGAATCGAATGGCGATCCTTGCTAGTGAGGAGGTTAGCTGAGGCCCCAGTGTCAAACTTGAAGACTAATGGAAAGTCATTGACTTGCACAGTCGCAGTCCACTCACTGCTGGAATCAATGCTGTTGACCGGGTGAGGCGTGGCAATTGTTGCGTCATGTTCCTCAATTGTCTCGATCGTGCTACGACAAGTGAATTGCCGCAAGCGAGGTTGTCCTCATCCAAGGAATACTCATCATTGGGTTTTTTTGTGCTCCGTTGAGTCTATGCTTTTTACATTGAAGTTCATGTGTTTCTGTCTTCATTTGCAGTGCAGCTCTGCACTGTGAGGCAAAGAGGTTGTATTTGCCACACTATAAACATTGTTTTCCAGGCGTGTCCGCAGCGTGGACACGTCATGAGCTTTCCCTCCACGCTTGCGCATGCACAGTAGGCCTTTCTTCCGTGTCAAATCTTCTTGAAAACTGCGCATGCATGTGGCCTGCATCCAGGTTCGCGCGCACGGGATTGCCGTTCGAGGAGTGCCTTCTGGGTGCCTGGGCCTCAATTTTGATGGGCTCGACCTCGTGGTGAAGGCCTTGGTCCCAGTAAGTAAACTCCTCATATTCTTCTTTACTTTTTTCATAAGTAGAGCATCTTTGCATGGCTGTTTCTAGGATTAGGTCTTTTCGTTTTAATAAGGATTTTCTAAGTCCCTCATCAGATATACCATTGACTACCTGGTCTCTGATGAGGGAGTCACGGAGGTTTTCAAAGTTGCAGGATTGAGCTAGTAATTTTAAATCAGTTACAAAACTGCTGAAAGATTCTCCCGGTTTTTGCAAGCGCCTGGTGAACTTGAAACTTTCAAATATCTCATTCACTTCAGATTGACAGTGGGTTTCAAATTTTTTGATGATTATTTCCAGCTTGCCCTTGTCCTCCCCTTCCAGGAAGGAAAAGGAATGTTATATTTCTAATGCCTGCGGCCCTGCCAGGGATAAGAGCAAGGCTATCTTCCTGGCATCAGACGCTGAGGTTAGATCCTTAGCTTCTAGATATATTTTGAACTGTTGTATGAAAAGTTTACAATTGGAATGCATATTACCAGTGGTCTTGAGCAGGCGTGGGGTTGGATTGGGTCCATCGTGCCGATTGGTAACTGAAGGGTCCGAATGCTGCGAGGCTTTCCTTGGTCGAATGTCTGGTTTCAGTTCTCTTCTCTTGCTGGTGTCTAGCTAGCTTGCTGAAATCACTCCTGGTACTATATGTTATTCTCTAAGTCTGAATAAAGACTGTAGACTTACAGTTAGCACAAACACTTTATTCAAAGGGTTTGTTCTGCTTCCAGAGCTCAACTAGATGCAAAACAGTCAAGAGGTATCACCAGGAAACTAAGGTAAACTGCCTATGCTGAGCTGTCTCTGTGTGCTGCTGCTCACTGGCTCTGTGCTTCTAAAAGAGGCGGATCCTGCCTTGGGCTCGACCCTTTATACCCACCTCTGATGCTGCCCTCTAGTGATGCCGTGGCTGTGTCCCTGATGTATGTGCAGATGTATGTACAGATGTACAGATCACTACATAATGTATAATGACACTTGCCCTAGGTCTGATTATATAGCCAGTAAAAAAGAGTGCAATGCATTATCATAGTATAAACTAGTACACTGCATATATACTGCAGTATATAGGATGCCAAACATTATATATTGAATATCAGATGTTGTACATTTCCTAGTATCTGCAACGAAAACCTCAAATTGCTACTCATATGATAACAAACACTTCCCTCGGTTACTTATTTGGTGCATTTATTGACCTTAACTCCTTGTACATGAATTGGTATCTACAATGTTCAATGCAACAGCTGTACCAAATGAGAAAACTAAAGCTACATTATCATTATAAATGTATAATTATATATGCAGCGATCATTTAAGAATAAGAAAGACCTGGGAGTGTTGCTGATTTTCTCCTTGGTTCAATTGCTCTGTTTTATTACCTTTGCTCTCGAGTCGCCAGGTATCTTTATGATACCGCCACGAGGTTCAAGTCCAAGTAATGATCAATAACTCAATACACCGATTAGTAAGATTTAAATCAAAGCACATTTATTATACACAGTAATCGCTACTCATGCACAAATTCTACGTCTAAGCTACTTCTACAACTAACAGGCCTATACTTAGCTTCGGACTGGCCCAACAGGTCAGGGGAACAAATGGCCTTTCGTTCGGGTTCTGAGTCTGCTGGATTCGAAGTTGGTACGGATTGGTAGCTAGGAGTGTCTATCTCGTAGCGAGCGTTGAATTAAGACTTACTGGTTTCGGTGATCACTGGAGTCACTGCACCGGTCACGGTCAATGTTGGTTCGTGTTGCTGGGTGACCCGGGCAGGAAGAAGAGAGTGAAGGGGAGCTGCTGAAGAGAGCGATTTGAACTTGGGGCTTAACTCTTATAGTCCCCAGGGGCTTCCCGCCTTTCGGGCCGGACCCTGTACCTGGTCCCAAGTGATTGGACTTTGTCCCAATCGCTTGGTTCGATTTTCTCCAATACTGGAGTGGTTCCCTGATCGATGGGCGGTCTTGAGGTGCTTGTTCTGGCTCCAGCTGGCGCCGAGGAGTCTGGCTTTGCTTTGTGTGTCCAAAATGTTACTTATTGTTCCCGGGGATTGCTCATCAGTATGCAGAGAGCTGCCACTTTGTTATGCTGATGGTTGCTGGTATCGATGTTGTCTGGTTTTTGCAGAGGTAAATACACAGCAAACCTGCAGTCACTGGGTTCTGTCTTGTTGGCTGATTTTCCCATCAGCCTTTGCCGTTCGCCATTTTAAATCGGGAGTTGGCCACTTTCGGTGGCTACATTCCCCCCTTGCGATCCTAACGCGAAGCGTGAAGGATCACACAACTATGTTGCTTTCCATTCCCTGACCTGGGGGGCACTTCTTTCATGGCCTCTACACTGACCATAACTAGGCAAAAACATTTTAACTGACAATTCTAAGGGGTGCTATGTCAAACAAGGACATGCATTACAAAACAATAAAAATGGGAACCTCTAACTATTCTTAATACACTACTCTCACTTAAACATTTCATTATTCTAACTTCCTCAACCATACAAACAGAATCATAGCAGTTTATACACATTTTTCCTGGCTTGGCAGTCAAGCTCAGGATCGTACAATTTGCTCATTTCTTTATTTACAATAAAACCGCAAATGAATGCTCTTTATTATAGATTGCGGGGGTCGGGGGTCTGGTCGTATCCGAAAACCGGGGTTCTGATCCTATATACCGGTGTTCAAGTGCGGTAGGCTCTCCTCCATTTCCTTAGACGCATAGTCTGCACGATGCAGCAGAGTATCGCCAATACTAGTAAGGTTTCTATTACATATGACAGGGAGTACCAGGTTATAAACCTGGCACACCAAGATGGTGTGGTGTCACTGGTGACTGGGCTCTGGGTACTGCGGGGCAGTGAAACATTAACGGCTGGGGGGCTTGAAGTCATGGGGTTCGCGTTCACTCGCAACCAAATGTCCATTAAGATAAGCAATCCGGAGAATGTCTTCATGGTGCTTCTTCTTTTCTTTCCTTCTCTTCTCCGGTCCTGGAGCTTCTGAAGTTCTGTGGAAACAAGCATAGTGTCTGTAACTATCTTGGTTTAACATCTCGTACGATAGTCTGTCTGTCCTTTAGTGCCAATTACTCCCTTTATAATTGGTCACTATGTGTGACTCCATCATTTTGTTTTCCAAAAAATGAATTTTAGGACAAGACACACTTTCAAATAATGAACCAGTGCGAGCCGTCTCGCAGACTGTGCAATTTACCATCCAAATGTTTCAGGATGTAAATAGCATGTGGTTGGCAACCTAAGGGTTACTGAAACAAAACAAACTTTTTGAACAAAAATTTCCAAAATGAGGAGCGTATGGGCCGCGACGGGTAAGAGTTGGATGGAGTCCCCGGGTAGGACGGCTACCAATGCCGTGTCTCCCCTACCCGAGCGTAGTTGACCAGAGTGGGGGTTCCCAGGCAGGGCGGGTACCGAGCCGTTTCTCCACTGCCTGAGCAACCGACAAGAACGGGCAAGAAATGTAGTCATTGTGGTGGGGCTGCCGTAGTGGTTCTTTCCTTGAACCAGAAGAGCAGTTACGAACGAGCGTCTGGTACCATAACAAGTCTCTGCAGACAAGCTAGTTCCGGGGAACTAGTGTCTGGCAACAGTGAGTCTCTGTGGGCAAGTCCTCAGAGGTTTCTGCTGAAAAGGCGTGGGGCCGTGAAATTCTTTTTCGGTCTGACAAACAACATTTAACAAACTTACAAACAACATAAAACATGCTGCAGGTTCCATCAGAAAGGACACCACTTATCCCAAGCGGTTCCTTTTAAAACATCATCTGGACACCTCAGTTCTCGGTTGCGAACAGGGTCGCAAAGGGGTTCTCGGTTTGGGAGTCAGACCCAAGGTCGTCATCTTCTCCCGGGTGCCAAACTCTTGAATGTATCAGGGTTGAAAGGGCTGCATGGTGTGAGGTGGGGTCGCTCTCGTCGTTGCGGACGAGTCGGAACGAATTATCTCGGTGCCAATAGTTGGTGTCTAGTTGTGTGGGGACAGAATCGGGGTCGTCAATGTGGTTCGGTGGTCGGTGGTGGGGTTTGTTTAGGAAAGTGATCATGAAGGGATCACTTGGATCGTAGTCGGAATCGCTGGGTGTGGGTCCTGTTGCATGGGGATAGTAGGGAGGCGTGCTGTGGCTATCGTCCGAGTCACAGTCGCTGTCTCTGCTGCTGCAGTCTGTGGGAGTTCCGGGGCGGAGTGTATATTTAGGGGATGGAGTCGATGTCGAGTCCGTGGCTGGGCTGGACGTGTTGGGGGATGGTAGGGTTACATTGGCTGTGGGCGGGGCGTGGTGTGCTGCGTCTTGGTTGACGTGGTGTGCGTGGTTAGACTGTGTTCCGTATGCCTTCAGCTGGTTGATATGGAACCACGCAGTCTTTCCGTTGGGATACTTTATCTTGTATACGGAAGGGCTTACTTTGTCCGCAATGGAGTACGGACCCGAGTACTTTGGTGACAGGAATGTGCTGGGGTTATATACGGAGAGCATGACTTGCTGTCCTATACTGTACTCAGTCGCATGCACTGTCTTGTCAAAACAAGCCTTGCTCTGTTTCTTTCTGGTGCCCAATTTTACTGCGGCTGCTAGCTGAGCCGTTTTAACATTTTCAACTAATTGCTCTACTGCTTTCTCGTGTGTGAGGGCCGTCACCTCGGGGCTGGTCAAGTCTAAACCTAATAAATACTCTGTGCCTTTCATGGGGCGTCCGGTCATGAGGATGTGTGGGGTGTGACCTGTGGATGTAGAAATAGTGTTGCACAAAAACATTAGCGCAAAGTGGAGGACTGAGTCCCAAGTGGTGTTGTTTTGCTGGACCATTTTTCTGAGGGTGGATTTTCGGGTCCGATTCATGCGCTCCACGATACCACTTGACTGTGGGTGGTATGCTATGTGGAATTTTTGGGTGATGCCAAATATCGTGAGGATGTTCTGCATGACACGTCCCGTAAAATGGGAACCGTGGTCGGATTCAATGCTGCGGGAGAGTCCCCATCTTGTAAAGATGTGGTGGGTCAAAACCTTGGCTGTGGTTTTTGCAGTATTTGTGCGGGCTGGGAATGCTTCCACCCATTTCGTAAATGTGTCAATTACCACAAGTACATATTTATAGCCATTCCTGCAAGAGGGCAATGGTCCCATAAAATCAATTTGGAGGTTAGTCCAGGGGCCATTAACGGGTCGGGTGTGGCTCAGTTGAGCCTTTTTGGCATATCTGTCCGGATTATTCTGGGCACAGATAAGACAATTCTCGATGTAATGGTTTACATATTCCTTTAAATTCGGCCACCAACAAAGCTGCTTGAGATGGGCTGTAGTGGGATTGGTTCCCTTATGTCCATGACCGTCAGGGAACAAACAAATCAGTTGATTCCTGTCCTGTTCAGGAACCACATAATGGGTGTCTTTTAACACCACACCGTCATGTGTGGTCAGTGCATTTTTGAACCTCTCATAGGGTGCTGGATATTTTCCATTTACAATCTCCCTGAGATTGCTGTCCTGCTTCTGGGCCTCCACTAGATCCTCAATCTTTGTCTGTGAGACCTGAACTGCATTCATTGGTGCGCTTTCGGGGGGTGTCCAAAAATATCCATGCCTGGAACCTGCTTTAGCCAGTGCGTCGGCTTTCACATTTCCAGGGGGGGAGGAACGATGGTGACTACGAACCTTGACTATCCCAAAAGTCCTGTTCTGTGCTCTCTCTAAAATGTGACGGAGCAATGGGGCTGAGGGGAGGGGTTTTCCGTCTGCGGAAACGAATCCTCTTGCTCTCCACTGGGGCAGAAATTCCGTGAGGCTGTTGCAGACATAGAAGCTGTACGAGTATATGTCTGCTGGGCTGGGGAAGGAATCTGGGTGTTCCACTATATATGCGACGGCCGCGAGCTCTGCTGCCTGCGCGCCTAAGTGGCCTGGCAGTTTTATCGATATTTCCTCGAGGGCGCGTCCTCGACATAGATACCGCAACCTGTTATGCGCTTCCCATCCAAGACTGTGGAAGATCCATCCACATATATCCTTATGGGCTCACACGTGTCTGTGTGCTGGGGGCTCTGGGTTGAACTACCTATCTTTCTGGGGGGGGGGGGGGGGTTAGCAATAAAGGGGCCTGTGTTGTGGTGTGGAGAGATAATTTCGCATTCATAGGGGGTTCCGGGGTACTGTAAGATGTCGGCTAAAAAGGTGTGCGTCTTTGTCCTTTTAACAGTGATGTCCCGTCCCTGCAAGAGAAGGGTCCATCTCGCTGCTCTGATCTGGCTGACTGTACCGTCCTTGAGTCGTCCGTCCAGTAAATGTTGGGTGGGGGTGTGTTCGGTCAGAATGGTGATGGGGTTCAGTCCAGTAATATATGAAAAATACTGAACTGCCCAAAATACTGCGAGCAGGTGCCTCTCACAGGCTGAAAATCCCTGCTCCACAGCATCTAAAATTCTGGAGGCGTAAGCTACGGGCCTTAACTGGTCGTGTCGTTCCTGGAGGAGCACGGCTGAAAGGGTGCAGTTTGTGGTCGCTACCTCTATGGCGTAAGGGGAAAGTGGGTCTGGAACTTGTAGTGCGGGGGCTGCTATGAGTGCCTGTTTTAAAGAGTCCACAGCATCCGTATGCTGCGGAAGCCATTCCTAGGGGGCTCCCTTCTTTAGGAGGTCTGAGAGGGGCGCTGCCTTGCTGGCGAAACAGTCAATGTGGTTTCGGCAGTAGCCAACCAGTCCTAAAAACGACCGGAGGGCTGAAACGTTCTGGGGAAGGGGCAATTTAGCAATCCAGTCAATCCTTTTATGCTCGATCTCACGTTTACCATGTGTGATAATTGTTCCCAAATATATCACCTTTTCTTCCAAAAACCGGGCCTTTTTGGGGTTGACTTTACAACCGATTGAGTGTAAGAGTTCCAGGAGTTTGGACAGACGCTCAATGTGCTCTTCCTGGTGTCTGTCTGTAGTAGTAGGTCGTCTACGTACTGAACCAGACATTCGGGGCGAGAAAATTTGACTAAACCATTTGCCACCTGTCGGTGGAAAATGGAGGGGGAGTTATGGAATCCTTGTGGCAGGCATGTCCACGTGTACTGCTGATTTTTAAAAGTGAAGGCAAATTTGTACTGGCATGCCTTTGCCAATGGAATGGACCAGAATCCATTACTGACATCCAAAACCGTTAAGAATCGGGAATTGAGTCCCTGCTTGAGCATGGTCTTGGGACTTGTTGCTACTGTGGGGGCTGCTGCGGGGGTGATTTTGTTGAGTTCCCGGTAATCGATGGTCAGTCGCCATGATCCATCGGGCTTTCTCACTGGCCAAATCGGGGCATTATTAGTGGAGGCTACTGATCTAAGTACGCCCTGCTCTAATAAGCTTTCTATTACCTTGGAGATTTCTCCCTCTGCATCTTGGGGAAATCCATACTGTTTTTGGGGTATAGGGTCAGGTCCTCTTATTTGTACGGAGCCAGTCATCCGTCCACAGCCGTGCTTGTGGGTCGCGAATGCTGCCCTGTTCTTTTGCAGAACTGCCCTAACCTGCTTGTCCGTACTAAGCGTGGTCGGGTTGAACCAAAATTCGCCTACAGCGCTAATTTTGTTTGCGTATTCTCCTATGTTGAGCGTTGCGGGGGCTCTTGCGGATTTTGCCATCTTCCAGACACACTGGTTGAATGGATCAAATGAAAGATTGTGGGAATTCATGAAATCGATTCCCAGAATGTGTTCTGCTGTGTGGGGCAGGTCAACTAAAACTACGGGGTGTTTGGTGGTCATGTTACCGATTTGAATGGGCACAGGGGCTGTGATGTGTCCCTGCTGTGAGTGGCCTGTAAAGCCGCTGAGGGTGATGGTGGCTGTAGTGGGCCACGTGTCTTTTTGAAGCAGGGTGGAGGAATTTATGGTGGTGCGGGACCCTCCTGTGTCCCATAGAAATTCGATGGGCTGTCCCCGTATCTTTGCTGCAACTACCGATCGTCCGGACCTATCCGAAAGGGTGTCGCAGACCCAACGGGGGGAGCCCGAACACCGTCAGTCCGTTCCGGTCAGGTCCGTCTGATCTGAACGGGCGCTAACACTATGAATGGGCTCTGTCTTCTTCTTACTCAGAGTGTCCGTCTGCTGGGCTCTCTGTGGCTTTCTAGGGGCATTGCACTCTCTTGCGAAGTGTCCCAACTGTCCACAGTTGTAACACTTCTGTGACTTGGGTGGGGGGCTGTTCTTTCCTTCATTTACCCATGCGGGGTTCTGGCGTGTGGTAACTGCCTGTATATCTGCGGCGGCCTGCTTTTCCTCGGGATTCTTGACTGCGGGTTTGCTTTGTATAGATTGCTCCCAAGTGCAGGACAATCTTTTCACTACCCACTTCTCGTTATGGGCCTCCTCTGAGGGATCATAACTCGTACAGGCTTTCTGTCCTGTTTCTGTGGCAAAGGAGATAAGGGTGCGGGTCCATTTGGCCATGTTGTCTGGGGACAAATGGGCACGGTCTAAGTCTCCAAAGACTGCTGCAAAGTGGATCCACAGGCGTCCAGCGAACGCTGTGGGGTGCTCGGATTTCTTTTGCCTACATTTGTTGAGGCCATCTACGGGGTCACCCCGGTTATACCCGATCGCATCCAGGATCGCGGTATGCATTTCTGCAAGGGTGCCTCCTCCTACATTCTGTGGGTCGGGAACGGCTGCTGCTACTGAAGGATCTAAACTTAAAACTGTGAGCTTTACATGCTCTCACTCATCCAGGCCGTACATGGTCGCCTGATGTTTTACTGTGGCAAAGAAATGGTGGGGGTCTGAGGTGGGGAGCAACGGTGTGATTTTCTCGCACGTGTCCCGTAATTGGGTCACTGTTAAGGGGGTGGAGTATAGAAATTCCGCATCATCCGATGTGGCTGTGCAGTGGGTGGTGACTGGGTTCATTGGAGCCCAAACTATCCGCTCTGTGGGGATTTGGGGCGCTTTCCTCTTTTGTGGCTTTCCCTGCGCACATGTTCCCTGAACATATCTCTGCGCTGTTTCATTCAATTCTTTCCAATCAGGGCCGTCTTCCTTATCTAACTTTGCTCCAAAGGTTTCCTGGAAGCCTTTCTGAACTGAAAGCAGCGATTGCAGCTCTGCAATCTGCTTCCGGCACTTTGCGTGGTCTAACGAGCTTTGTCTTTGCTCTGTGGTGGCAGCATGGAGTGCTCTTAATGCTGCCTTTAGGTCACTACACTGTGTCTGTAATGCCTCTACCTGCTTTTCTGTTTCTTCACGTACCAGGACTGCACGTTGCGTGTCCTGATAGGCCTTTTCATATTGAGACTGGAAGCTGCTTAAGTGCACCAGACAAGACTGGTGTGCCCTTTTGGCATTCTCCACCTCTCCATCTTTTGCTGCCAACTTCCTTCTCAATTCCAAATTCTCCTTTTCTACCTCGCTTCCGTCGACCTTACTCATTCGATGTATGCCCTCAACCTCTTTCCGGAGCATCCTAACGACCTCCTCTGTGCCTCGCAATTGTGCCAAGCAGGACACGATTGCCATCGGCGTGCGAGCTTTCCCTAAGCTCTTTTTGTGGATCTCGCTCAGGTTCTCCCGCCAAGTATGTCCTATACTCCCGGGGCCTGATTCCTCGTTGTCACAGAATTCATTCCAAAGGGGCCATCCTTTCCCTTTGAGATATTTCCTGATCTCTTCCTCCCAAATGGGACATTGTCCCACTCTACTGCTGCTGGTCGCTGCGACCGCAAATTCCTCTGGGTTCATTAGGTGCTGCATTGCCTGCATTGCCATCTTTCCTATCCGAATGCTGCTCTTCAAATTTGGGACAGGGGTATTAATCCGAATGCTGCTCTTCAAATTTGGGACAGGGGTATTAAGGCGGTGCTGTAAATACGGGTACGGCTTTCGCTACTTTCCGAAATACAAACTTCCGACAGTTTTGTCGCAACAAATCAGTTTTACCTTATCGCCCTGTTAGTTACGCATGCATACACACACTTCCGAATTATGAGTATTGATCAGAACTGCTTGAACACTTGTGGTTTTCTGTTTCCAATTGGATCTCTAATTCAAATTCTGGGTTCTCCCGGAGTGGTTTTCCACTTCTAGATCGGGTCCCATCAGGATGTCGCCAAATAATGTTGCTGATTTTCTCCCTGGTTCAATTGCTCTGTTTTATTACCTTTGTTCTCGAGTCACCAGGTATCTTTATGATACTGCCACGAGGTTCAAGTCCGAGTAATGATCAATAACCCAATACACCGATTAGTAAGATTCAAATCAAAGCACATTTATTATACACAGTAATCGCTACTCATGCACAAATTCTGCGTCTAAGCTACTTCTACAACTAACAGGCCTATACTTAACTTTGGACTGGCCCACCAGGTCAGGGGAACAAATGGCCTTTCGTTCGGGTTCTGAGTCTGCTGGATTCGAAGTTGGTACGGATTGGTAGCTAGGAGTGCCTACCTCGTAGCGAGCGTTGAATTAAGACTTACTGGTTTCGGTGATCACTGGAGTCAAACTGCACCGGTCACGGTCAATGTTGGTTTGTGTTGCTGGGTGACCCGGGCAGGAAGAAGAGAGTGAAAGGGGAGCTGCTGAAGAGAGCGATTTGAACTTGGAGCTTAACTCTTATAGTCCCCAGGGGCTTCCTGCCTTTTGGGGCGGACCCTGTACCTGGTCCCAAGTGATTGGACTTTGTCCCAATCGCTTGGTTCGATTTTCTCCAATACTGGAGCGGTTCCCTGATCGATGGGCGGTCTTGAGGTGCTCGTTCACCTCCTTTGTGTTGGCTCCTGCTGGCGCCGAGGAGTCTGGCTTTGCTTTTTGTGTCCAAAATGTTACTTATTGTTCCCGGGGATTGCTCATCAGTATGCAGATGGCTGCTACATTGTTATGCTGATGGCCGCTGGTATCGATGTTGTCTGGTTTTTGCAGAGGTAAATACACAGCAAACCTGCAGCCGCTGGGTTCTGTCTTGTTGGCTGATTTTCCCATCAGCCTTTGCCGTTCACCATTTTAAATCGGGAGTTGGCCACTTTAGGTGGCTACAGGAGTGAGTTCAATGCATTGAATCAAACTCAAGAGTTGGCTTGTGCTTTATGAATCATCAGAATAAGTGTGACAGTCAGTTCCCGATAAGACACAATCAACCTCCATTAACATCTTAGTTTTTTCAGAGTTCGTCATGATGAATCACTTATTCCTGAACTCAATACTGACTCGAGGTTTTACAGGATGCTGAGTCAGGTAAGATAGGTTTTGATTGTCTATTTCAGATCCTTTTGAATTATTGAGAATCACCAATGAACAGTCAGACATATGGCTGGGCCTTTCAGTATCTTCCTTACAATTAAACCCATCTTTATATTTGCGATACAAAAACAGAAAATACTGGACAACGTTTTGACAAAGAATCATCCAGACTCGAAACGTTAGCTCCCTTCTCTATCCACAGATGCTGGTCAGAATTGCTGCAATTGTCCAGTATTTTCTGATTTTGTTTCGGATTCCAGCATCTGCAGTAATTTACTTTTATATTTGTTATACCGATACATGGCATATAGAACATACAGTGCAGAAGGAGGCCATTCGGCCCATCGAGTCTGCACTGACCCACTTAAACCCTCACTTTCACCCTATCCCCGTAACCCAATAACCCCTCCTAACCTTTTGGACACTAAGGTCAATTTATCACGGCCAATCCACCTAACCTGCACGTCTTTGGACTGTGGGAGGAAACCGGAGCACCCGGAGGAAACCCACGCACACACAGGGAGAACGTGCAGACTCCGCACAGACAGTGACCCAGTGGGGAATCAAACCTGGGACCCTGGTGCTGTGAAGCCACAGTTCTAGCCACTTGTGCCACCGTGCTGCCCGTGTATTCCTAGAGAGAAGAGGCCACTTTTAATTTATACAACATAATTCTGTTGTAACAAATAAATTACTTTCCTTGTGCACAAAATTCAAACACCTACAAGTAATGGACTTGAATGATGTAGAAACATGAAGTTGTAAATTATTCAGCAAGGTTAAACATTTAATTGTGGACTTTGTCTGAGAACAAAGCCCTGGTATGAAGGATGCCAGTTGCAAATATTACACATTACATATTTTGCAAAAGTATCACAACAAGTCAGGCAGTGTTTTGTTGAGTTTGATTGCTGTGGTTGTAAGCTGGCAAAATCATAAGAGCTGCTTGAATGGGTCACCCGCTGGTTAAATCATTAAAAACAATGGAGTTGAAATGGAAAATGGCCGTAGATGTAAAACAAGCCGAGTCACATCTGACACCTGCTCATACATACGGCCCAATATTCAGTTCCTTTTGACAAAAGGAGGTGCCTCCAAGGATCCTTAAAGATGGAAGAGTCCCGCATATAAGGAAGAAGGCAGAAAATCTTGAGCTAGATGTATCAAGTGGATAAGTCATCTCGGCCTCCTCCTGAGGTCATTACCATTGCAGAATCCAGATTTCAATTATCAAGAATGGCTGAATGGATGCAGCAAAGGTTTTAGACCCCCCACAACATCTCTGCTGCAGTGTAAGAGGCCTGGGGCGGGATTCTCCGGCCCCCCCCGCTGGGCAGAAGAATCGCCGAAGGGCAGGGTGAATCCCGCCCCGCGCCGGCTGCCGGATTCCCCGGGCCGGTTTTTCGGCGGGGGCGGGAATTGCGCTGAGCCGGTCGGGGGCCGTTGGCAGCGGCACCCCCGGCGATTCTCCGCCCTGCGATGGGCCGAGTGGCCACCCGTTTTCAGCCGGTCCCGCCGGCGTAAATTAGACCAGGTCCTTACCGGCGGGAACTGGCTCTGCGGGCAGCCTGCGGAGTCCTCGGGGGGGGGCGCGGGGAGATCTGGCCCCGAGGGGGGCCCACGGTGGCCTGGTCCACGATCGGGGCCCACCGATCCGCGGGCGGGCCTGTGCCGTGGAGGCACTCTTTCCCTCCCCGCCGACTGTGTAGCAGTCTGCCATGGCCGGCCCGGAGAAGAACCCCCTGCACAGGCGCTGGGATGACGCCAGCACATGCTGGCGCTCCCGTGCATGCGCCAACTCGCGCCGGCAGGCGGAGGCCCTTCGGCACCAGTTGGCGTGGCGCCAAGCCCTTCGGCGCAGGCCTAGTCCCTGAAGGTGCAGAGGATTCCGCACCTTCCGCGGGGCCCGACGCCGGAGTGGTTCACGCCACTCCTCGGTGCCGGTACGGCCTGCCCCGCCGGTTGGCGGAGAATCCCGCCCCTGTACTCAAGAACTAGCGGTGCCTCTAGCCAAAGTGTTCCAGTACAACTATTTTTTTATCCATTTAATAAAGTTGAAAATTGGCCAAGTGTGTCTCAATTCCAACCTCCCTTTCCTCTCCAACATCCTTAAATGTATTTATCACCACCCAAATCTGTTCCCATTATTTCTCAAACTCCACGTTTGAATCTCTCAAATGAAGGTTCTGTCCCTGCTACAGTCCCAAAACTGTTCTTGTCAAAGTCACAAATGATCCCCTATGTGACTGTGACAATGTTAAACTTTCCCTCCTTGTCCTTCTCTACCTATCTGAAGTTTTTGTCATGGTTGACCACACATCCTCCTCCAATGCCTCTCCAGTCATCCAGCTGGGTGGGACTGCTTTCACCCGGTTCCATTCCTATCTATTTAATCATTGCCAGAAACTCACTTTTTTTGAAAAAATGTATTTTGTTTCAAACTTATTCAAAAGGTTACAAAACATAAACGATTCGGGGAACAAACTCCCCAAAACACAACTACACAGTTTGTACAAATGTTTCCTTTTCTCACCCCCCTCCTCATCCCCCAACCCCACCCCACCCCACTCCCCATGCCAAACAGCTCCTCAAACACAGCCACGAACATTCCCCACCTTGCCTCGAAACTCTCCCATGAACCCCTTAATTCGTACTTGCTGATCGCCACTCCAGCAGAATTCTCCACTGGGCAATCAGAGAGGCGAAGGCCACAACATCGGCCTTCCTCCCCTCTATCAGCTCCGGCTTCTCCGATATCCCAAATATCAACACCAAAGGATCTGCCTCAACCTCCTCCCACACTATCCTTGTTAGTGCCGAGAACACTCCCGCCCAGAAACTCCCCAACTTTTCGCAGTCCCAGTACATATGAACATGATTCGCTGGTCCCCGCCCACACTTCTCACACTCGTCTGTAACCTGCTGGAAGAACCCACTCATTCTTGCCTGAGTCACATGTACCCTGTGTACCACTTGAACTGTAGCAGGCTCTTCCTTGTGCACGAGGAGGTCACATTTACACTTCGTAGGGCCTCACTCCATACTCCCCAGTTTATCTCCCCTCCCAGCTCCCCCCTCCCACTTCTCCTTAATCTTCACCACCTGTTCACCTCCCTGCTCTCCAACGACCCGTATATGTCTCCGATCCTGCCCTCCCGTTCCACAGCCGGAAGCAGTCCCTCCAGCAGGGTATACCTCTGTAACAACCTGGGGAACTCTTTCCAAACCTTCCGCACAAACTCCCATATCCCTTACCTGCGGATACCTAAACTCACTTCCTCTTGGGAGCGCTATCCTCTCGTTCAGTTCCTGTATACTGACAAACCCATCTTCCAGGTACAAATCCCTCACCTTAACCATGCCTACTTCTCGCCACTTCCTATACTTGCCATTTATCCTCCCCCCCCCCCCGGCTCAAAAAGGTGGTTTTCACACAAAGACGTTAGCACCAACATTATAATAATAATCTTTTATTGTCACAAGTATGAAGTTACTGTGAAAAGCCCCTAGTCGCCACATTCCGGCACCTGCTCGGGTAAGCTGGTACGGGAACTGAACCCGCGCTGCTGGCCTTGTTCTGCATTACAAACCAGCTGTCTAGCCCACTGAGCTAAACCAGCCCTAGGGCATCCCCAATATCCTAAAGTGCCTTGTCAGCTGGTTCCAGACTTCACCGTGGACTGCATCACAGGGCTCTCTGAGTATTTTCTTGGTGCCATTGGCAATTCTACCATCACTATAGCCCTCAAGCTGGATCCCCTTCAGGATTCTTCCTCCATCCTAACCCATTCTACCCCTTCTCCTTCCCACCATCGCTTCACCTTCTCCACATTCGCCCAGTAATAATGCAGCAGTTTCGGCAACGCCAATCATCCCTTCTGCCTCTGTCTCTGTTACAGGGTCCTCTTAGCCCTTGGCACCTTCCCTGACCACACAAAGTCTGCGATAATCATATCCAGTCTGAGATAATCATATCATTCAAAGATCGGGAGTGCTTCACTGGCTTCACTTGCTGCTCCAACACCGTTATCTCTGATGTCCCCCTTGGATATAATCCTGACCCAATCCTATTTCTCATCTTCATACTGCCCCTCGGCAACATCATCTGAAACCCCATGTGACGACTCAAAGACTTTAGGAATATTGGATTCTAGGTATTGGGCAATTTAAGGGTTAAAAGCCTGGGGTTAATGTGCGTTTGACTGCAGTGGTCATTTAAAAAAAATAATTCTGTTTTGCAGGGCCTGGGTGCTTTTAGCAGCCAGAAGGTGAAGCTGACAAAGGAATGCGTTTTCAGTCTGGACTAATGGACTGTGGTTTGACTGGAAAGCCCCCAGGCGCTAATATGCTTTGCAGCTTTCAGAGATCATTTGCTTTTCGGCTTGGGGAGATGAGGACATTGCTGGGTAGGGCCAAGGAATGCAGAGAGACAATTTCAAGAGCTTTAGAGAGACATTTTAAGAAGCTTGAGAGAGTCAGTGAAGTTGAGGCATTCACCCTCTGCAGCACCGCACACCACAACCCCTCCTCCAGCACCATCTCCAGCTCTTCCTCCCACTTGGCCTTAACCCCTCCAGAGACTTCATATCCACCTCCAAAATCCTCCCATAGAACACCGAGATGACCCTCCCCCTCCATCACCGACAGCACTTCTTCCAACAACGAGGAGGCTGATGCCCCCAGAAAAGTCGAAAGACCTTTCTCACGAGTCCCGCACCTGCATACACCTGAAAACATCACCCCGCAGGATCCCAAACTTCTCCCTCAACTCCTCTAAACTTGCAAACCTCCCTTCCAGAAATAGGTCCTTCATTTCCAACACCCCTCACTCCTCCCATCCTCGAAACCTAACATTTATCCTCGCTGGCTCAAACTCATGTTTCCCTCGGATTGGCAACATTTTCAACCCTGCCCCTTGTAGCCATGTAAAATGGCTGACTCCCGATTAGAATGGTCAAACCCCGATTTAAAATGGCGAACGGAGGAGGCTGATGGGAAAATCAGCCAACAGGACTCAAACGGACAGCTGCAGGTAAAACAGTGTATTTGCCTCTGGGGAAGTCAGTCCAGACCGATACCTGCAGCCATCAACATCACAACAACCAGCCATCTGCATAGTAAGCAGCAATCCCCGGGAACAATTGCTACAAATTAGCAATTGAAAGCCGCTCCAGACCTTTCGGCGCCAGCAGGAGCTGACACAAAGAAAGGTAAACGACCACCCCCCGATCAAGGAATCGCTCCAGTATTGGAGCATATCGAACCAAGTGATTGGGACCAAGTCCAATCATTTGGAACCAGGTACAGGGTCCGCCTCGAGAGGCAGGAAGCCCCTGGGGACTATAAGAATAGGGGCCAAGTTCAACTCGACCCTTCTTTTCCTGCTCGCAACCTTCGAGACCCTTCTGCAAGAGAACGTAAGTTTTACTCCAGCGATCGCTACCAGATAGGCGCTCCTGACTATCGACTTGTACCAGCTTTTGAATCCCGCAGGCTCAGAACCAATTCGAAAGACCATTCGTTTCCCTGACCTGGTGGGCCATTTCCAAAGTTAAGTATTGGCCTTTAGTGGTAGGTAGTAGTTTAGAAGTAGAATTATTGTATACGTATTAATTGCTGTATATAATAAATGAGTGTTGATTTAACTCATACTAAGCGGTGTGTTGCATTATTAATCATTACTTGGACTTGAACCACGTGGCGGTATCAGAAAGATACCTGGCGACTCATGAGCAAAGGTGACAGAATAAGAATAAGTAAACTAAGGCTAAAACGAGCAACACCTTAACCTAAAGTGCTGCCGAAATTGCTTCAATATTTTCAACGTGGCTACTACCACCGGACACCCTTAATATTTCCCTCAGACAAACGAGATCAGTGCCATTGCCAGCGCCCGCAGCTCCAACCTCTTATAAGAGCTTGCCTCCATCCTCACCCACAAAGCCTTCCGCTCCCTGCTCCAGCCCCACACCTTGGGCGAAATTCTCCGGTATCGGCGCGATGTCCGCCGACCGGCGCCAAAAACGGCGCAAATCAGTCCGGCATCGCGCCGCCCCAAAGGTGCGGAATCCTCCGCATCTTGACCGGCCGAGCCCTAACCTTGAGGGACTAGGCCCGCGCCGGACTGATTTGCGCCCCGGACAGTGACACAGATTGGATGGGCGGAGACGAACTGCCACCCCAATGTGCCATGGACTCAGAGTGGGACGAAGAGCACGACACAACGCCACTGCTGTCACCAACACCCTCCATCATCGCAGAAACACTCACCTCGGTTGGGCACTTTAGTGATGAGGCGTCTGGTACACTCACTGGTGCGCACAACACAGCCGTCCCGGTACAGCAGGCGGAGGTAGGAGCAGCAGAGGGGCCGGGCGGTCGGAGGGCAGCCCAGCCCAAGCGAACATCTGCCGCCCAGATGGATCCCGGGTTCCTGGAGTTACCACACCCACCCATAGATCCGATGCAACCACCGACCCGGAGACGAGCGAAGAGGGTGACGGCCGGCTTGCGGCGGCTGCAGTCGCAGGTGGAGGAGTCCACCCGCGTCCAGGAGCTGGGAGTGGTGCCGGTCATACGTGCCACCCAGGCCAACACCGCACGGGTGGCGTCCGCGGTGGAGGCAATGGGTGCGACGGTGTCAGACATGGGGAACGGTTTGCGAGGCCTGGGGCTTTCCGTGCAGGCGGCGTCTGTGGCCCAGGAAATGGCTGCCCTCTCACAGGAGGCCATGAGCCAGTGCCAGCGCCAGATGGCAGAGGCGCTCAACGCCATGGCCCAGTCTCTGCAGGCCATGGCCCAGTCTCAGCAGGCCATGGCCCAGTCTCAGCAGGCCATAGTCCAGTCTCAGCAGGCCATCGCTGAGGGCATCGGCGCCATTGGCCATGTGCGAGCCGTCGTCGCACAGTCACAGACAGGGTTTGCCAATCCCCTGAGCTCCATGGCTGCAAACCTGCAGACCCCTGCCTCCAGGACTGGCAGCGCCAGATGTCGGGGGGGCGTCGGATGGCCAGTCCGTTCGCATCCCCCATCCATGTAGAGGCGTGGGGGCCATCGGGCACCCCGAGGGAGGAGGAGGTGCTGTGGTCCGTCCCGGGTCCCCCTGTAGGGGAGGTCCCGGAACACCTCGACACCTCGGACTCCCCCCTTCCGTCCCAGGTGCATCGGGTGGGCAACGGGCATGACAGGCTGGCAGCTCGCCATCCCAGTCGCCCGGGCCGCAGCCTGGCCCATCTAGGCCAGGACGCCCCAGGAAACGGCCGCCAAAAGGATTCCGTGTCAGAGGGCAGGAAACACAGGAGTCCACCTCCAGTTCTGCTGTACCATCTGGGGAACCACGTAGACATAGTCACAGGGTCCGTAAGGCCAAACAATTAGACACTGAGTAAGTTGGCACGGGTGCAGGGCACAGATGAGTTTTAGGGACTAGGGCACGTGCATGAACTCCTTTGGTTATTAAAGTCAATGTTACACCTACAGAAGCTGCCTTTGTGCTCTGTCCAAAGCGTGCGGGGGTGTCATGTACGTTGAGCGCAAGTATGTGTGTGAGGGGTGGTCTTACCTCAGCCCCAGGTGAGTCTGCCCCCTTCCCCCTGGGCCGCCATCAACATCCCCCCGGGCAGAGGACGGGACCGTGCGCTGCAGTGTCACAGCCGCATGCAGTGATGGTCCGGGTGGATGGTGGTACTGTGGCCATGGGTCAGACATAGTCCAACGATGTGGAGCCAGGAGCTCATCGCAGGGCAGGTTGTCATCATTCTCCATGGCCTGCAATAGACACGCGTCCACCGGCAACTGTGTGAGCCCGGCCGTTGTGCCGCAGGTGGATCGGCAATGGTGGGGTGGTGTGCATGCGGGTGGGGTGGGTGGGGTTGGGGAGGGGGGTGAGGGTGCTGGGTGGGTGGATCGGTGGGGGGTCGGCTGTTGCCATGGTGTGCGGTCTGTGGCTATACTACCCGATTCCCACGCCCATCTAGTCAGTGAAGCGGGCGGCTATCAGCCTGTCCCGTGCCCGCTGGCCCAGCTAGTAACGGTGGACAGCCACCCGCCCATGTCTAGCCCGTCTGCCCTGACCATTGCCCCCATCCCCCTCATCTGGGGAGGACTGCGCCTCTTCCTGCTGCTCCTCCACTCCGCCCTCCTCTGCCTGTGACGAATGTGATATAAAATAGTTACTTTAGAGATATTAGTTACTGTAATGTAGAGATAGGCCAGTCTCATTCTGGTGAGTTCACAGACAAAGGATTTCAGACCGCATGGCAAAGCAAGGAGGAGTTGTGTCCACCAAAGGAGGAGAAAAGGATGCTGGGTAATAAGGGCCAGAGGAAGGGATTGGAAGTGAGCCAATCAGAATGTCTGACTAGGTCAGGAGGGGTATAGGATGACCTATGGGAATCGTGTATGTGAAACTTGATACCATTTGAATTGATTTGCAGAGATCCCTTTGTCTCTTTGTTCATTCGCTTTCCGGGGCGTAGGAGACTGGATGTGTCTTATGCCTCTGAGATGAATCAGGCTTGCAAGCCAAATAAAATAACTAATGCTGTACCTGCAAATCCATCTCGACTTTTATTGAGGCCAGACTGACGGGTAAAGAAATTTGGGATTTGTCACCTGCGGCACATCGCCCCTCTGCTGGGCTATGTTGTGCAGGACGCAGCACACCACAATGATGCGGCCGACCCTATCTGACCGATACTGGAGGGCGCCCCCAGAGAGGTCCAGGCACCTGAAACGCATCTTCAGCACGCCAAAGCACCTCTCTATCACTCCCCTTGTCGCTCCATGAGCATCACTGTAGCGGTTCTCCGCCTCATTGCGTGGCCTCCGTACAGGCGTCATCAGCCACGATCGCAATGGGTAGCCCCTGTCGCCCAGCAACCAGCCCCTCAGCCGGGGATGGCGTCCCTTGTACATGCCGGTGATGGATGACCGCGACAACACGTATGAGTCGTGTACACTGCCCGGGTAACGGGCGCAGATGTGCAGGATCATCATGCGGTGGTCGCAGACCACCTGTATGTTCATCGAATAGGTCCCCTTCCTATTGGTGAACACGGCCCTGTTATCTGCAGGTGGCCGCACGGCGACGTGCATCCCATCAATCGCGCCCTGGACCATGGGGAACCCGGCAACGGCAGAGAAGCCCACGGCCCGGGCATCTTGGCTGGCCCGGTCCACAGGGAAGCGGATGTAGCGGTGCGCCATGGCACATAGGGCGTCTGTCACTGCCCGGATGCACCGGTGCACCGATGTCTGCGATATGCCGGACAGGTCCCCACTCAGTGCCTGGAATGACCCCGTTGCATAAAAGTTCAGGGCCACCGTAACCTTGACGGACATGGGGAGAGGGTGTCCCCCGCCAGTGCCACGCGGTGACAGGTGTGCCAGCAGGTGGCAGATGTGTGCCACGGTTTCCCGCCTCATCCGGAGTCTCCTCCTGCATTCCCGGTCCGTGAGGTCCTGGTATGACTGTCGGGGCCGGTACACACGGGGCGCCCTCGGGTGCCTCCGTTGCCGTGGGGCCGCGACGTCCTCCTCCCCCTCCTCGTCCTGTCGGTCAGGTGTCCCTCCAGCCTGGGCGGCTGCCGCTTGCCCCTCTGCGGCAGCCTGTGCCGCCTCTCTGGCACGCTTCTCCTCCTCCTCATCCAGGGCAACATAGACATGAGCGGCTGCCGCCATGGCGGCCAACATCGCTGGCTGACCGGAAAACGTGACGGCCTGGTGGCGGGGGGGAACGACGACATGTCATCATTGCCCATACCCCCTCCTCCCCCCAGCCAGGTGGCATGGACCGCATGGGTCCAACTGTTGGAGGCTGGCACCTGGCCAGGTGGACCAACTCACTTGGCCTCGCAACCCCCTCCCCGGCATGGACCCCCCATCCTGCTCCCCGGCCCTCCCCGGCACGGACCCCCCATCCCCCTCCCCGGCACGGACCCCCCCATCCCCCTCCCCGGCACGGACCCCCCCATCCCCCTCCCCGGCACGGACCCCCCCATCCCCCTCCCCGGCACGGACCCCCCATCCTCCTCCCCGGCACGGACCCCCCCATCCCCCTCCCCGGCACGGACCCCCCCATCCCCCTCCCCGGCACGGACCCCCCCATCCTCCTCCCCGGCACGGACCCCCCCATCCCCCTCCCCGGCACGGACCCCCCATCCCCCTCCCCGGCACGGACCCCCCATCCCCCTCCCCGGCACGGACCCCCCCATCCCCCTCCACGGCACGGACCCCCCATCCCCCTCCCCGGCCCTCCCCGCAACGGACCCCCCATCCTCCTCCCCGGCACGTACCCCCCCATCCCCCTCCCCAGCACGGACCCCCCATCCTCCTCCCCGGCCCTCCCCGACACGGACCCCCCATCCCCCTCCCCGGCACGGACCCCCCATCCTCCTCCCCGGCACGGACCCCCCATCCTCCTCCACGGCCCTCCCCGGCACGTACCCCCCCATCCTCCTCCCCGGCACGGACCCCCCATCCTCCTCCCCAGCCCTTCCCGGCACGGACCCCTCATCCCCCTCCCCGGCACGGACCCCCCATCCTCCTCCCTGGCCCTCCCCGGCCCGGACCCCCCATCCTCCTCCCCGGCACGGAACCCCCCATTCTCCTCCCTGGCATGGACCCCCCATCCTCCTCCCCGGCATTGACCCCCCCCTCCAGGCACTCCCCCGGAGCCCAGCCCACTCTAACCACCCCCCCCCCCGCCGCGCACACACACACACAACCCTATACACACCTCTCCCCACACATTCAGACTGCGGCCACGCCATCACCTGCCCAGCGGCCAACCCCCCAGGCCGTCACCCACCTCCACGCTGGTCGGCATAAACCTGGAGCACAGGTTGACGCCGATTAAAAGGAGGTTTGATTTACGTCGACGTGACCCGTCATCACGTCGACGGGACTTCGGCCCATCCGGACGGGAGAATATCGGCAGGCACAAAATCGGCTGCCTTGCGCCCACCCGTGCCATTCTCTGACATCTGCGGCGCCATTAACGCCCCGCCGACTTTTCTCCCTTCGGAGACTTCGGCGGGCGGCGGGGGCGGAATTCACGGCGGCCAACGGCTCCGACCCACTGGGGGGTCGGAGAATGACGCCCCACGTCTCTGACACCGTGCCGATGCCCCGCCCCCGTAAATCGCACGACGCCCCTGCTAGCCCCACGGAGGGGGGAGAATAGGGGTCTGGGAACGGGCGCTGACGCCGGAGTAAAACACTCCGGTTTTTACTCTGGCGTCGGCTCTTAGATTCCCGTTGGGAAAATCCCCCCCCCCCCCCCCCCCTCCCTCTTTGCACAATAGGTTAGGTCCGCCAACTGCCCCACAACCAACCTCCCCGCAGGTCTCTGTGCTGGCCCCCCTCTCCAGGACCACATCCACCCAATGTGGAACATGGTCCTAGATAACACTCAACAAATATTCTGCTTTCCTCACCCCGATAACAGCTCCTTCCCCATAATAAAATAGTCAATCCTTGAATACACATTGCGTACTGGCGAAAAGAACAAATACTCCCTGTCACGCAGGTGCAAAAACCTCCAGTGGTCCACCCGCCCATCTCCTTCATAAACAAGGCCAACACCTCCGCCCCCCCCCCCCCCCCCCCCCCCAAGGGGATCAGCGCATGTGGCTTGGACCTATCCACCTTCGGATTCAGCACTGTATTTAATTCCCACCCCCCAATATTAATTGGTGCGTATCCAAATTCTGTATGGCAGCCAACGTATTCTTCATAAACCCTAAGTCAACCCAATTCGGGGTGTACACGCTAACCAGCAACACCAATCTCTCCTCCAAAACATTTGTTACTATAACGTACCTGCCTCCCTGGTCAGTCACCACCTTCTCCACACTCTCTTACCCTCCAATACAGCTAGCCCCGCCCCCTCCACCCCCCCAGACCCTACTATCAAAACCTGAGTGGAACACCTGGCTCACCTGCTCCTTCACCCTCAGCTGAGTCTCTTGCAGCAACACCACATTGGCTTTCAAGTTCTTCAAATGCGAGAAAACATGCTCGCTTCACCGGTCCCCCCAGCCCAAGTTCCCAGACGGACCGGGGGTTTCTCACCTCCTATCGGTCATAATCGATTTGGGCAGCACGGTAGCATTGTGGATAGCACAATTGCTTCACAGCTCCAGGGTCCCAGGTTCGATTCCCGGCTTGGGTCACTGTCTGTGCGGAGTCTGCACGTTCTCCCCGTGTGTGCGTGGGTTTCCTCCGGGTGCTCCGGTTTCCTCCCACAGTCCAAAGATGTGCAGGTTAGGTGGATTGGCCATGATAAATTGCCCTTAGTGTCTAAAATTGCCCTTAGTGTTGGGTGGGGTTACTGGGTTATGGGGATGGGTGGAGGTGTTGACCTTGGGTAGGGTGCTCTTTCCAAGAGCCAGTGCAGACTCGATGGGCCGAATGGCCTCCTTCTGCACTGTAAATTCTATGATCTATGGTCTATAACGGCTACTCCTGGCCCCGCCTGCAAGCGGGACCTTGCCCTAACCCTAGTCACCTTCTGCCCCCCGCCCCATTTACTAGCCAACTTACACTTGCTGACGAGGTGGCCCCTGCCAAAACCCTCGCCCAATATCAAAAAGAAACCCAACACAAAGGCCCCCCCACACCCAGACCTTCCAAATCCACAACACAATAATCCCTCAAACCAAGAAGAAACAAATCCCAACAAACTACCCCAATGTCTCAAAACCATCCCCTCCGAAACACAACCTGAAAGAAGGAAAAAACCTGATAGAGAGATAAAAAGAAACAAATTCTAAACTCATTTCAGTCCCAGTCCTTCAACCTTCATGAAGTCTCCTCTGCCATCTCAAAATAGTAGTCCCTGGAGATATGTGTGACCCTCAGTGTCACCAGGTAGACCACCCCAAAACTCACATTGCTTTTACACAACACCGTCTTGGCCTGATCAAAGGCCGCCCGCCTCCTTGCCAATTCTGCTGTATACCAATGCCTTACTACCTCACCTCTCAATTCAGCTTCGCCCATCTCAACGCCTTTTCCTTCAACTCGTAGCTGTGAAAGCCGACTGCACGGCTCTTGGTGGTTAATTCACCTTGGTTTCGCCGGAGCGACCGGTGAACCCTGTCCAGCTCGCACAGGGAGAGGTCCTCCTCCCCCAACAATTTGGTGAACATCTCCGCAAAATGCTCCGTCGCCATCCAGCGCCTCAGGCAGCCCCATGATCCTCTGATTCTGCCTTTGTAACCTGTTCTCCAGGTCCTCCACCTTAGCTTTTAGCCCTTTGTTACTTTCCACCACCCTCCGCAGCTTCTCACCCATCGAGACAAACTGGTCATTGTGCTGTGACAATGCCCGATGCCTTCCCCACCCCCTTCAACACTTCTCCTTGCTCCCACACCTCTATCGACGTCTTTGCCAAAGCCTCCTTTACCAGGGCAAGATTCTCATCCACCCATTCCTTGAGTGAGGCCATAAATCTCCTTTCGATGCCAGTCGAAGTGCTTGGAAAACAGCCACTCACACTCCCCCGCCATCACTTCGGCCAGCTTATCCACCGTTATGGGCATCGCCCCACCTGGCGAGCTTGCTCCTGCCATCTTTCCTCCCACTGAACTCCCCACCGAGCTTGCTGCGGACTATCACTCGCATCCTTTGTTCCCAGATTCGTTTTGGGGATTTTGACATCCTTTGGTTGCCGCACCTTTTCTAACAATCCCTCATAAAATTCTCCCCAACATCTGGGCGAAAAGGGACAAAAAACGAAAGCTCTAGCAGGAGCCACCTAACTTACGACCTCCACCTACAGGTCGCCACCGGGGGTTCAGAAGCTGTATTCTGAATGATAATCTGTCTTTCCCAGAGTTGTGTGACTGGAGGATGAACAATTATCTCAATTGGAAGTAATCCAGTTTTCCTGTATGAAATGCAAGATGCTATGCATTCTGTTCAAATGAATCCATGGGCCAGAGTTTTTCAGCTTATTGAGACTTCAGTATAGTTAAGTGAAAGTATGAAGCACAAAGGAGTACAATCAATCTATAAGGCCAAAGATTAGTAAGCACGCCCTGCCTGTCTGCACTATATAGTTTCCTATCGTCATGCTATTGTCACATGGCTTCTGCTGACTTTTTCCCCTCGATTCATTGGTTGTGAAGCAGCTTTGCCTGATTTGCCAAAACACTGCTTCATTCTTTAATCTTTAACTTAAGCAAAATAGTCCAATAAATTATATTACATGCCTATACATTGTTCTTACAGGTTTTGAGTTGATACTTCAGGCTGTTTGAATTAATCGTTGGTCTGTTACTCTCCAGGATGCCTTGACTGTTTGTTTGTGCTTGCTGGGTAGTCTCTTTCTCAAATCTCCAGAACTAATATTCCACCAAAGAGGAGGTAAATTGGGGAGAGGGGGACAGGGGCTATGAGTGTAACAAGCTCAAATAGGTAGTTTCCATCATAAACATGGACAACAGAATTCGTAATAGAAAATTAAAATTAAGAACTGAATGTATAACTTCCAAATTATGCCTGCATGAAAATGTTCATTTAATTACCCGGCCTTTAACCTTGTTTCATCTGGAGGCTTTGACTATAAAACTACAGGAGGTTTACTAGTATCTGATATAATTAGCAGAGTTCGAGCAGCACGGTGGCACAGTGGGTTAGCCCTGTTGCCTCACGGCGCTGAGGTCCCAGGTTCGATCCCGGCTCTGGGTCACTGTCCGTGTGGAGTTTGCACATTTTTCGTGGGTTTCGCCCCCACAACCCAAAGATGTGCAGGGTAGGTGGATTGGCCATGCTAAATTGCCCCGTAATTGGAAAAAATGAATTGGCTACTCTAAATTTATTTTAAAAATAAATAAATAATAATCAATTAGCAGAGTTCAAGATAGGCTAATTACCTTTCCCAATAGCTTCTGAAACAAAGATGACAACTTATTACCATTTGCTAAACAAAGTCTGGTTACCAGTAAAGTGATTCCGACCTCTCTTTCCTCTTTTGTATTGGTGTTTTAATAATAATAATTTATTGTCACAAGTAGGCTTTTGGTTAACACTGCAAAGAAGTTGAAAAGCCCCTAGTCGCCACACTCCGGAGTGAGAATTCAGAATGTCCAATTCACCTAACAAGCACGTGTTTCGGGACTTTGTAGGAGGAAACCGGAGCACCCGGTCCATGCAGACATGAGGAGAACGTGCAGACTCCGCACAGACAGTGACCCAAGCCGGGAATCGAACCCGGGTCTCTGGTGCTGTCCCAAGCAATATGGCAGAGAAAGCCACTATTTGGGCCTGTGGCTGCAATGCTGCTTTTCCTGCCCGCTGCCAAACTCCTCGAAAGAAAATGGAAATTCCACCCATTGGTAATTGCAAGAGTATGAAGGTGGAGTTGGCGAACGCAGAATGGGAAACAAGTTAAAACGTAAGATGATAGAGCAGTGGCCATCATTTAAGGAGGTACTTCATCACTCTCAACAATAATACAGCAAACTTTGTGTTCTCCAGTTTTACAACCCTGGATCAGACTCCCTCAGTTGCTCGGAAACAGGACAGAAACCCCAATATTTTATTTAATTTGTAAGACGACAAGGAAAGGATACTTCGCTCCAGGAGTGATTCCACGCATAAATAGGGATATGGTATATTAAAACAAACTTTATTACTAACACAGTATTATTAACTTTAACCTCATTAAGAAAATAGCTTACCAGTCAAACAATGCTTAACAGTAACATGAAACACCAACTCCAAACTGGTGTATTTTATCTCCACTCAAGCAAAACCCATCCCAGGTCAAAATCCACTTTTAAGTACAGTTAGCCAACCCAGGAATACTTGTTTAAAGAGATGTCTTAGATAAACCACTATGAGAAATAGAGATCCTTCAGGAACCAGCTGCAGAATCTTGCCAACTACTCTTTAACCTGCCAGCCTTTTCAGAAACTGTCATTATGTTCACAGGCAAAATCTTTTTAATTAAACTGTTTTGAGAAAAACTGCTGGTCTGTACACAGTTAAATCTTTAACTGAACTGAAACTCAACACTTGGCTGCTTCAACCCATAGCTCCTCCAATTAACTACATCATCTTTCTAAGGCCAAACACAATGGGCTGGATTCTCCCACCCCGCCTGCCGCAAGAACACCACGGGTGAGCCGTGTGGAATGGAAAAATCCATTGACCTCGGGCGGGATTCTCTGGTCGCTGGGCAAACGCAGCCGGAGAATCCCGCCCAATGTCTCTAATTATCCACTCCCCAGGGAACCTTCTTCATAGAAACAAAATTCCATTAGCCCAAACATTTACGATGCTTTAATTATCCCTTGTAGCCAAAGCGTCTGTCTTTTAAACCAGGACTTCTAAAAAAGATTACTGTAGCAGTCATTTACACACTAACCCTTACTGCCCCAAGTACATATAATACAATATATATCTGAACTTCCTACATTCATCACACCAGCACTGTACCAACTGAAATGCTCTATTAACCAGAATTTCTGATATCCATCAATGCAAAGTGTCACTTTATCCACCAGAAGACATTCAGACGTAATCAAGAACCAGAAGCTTCCCAAGCCTGTCGGGTCACCTCGGTATGCCTAGCCAAGTTTCCAGTAGAGGTGCTGGGATTGCTTGTTGGTAATCAATTTGCACATTTGTTTTACGTTATGCATTATCGCGAATTTTAAACTCCATCCTGCCATAATGGCATCCAATAAATTAGGGAGTAGCCAAAGTAATGTTATAAATCTATTGAAAAGGGCAAGAATCCTGTAGTATTGCACAAGTATTGCACTGTGTGCCATTGGTGAATGTAACCACCAACAACTAAAATGCTTACTGTATATTCCAGTCAGAAAGAAGGACTCTTTGAGAAGGATACACCATCTGTGTCGAATCAAGGAAGCTAACAATATTATCAAATTGAAAGAAAGATAGAAAAGGTTGTGAAGATTAATGGTCGGCCAGAAGATTGGGAAAACTTTAGAACCCAGCAAAGAATAAGAAAAACAATAATAAAGAGGTAGAAGTTAGAAGATGAGATAAAAAAACAGCAAGAATCATAGAATCCCTACAGTGCAGAAGGAGGCCATTTGGCCAATCAGGTTTGCACCAGCCCTTGGAAAGAGCACCCTATAATATAAAAACTCTAATATAAAAAATATAACATCTGATAGTAAAAGGTTCTGCAAATAAATTACCATAAAAGGAATAACTAAAGAAAGGTTGGTGCCACAGACGATTTTTAAAAATTCTTTCATGTGAGGTGGGTGTTGCCAGCAAGGCCAACATTTGTTCCCCATCTTTAATTGTTCTGGAGCGGTTTGCTGGGCAATTTGAGACGGGAAGTTGAGAGTAAACCATTTTGTTGTGAGCCTCGAGTCACACGTAGGCCAGACCAGGTAAGGACGGCAGATTTTGTTCCCAAAGGACATTAGTGACCAAATGGGTTTTTACAATAATATATGGGGCGTCATTCTCCGACCCCCCGCCGGGTCGGAGAATGGCCGTTGGCCGCCGTGAATCCCGCCCCCGCCGAAGTCTCCGGTACCGGAGATTGGGCGGGGGCGGGAATCAGGCCGCGCCGGTTGGGGGGACCCCCCGCTCAATTCTCCGGCCCGGATGGGCCGAAGTCCCGCCCAGAAATTGCCTGTCCCGCCGGCGTAAATCAAAGCTGGTATTTACCGGCAGGACCAGGCGGCGTGGGAGGGCTCCGGGGTCCTGGGGGGGGCGCGGGGCGATCTGACCCCGGGGGGTGCCCCCACGGTGGCCTGGCCCGCGATCGGGGCCCACCGATCCGCGGGCGGGCCTGTGCCGTGGGGGCACTCTTTCCCTTCTGCCTCTGCCACAGCCTCCACCATGGCGGAGGCGGAAGAGACTCTCCCCACTGCGCATGCGTGGGAAACTGTCGGCGGCCGCTGACGCTCCCGCGCATGCGCCACATTTCTGTGCCAGCTGGCGGGGCACCAAACGCCATTTCCGCCAGCTGGCGGGGCAACAAACGCCATTTCCGCCAGCTGGCGGTGCGGAAATCCCTCCGCCGCCGGCCTAGCCCCTCAATGTTGGGGCTCGGCCCCCAAAGATGCGGAGCATTCCGCACCTTTGGGCCGGCGCGATGCCCGTCTGATTGGCGCCGTTTTTGGCGCCAGTCGGCGGACATAGCGCCGTTGGGGGAGAATTTCGCCCATGATAACTGTCAAGATCTTTATTATGGCGACTAGATTTATATGCCAGGTGAGACCATGGAATTAATAATGGGAAAGCAGGAAATGGCAGAGATCTGAACAAGTATTTTCTACCCATCTTCACAATAGAAAGAACAGTCTAAAATAAAGAGGCAAAAAGGAGGGAGGACCTTTAAACAATCTTGATCACAAAAGAAAGGTATTGGGAAAATTAATAGGACTAAAGGCTGACAAATCCCCTGGACCCCGTGGCCTACATCCTAGTCTCTTAAAAGACATGGTTGTAGAGATTTAAAAAATATATATTTTTATTCTCCTTTTTTTTCCCATTTTCTCCCAAATTTATACCCACCAATAATAAACAATACCCAGTAACGAACTCATGCACGATCAATTACGACGAGACAGAGTAGAATGTAATCGAGACTTTATTACAGAGATGTGTGGCCTCCTACAGCAGCTGACGAAATGGCTGCTGTTCGGAGAGCACACACATTAATACTCTGCCTCCTGGGCAGAGCCAGCAGGCAGGGATCTACCCCCGTACCTGTAGTACAGGGGCCTTACCGTAATACCCATATATACAATATAATACAACAGTGGTGACTGCCACACGAATGGAATGTCAACCCCCATATCGACAACAATAATCCCATCCTCCCACAAACCCCCAAACAGCAGCCCGCATGTTAACATAAACAAATAACAAAAAGAATCAGGAATCACCCATAGTCGCCTTTAACACATACAGTCCCCCTCCCCCCAACCCACCGAACCCCCCCCCACCCCATGTTCAATGGACATGGCTGTAGAGATAGTGGCAGCATTGATTGTAAATTTCAAAAATTCCCTCGTTTCTAGAAAGGTCTCAGTAAACTGGAAAAATGCAAATGTAACACCTCTATTCAAGAAAGGGGGGAGACAAATGTTGTGAGTTTCTTTTCCTCTGTCTTTTCCTATGGCTCTGCTCTAACTACGGCAATCAGTGGGTTTGCCCTCCTTTCTTTTGATATCTATGTTCTAATGCTCAGAGTCGCCAGGTATCGAATGATACCACCACAAGGTTCAACCGGCTATCGATCAAAGAGCCAAACACCAGTTTGTTAGTTCAAGGTCAAGGGTACTTTATTTACACACAATTAGTCATGCAACATTATCACTACTAGTTAACTACACCTATCGACTAAGACAAGCTGTACTTAACTTCGGACACCCGGCTTAGGTCAGAGAAACAGTGGCCGCTGTTCAATTCTGGATCTATCGAGTCCGAAGGAGTAACTGCTGCTCAGCTGGGCTCATCCGTCTGGTAGCGAGCGTTGAACTTGGACTTGCTTCTGGTGTTGCTGCAATTGGAGATGGTCGTGGCCGGGGTACCAGGTCCAAGAGAGAGCGAACATATGGCGAACACTTCCTCTTTGAGATGAGGAAATGACTGAGGAACTGAATAGGTTTTTTGGGTCGGTCTTCTCAGTGGAATACACAAATAACATGCCAGTGACTGATAGAAATGAGGCTATGACAGGTGAGGACCTTGAGAGGATTGTTATCACTAAGGAGGTAGTGAGGGGCAAGCTAATGGAGCTAAAGGTAGACAAGTCTCCTGGTCCTGATGGAATGCATCCCAGAGTGCTAAAAGAGATGGCTAGGGAAATTGCAAATGCACTAATGATAATTTACCAAAATTCACTAGACTCTGTGGTGGTCCCGGCGGATTGGAAATTAGCAAACGTGACACCACTGTTTAAAAAAAGGAGGTAGGCAGAAAGCGGGTAATTATAGGCCAGTGAGCTTAACTTCGGTAGTAGGGAAGATGCTGGAATCTATCATCAAGGAAGAAATAGCGAGGCATCTGGGTGGAAATTGTCCCATTGGGCAGACGCAGCATGGGTTCATAAAGGGCAGGTCATGCCTAACCAATTTAGTGGAATTTTTTGAGGACATTACCAGTGCGGTAGATAACTGGGAGCCAATGGATGTGGTATATCTGGATTTCCAGAAAGCCTTTGACAAGGTGCCACACAAAAGGTTGCTGCATAAGATAAAGATGCATGGCATTAAGGGTAAAGTAGTAGCATGGATAGATGATTGGTTAATTAATAGAAAGCAAAGAGTGGGGATTAATGGGTGTTTCTCTGGTTGGCAATCAGTAGCTAGTGGTGTCCCTCAGGGCCCACAATTGTTCACAATTTACATAGATGATTTGGAGTTGGGGACCAAGGGCAATGTGTCCAGGTTTGCAGACGACACTAAGATGAGTGGTAAAGCAAAAAGTGCAGGGGATACTGGAAGTCTGCAGAGGGATTTGGATAGGCGAAATGAATGGGCTAGGGTCTGGCAGATGGAATACAATGTTGACAAATGTGAGGTTATCCATTTTGGTAGGAATAACAGCAAAAGGGATTATTATTTAAATGATAAAATATTAAAACATGCTGCTGTGCAGAGAGACCTGGGTGTGCTAGTGCATGAGTCGCAAAAAGTTGGTTTACAGGTTCAACAGGTGATTAAGAAGGCAAATGGAATTTTGTCCTTCATTGCTAGAGGGATAGAGTTTAAGACTAGGGAGATTATGCTGCAATTGTATAAGGTGTTAGTGAGGCCACACCTGGAGTATTGTGTTCAGTTTTGGTCTCCTTACTTGAGAAAGGACCATAAGACCATAAGACCATAAGACATAGGAGTGGAAGTAAGGCCATTCGGCCCATCGAGTCCACTCCACTGGATGTACTGGCACTGGAGGGTGTGCAGAGGAGATTCACTAGGTTAATCCCAGAGCTGAAGGTGTTGGATTACGAGGAGAGGTTGAGTAGACTGGGACTGTACTCATTGGAATTTAGTAGGATGAGGGGGGATCTTATAGAAACATATAAAATTATGAAGGGAATAGATAGGATAGATGCGGGCAGGTTGTTTCCACTGGCAGGTGAAAGCAGAACTAGGGGCATAGCCTCAAAATAAGGGGAAGTTGATTTAGGACTGAGTTTAGGAGGAGCTTCTTCACCTAAAGGGTTGTGAATCTATGGAATTCCTTGCCCAGTGAAGCAGTAGAGGCTCCTTAATTAAATGTTTTTAAGATAAAGATAGATAGTTTTTTGAAGAATAAAGGGATTAAGGGTTATGGTGTTCAGGCCGGAAAGTGGAGCTGAGTCCACAAAAGATGAGCCATGATCTCATTGAATGGTGGAGCAGGCTCGAGGGGCCAGATGGCCTACTCCTGCTCCGAGTTCTTATGTTCTGATGTTCTTATACTTGGGGGTTTTCGTGCTCTTTTGGGCGGTCCTTCAGTTTGGGCCCCACTAATTGGGTGATCCCTGATCACTCTGTTTGATTCCTATCCAACAAGTGGGCGGGGATCAGGATGGCTGGGCGTGTCCCAAGCGGTCACTGACCCCATTGTTGATGCTTCCCCTGAACATGGGAGTGGCGCCGAAATGTCTGGGACCTCGCTCAAGTGCCAGTGCTTTGTTCTGGTGAAGATGGGCCATCAAATGCTAATCGGCCCCATCAAAATACTAATTGGTCGGAGTTTCGATACCGTCTGTACTTCCTGCTTGCAAATATACATTTCAGGCTCTGAGCCTGCTTGAGTCTTGCCTTGTCCATTTTACCCGCTAGGCTTTGCGGGTATCTCTGTCCCTAGTAGTAAGTGGCCATCCCAGGTGGCGACAATCCGTCCTCTTGATCCTCAACGCGAAGCGTGAAGGATCACAATACTGGGTCTTCTACTGTTCTCTGAAATGCCTGGTACCCCCAATCAAGGACAGGTTCTACCCTACTCTATCCTATGGGTCAAAAACATTTACCTAAATTTTACTAATACAACACATATCTAAAAATTCCTAAGGGGCCATTTAACATTCAATCCTATATTCCATTCTGCTTATAAATAATAAAAAGGGAACCTCTAACTATCTCTAACCAGACTACACTCATGTTGCTATTTAACAATCAAAGAACTTATCTTACAATACAAAAATCAAATAGCAGCATCACATTTCTTTTTATCACAAACATTCATACACAGAAAAATAAGCTTTATTAACGAAACAACAACCGCGGAATTTATTAAAGAGAAAGGTTCAGAAAGAGTGTGGGGTTTGCTGGAGTCCGAGGAAAGGGGCTCGAAAGGTGTATACTGGAGGGTGGGAGGCTCCCCTTCTCCATTTTCGCAATCTAATTGTCTGGATGACACTGCACAATATGGCTATCGCTAGTAAGGCTTCCACTGTGTAGGACAGGGAATACCATTTAACGAGATTCTCACGCCATGTGGGGGTGTCAGTGGCTGGGTCTATGCATGGTGTAGTGTCCGGGCTGGGGGTGTTGTGTTTAGTCGTCGTGTTCGGGGCCTGTGTGGTGAGGGAGGTGGAGGTAGGTAACGCGCGCAACTGTACTGTTCCAGCGACGATCATGATGTAGATCATCAGGGTCGTCTTCATCTTGTTCAGGCTTTTCTCCGTCTGTAAGTATCTTTGTAGCTTCCGAGGGGAACAAGCATAATATCTGTTATTATCTTGTTGCTTAATATCTGGTTTGTCTGTCTGTTTCTCCTTAACGTCAATTTCCCATTAGAATCGTCACCATATGTGACTCCCTCATTTGTTAAAAAAAAACAATCATTTTGGAGACAAGACATCCGGAAAAGTTCTGTGTCACAGTGCGAGCACTCTCGCAGCCTGTGTTTGATCGGCTGAGTGGGCGGACAATTTCTCCGTCCTCTGCAAACTCGTGTTTCCAACCAAGTGATTCTGACATGTAAATAGTAGGGGGGGGATAGCAACCGAAGGATCGCCCGCAGGGGGCAAAAGTTGTGGCAAAATGCATTCTTTAAACCTCAGGACTGTTTCATGTTCCATAGCGCGGTCTGGGCAAGGGGGGTGTCGCTATCGTCGGGTGGTGGGTCAGGATCCGTGTGGGCATATAAATCGTCTCAAAGGGGCTGAACATAACCTGGTCAGTGTCTTTGGGGCTGTAGTGACTGGAGCCTGGTCTGTGTGTGCAATGTTCAGGTCTCTCAGGGGCTTTAGGTGTGCTGTCGCTGTCACGAGCAGCCGAATCAAGTGTCAGTGTGAAATTTGATCCTGGGGGCGGGGTCAAGGTCGTGTCTGTGGACGTGCTGCTGCTGGGGGAGGGGGGAATTGGGTTGTCAGTGGGCGGGTCTTCATTGTCTGCCATCGCCAACGAGAGGTGGTGCGAGTGGCTGCACTGCGTTCCATAAACCTTAAGCTGATTTACATGGAACCATCCTGATTTTCTGTTTGGATATGTGATTTTATAAACTGAGGGGCTTACTTTGTCCGAGATTGAATAGGGTCCTGCAAATTTAGGGGAGAGGAATGAGCTGGGGTTGTATAAGGTGATCATCACTTGCTGTCCGACTGTATACTCTGTCGGGTGTACTGTCTTATCAAAGCAGGCCTTACTCTGCTTTCGTTTAGTGCCTAATCGAACAGATGCAGCGAGCAGTGCTGCTTTAATATTTTCTACCATGTGCTGGACTTTTTTCTCATGGGTCAGGGCGGTGACTGTGGGGCTGGCCAAATCAAGTCCAAATAAATACTCGGTACCCTTCATGGGTCGTCCGGTCATGAGGGTATGGGGGGTATATCCTATCGAACTCAACACCGTGTTTCTAATAAACATCAGTGCGAATGGGAGCACTGTGTCCCATGTCGTGTTGTCCTGCTGCACCATTTTTCTAAGTGCGGCCTTTAGTGTCCGATTCATGTGTTCCACAATGCCGCTGGACTGCGGGTGGTAGGCAATGTGGACCTTTTGCTTCATACCAAAAATTGTCGTAACATTCTTCATAACCCTGCCTGTAAAGTGCGAACCTTGGTCCGACTCAATACTACGGGGGAGTCCCCATCTGGTAAAAATTTGCTCGGTTAAGATCTTCGCCGTGGCCTTGGCTGTATTTGTTCTCGAGGGGAAAGCTTCGACCCATTTCGTAAATCTGTCGATTACCACTAATACATATTTGTATCCATTTCTGCAGGGTGGGCGCGGACCAATATAATCTAACTGAAGGTTTGTCCATGGGCCATTTACAGGGCGGGTGTGTCGTAGCTGGGCTTTCTTCGCGTACCTATCTGGGATGTTTTGTGCACAAATCAAGCAGTTTTCAACGTAATGGGATAAGTCGGTTTTTAAATCAGGCCACCAGCAGAGAGGTCTGAGGTGGGCAAGGGTGGATTTAATCCCTTGGTGTCCATGTCTGTCATGGAACTTACAAATGATTTCATTCCTGTCCTGGGTGGGGACTACATAAATGCCATCTTTTAAAACGATTCCCTCATGGATCATTAAGGAATTCCTAAATTTTTTGTAGGGGGCGGGGAAGTTTCCTTTCAAAATTTCCTTCAATGCCTCGTCTTCATTCTGTGCTTGGGCTAAGTCTTGGATGTTGGTCTGTGAGACCTGAACTGCGTGTACTGGGGAATTCTCGGGGGGTTGCCAAAAGTGGCCATATTGTGAGCCTGCCTTCGCTCGGGCGTCAACTTTCACGTTACCGGGTGGGGAGAAACGGTGGTGACTTCATACTTTAAATATGCCATATTTTCTGCATTTCGCAAATGGTGCTGAGGGTAGAGGTTTCCTGTCGGCGGAAATAAATCCTCCTGATTCCCACAGGGGCAGGAATTCTGTTAGGCTGTTGCAGACGTACAAACTGTCTGAATATATGTCTGCTGGGGTCGGGAACGAATCGGGGTGCTGGACAATGTAAGCAATGGCCGCTAACTCGGCTGCCTGCGAACCTAAGTGTCCAGGCAACTTTAAAGCAATTTCGTCTAAAGCGCGTCCCTGCGCATCCTCTACATAAATCCCACATCCTGTGATCCTTTTTCCATCAAGGACTGTGGAGCCATCTATGTAAATTCTCAATGCTTTGTCTGTGGGCTGGGTCGTCTGTGGTCGGGTACCTGTCTTCTTTGGTACCGACTTGGGAATAAAGGGGCCTGTGCTGTGCTTGGGGGCTATGATCTTGCACTCATGTGGGGTTCCTGCATAGTGCAAATTACCGGCCAGAAACGTGTGCGTTTTTGTCCATTTTACGGTAATGTCGCGCCCTTGTAGAAGTAGGGTCCATCGCGATGCTCGAATTTGGCTTACTGTGCCGTCTTTTAGTCTGCCATCCAATAAAAGCTGTGTCGGGGTGTTCTCGGTCAAAATGGTCACTGGGTTGAGTCCGGTTATGTACGAGAAGTACTGTACCGCCCAGAAAACTGCTAACAGGTGTCTTTCGCAGGCAGAAAATCCCTGTTCCACTGGATCTAAGGCTCGTGAGGCATAGGCTACGGGTCATAAACGATCGTGCCTTTCCTGCAGGAGTACGGCTGAAAGGGTTCGGTCAGTGGTCGCTACCTCTATCGTGTATGGGGAGTGTGGATCTGGGGTTTGCAAAGTGGGGGCTGTGATCAGGGCGTGTTGCAACGCATCCATGGCATCTGTGTGCTGTGGAAGCCATTTCCTTGGGGCCTGTTTCTTTAGGAGCTTGGAAAGTGGGGCTGCTTTCGTGGCGAAACCGTCTATGTGGTTTCTACAATATCCAACCAGTCCTAAAAACGACCGGAGTGCTGTAACATTCTGGGGCAAGGGCAATTTTACAATGGAATCTATGCGTTTATGTTCTATTTCACGCTTCCCATGCGGGATGACCGTACCTAAATATGTGACTTTTTCCTGGAGGATTTGGGCTTTCTTGGGGTTAATTTTGCATCCAATTGTTGTGAGTAGTTTTAATAATTCGGAAAGAAGCGAAATGTGCTCTTCCTTGGTGTTAGTCTGTAGGAGCAAGTCGTCCACATACTGACCAAGGCATTCAGGGCCGGAATATTTAGATAAGCCGTTTGCCAATTGTCTGTGAAAGATGGAGGGGGAGTTGTGGAAGCCTTGTGGAAGGCATGTCCACGTATACTGCTGTCCCTGGAAAGTGAACGCAAATTTATACTTGCATGCTTTATCCAGTGGTATGGACCAAAAGCCATTGCTGATGTCCAATACCGTGAAAAACTTCGACTGGAGTCCCTGTCTTAACATGGTCTCGGGACTCGTGGCAATGGTGGGGGCTGCTAGGGGAGTCACTTTGTTCAATTACCTGTAGTCGATGGTCAGTCGCCATGATCCATCTGGTTTCCTTACTGGCCAAATCGGGGCATTATTCGTCGATACAATGGGTTGAATCACACCTTGATTTAATAAACTTTGGATTACCTTGGCTATCTCTCCCTCGGCTTGCTGGGGGAAGCCATACTGTTTCTGGGGCTTAGGATCGGGACCTGTAATGTTAACCACTCCTGGGATTTTGCCGCAGTCATGCTTGTGCTGGGCAAACGCTGCTTTATGTCTTTTCAAGACCTCGCTAACCGCTTTGTCTGTGGTAATGGTTTGTGGATCAAACCAGTACTCTCCTACTCAGCTGATTCTATGGGCATAATCTCCTACTGTGAGCGTTGCGGGGGCTCGCGCTGCTCTAGCCATTTTCCATATACATCTGTTAACTGGGTCAAATGAAAGGTTGTGTGCACTCATGAAATCTATGCCTAGGATGTGTTCTGCTGCCTGGGGTAAATCTACTAAAACGACCGAGTGTTTTGTTTTAATATTGCCAAGCTGTACGTCCACAGGGGCTGTGATGTGTCACTGCTGGAGGTGACCTGTAAAGCCACTAAGGGTAATGGTGTCCGTAGTGGGCCATATCTCTCTCTGGTACATGGTGGAGGAGTTTAGCATGGTTCAGGACCCTCCTGTGTCCCAAAGGAACTCTACTGGGTGTCCCCGGACTGTGCCTGCAACTATTGGTCTTCCGGACTTATCCCAAAGGGTATCGCAGACCCAAGTTGGGGAGCCCGAACACCGTCAATCGGTGTCGTTCATGGCCGAATTATCTGGTCGGGTGCTAACACTGTGGATGGGTCTGGCATTGTTTCTGGGGGGGGGGGGTTTGTGTGCTACTTCCTTTGCTGCTTCGGGGGGGGCATTGCATTCTCGGGCATAATGTCCTTCATGTCCGCAATTGTAACATTCCTGTGTCTTGGGGTGCTGCGCTGTACCTCTGCCTTCATTGACCCATGCGGGGTCTTGGTGTGCCCTTACTGGATTCATTGTGGCGTCCACTCTCTCCTGCTCTGTCTTTCTGTGTACGGACTGTTCCCAAGCTCTCGACAAGCGTTTCAGAACCCACACTTCATTGTGTGCCGGGTCTGAGGGGTTGTAACTGGCACATGCCTTCTGTCCTGCTTCTGTGGCATGGGATACTGGCGTATGGGTCCATTTGGCCGTATCGTCTGCTGATAAACGGGCGCGGGCTAACTCACCAAATACCGCAGTAAAATGCAGCGTCCAGCGAACGCTGTTGGATGCTCTCCCTTTTTCTGTCGGCACCGGTTGAGTCCTTCTCCCAGAACTCCTCTATTATAGCCAATGGCATCTAAAATGGCTGTTTTCATCTCTTGGAGGCTACCTCCTCCTACATTTTGTGGGTCGGGAAGGGCTGAACTAACTGATGGGTCAAGGCGCATAACTATGAGCTTCACCTCTTCCTTCTCGTCTAAACCGTACATGAGGGTCTGTTGCTTTACTAGCTCGAAAAAGTGGTGTGGGTCTGATGTGGGGTGGAAAGTCTCAATCTTATCACGGGCATCCCTTAACTGGGTGATAGTTAATGGAGTTGTATACACAAAATCGGGTTCGTCTTCCGTGGTGACCCTGCGCTGCGTAGTATGGGTTTCATTGGGTTGGGTGCTGCCTGTGCAGTCGGTGATGCGGGTGCTTTTCTTTTTGGGGCCTGGGTGGCTCTATTTTGATTTTCAGTCTCACTCACGTAACGTGGGGCCGTTTCACTGAGTTTCTGCCAATCGGGGCTGTCTTCCTGATCTAGCTGTGGGCCAAAGGTGTCTCTGAACCCATTTTGAACAGATAGCAGGGATTGCAACTTTGCAATTTGCTGCCTGCACTTGGCATGATCCACCGAACTCTGCCTCTGTTCCGTGGTGGAACGGTGGCGTGCTCGGAGGGCTGCTTTCAAATCATCACACTGTTTCCTCAACTGTTCTACCTGGTTCTCTGTTTCGTCTCTTACCATTACAGCACGTTGCGTGTCCTGGTAGGCGTGTCCTGGTAGGCCTTATCATACTGAATTTGGAAGCTGCTAAGGTGGGCGGGACAAGATTGATGTGCCCTCTTACATCATCCATCTCCTTGTCCTTCGCCGCTAACTGCTCCCGGAGCTGCACATTTAATCTCTCGCTTTCACCAATATCTCCCTCTCTACTTCTCTCCTTCTCCTCAAGTTGCTGACAGAGCATCCTCATGACCTCCTCTGTGCCTCGCAATTGTGCCAAGCAGGACACGATTGCCATCGGCTTACGAACCTTGCTTAAACTTTTCTTGTGAATCTCAGTCAGGCTGTCCCACCAAGTCTGTCCTATGCTGCCAGGACCTTTTTCCTCATTTGCGCAAAATTCCGACCATAGGGGTCATCCTTTCTCCTTTAGGTATCTCCTAAGCTCTTCTTCCCAAATTAAGACAACCTGTACTTAACTTCGGACACCCGGCTTAGGTCAGAGAAACAGTGGCCGCTGTTCGATTCTGGATCTATCGAGTCTGAAGGAGTAACTGCTGCTCAGATAGGCTCATCCACCTGGTAGCGAGCGTTGAACTTGTACTTGCTTCTGGTGTTACTGCAATTGGAGATGGTCGTGGCCGGGGAGCCAGGTCCAAGAGAGGACGAACATATGGCGAACACTTCCTCTTATACTTGGGGGCTTTCATGCTCTTTTGGGCGGTCCTTCAGTTTGGACCCCACTAATTGGGTGATCTCTGATCACTCTGTTCGATTCCTAACCAACAAGTGAGCGGGGATCTGGATGGCTGGGCGTGTCCCAAGCGGTCACTGACCCCGTTGTTGACGCTTCCCCTGAACAGGGAGTGGCGCCGAAATGTCTGGGACTGTACTGGTCGCTTGAGTACCAGTCCTTTGTTCTGGTGAAGATGGGCCATCAAATGCTAATAGGCCCCATCAAAATACTAATTGGTTGGAGTTTCGATACCGTCTGGACTTCTTGCTTACAGATATACATTTCAGGCTCTGAGCCTGCCTGAGTCTTGCCTTGTCCATTTTACCCGCTAGGCTTTGCGAGTTTCTCTGTGCCTAGTTGTAAGTGGCCATCCCAGATGGCTACACAAACAAGAGGAAATTATAGGCTCGTTTGCCTAACATCTGTCACTGGTAAGTGCTAGAATCCATTAAGGAATTAGTAACAGGATATATATATATACATAATATATAAAATCATAATACAATCAGGGTACAAACAACATAATCACAGTCAATATAGTTTTGTGAAACGGAAATCATTCCTGACAGATTTATTAGAGTTCTTTGATGATGTAGTAAGCAGGGTGAAAAAGAGGGAACCAGTAGATGAAGTGCATTTGGATTTCCAAAAGGCATTTAATTAAGTGCCACATAAAAATGTTACTGATCAAGATAAGAGCTTATGGTGTTGGGTCGGTATATTAGTGTGCACAGAGGATTATGTGACGGACCAAGATCTCACATTTATATATTTTTACAAAATATCTATAGATCTGCTAATTTCATGCTATTTCTAAAATATAAAATGGCTGAACCCTGAACAAATGAAGCTACCCGACAGTTTGGGGGAAACTCGCACCTCGTCATCGCGGAGGAGACGCTAATGACCACCTGTGGTTTGTACAGCCCAACTTTAAAGAGAGCTATACACTGTTCAACTGTATTTAACAACCCAGGCTGTCCAGATGGAAATGGGTCATCTGCTAGGACAGAGGCCCCACCACCTTCCTTTCAATTCCTAATGGCTGAGGCATTTAACATTCTTTCGAATCCAGATAATGGATACAAATGCCTTGTCAAATTTGCAGGAGGTAGGAGTCGTGCGACACGGGCCTCTGGCTTGTGGAACAAGTAATATTGCCTTGCTGAATTAAAAAACTCAGTCAGTCTGCTGTGTATTATCTGTCTATCAGCCTCACAGAAAAGGTTATCTGCCGAGGCGGAATACCTGACCCCCACCTACACTGCTTCTGATGGAAATTCTGTGCCATCAACTACACAACAGATTCATCTCTTCATGCCTGTCTCATCGTGTGAAGTCAACACCACCAGAAAAGTGAATTATCCAGCACTGGTTTTCAACCCACTGATCTCTGTGAAGGAATATCTCATTGGACTTGATTCTGGATCCCACGTGAAACAATATTTATTTTCTCCGTAGTCTCTGTCCCTCTCTTGATAGATTGAGTGTGACGGCAACGTTGTGACCCTCCTCCGACTTTTTGCTGTGTGCAAATAAACTTACCCCTTTTTAGCTCATTCCATCTCAACTTTGCTGTGGGTCAAAACCAAGGGATTGGGAAATATGCCATGATTTACAAAGTGGGAAACAAATCATAAAACACCCTTCTATTTATTGAAGGGTGCTGAGAGGAGAAATTAGTGCAAGATCTTGGACCAAGAGGGTTTTGGTAGGTTAGCGAGAGGGGTGGAGGCATGTGAATAGAGGGTGGGGTTTAATGGAGGTAGCAGCGTTACAGATAGCAGAAGGAAGGGGTTTTTCGACCTAAGAGGAGTTGCCCAACAATTAGAAAAGGGCATCCTCCAAAGAGTGATCCCCCCCTCCCCCACCCACTTGCTCCTTGCCCTTTAAGCATTGAGTTAAAAAAAATAGGGCTTCCCGCTCCCGCCCGACTAACCATGCCACACGTGTTATGGTGTGGAAACTATCAGGGTCGATTTGCTTGATAAGAAGCCTAATTAACTCTTGGATATTCATTTAAAATACAGCGGGCAGGCGACGGAGTTCAGCACTCACCTACATCTTGTATTATGGGATTGGGCGGGGAGGTAGTGGGATTGTCATCCAGTCTAATTTATATGCCCTCCCACAGCGGGAAACACATCCACTGCAGGGACAAAAAATTCAGCCCTACATGTTTGCCTCTATCATAGAATCATACAGTGCAGAAGAGGTCCTTCGATCCATTAAATCTGCATCGTCAAAACCAAACTAAATCTACACCAATCCTACTTTTCAGTACTTGGCTCAAAGCCTTGAATGTTATGACATTCAGGTGCTCATCCATGTACTTTTAAAAGGTTGTGAGATTTCCTGGCTCTACTACCCTCCCAGGCAATGCATTCCAGACTCCCACCACCATCTGAATGAAAACAAATGTCCTCAAATATCCTCCAAACTTTTTGTCCCTCACCTTAAAATTATGGCCCCTCATTATTGACCCTTCAACTAAGGGGAACAGCTGCTTCTTGTCCATACCCTCATAACCCTATACATCTCAATGAGGTCCCCCCTCAGCGTTTTCTGCTCTAAAGAAAACAACCCAAGCCTATCCAGCCTCTCTTCAGCTCAAATGCTCCATTCTAGGCTACATCCTGGTAGATCTCTGGATTGGATTGAATTTGTTTATTCTCACGTGTACCGAGGTACAGTGACAAGTATTTTTCTGCGAGCAGCTAAAACAGATCAGTTAGTACATGAGAAGAAAAGAAAATACATGAAAGGGTAACAAATACATAGATACTGGCATCGGGTGAAGCACACAGGAGTAGTATTAATCAGGTCAGTCCATACGAGGCTCGTTAGTCTGATAACAGCGGAGAAGAAGCTGTTTTTGAATGTTCGTTTGTGTTCTCAGACTTTTGTATCTCTTGCCCGATGGAAGAAGCTGGAAGAGTGAGTAAGCCGGGTGGGAGGGGTCTTTAATTATGCTGCTCGCTTTCCAAAGGCGGGAGGTGTAGATAGAGTCAATGGATGGGAGGCAGGTTTGTGTGATGGATTGGGCGGTGTTCACAACTCTAAAGTTTCTAGCGGTCCTGGGCCGAGCAGTTGCCAGACCAGGCTGTGATGCAGCCCGATAGGATGCTTTCTATGATGCATCTGTAAAAGTTGGTAAGAGTCAGTGTGGACATGCCGAATTTCCTTAGTTTCCTGAGGAAATTTGGCACTTTTGTGCTTTCTTGGTGATAACGTCGATGTGGATGGACCAGGGCGGATTTTTGATGATGTGCACACTGAGGAATTTGAAGCTGTCAACCACCTCCATCTCGGCCCCGTTGATGCAGACAAGGATGTGTACAGTACTTTGCTTCCTGAAGTCAATGACCAGCTCTTTAGTTCTGCTGGCATTGAGGGATAGATTGTTGTCGTTGCACCACTCCACTAGGTTCTCTATCTCCCTCCTGTATTCGGACTCATCGTTATTCGAGATCCGACCCATCGTGGTCGTGTCATCAGTAAACATGTCCTCTGTACTCTCTCCAGTGCAATCACATCTTTCCTATAGTGAGACAGCCAGAACTGCACACAGTACTCCAGCTGCGGCCAGGCCAATGTTTTGTACAGCTCTTCCTGCTCTTATAGTCTCTGCCACGACTGATGAAGGCAAGTGTTCCATATGCCTTCCCAACTATTAACATACCCTGTTACCTTCAGGGTTCTATAGACAAGCACCTCAAGATCCCTCTGTACCTCTGAGCTTCCTAGTTTCCTGTCATTCATTGAGTATTCCCTTGGCTTATTACTCCTTGCTGCATAACCTCACACTTTTCAGTGTTAAATTCCATGTGCCATTGATTTGCACATCTGACCAACCCTTCTATATCTTCCTGCAACCTAAGACCTTCTTCCTCACTAATAACCATGTTGTGAATCTTCACGTCATCCACAAACTTACTGATCACCCCCCACACTCTCATCTATATTGTTTATATATATATATTATGGTCGTGGCACATTATTTCAAACGTATATCACAATTTGAGCATTGGTTACATAGAAACAGGAGTAAGCCATTCAAGCCATCTTTCCCTTAACGTCACTTACCTGCCTTAACTCCTTCAGCGGGATTCTCTGACCCCCCGCCGGGTCGGAGAATCCAGGGGGGGGGGGAGGGTGGCGCGAAACCTGCCTCGCCGGCGGCTGCCATATTCTCCGGCGCCGGTTTTCGAATGAGGGCAGCGTTCACGCCACGCCGGTTGGGGGCCATTGGCAGCGCTCCCCCCAGCAATTCTCCGGGCCCCAATGGGCCGAGCGGCCGCCCATTTTTGGCCAGGCCCGCCAGCATGGGATTAGACATGGTCCCACACGGCGGGACCTCGCAGGTAGGTCGGCTGGGGCGGTCCTCGGGGGGCGTGGGGGGTCCGACCCGGGGGGGGGGGGTGGTCACGGTGGCCTGGCCCACGATCGGAGCCCAACTATCTGTGGGTGGGCCTGTGCCGTGGGGGCACTCCTTCCTTCTGCGCCGGCCCCTGTAGAGCTCCGCCATGGCCGGGGTGGAGGAGAGGCCCCGCGCATGCGCCAGAGCACGCCAGGAGTTCCGCGCATGCACGGGATCACGCTGGCCCTATGGCACATGCACAGACTCGCGCAGTACCTTCGGCGCCGGCTGGCACTACGCCAACCCCTCCGCCGTCCAGCTCACCCCCGGAAGTGCGGAGAATTCCGCACTTCTGGGGGCTGTTGACGCCGGAATGGTTCGCGCCAGTTTTCCCGCCGGAGTGGGGACTTAGTCCCCGGAAAGGAGAATCCCGCCCCTTATTCCTGGATACCCTTCATTCACAAAAAAAATCATTTGATTTCAGTGCTGAAAATTCTGGGTGTTATTTAATGGCCTCATCGCGCCCGACTTGGTGTTGCGACATGGCCGTTGAATCTTGTGAGATTTGCGACGCTCAAAACATCAACCAAACCTCGCAGGACATCGCGGTCTGGATCTTGGGTGCCCAAGTGGCACTTCCAGGTTGGCAGGGGCACTGCCATGGTGCCAGGCTTGCAATGCCAAGGTGCCCAGTGTAAGGCTGCCCGTGCCCAGGGGTCAGGCCCGGGGTGCCTGACCCATAAGAAGTTGGGTGAGGGGAGGTTTGAGGATCCTGGAACAAGTAAGTTGGGTGAACTGGGGGTCCGGAGCACATGGTGGGGCTGCTGATGGGATTGAAAGATCAGGGCTGCCTTTGAAAATGGCGCCCTAATCCGCAAGTAGTCAATGTAGGAAATGACTAAAGTGCAGCTTCAACGGAGCGTTCCTCGCCGAGGCCAAAAAACCAGCCAACGTGCTGTTGAAAAGCAGGGTCATTCTCGGCACTGCAGGTTCTGAGAAACACCCAGCTAAATGTGCCCAAAACCAGTCTCTGAAATTTTTCTATTGAATCACGCTCACTAATTGCCCAGAATTCGCACCACTTGGGGGAGGAGGTAGTTCAGATTTCACAAATCTGTTCTCAACATTCATTCATTTCAATGTTTGTCCTCTGATCCTAAGAGAAACTTATCTTCCTGATTATCATTTAAATTTGATAACTGTTGGTGAGGTTCCAAAGCTCCTCTGGGCATTCTTTGCAGCTGAGAAAAATCCTTGTTCTTCCCTACGTTTTTTCGATTCTTTCATGAGATGTGGGTGTCATTGGCAAAGCCAGCATTCGTTTCCTATCCCTTATTGCCCTTGAATTGAGTGGCTTGCCAGGCCACTTCAGAGGTCAACCACATTACTGTGGGTGTGGAGTCACATGTAGACCAGACAAGGATGATAGAACGGCAGAAAAGTCCTTCCCTAACGGTCATCAGTGAATCAGATGGGATTCTACCACAATAGATGATAGTTGTGATGGTCACCATTACCATAGACCAATTTCACATTCTAGGTTTATTAATTGAATAATTCCACCAGGCATGATGGGATTTGAACCCATGTTCCCAGAGCATTAGCCTGGGCCTTTGGGTGAAGCCACCATCTCCCCCAATTTTTTTGTAAACTCATGTACCTGCCTAGTAACTGGATGCTTTCTTCCATTCGTGTTGCCAATCCTCCAGGACTGCTCTGGAGCCTTCGGGAAATAAGGATTAATCTCTAGGGCACTACTAATTAAGATCTATATTAATAACTTGGATGAAAGGCCTGACTGCATTGTAGCCAAAATTTCCTCTGATACATAGATAGGGAGGAAATGCAAGTTGTGGGGTGGGGGGGGGGGGGGGGGGGGGGCGGGGGGGGGGGGGGGAGATACAGAGAGTCTGCAAGGGGCTATAGGTAGGTTAAGTGAGTGGGCAACAAATCGGCAGGCACATGATAATATGGGAAAACGTCAGACTGTCCATTTTCACAGAAAGAATAGAAAAGTAGAATATTGTTTAGATGGAGAGAGACTGCAGAATGCTGCAGTGCAGAGGGATCTGGTTATACAGCTTCAGGGGCATCTCTCTGCATTGGGCACGCCTCCATAAACCAACGGAATCTGCACCAGGATTGAACCTGCACTGCTGGTGACATTCTGCACCACTCTAGCTGACTGATCTAACCAACGCATGCACTCTTGCCCTTCCAAGCCTCCATTTGCTGCGGCTTGGTGACCAAGTATCCTGCAGTGCAAAGACTTGGCAAAATAACCTGTCTGGAAATTTGTTCTACAACTGGTTAAAATTTGTTCCAAACTTACAACATTTACTGAACAATACGCTAGAATTTCCAACCAAATTGGCAGCATGTGTTTAAAGTACAGGATCTAAAGATGCAAATCTCATAGTTTCAACGTTACATGAACAGAAAGTCAGTTAATGTTCCGTGAATTGTCACTTAAAGCCAAGACAAGCACTGACAAGGTAAAGCCCTTGCCTAAATAATTAATAGGCCATTAATGGATCAAGCAACTTGATAGCAACAGAAACACTGCAGTCAAGGAATACTGGAGGGCGATTTTTATAAGGTTTAAACGGACAAGAATTACTGGCAATGGAAACACCCAAAGTGCGCGCACACTCACTCACACACATTTGACACTTTTGAGGGAGAACAATTATTTTAAAATGTGCGTTGCTTGTTCTGTGTCTCAGCTTGAAACTGTCTTTAGTCTGCACTACCTGTACCACCACTTTAAATATGGTGGATGACATACCATCGCCTTGAAGTGCCTCTAAGTGACAGAACAAGAAATTAATCATCCAGCTTCCCTGTCAAACCTCTCTCAGCCACAATCAAGTTTATTGAGGGTCAAGACGCAGTCTACAGAATTGAAGACAATGGGGCCAGATGTTGCAGAAACAGAGTCAATGCACACTCTCAGAATCTGAGCCTGCCACAGGACAACTGACCTCAAGCGTGCACAAAGCAATGAAGTGGGATTAATTTTAAAAACAGGGAAGGTTGGGGGGTAGGCAATACAACAGCCACATTGTCCAAAATAGACAGATCCGCCCTGATGACCGTGATGACCCTCCGTTTCCCCTTGCTGCTCTCTAGTTAATCACTTGGTTAATCAATAAAACACCCACATCTGAGATGTAAATAGCCACCTCTCCATCAATCCAGGGAGGGCAATGTGTTCAAGCTAAATGACCCAGATTTCTTGGTTACAAGGTCAGTATTAGCTTTAGGAAAGCACAAGGCAGTCGATTGTATAATTGAAAATGAAAATCGCTTATTGTCACAAGTAGGCTTCAAACGAAGTTACTATGAAAAGCCCCTAGTCGCCACATTCCGGCGCCTGTTCGGGGAGGCTGGTACGGGAATTGAACCGTGCTGCTGGCCTGCCTTCGTCTGCTTGCGCTATGTCTCTCAGCATTTCACCATATTTCAGTTCTATCTAGGATGTGCATACGGTCTAACTGGGACAAGCAATCATTTTCTAGTCAAGTTCATGTTCCTGGGCACAATCCGTTAACCACTTCCACCCCACGGGATATAGCTAAAGATAATATTCCACAGCATTCCTCCAGGATTCTTCACCTATATTCAGGGCAGTATCCTGCATTGCCTATTTGCTGGCATTGTGGTGTCCATTGTGATCGAGTGAGGGCACTCTCGCCTTTGAGTTCAAAAGTTGTCGGTTCAGGTACGATTGACTTGAGCACTAAATCTAGGCTAAAATTCCATTGCTGTGCTGAGGGAGCTCTGAACAGTCAGAGGTACCATCTTTTGGATTCTGCATTGATCCAAAGTCCACCTGCCCTGTCAGGTGAATGTGAGAGAACGCAGAACACAATTTAGAAGAAGAGCAGGGGAAATCTCTCCAGTGTTTTGACCAATAATTATTCATCAAACAACATTACTGAAACAGATTGTCTGGTCAAAATCACATTGGTGTTTGTGGAATCCTGCCGTGTGCAATTTGAGTGGGCAATTTTCGACATTTACAACTATGACTAAACTTCAAAGATACTTAATTGGCTGTAAAATGCACAGGACATCCGGAGGACATAAAAGGCGTGTCATAAATGCAAGTTCTTGAAAAGAGGACAATATTCTGCATTGCTGCTATCTAGGTTTACAGGTACTGATAGAAACCTACTTTTCGGGAAGAAATGATTTAGTGACATTATACTATTAAAAATCATAAATTAGCCATGCTAGCAGAGAATGCTGAGAGCATGGTAAAAGATCTGATAAGGAAGTCAGTATTCAAACTGACTATCCACGTTGCAGAATAGACTCATTGTTATCATTACTGGGCAAACATCCCAGTTTTAGAAAACATGGTGAGAAACAAGTGGTTCGATCACACCATATAATAGTAAGAAGTCTTACAACACCAGATTAAAGTCCAACAGTTTGTTTCAAAGCACTAGCTTTGGACTTTAACCTGGTGTTGTAAGGCTTCGTACTGTGCTCACCCCAGTCCAACGCCGTCTCCTCCACATCATGGCTACCATATTATAAAAACATAGAGACGTTTTCCCATGCCACATTATCCCTTAAAACTTGATAGGCAGACATTTCGGTCAATTAGATGAATTATAATTATTTTAATCCAATCACAGTCAGAAAGGGGACAGAACCTAAAAAGATTATGATTTCCTTATGAGACAGGGAGAGAACCTTTTTTGCTCTCTCCAAAATCAGCTCTCATCTCTTTCTCTCTCACTCTCTCTCTGAATTCATCTTTAACCTAACCTCAGAAATCTATTCCTACTTTGCTTTGCAATCAGCTATTTCCTTTTGTTTCATTTTTGTATTGTGCATTTTGATCTGAAGAAATTACCACAAACTGAATTGTATTTTGAATTCAACTCAACCATCTGTATTTGCGTTGGACAAACAACTTTCTAGATTCTGTATTCGCATAAAATTTGACTTGATCAGTAGACTTTGAAACTGACATAGATTAAGCTATACTTGACTTCATCCAAGAAGCTCAGTCTCGAGTTCTGTAAGGTTAATATATAATGTGGCGACACATAAATATATTAACAAACTACAGATCCATCAGGCACCTACAATCCATGCGGAAATTCCATTGCTATTAGCTGTAAAAAAAAAAATCATGTGCACATAAAGTCACCTGCACAACAGTTACCTGGGGCGGGATTCTCCGCAATCGGCGCGATGTCCGCCAACCGGCGCCAAAAACGGCGCGAATCAGTCCGGCATCGCGCCGCCCCAAAGGTGCGGAATTCTCCGCCCCGCCAGCTGGTGCGGAAATGACTTCGCTGGGCGACGCATGCGCGGGAGCGTCAGCGGCCGCTCACGGCATCCCCGCGCATGCGCAGTGGAGGGGGTCTCTTCCGCCTCTGCCATAGTGAAGACCGTGGCGAAGGCGGAAGGAAAAGAGTGCCCCCACGGCACAGGCCCGCCCGTGGATCGGTGAGCCCCGATTGCGGGCCAGGCCACCGTGGGGGCACCCCCCGGGGCCAGATCGCCCCGCACCCCCCCCAGGACCCCGGAGCCCGCCTGCGCCGCCTTGTCCCGCCGTTCGAAAGGTGGTTCAATCGACGCCGGCTGGCGTGGATGGGGAGGCATTGAAAGACGAATAGGAATCTCGGGAGGACCGTCATTTTTACCGACTGCACTCTGCCCGCCAGAAACAACGGGAGCGCATCCCATCTCCGGAAATCCTCCTTCATCTGATCTACCAACCGGGCCAAGTTCAATTTACGTAGCCTATCCCAATCGCTCGCCACTTGGATACCCAGGTACCTGAAACTGTCCCCTACCACTCTGAATGGCAGTTCCCCCAGTCGCCTCTCCTGACCACTCGCCTGGACCACAAACATCTCGCTCTTTCCCATATTGAGCTTCTACCCCGAAAACCGGCCGAATTCCCCTAAAATTCCCATAATTTCTTCCATCCCCTCCTTTGGGTCTGAGACATACAGCAGTAGGTCATCTGCTTACAGCGAGACTCTGTGCTCCACCCCCCCTCCCCCCACCCCGCCGGACCAACCCCTTTGAGCCCCTTGAGGCCCTCAGAGTAATTGCCAACGGCTCTATTGCCATGCAAACAGCAGTGGGGAGAGGGGGCATTCCTGTCTCGTCCCCCGGTGCAGTCTGAAATAGTCCGAAGTCATCCTGTTTGTCCGTACACTTGCAACCGGAGCCCGGTGCAGCAACCTAACCCAGTCAACAAAGCCCCTTCCAAACCCGAACCGCTCCAGCACCTCCCATAAGTAATCCCACTCGACCCGGTCAAAGGCTTTTTCCACATCCATCGCGACCACCACCTCAACTTTCCTACCTTCCGGGGGCATCATGATCACGTTTAGCAGTCTTATTGCACTCTATTGTTAACACGGTCAAATCAATCAACATTTAATCTGCCTGGAGTTCTAAACCACACACTAAGACACAGGAGTTCACTACTTCTGAAGCACGCACTAGTCCACTGCAGTTCTCTAAAGACTTTACCCAAATCAGTTTTAAAAGACCAGTCAATAAGTAATATGCACCATACCAGGAACAAACAGCTGGATTTTAGAAGAGTTGGGAAGTCTCCACTGAGTCTCTGACAGACAATATCCGTATGCGTAAGGACCACTCACATTTGCAGCAGACCCCATTTTTGCCAGTAGGCGATAGGTGTTGTGATGTGTTTCATATAGGAGGGAAGCTCAAACTCAGCAGAGCCATTGGAACCTAATGCTAAGTTCAAGTAGAACCTATTTTGGCTGTTGCAGGAGTCTTAACCTGCAGTGTGAGATGTATGAATTGATGGAGTAGGTGAAAGCACTCTAGAAGGGCAGATAAGGGGCTGGACTCTCTGTTCTGGAGACTAATTCCTCACGCTGACGTGAAAACGGTGGTGTTTTACGTCAGGAAAACTGGTGCAAAACGGCCACTTATTCCCTGTTCTGGGGGGGCTAGCAGCCAGGCAGAGTGGAGCTCCCAGCTCTAGCTGCCCATACAGCCCGGAGAATTGCTGGGTCCGTGGTCGCACATGCGCACTGCGGCGGCCTGCAGTGGCCGCGCCGTGCTTCATGGCTGACACAGCCCGCAGACCCGGCCGGCAAAAATAGTCCTCCCCCTCTTCGCTAGTTTGCGTGCTCCGGACTGCCCCCAGCCCCGAATAATGTCCCCCCTGCCCACGAATCGGCCCTCCCCCTATTATGGTGGCACGGGACTGAGCCCGCAACCGCCACGCTGAGTTCCCGACGGGTGAGACCATACGCGACCCACGCCGTCGGGAACTCGGCCGGTCCGGGATGGAGCATTGTGAAGTGGGCCTCAGCCAACGTTCAGAGGCCTGGAATACGTTGGTTTTCAGGGGCCAGAGCATCGCCAAAGCGGCACCGTCCCCAGTTTCGTCATCATCGGGGATTCTCCACCCCGTCGCTGAACTTGATTTTGGCATTGGGGATCGGAGAATCCGGCCCAAGGTCTTTTAAACTGTCCTGATCTAGTTTTTCTTAGTTATCTGGTTCTTTAAGCTGGCTGCAGCAGCCAGCGATTATTTTTAAAAATGTCTGCCGAACTGCTTTGATTGACAGACCAGCTGATGGAGCGTCTGTTGCAGCAGTTTCAAACAAGTATTTTATTGACATTTCCCTAAGGGTGTTCTTTATGAATGCTTGTCTGAGTTTTAAAAACTACTATTATCGCAGCAAGTTTGATTAAAAAGGTAGTAAAGGATTCAGGGTATGAACAGAGTAGATTTAAAAGGTTTGATGCAATCATGAATTGGATTTTATTCATTATCAAGTCTGTATAGTAAGAGCTGCAGTATAAGTTTTGAAGTTTATTTTATTTCATCGTCACATGGCTCCTGAGGTCTGACCACAATGGATCTTGGGTGACTTTGGAGTTGGCATGTAGAGTTGGTGTTGGCATTGAACTTACGTGGTGGGCATGGGAGAACCATGGAGCTGGCATGGAGGGTATGAGGGACGATGAGAACAGGTGAGGAGTGTGGGTCAGAGAGTCTAAAATCTTCTAAAACCACTGGAATGAATCCCCAGCCACTGAGGTAGGCCTACTAACCAACCCTCTACCCCTGTGGTCACAGACACTCTGCTTCTGAGGGTCAGCATGCCCAACTCCATCCCACACCTGCCCTCCCAGAAAGAAAATCTCACATTCGGGGTATATTTACGAGGCAAGTCTGCCAAGTCGAGAGATTTCCCAGCGTGAGGCACTCACCTTGGTCGCCAAACTCCAGCCTCAAGTTTCAATAATGAGACACAATACAATGTGTAACTAAAGACTTTGCAGCACTCTGTTCTGTGTCAACTATAGTGGTTAGGTTGCCAGTTCTGGTTGGACATATTCCTAGAGGTTTTAATCACATGGCCCTCATCTCCCTCAACCCACACTCTAACGACCTTGTCAGAAAATAAATTCCTCCTCATCTCAGTTTCAAATGGGTAACACCTTATTTTTAAACTGTGCCCCCTGGTCCCAGATTCTGGGTCCCCAAGTCAAAATCCTGGAACTCCCTCACTGCAGAGTTAACCTATAATGTTGGAGGATAACCGAAGGCCTTGGGGTCGTAACATTCTTTAACCAATTTCACCAGCTGATCAAAGGCCTTCGAGTTGGGTGTCTTCAGGGACGTGAGATTCCAAATCAAATTATATGTTTGGGGTCCGCAGACCATCAGAAGTATCATCTTCTGCTTTGTCCTCGCTTGTGATCTTGTTCACAGTAAAGAGCCGGAGCCGTTCGATGTACTGACTCCAAGAATGAACCCCTTGGTCAAGTGATAGGCATTTCCATTCATGGCTTAAGTGAATCCGACTCTTGCTGGAGCCTCTCCACTTTTTCAACTGTTCTTGCCTTCCCCTCTCGCTTCACGATGACTGTCAGCTGTGATTGAAAACATTTACCTCGTCACCAATGTGGTAGCTTGAGACATACACTGGAGGTTTCCAGTAATAAACAAAGATGTTTATTGATGAAAGGCAAACGTAGTTAGATAACAAAGAACACTACACAACAGGCCTTTACCGTTCAGTTCCCTGACCCACATTACCCAGAGTCCTGCTCCCAGAGCCCCACGCAAACTGCCCATTGGCCGGGGTTTGCATGCTTCTGATTGGCCCCAAACCGGTCATGTGGTCCATGGAGCCCACCCCCTTAAAGGGGCCACGCTACCACACTTCTTTACCTGTCCTGTGGTTACAGAAGTGTTATCTACTTGCTCGGAGTAGAAAATGTTCCTACAAAAATTGCTTATCGACAAACTATTTGGTAAGGGTAGTAGGGAAAAGTCCACCTGCACTCCCATAAAAGTTCCCGGGTATGAGGTCCAAAAATCATTGTTAGTGGATGATAGTTCGTCAATAAAAAGTGAATTTCCTCCCATTGGTAGAACTGTTTTATTCCAAAAATGATTCCTGAGACTTCTTTCTCAATCTGCGCGTAATTGCTTTCAGCTTTATTCAAGGTCTCCAACACAAAGATTATCGACCTTCACCTGTGGGCATCACGTGGGAGCCAGCCCATAAGGTGATATGTCACATGCCAGTTGCAGGGGTAAATTTGGATCAAAATGTGTCTTCTGACTTGAGTAGCGCCGCTTTAGCTTGCACAAATGCTCTCTCACAATGATCTCCCCTTTTCCACTTTTTATTTTGACACAGTAGATTGTTCTAAAACCCTTACACAATCACCAGATTAGGGACAAGCATTCCACAGTAATTTAGTAAGCCTATGAAAGATCAAAGCTTGTTGACATTTTGAGGTGCGGGTGCCTCAGTAATGGCTTTGACCCTCGAAGGAGAGTTATGCAGTAATTGGCATCGATGACATGACCCAGATATTTAATTAAAGATCGAAAAATTCACATTCGGTCTCTCAATCCATGATTTTCTAATCTCTGGAGTGTGGCATCTGGATTGTGGAGATGGTCTTGCTCATCCTTCCCAGTAACCAAGATGTCATCCAGGTAACACTGGACTCGTCTAATCTGCTTAAGGTTTGATGCATAGCTCGTTAGAACAACGCTGGTGCTGAAGTGATGTCAAATGGCAATCTTTTCTATTGAAATAACCCTTTGTGTGACACAATCATCAAGAACTGTTGTGAATCCTGATCCACATTCGTTTGAAGATATGCTTGACTGAGGTCGATTTTACTGAAGTGTTGGCCTTCAGCCAACCCAGCAAATAGGTCATCAGTCAGGGATGGAGGGTATTGCTCTGTACACAGTACAGAATTAATTGTGAATTTAAAATCGTATAGAGGTCCACCTTTTTCCATCATAGGTATGATCCGCATAGCCCAATCCCTCCGATAAACAGGTTCAAGAACTCTCGTTCTGACCAGCCATTCTAATTATGCTTCCACGCTAGGTCTGATCTAACCTTCAGGCACCTCACCTGACTTTTTTCCTTGATCTTCAGCCTTACTGAAATATCCGTCATGCTTCCCAGCTCACTGCTGAAGATAACGGCATGTTTTTTCAAGATTTTGGGTAGGAATCTGTAATGAAATTCACCTTGGCCCAATTTAATCTGATATTTTCCAGCCAGGTTTTTCCCATTGATGCTGGATAATTTCTTTTGTCTAAGTGCAAGGGCAAATCTACTGTCAGTCCATTTAATTGCATTGTTACATCAAATGACCACTCAACGGAACCACTTCTCCAGTGTAGCGTTTCACCACTATCTTCGAGGGTTACAGAGCAATATGTCAGAGCTTTTCTTGATACCCGTGAGATGGCTGCCCCAGTGTCCACCACCATCTTCGGCAGCTGACCGTCTTGTAATGAAGTGACCAATATCAGTTTGTCGATCCTGCAATATCTTTTTTAAAAATTTAGAGTATCCAAATCATCTTTTCCAATTAAGGGGCAAATTAGCGTGGCCAATCCACCTACCCTGCACATCTTTTGGGTTGTGGGGGCGAAACCCATGCAAACATGGGGAGAATGTGCAAACTCCACACAGACAATGACCCAGAGCCGGGATCGAACCTGGGACTTCGGCGCCATGAGGCAACCATGCTAACCACTTCTGCTACCGTGCTGCCCTCGCACCAGCAATATCTAGTACATTTAATGAAAGTTCATTTTTGAACTGGGAATCAGGCTCCTTTTCGTGTCCTTTTTGGATCACATGGACACGTTTCCCCTGAGTCAGCTTGACTTTTGTTTTATTCGGCTCTTGCTTCCTGCGTCTTTTGCCTGAAACTGGTTTATTTTCCCAACAAGCGTGCGCGATGTGGCCCTTTCTGCCACAATTTCTGTACATGTCATTTTTGCACCAAGAGTCTGCTGGTGAATGCCCGTTTTTTGCACACATAGGGGGCTGGATTCTCCCTTCTGGGGACTGAGTCCCCACGGCCGCTGGAAAACGGGCGAGAATCACTCCGAACTTTTTCCTGGAAGGTCTGGGGTGATTCTCCGTTTTCCAGGGAGCTGCATCCCGCAGCTCTGGCTGCCGGCGGGACCCTGCTAGACAGACCTCGTGGCCGCGTATGTGCACGGCGGCAGCAAGCGTGTCCGTGCAGATGAAGGTAGGTCCCTCCCAGATTGCGATGGCCCACCGATCGGTGGGCCCCAATGGCGGGCCTGGCCACCGGTGAGGCCCCCCCCCGGAGTCAGATACCCCCCGCGCCCCATCAGGACCGCCACCGTGGCCACGGGTCCCAGCTCCCGCCGGGCGGCAAATCCTCCTACCTTGCACATCTTTGGGTTGCAGGTGAGACCCACGCAGACATGGGGAGAATGTGCAAACTCCACCTGGGTCCTCGCGGCTGTGAGGCAGCAGTGCTAACCACTGTGCCACCATGCCGTGACATTTGCACACCTATTACAAGTGTGAGTGTGTGTTTGCATTTGAGTTTCAGCCAACATATTGTGAATTCTTCAGCTTGAACTCATCTGTTGAGCTTCTTTGGTTGCTAATTCCATGGATACAGCAACTTCCAAAGTTTTCCATAAGGTCCTGTTACTTTTGGTTAACAACCGCTTTTGAATAGCTTCACATCTTAAATCATCGTTTAACATCCCCAAATTTGCAGTGTTGAGCCAGTCTTTTCAGGGTAGCGACAAATTATGTAATGGATTCACCTCCTTCTTGGTTGCTCTCATGAAACCTAAACCTTTCTGGATGACTAAAGGTTTTGGTTAATAGTATGTTCCTGTGCCTGGCTTTTCCGGCGGTACCAGCCCCCATTATGATCATACATGTTGGGACTTTTAGGCCGGATTCTCCATTCCTGAGACTCAGGGCGGGATTCTGTGGGCATGCCCGCCCTGCAACCAGAGAATCCCACCCGAGGTCAATGGTCCGTGACGATCGTGTGGCGGGCGAGGCAGAAGAATCCAGCCCTATGTGTTGATGTCGGGGCAGGATTGGTGGACTTTTACAACAGCAAACTTGTTTTTTTTTCCAAATATAGTATTCCCAATTCATTTTTTCCAATTACGGGGCAATTTAGCGTGGCCAATCCACCTATCCTGCACATCTTTGGGTTGTGGGGGTGAAACCCACGCAAACACGGGGAGAATGTGCAAACTCCATACGGACAGTGACCCAGAGCCGGGATCGAACCTGGGACCTCGGCGCCGTGAGGCATACAACAGCAAAGTTGGCGCCGCACCTGGACCAATTCACCAACCGTTAGGGGGCTGGCACCGGCGCCACATGGAACACGATTGATTCCGATGGGAAACGGTGCAGGATTCGCCGGATCCGTGATTGACACTCAGGAGGCTGACAAGCTGCAGCTGCACATACACACTTCATTCCCCACATACACCATCCCAGCCAACAAGATGGCAGCAAGAAGAGCGGCCCCCCAATTCACGGACACTGAACTCAAGACCCTGCTGGATGCTGTAGAGGAGAGGCGAGTGTGGTTAATCATAGTTTATGTTTATTTGGGTGTTGGTTAGCTCAGTTGGCTGGACAGCTGGTTTGTGATGCGGAGCAGCACCAACAGTACAGGTTCAATTCCTTTACCGGCAAAGGTTAATCATGTCTACTTAACATTGCCCCGCTCCCAAGGGGCTAGCATGGGCATATCGTGAAACACCAAACTCTGTTAACGGACTGGCGGCCGATTCGCCGGTACCGTGATTGACGCGACGCCGCGGCTGCACACAAGCATCGCAGCCAGCATGGCCGCAAAGAGGGCAGCGCCATGATTCCGGGACACCGAACTCGAGACCCTCCATGACACTGTGGAGGAGAGGAGGCTGATACGAAACCCCGGGCCGGGACGGAGGTCAGCAGGCACCAACGTTCGCTGTGCCTGGGCAGAGGTGGGAGCCGTCGTCAGCGCCGTTGGGGAGGTGGCCCGGACTGCAGACCAGTGCAGGAAAATACTGGACGACCTCCTCAGGGCGGCCAGGGTGAGTACCCAGCGCTGTACCCTTGGCACCAAGCACCCTACCCCACCCACACACACACGTGACCTGCCGCACCCCCCTCCCCAAGGGGGACGGTCAGACCCTCACCCTGACCCACATGGCTGCACCAATGCCAGCCGCAATAGCAGTGTGCCCTGGCCACTGATCCCATCAGATACCCAACCCCTGGGCTACATACATTGGGTCGTCTAACTATTTGTGTTTGCACCCCCCCAGGACAAGGCCGTGCAAACCACCGGGAGCGGGAGAAGACCGGAGGGGGACCACCAGACCTGATTCCCCTCACCGTGCCCGAGCAGGGGACACTAGACATTGTCAGCGGGCCAGAGGAGAGGGAGATCGCTGACCTGGAGGTCGGCGGCGAGCCACAGAGACCCCCCCTGCCTGGTTGCGGGTCCTCACGCCAAATGTGTGCCCACCCCAACCCCCCTCACCCAACACCCTCACCCCAACTCCTCTCAGCTCACACCCCCCCCCTCACTCCAAACCCCCTCACCCCAACCCCCTCACCCCAGCCGTCACCACCTCACGCCTCACCCCCGCCTGGCTGTCTAACCATACATGCCGTCTTTTGTCTTACAGGTCCAGCCGGGGATGGTCCCGGCCCATCAAGGACCCCCTGCCCCAAGTGAGTGCCAGGGCCGGTGCCCCCCAGACAGCTGAGCACCGAGGAGCAGCAGCCGGAACACCGGCCCTCTGCCCGAGGCGACCCAGGGCACTACGACCCAGGAGACCCCGGAGTTCGGGTCGGATGAGGACACTGACTTTCCATCACAGCTGTCTCCAACACCCTCCACCATCTCAGAGATTATCACCTCGGTTGGGCAAGTTAGTGAAGAGGCTTCTGGGACACTCACTGGTGTGCACCACACAGTCGTTCCGGTACAGCAGCTGGAGGTAGGAGCAGCCAAGGGGCCAGACAGTTGGAGGGCAGGTCGGCCCCAGCAACCAGCTGCTGCCCAAACGGGTCCCGGGTCCTGGAAGATCCAGTCCCATCCATAGTGCAGGTACCGGCAGAGACCTAGGTACTAGAGGAGGAGATGACGGCTGGCTTCCAGCACCTGCAGGAGCAGGTGGAGGAGTCCATCCTCATGCAGGAGCAGTGAGTGGTGCCAGTCATGCGTGCCACCCAGGCCGAAGACGCACGGGTGGCGTCCGTGGTGGAGGCACTGAGGGCGACGGTGTCGGACATGGGTCAGCATGTGCAAGGCCTGGGGCATTCTGTGCAGGCGGGGCCATGGCCCAGGACAGAGCTGCCCACTCGCAGGCAACCATGTGCCAGAGACACCTGGAGATTGCAGCGGCGTTCCTCAGTGTGGCCCAGTCTCAGTAGGCCATTGCTGAGAGCATCAGTGGCATGGCCCAGGTGATGGCCGGCGTCGCACAGGCACAGAGGGAGATGATCCACTCCCTGTGCTCCATGGCCATTAACGTTCAGACCCTTGTCGATACCAGAGTGGGCATCCAGGACTGGCAGCGCCTGGTGTCAGGGGGGCTTCGGGAGATGGTTCCGTTCGAACTCCGGCCCATGGGGAAACCTGGGGGGCCATCGGGCATCCCGAGGGAGGAGGAGGTGATGGGGCCCGTGCTGGTGTCTCGTGCAGGGGAGGGCCTGGAACACCACAATACCTCGGACTCTTCCCCCACCCACCTCCTGTCCCTGGTGCATCTGGTGGGCAGCGGGCAGAACATGGCGGCACCACACCACCCGTGACATCCAAGAAGAAGTCGGGCCCAACCAGGCCGCCCACAGGAGACGTCCGCCAACGGGGACCCTCGACGCAGGGCAGGTGTCACAGCGGTCCGCCTCCACTCCTGCTGTACCGTTTGGGGAACCACAAAGGAGTAGTGGTAGGGCCCGTAAGGTCAGAAAGTTAGACACTAGTTAAGTTGGCACAAGTGCAGGGCACAGTTTGTTATAGGGGCTAGGGCACCGACTGTATATACCTCTTCACTTTAAACACCTGTTAACACTGTTGAAACCTGCCTCTGTGCTCTGTCCGATGGGTATGGGGGTGGGGCGGTCAGTGATGGCCACTGGGAGTGAGGGGTGGTGGATGAGTGAGGCCTAGTAGGTGGACAGGGCAGCCCCCCCCTCCCCCTCCCTTCCCCATCACTCAGTTCCCAGCTATTCGACGGGACCATGTGATGGACTGGCCAGCTCGCATGCAGGGATCACCCAGGTGGAAGGTGCTACTGTGGGCATGAGGAAGGTGCTACTGCGGGCATGAGTCAGTCATTGTCTAATGATGTGGAGCACGGAGCTCATCACAGAGCGGGCTGTCATCATCCTCAATCCCATGGACCAGACCCGCTGTCACTGGCAACCCAGATCCCCAGCTCATAGTGTCGCAGGTATATATAACGGAGGGGGGGGTGCATGCGGGTGGTTTGGTGGTGTGGGGGGTGAGGGTTGTCGGTGGTGGGAGGTGAGTGTGTTCGTCAGTGGTGAGGGGGTGTGGTATTGCGGTGTCCATGCCCCTGCCCAGCAACCTCCCCTCCCCCCTAGTTGGTGAAATGTGTGTTGATTAATGCGTCCCGTGTTCGCTGGCCCTGGCGGTTCTGTTATGGGGCCTCCCATATGCCTGGCCAACTCCCATGTCCCACTCATTGTCCCCCTCATCCTCATCCTCCTCATCTGATGAAGCATGCCCTTCCTCCTCATCCTCCTCCAGCACATCGCCCCTCTGCTGGGCTATATTGTGGAGGACGCAGCAGACCACAACGATGTGTCCGACCTCCTTGCCTAGTACTGGAGTGCCCCTCCAGAGAGGTCGAGGCAACTGAAACGCATCTTTAGGACCTCAAAGCACCTCTCAACCACACCCCTGGTCGCACAATGGGCATCATTGTATCGGATCTCCGCATCGGTCTGTGGCCTCCGTATAGGCGTCATCAGCCATGACCGCAACGGGTAACCCCTGTCGTGTCGGGGCGTGGGCACGGCCCCTGTCATGTCGGGGACGCCCCGGCTGCTCGGCCTATCCCTCCCCCTTCTTCTCCCCTCCCCCGGCCCTGGCAGCCCCCCCCCCCCCACTTTGTCAACACAGCATATTGGCTATCTTGGAGAACAAGGCAAGGAATGTAACACCAACCACTGTGCTACCATGCCGTCCCTGTGGCGGGAGTGCAGCAAAGGTTTACCAGGCTGACTCTTGGGATGGCGGGATGTCATATGAGGAAAGATTAAATCAGTTAGGATTATATTCATTGGAGTTTAGACGGGTGAAAGGGGATCTTATAGAAACGATAAAATTCTGACAGGATTAGACAGGGTAGGTTCTTCCGACCCCCCACCGGGTCGGAGAATCGCCGTGGGCCGTCGTGAATTCCGCCCCCGCCGCCCGCCGAATTCTCCGAAGGGAGAAAAGTCGGCGGGGCGTCAATCGCACCGCACACCTCGGAGAATGGCACGGGTGGGCGCAAGGCAATGGATTTCAGGGCTGCCGATATTCTCCCGTCCGGATGGGCCGAAGTCCCGCTGACGTGACCATGGGTCACGTCGGTGTAAATCAAAACACCTTTCAATCGGCGTCAACCAGTGCTCAAGGTTGATGCCGACCAGCGTGGAGGTGGGTGACGGCCTGGGGGGTTGGCCACTGGAGTGGTGATGGCGTGGCCGCAGTCTGTATGTGTGGGGGAGAGGTGTGTGTCGGGTTGTGTGTGTGTGTGTGTGTGGTGGGGGGGGGTTAGAGTGGGGTGGGCTCCGGGGGAGTGCCGGGAGGGGGATGAGTGCCGGGGAGGGCGACGGGAGGGTCGTGCCGGGGAGGTGGCCGGGGGGGGGGGGTCTGTGCCGGGTAGGGGGACGGGGAGGTGTGTGCCGGGGAGGGGGACGGGACGGGGGGGTCCGTGCCGGGGAGGGGGACGGGGAGGTGCGTGCCGGGGAGGTGGCCGGGGGGGGGTCTGTGCCGGGTAGGGGGACGGGGAGGTGCGTGCCGGGGAGGGGGACGGGGAGGTGGCCGGGGGGGCGTCTGTGCCGGGGTGGGGGACGGGGAGGTGTGTGCCGGGGAGGGGGACGGGGAGGTGCGTGCCGGGGAGGGGGACGGGACGGGGGGGTCCGTGCCGGGGAGGGGGACGGGGAGGTGCGTGCCGGGGAGGGGGACGGGGAGGTGGCCGGGGGGGCGTCTGTGCCGGGGTGGGGGACGGGGAGGTGTGTGCCGGGGAGGGGGACGGGGAGGTGCGTGCCGGGGAGGGGGACGGGGAGGTGCGTGCCGGGGAGGGGGACGGGACGGGGGGGTCCGTGCCGGGGAGGGGGACGGGGAGGTGCGTGCCGGGGAGGTGGCCGGGGGGGGGTCTGTGCCGGGTAGGGGGACGGGGAGGTGCGTGCCGGGGAGGGGGACGGGGAGGTGGCCGGGGGGGCGTCTGTGCCGGGGTGGGGGACGGGGAGGTGTGTGCCGGGGAGGGGGACGGGGAGGTGCGTGCCGGGGAGGGGGACGGGACGGGGGGGTCCGTGCCGGGGAGGGGGACGGGGAGGTGCGTGCCGGGGAGGGGGACGGGGAGGTGGCCGGGGGGGCGTCTGTGCCGGGGTGGGGGACGGGGAGGTGTGTGCCGGGGAGGGGGACGGGGAGGTGCGTGCCGGGGAGGGGGACGGGGAGGTGCGTGCCGGGGAGGGGGACGGGACGGGGGGGTCCGTGCCGGGGAGGGGGACGGGGAGGTGCGTGCCGGGGAGGGGGACGGGGAGGTGGCCGGGGGGGCGTCTGTGCCGGGGTGGGGGACGGGGAGGTGTGTGCCGGGGAGGGGGACGGGGAGGTGCGTGCCGGGGAGGGGGACGGGACGGGGGGGTCCGTGCCGGGGAGGGGGACGGGGAGGTGCGTGCCGGGGAGGGGGACGGGGAGGTGCGTGCCGGGGAGGGGGACGGGACGGGGGGGTCCGTGCCGGGGAGGGGGACGGGGAGGTGCGTGCGGGGGAGGGGGACGGGAAGGTGCGTGCCGGGGAGGGGTGCGGGGAGGTGCGTGCCGGGGAGGGGGACGGGACGGGACGGGGTCCGTGCCTGGGAGGGGGACGGGGAGGAGCGTGCGGGGGAGGGGGACGGGGAGGTGCGTGCCCGGGAGGGGGGTGGGGGGGGGTCCGTGCAGGGGATGGGGGGGTCCATGCCGGGGAGGGGGACGGGGGGACGGGGTCCGTGCCGGGGAGGGGGATCCGCTTTCCTGTGGACCGGGCCAGCCAAGATGCCCGGGCCGTGGGCTTCTCTGCCGTGGCCGGGTTCCCCATGGTCCAGGGCGCGATCGATGGGATGCACGTCGCCGTGCGGCCACCTGCAGATAACAGGGCCGTGTTCACCAATAGGATGGGGACCTATTCGATGAACATACAGGTGGTCTGCGACCACCGCATCATGATCCTGCACGTCTGCGTCCGTTACCCGGGCAGTGTACACGACTCATACGTGTTGTCGCGGTCATACATCCCCAGCATGTACGAGGGACGCCATCCCCGGCTGAGGGGCTGGTTGCTGGGCGACAGGGGCTACCCATTGCGATCGTGGCTGATGACGCCTATACGGAGGCCACGCAATGAGGCGGAGAACCGCTACAATGATGCCCATGTAGCGACAAGGGGAGTGATAGAGAGGTGCTTTGGCGTGCTGAAGATGCGTTTCAGGTGCCTGGACGTCTCTGGGGGCGACTTCCAGTATCGGTCAGATAGGGTCGGCCGCATCATTGTGGTGTGCTGCGTCCTGCACAATATAGCCCAGCAGAGGGGCGATGTTTCGCAGGCAGAGGAGGGCGGAGTGGAGGAGCAGCAGGAAGAGGCGCAGTCCTCCCCAGATGAGGGGGATGGGGGCAATGGTCAGGGCAGACGGGCTAGACATGGGCGGGTGGCTGTCCACCGTTACCGGCTGGGCCAGCTAGCACGGGACAGACCGATAGACGCCCGCTTCACTGACGAGATGGGCATGGGAATCGGGTAGTATGGCCACAGACTGCACACCCTGGCAACACCCGACCATCCACACCCCCCACCCATACACCCACCCAGCACCCCCACCCCCCTCCCCAACCCCACCCACCCCACCCGCATGCACACCACCCCACCATTGCCGATCCACCTGCGGCACAACAGCCGGGCTCACACAGTTGCCGCTGGACGCGTGTCTATTGCAGGCCATGGAGGATGATGACAACCCGCCCTGCGGTGAGCTCCTGGCTCTACATCGTTGGACTATGTCTGACCCATGGCCACAGTACCACCATCCACCCGGACCATCCCTGCATGCGGCTGTGACACTGCAGCGCACGGTCCCGTCCTCTGCCCGGGGGAATGTTGAGGGCGGCCCAGGGGGAAGGGGGCAGACTCACCTGGGGCTGAGGTAAGACCACCCCTCACACACACACTTGCGCTCAACGTACATGACACCCCCGCACGCTTTGGACAGAGCACAAAGGCAGCTCCTGTAGGTGTAACATTGACTTTAATAACGATAGGAGTTCATGCACGTGCCCTAGCCCCTAAAACTCATCTGTGCCCTGCACCCGTGCCAACTTACTCAGTGTCTAATTGTTTGGCCTTACGGGCCCTTTGACTACGCCTAGGTGGTTCCCCAGATGGTACAGCAGAACTGGAGGTGGACTCCTGCGATTCCTGCCCTCTGACTCAGGATCCCTTTGGCGGCCGTTTCCTGGGGCATCCTGGCCTAGATGGGCCAGGCTGCGGCCCGGGCGACTGGGATGGCGAGCTGCCAGCCTGTCCTGCCCGTTACCCACCCGAGGCACCTGGTACGGAAGGGGGGAAGCCCGAGGTGTTGAGGTGTTCCGGGACCTCCCCTACAATGGGACCCGGAACGGGCCCCAGCACCTCCTCCTCCCTCGGGGTGCCCGATGGCCCCCAGGCCTCTACATGGGTGGGGGATGCGAACGGACTGGCCATCCAACGCCCCCCCGACATCTGGCGCTGCCAGTCCTGGAGGCCCATGCTGGTATCAACAGGGGTCTGCAGGTTTGCAGCCATGGAGCTCAGGGGGTTGGCAAACCCTGTCTGTGACTGCGACGCCGGCTCGCACATGGGCAATGGCGCCGATGCCCTCAGCGATGGCCTTCAGAGACTGGGCCATGGCCTGCTGAGACTGGGCCATGGCCTTCAGAGACTGTGCCACGGAGTTGAGCCCCTCTGCCATCTGCCGCTGGCGCTGGCTCATGGCCTCCTGTGAGAGGGCAGCCATGTACTGGGCCACAGACGCCACCTGCACGGAAAGCTCCAGGCCTCGCAAACCGCTCCCCATGTCTGACACCGTCGCACCCATTGCCTCCACCGCGGACGCCACCCGTGCGGTGTCAGCCTGGGTGGCACGCATGACCGGCACCACTCCCAGCTCCTGGACGCGGGTGGACTCCTCCACCTGCGACTGCAGCCGCCGCAAGCCGGCCATCACCCTCTTCGCTCGTCCCAGGTTCGGTGGTTGCATCGGATCTATGGGTGGGTGTGGTAACTCCAGGAACCCGGGATCCATCTGGGCGGCAGATGTTCGCTTGGGCTGGGCTGCCCTCCGACCGCCCGGCCCCTCTGCTGCTCCTACCTCCACCTGCTGTACCGGGACGGCTGTGTTGTGCGCACCAGTGAGTGTACCAGACGCCTCATCACTAAAGTGCCCAACCGAGGTGAGCGTCTCTGCGATGGTGGAGGGTGTTGGTGACAGCAGTGGCGTTGTGTCGTGCTCTTCGTCCCACTCTGAGTCCATGGCACTTTGGGGTGGCAGTTCGTCTCCGCCCATCCAATCTGTGTCACTGTCCTGTATTTCAGTTTCCTGACAGTGGTGTCCTGGATAGGGGTGTCCTGGGTAGGGGTGTCCTGGGGAGGGGTGTCCTGGGTAGGGGTGTCCTGGGGAGGGGTGTCCTGGGTTGTGGTTTCGTGGATCGGCTGTGACGGCGGCCTGTGGCTGCCCCTCTCGTCGCTGGATGGCACACGCCTGCGTCGCCGCACCCGCATGAGACGGGGGCGCCGTCTCCCTGTTGCTCCAGGTCTCTCCGTCTCCCGTGGTCTCCGAGGGACATCGTGCGGGCGTCGCATGCCAGAGGGTCCGGGTCTCTCCGTCTCCCGTGGTGTGCGAGGGGCATCCTGCGGGCGTCGCATGCTGGAGGGTGCGGGTCTCTCCGTCCCCCGTGGTCTCCGAGGGGCATCATGCGGGCGGTCTGCCTCTGCGGGGATGGGTGCCTGGACGTTTGGTCCTGCAATACACAATGAAGCATGCATGGTTAGACATCAGGCAGTGATCAGGTGATATGGGGGAGGGGGGATATGGGGGAGGGGGGATATGGGGAGGGGCTGTCGGTGGCTCACTTGCTGGTGGACCCCCCGACCTCTGCATCAGCAACCACCCGGTCCTCAGGGGGGATATGGGGGATATGGGGGAGGGGGGATATGGGAGAGGGGGGATATGGGGGAGGGGGATATGGGGGATATGGGGGAGGGGGGATATCGGGGATGGGGGATATGGGGGGTGTGGGGGAGGGGGGATATAGGGGAGGGGGATATGGTGGAGGGGGGATAGCGGAAGGGGGATATGGGGGATATGGGGGAGGGGCATATGGGGAGGGGGATATGGGGGAGGGGGGATATGGGGGAGGGGGGATATGGGGGAGGGGGATATGGGGAGGGGGATATGGGGAGGGGGGATATGGGGGATATGGATATCGGGCGGGGGGGGGCTCACCCTGGCTGCCCTGACGAGGTCGTTCACCTTCTTGTGGCACTGGGTGCCTGTCCGTAGTGTCAGGGCCACAGCGGTGACGGCCTCTGCCACCTCCCTCCACAGACGCCGGCTGTGGCGTGGGGCGACTCTGCGGCTGTGTCCGGGATACAGGGCCTCCCTCCTCTGCTCCACCGCGTCCAGGAGAGCCTCAGTGTCGCGGGACTGGAACCTCGGGGCTGAGCGGCGGGCGACCATCCGGTCGGGTCTTCTGGTCGGGTGGGGGGAGCAGCGCGTCTTATGAGCCCTCACGCCGCGCGGCGTGAACCACGTGAGCCAGCGTGGATAGCGTCACGTCACTGCTAGCCCATTCCGGGCCGGAGACTTCGCGACGTTTGGGGCGGCGCGATGCAGGTGGGGTTTGCGCCGTTTTGGGCGGCGGTCGGCGGACATCGCGCCGATATCGGTGAATCCCACCCAAGGTTCCCGATGATGGGAGGGGGGGATGTCCAGCACTAGGGGCCGTAATTTGAGGATAAGGGGTAAATCTTTTAGGACTGCGGTGAAGAGAAATTTCTTCACCCAGAGAATAGTGAATCTGTGGAATTCACTACCACAAAAAATAGTTGAGGCTAAAACGTTGTGTAATTTCAAGAAGGAATTAGATGTAGCTCTTGGGGCTAAAGGGGATCAAGAGATATGGGGGGTAGGCAGGATCATGGTATTGAACTTGATGATAAGCCTTGATGATAATGAATGGGGGAGCAGACTCGAAGGGCTGAATGGCCTCCTCCTGCTCCTATTTTCTATGTATTATTGTATGCTGTTTCTTTTTGGATTTTTCAGTCCCTTCAGTGGCTGCTATTGTTTGGCTCCCCAGTCACCAGCTTTCATGTAGCGATGATTTCAATTATTTATTATTTCTTTGGGTGCCGACAAACATTGTTCACCTACCACACCGCCATTTTTCATGTAATGTATTCAAGATTGAGTCTGCGGGCCTTGGCAATTCAACCAATTTCCGCATGGTAGCACAGTGGTTAGCACAGTTGCTTCTGTAGCCATCTGGGATGGCCAAGTCCGAATTACAAAATGGACACCCGCAAAGAATGCAGGGAAAATTGGACAATGCTAAGAACAAGCAGGTGCAAGCTCTTGTCATAATATACACCAGTATATCATGGTGCAGACACACACTGATGGACACACAGTGGGACCAATCAACATACACAACACCGCAGCCAATCACCAGTGAGAGCACACGCACTATAAAGACAGGGGGCATCAGAGTTCCTGCTCATTCGAGTAGCAGCTAGCTAGCAGCACAGAGCTCACAACCTGCAACACAGACATTCACCATGTGCTGAGTGCATCAACTGGTTAGGACAAGACAAAGGTCTTTAGTTAAAGCTGGTATCGTATGTACCCACAGTTCAAGTATGTTTAAATAGTGTTAATAAAATAGTGTTGCACTACTTCAAGTGTTGGTGACCTGTGTGTGATCCAGAACACCCAACACATCATGATACCAGGAGTGGTTGCATACTAGCACTTCTTAGACCTACCTGCAAGTGATCTGCCTTCCGCCAGCATTCCGTCATTCAGCAACATGGGCAACATCAGCCCGCCGCTGCCAACCTCGGGATCAACTGGAAGATTTTCAAACAGCGCTTCCAGCTCTACCTCGAAGCCAACAACACAGAGGGCGCCTCGGACACCAGAAAGATTGCTCTTCTCTCCACGGCCGGGGACCATGCCATCCATATTTTCAACTCTCTCACCTTTGCAGATGACGAAGACAAGACGAAGTTCAAGACGGTTCTCCTCAAATTTGACACTCACTGCAGCGTAGAGGTGAATGAAAGTTTCGAACGCTACGTGTTCCAGCAGCATTTGCAGGGTAAGGACGAACCTTTCCAATCCTTTTTAGCGCACCTCCGCATCCTTGCGCAATCTTGCAGCTACGGGCCCACCTCCGACTCCATGATACGCGACCAGATCGTTGTCGGTGTTCAGTCGGACCCCCTACGTCAGCAGCTCCTCAAAGTAAAGCAACTCACCCTAGCGACCGTCATCGTGACCGGTGTCCCAAATGAAAATGCCACCAGTCGGTACTCCCATATACAAGCGGCTGAAACGGCGCGGCAAGGTCCCCACGAGGCGGAACTGGTCCAATTCCAGGGCCTCAGCCTGGGTGAGGGCGGCCATTTCGCGCGCTTTTCGCGGACTCCCGCGGTTGTATGCACCAAACGAGGGGACGGCGACATGGAGGAACGTAATGCGCAGGCGCACCAAGCAGGACCGCACCACGCATGCGCGGTGGCGCAGCGAACGTGCTGACGTCACGACGTGCGGCAACTGTGGCTCCGCCCATTTAAAGCGGCAATGCCCCGCAAAATCTCGACAATGCCTACGATGTGGAAGACTTGCCCACTATGCTGCCTGCTGTCGAGCAGCTCAGCCTTCCAATTCATATCGCTTCAGCCAGCCTCACAGGAACGTTCGGGCAATTCAACCCACGGTCACCGAGTCCGATTCCGACCTCCCACACATCAGTGACACCGAGGACCCGAAGGCGCCTTTTCGAGTCGGTGTCGTAACGAAAAACAGGCTGTCCCCGAAGCAAAGACACCAGCCGCTGTTGGTATACAGCATCGATCCAGACGATGAATGGTGTGCCACCCTGACAGTCAACCGGTCCCAAATACGATTCCACCTGGACATTGGTGCCTCCGCCAATCTCATGGTGTGGTCTGCTTTCCAAAGCCTTCGTGTCAAACCAACCATTCTCCCATCGGCCTGCCAGCTATTGGACTACAATGGCAACGTCATTCCTGCTACCGGCTCATGCCAACTCGAAGTGACGCACAAGTCACGAAAAGCCATCCTTCCTTTTGAGATCGTCGGCTCCTTGAAGGACTCTCTGCTTGGCGCACAAATTGCTAAACCTCGTTCAAAGAGTTCACTCTCTCTCTCCTGATGACACGTCTGCCTTCCAGGATGCTGACTTCAGGGCGCACCTCAACGCCATCATCGACCAGCACTGCGACATCTTCGAAGGCATGGGCATGCTCCCATTAACGTACAAGATCGTACTCAAACAGAACCCCACGCCTGTGGTGCATGCACCTCGCAGAGTCGCAGCACCCCTCAAGGACCGCCTCAAGCAGCAGCTGCAGGACCTCCAAGACCAAGGAGTGATCTCCAGAGTTACGGAACCAACCGACGGGGTCAGTTCCATGGTGTGCGTAAAGAAGCCTTCCGTCGAGCTCAGAATCTGCACTGATCCAAAGGATCTGAATTGCAACATAATGAGGCAGCATTACCCAATCCCCAAGCGCGAAGAGATCACATGCAAGATGGCTCAGGCCAAGCTCTTCACCAAACTTGACGCCTCAAAAGGATTCTGGCAAATTCAACGAGACAGATCCAGCAGGAAACTGTGAACATTTAACACCCCTTTTGGCAGATATTGTTACAACAGGATGCAGTTTGGGATCATATCGGCGTCACAAGTATTTCACAGGATCATGGAACAAATGATGGAAGGCATTGAAGGTGTTTCCGTCTATGTTGACGACATAATCATTTGGTCCACCACCCCGCAGGAGCATATCAGTCGCCTCCAGCGCGTGTTCAAACGCATACGAGAGCAGGGCCTACGCCTCAACAGAGCCAAATGCTCCTTCGGCCAGACGGAACTCAAGTTCCTAGGGGACCATATCTCCCAGTTGGGTGTGCGGCCGGATGCGGACAAGGTGGCTGCCATCACAGCTATGAAAAAGCCAGTGGACAAGAAGGCGGTCCTCCGATTTCTGGGCATGGTCAACTTCCTAGGGAAGTTCATCCCTAACCTCGCCTCTCATACCACAGCTCTCAGGAACCTGGTCAGGAAGAGGACAGACTTCCAATGGCTTCCTGCCCATGAGCACGAATGGAGAGAACTTCAACCCAAACTTACCACGGCCCCGGTATTGGCCTTTTTTGATCCAGCGAAAGAGACAAAAATTTCGACTGATGCCAGCCAATCTGGCATCGGGGCAGTGCTCCTGCAACGCGATGAGGCCTCATCATGGTCAATATAATACAGAAAGACTTGAACGACATGACGCCTCGCCTCCAGCGTATTCTGCTCAAACTCCGGCGATACGACTTTCAGCTCGAATACACCCCGGGCAAAGACCTGATCATAGCTGACGCTCTCGCCAGGGCAGTCAACACCCCGTGTGACCCAGCGGGATTCGTCTGCCAGGTTGATGCCCATGTGGCCTTCGTGGCCTCCAATCTACCGGCCACGGATGAACGCCTCGTCCAAATTCGCCGCGAGAATTTCCAGAGCAACCTAGTCTGTGTAGTATTTTGTATGTTTTCCTTCCACATGTTAATCAATAAATAATCATTCTAAGTAAGTCATCAGCAGTTCTGTGAGCATCATTGCAACAGCAAAACAACAGAACACAACAGAAACCTCAATAGGCGGCCACTCTTAATGGTGAAGAAGGAATGGACTTGCTAAACTGCACTTGGCTATGCCAATGTGCATTCTAAAACAATATACTGCTGCACACTGGCATTAAAACAGCCTGCTGCAAAGTAATGGCATACAGTTTTTGCAGCTGCAATGTTTGACTCCTTCCCAATGGGAAGTACACAATCACAGATCAGGGGCGTCATTCTCCGACCCCCCGCCGGGTTGGAGAATCGCCGGGGGCTGCCATGAATCCTGCCCCCTCCGGTTGCCGAAGTCTCCGGTACCGGATATTCGGCGGGGGCGGGAATTGGGCCGCGCCAGTTGGCGGGCCCCCCCCGCTGGATTCTCCGGCCCGGATGGGCCGAAGTCCCGCCGATAAATTGCCTGTCCCGCAGCGTGGATTAAACCACCTTTTGAATGGCGGGACAAGGCGGCGTGGGCGGGCTCCGGGGTCCTGGGGGGGGTGCGGGGCGATCTGGCCCCGGGGGGGTGCCCCCACGGTGGCCTGGCCCGCGATCGGGGCCCACCGATCCATGGGCGGGCCTGTGCCATGGGGGCACTCTTTCCCTTCCGCCTCCGCCACGGTCTCCACCATGGCGGAGGCGGAAGAGACTCCCTCCACTGTGCATGCGCGGAAGACTGTCAGCGGCCGCTGACGCTCCCGCGCATGCGCCGCCCCGATATGTCATTTCCGCGCCAGCTGGTGGGGCAACAAAGGCCGTTTCCGCCAGCTGGCGGGGCGGAAATCCCTCCGGCGCCGGCCTAGCCCCTCAATGTTGGGGCTCTGCCCCCAAAGATGCGGAGCATTCCGCACCATTGGGGCGGCACAATGCCCGTCTGATTGGCGCCAGTCGGCGGACATCGCGCCGTTTGGGGAGAATTTCACCCCAGCATTCACAGGTTGGCCAGTTTTGAATGAGACATCACCCCATTGGAAGAGTACAGGGAAAGGGTAGTGACATGTTGAGCTATCTTGGAATTTCTAGGGATAAATGAAATGAAATGAAAATCGATTATTGTCACAAGTAGACTTCAAATGAAGTTACTGTGAAAAGCCCCTAGTCGCCACATTCCGGCGCCTGTTTCGGGGAGGCTGGTACGGGAATTGAACCGTGCTGCTGGCCTACCTTGGTCTGCTTTCAAGTAGGCCATTAACGCCCTCAAGCCCATTCCACCATCCAATGAGATCTTGTCTGACGCTTTCCATTTACCTGCCTTGGTCCCAAATCTCTTGATATCCTTTGCCAATAAAAACCTAGCAACCATGGATTTAAAATGATTAATTGAATTAGCATTTACTGCTATTTGTGGGAGAGTTCCACACTTCTTTTACCTTCGTGGAAAGAAATATTCACCAACACCGCACCCCCCCCCCCCCCCCCCCCCCCCCCCCGCACCCCCCTCCACACCCGGGATTTCCCACCAGCGGAAAAAGTTTCTATCTACCCGACCCTATCATCGCCCCTTAACCTTCCATATTCTAGGAAATAGCTTTGTTTTTGTAACTGTTCCTCATAACTTCACTTACTGGCTGCCTGGTGCTGAAGGATATTGGATTTTTTTTAGTCTCATTTAAGGAATCTAAGAAGAAGCCCTGGGTTGCTCAAAAAGCTAATTTGGGATTCAAAGGGCGCGATTCTCCACTCCCACGCCGGTTGGGAGAATCGCCTGGGCCGCCGAAATTTCCAGGGACGCTGGTCCGACGCCGTCCCGCGATTCTCCCAAGTGGCGGGAACGGCCCGGTCGAGTTTTGCGGGCCGGAGACACCGAAAATGGCGATTCTCCGGCACCCCCGCAATTCTGAGGCCCGGATGGGCCGAGTGGCCAGGCCAAAACGGCGGGTTCCCCCCGGCACCGTCCGCACCTGGTCGCTACAGTCGTGGACGGTGCGTGAACGCTGGGGGGGGGCAGCCTGTGGGGGGGCGAGGGGGGATCCTGCACCGGGGGGTACCTTAAATGTGGGGTGGCCCGCGATCGGTGCCCACCGATCGTCGGGCCGCCCTCTCTGAAGGAGGACCTCCTTCCTTCCGCCGCCCCGCAAGATCCATCCCCCATCTTCTTGCGGGGCGGATTTGGACAGGACGGCAACCACGCATGCGGGGATGACGTCCGTTATGCGGCGCCGGCCGCGTCATCTATGCGGCGCCGCTTTTGCGCGGGCGACAAGGCCTTGCGCGGGTAGATGACGCGGCCCCGATAGTGGCTCATTGTCAGGGCCTGAATCTGTTGGGACCGGGGCCGTTCCGCGCCGTTGTGAACCTCAACGGCATTCACGACGGCGCGCCCACTTCGGCATGGTGGTGGAGAATCGCGCCCAAAGTGTTCACAACAAAGGCGGCAGTTTATAGTTGTTAACCTAATTGATTAGAAGGCTAACTGAGACTTTTATGGAGATAAGGAACAAAGTTAAAGAAGGCAGTTGTTTGGCTGGACCTTGTGAGACTGTGGAATAGAATCCCTACAGTGCAGAAGGAGGCCATTCGGCCCATCGATGATGCACCGAACCTCCGAAAGAGCACTCACACCTAGGCCCAATCCCCTAATCCTATCCCCATAATTCCCCTAACCTTTGGACACTAAGGGGCAATTTAACATGGCCAATCCTCCTAAACCTACACATCTTTGGACTGCAGGTGGAAACCGGAGCCTCCAGAGGAAGCCCACACAGACACGGAGAAAATGCGCAAATTCCACACAGTCACCTGAGGTTGGAATTGAACATGGGTCCCTGGTGCTGTGAGGCAGCAGTGCTAACCACTGTGCCACAACATATGTATATAGTAAGGACCCCTTCTGTTGATTCCCTTATTTCCCATTTCTTTTACTTTGACGTCATCATTTTGATCAAGAATATTTACTGGGCATACACCTTTAAGTTGAGCAGAGGAAGTGAGGAACTCAAAAGTTGTAAAATGGTACACTGAGCTATGAAGGTTTAGCTTTTGAGCAGAAATGCTCAGATTTTCTGGCACCCAAGAGATTGGAGGGATTTGGTTTGATTGGTTGGCTGATGCCCAATGAATTGGCCAAAGGCTGTATTCCGCCTGGTGACAGGTGGTGATTGCGTCCTACCCATGTGGGATGGTTTTCAAAGGACCCAGGAAGGGACAGTCAGATCCTGGACGCTGAGAGAAGAAGCTGTGACTGCTCTCTTTCTCTCTCTCTCTTTCTCCATAAATGCTGCTGTTTTCTGAACCTTCGGAGATGTTTTGAGACCTGGATGAAACTACAGTGAAAACCATTACAGACTGGGAGCAAAAGCTCTACAACTGAAGGCCTAGACTGAAGAAAGATGAACTGGACGATGCCCATCTGAAACAAGAGGCTTTTATCCTTTTTATTTTTCTTCACACCCCTTTTCCCTTCTGTGTTTGTCTCTCTCGTGTCTTTGTGTGTGTGTGATATATATATATATATATATATATATAGAGGGTGAGGCGAGTTAAAGAGTGGGGGAGAGTTAGGGACTAGATAATAGTTAACCAGTTGTATTTGCTGCCTATTGACTCATAGTTATTGTTATTAATAAAAACTAATTGTGTTAAATTTACAAACCTGGTGACTGTAGTTATTGGGCAGCCAGAGACTTTGGGTATTTTCTAAGAATTAATTCTCAATTTCAATTTTTTGTGACTCCAGGTCATGTGGGGCTGGAAATGACCGTGCAGTAGCCCAGGGGGTCGGAGCACTATAAAATCTGTGGGCATTAGAATGAAATCCTGAAAAGTGGGAAAAGTTCTACAGTGTGCAAGAGCAGTTCAGCATGTGGGCGGCACGGTAGCACAGTGGTTAGCACTGTTGCTTCACAGCGCCAGAGACTCGGGTTCCATTCCCGGCTTGGGTCACTGACTGTGCGGAGTCTGCACTGTCTCCCTGTGTCTGCGTGAGTTTCCTCCGGGTGCTCTGGTTTCCTCCCACAAGTCCCAAAAGACGCGCTTGCTAGGTGAATTGAATATTCTGAATCCTCCCTCAGTCTACCCGAACAGGTGTCGGAGTGGGGCGGCGAGGGGATTTTCATAGTGACTTCATTGCAGTGTTAATGTAACCTACTTGTGACACTAATAAAGATTATGATTATTATTATGACTTAGGTGAGAAACAATATTGACAGAGAGGAGGCAGGATGAGAAGTTGGAAAATAAAAGAAGTTAGTGGCAAGGCAGAGGAAAAGAGTGCTTTCCATTGGGAAATAATGGAAAGTGGAATAATGCACGGGATTTCAAAATACACGGCTGATACAAAACATAGAATCCCAGTGGGCCCAGGTCTCTTCCACTCAACTCCCATTGCAGTCAATTACCGATTCAGGCTTGACAGAAAAATATCCTGAAGTAAACATAAGCTGCTCTAAAGCACCCAGTCAACTGTCACTCGCTGACATCTGTCAGAGAATAGCAGCAAACTAGAAAGCGGGAAAATCATCTCACCTCGAAGCTCTGCTTGGGTTTCACTATTACATCTTAATTCATTGGTTAAAGAACTTGGCTGGGTAATTTCCATGTAATCCCTTACTCCTGCCTGTGTTAGCATGTACCCTTTTAATCGCAATAAATGATACTGGGGCTGAGTGGAAGGTTTTTATAATTTTGACACAATCTCTCTACATGCCAGGATTGAAGCAATGGAGTGGCAAATTCTGATAAAAAACAGGAATCATAGTGCAGAAGGAAGCCATTCGGCCATAGAGAATGCACCGACCCTCTGAAAGAGCACCCCATCCTGGCCCAATCCCCACTCTATCCCTGTAACCCTATCTAACCTTTTGAACACCAAGGGACAATTTTGTCATGGCCAATCCACCACACCTATACATCTTTAGGCTGTGGGAGGAAACCGGCGCGCACGCAGGATACTCAAGCAGACATGGGGAGAATGTGCAAACTCCACACAGAGTCACTGGAGGCCGGAATTGAACCCGGCACTGGCATTGTGAGGTACTGTGCCACCGTGCCACTGGTCTGAACATTTGCAGCACATAATGTGCCTACTAACTTTCTATTCCTCTGCACTCAAAGATGTTTTCTGTCCTTCTGCACCCTCGTACTGGTGTGATCCCGACTTTCTGTGCCATGTAGCTTCCTCAGCCAGTGGGCTGGCCAATTCCAATTCAAACATTCATCAACCTCAAACTGGTCAAAAGGAAGTTTGTGAGTGGGCAACTATCTCTCCAGCAGTCCAATGAGAAACCAACACATTGAAGTTGTCTGATGTTTGAGGTGAGGGATGCAGTTAGTGTCCCTGCTGATTTTACCTGCAGGAAGTGCTGCCATCTCCAGCTCCTCCAAGACCGAGTTAGGGAACTGGAGCTGGAGTTGGAAGAACTTCGGATCATTCGGGAGGCAGAAGGGGTCATAGATAGCAGCTTCAGGGAATTAGTTACACCAAAGATTGGAGATAGGTGGGTAACTGTAAGAGGGACTGGGAAAAAACAGTCAGTGCAGGGATCCCCTGCGGTCGTTCCCCTGAGAAACAAGTATACCGCTTTGGATACTTGTGGGGGGGACGACTTACCAGGGGTAAGCCATGGGGTACGGGCCTCTGGCACGGAGTCTGTCCCTGTTGCTCAGAAGGGAAGGGGGGAGAGGAGCAGAGCATTAGTAATTGGGGACTCTATAGTCAGGGGCACAGATAGGAGATTTTGTGGGAGCGTGAGAGACTCACGTTTGGTATGTTGCCTCCCAGGTGCAAGGGTACGTGATGTCTCGGATCGTGTTTTCCGGGTCCTTAGGGGGGAGGGGGAGCAGCCCCAAGTCGTGGTCCACATTGGCACCAACGACATAGGTAGGAAAGGGGACAAGGATGTCAGGCAGGCTTTCAGGGAGCTAGGATGGAAGCTCAGAACTAGAACAAACAGAGTTGTTATCTCTGGGTTGTTGCCCGTGCCACGTGATAGTGAGATGAGGAATAGGGAGAGAGAGCATTTAAACACGTGGCTACAGGGATGGTGCAGGCGGGAGGGTTTCAGATTTTTGGATAACTGGGGCTCTTTCTGGGGAAGGTGGGACCTCTACAGACAGGATGGTCTACATCTGAACCTGAGGGGCACAAATATCCTGGGGGGGAGATTTGTTAGTGCTCTTTGGGGGGGTTTAAACTAATGCAGCAGGGGCATGGGAACCTGGATTGTAGTTTTAGGGTAAGGGAGAATGAGAGTATAGAGGTCAGGAGCACAGATTTGACGTCGCAGGAGGGGGCCAGCGTTCAGGTAGGTGGTTTGAAGTGTGTCTACTTCAATGCCAGGAGTATACGAAACAAGGTAGGGGAACTGGCAGCGTGGGTTGGTACCTGGGACTTCGATGTTGTGGCCATTTCGGAGACATGGATAGAGCAGGGACAGGAATGGATGTTGCAGGTTCCGGGGTTTAGGTGTTTTAGTAAGCTCAGAGAAGGAGGCAAAAGAGGGGGAGGTGTGGCGCTGCTAGTCAAGAGCAGTATTACGGTGGCGGAGAGGATGCTAGATGGGGACTCTTCTTCCGAGGTAGTATTGGCTGAAGTTAGAAACAGGAAAGGAGAGGTCACCCTGTTGGGAGTTTTTTATAGGCCTCCTAATAGTTCTAGGGATGTAGAGGAAAGGATGGCGAAGATGTTTCTGGATATGAGCGAAAGTAACAGGGTAGTTATTATGGGAGACTTTAACTTTCCAAATATTGACTGGAAAAGATATAGTTCGAGTACAATAGATGGGTCGTTTTTTGTACAGTGTGTGCAGGAGGGTTTTCTGAAACAATATGTTGACAGGCCAACAAGAGGCGAGGCCACGTTGGATTTGGTTTTGGGTAATGAACCAGGCCAGGTGTTGGATTTGGAGGTAGGAGAGCACTTTGGGGACAGTGACCACAATTCGGTGACGTTTACGTTAATGATGGAAAGGGATAAGTATACACCGCAGGGCAAGAGTTATAGCTGGGGGAAGGGCAATTATGATGCCATTAGACGTGACTTGGGGGGGATAAGGTGGAGAAGTAGGCTGCAAGTGTTGGGCACACTGGATAAGTGGGGCTTGTTCAAGGATCAGCTACTGCGTGTTCTTGATAAGTATGTACCGGTCAGACAGGGAGGAAGGCGTCGAGCGAGGGAACCGTGGTTTACCAGGGAAGTGGAATCTCTTGTTAAGAGGAAGAAGGAGGCCTATGTGAAGATGAAGTGTGAAGTTTCGGTTGGGGCGATGGATAGTTACAAGGTAGCGAGGAAGGATCTAAAGAGAGAGCTAAGACGAGCAAGGAGGGGACATGAGAAGTATTTGGCAGGAAGGATCAAGAAAAACCCAAAAGCTTTCTATAGGTATGTCAGGAATAAGCGAATGACTAGGGAAAGAGTAGGACCAGTCAAGGACAGGGATGGGAAATTGTGTGTGGAGTCTGAAGAGATAGGCGAGATACTAAATGAATATTTTTCGTCAGTATTCACTCAGGAAAAAGATAATGTTGTGGAGGAGAATGCTGAGCCCCAGGCTAATAGAATAGATGGCATTGAGGTACGTAGGGAAGAGGTGTTGGCAATTCTGGACAGGCTGAAAATAGATAAGTCCCCGGGACCTGATGGGATTTATCCTAGGATTCTATGGGAGGCCAGGGAAGAGATTGCTGGACCTTTGGCTTTGATTTTTATGTCATCATTGGCTACAGGAATAGTGCCAGAGGACTGGAGGACAGCAAATGTGGTCCCTTTGTTCAAAAAGGGGAGCAGAGACAACCCCGGCAACTATAGACCGGTGAGCCTCACGTCTGTAGTGGGTAAAGTCTTGGAGGGGATCATAAGGGACAAGATTTATAATCATCTAGATAGGAATGATATGATCAGGGATAGTCAGCATGGCTTTGTGAAGGGTAGGTCATGCCTCACAAACCTTATTGAGTTCTTTGAGAAGGTGACTGAACAGGTAGACGAGGGTAGAGCAGTTGATGTGGTGTATATGGATTTCAGCAAAGCGTTTGATAAGGTTCCCCACGGTAGGCTATTGCAAAAAATACGGAGGCTGGGGATTGAGGGTGATTTAGAGATGTGGATCAGAAATTGGCTAGCTGAAAGAAGACAGAGGGTGGTGGTTGATGGGAAATGTTCAGAATGGAGTACAGTCACAAGTGGAGTACCACAAGGATCTGTTCTGGGGCCGTTGCTGTTTGTCATTTTTATCAATGACCTAGAGGAAGGCACAGAAGGGTGGGTGAGTAAATTTGCAGATGATACTAAAGTCGGTGGTGTTGTCGGTAGTGTGGAAGGATGTAGCAGGTTACAGAGGGATATAGATAAGCTGCAGAGCTGGGCTGAGAGGTGGCAAATGGAGTTTAATGTAGAGAAGTGTGAGGTGATTCACTTTGGAAGGAATAACAGGAATGCGGAATATTTGGCTAATGGTAAAGTTCTTGAAAGTGTGGATGAGCAGAGGGATCTAGGTGTCCATGTACATAGATCCCTGAAAGTTGCCACCCAGGTTGATAGGGTTGTGAAGAAGGCCTATGGAGTGTTGGCCTTTATTGGTAGAGGGATTGAGTTCCGGAGTCGGGAGGTCATGTTGCAGCTGTACAGAACTCTGGTCCGGCCGCATTTGGAGTATTGCGTACAGTTCTGGTCACCGCATTATAGGAAGGACGTGGAGGCTTTGGAGCGGGTGCAGAGGAGATTTACCAGGATGTTGCCTGGTATGGAGGGAAAATCTTATGAGGAAAGGCTGATGGACTTGAGGTTGTTTTCGTTGGAGAGAAGAAGGTTAAGAGGAGACTTAATAGAGGCATACAAAATGATCAGGGGGTTGGATAGGGTGGACAGTGAGAGCCTTCTCCCGCGGATGGATATGGCTGGCACGAGGGGACATAACTTTAAACTGAGGGGTAATAGATATAGGACAGAGGTCAGAGGTAGGTTCTTTACGCAAAGAGTAGTGAGGCCGTGGAATGCCCTACCTGCTACAGTAGTGAACTCGCCAACATTGAGGGCATTTAAAAGTTTATTGGATAAACATATGGATGATAATGGCATAGTGTAGGTTAGATGGCTTTTGTTTCGGTGCAACATCGTGGGCCGAAGGGCCTGTACTGCGCTGTATTGTTCTATGTTCTATGTTCTATGAAATCAGCAGTTTGGTAGAATAGGGAAATTGAACAAGAGTCGCAATTAGGGCAGCACGGTAGCATTGTGGATAGCACAATTGCTTCACAGCTCCAGGGTCCCAGGTTCGATTCCCGGCTGGGTCACTATCTGTGCGGAGTCTGCACATCCTCCCCGTGTGTGCGTGGGTTACCTCCGGGAGCACCGGTTTCCTCCCACAGCCCAAAGATGTGCCGGTTAGGTCGATTGGCCATGATAAATTATCCTTAGTGTCCAAAATTGCCCTCAGTGTTGGGTAGGGTTACCGGGGTATGGGGATAGGGTGGAGGTGTTGACCTTGGGTAGGGTGCTCTTTCCAAGAGCCGGTGCAGACATGATGGGCCGAATGACCTCCTTCTGCATTGTAAATCCGATGAATTTACATTATTTTGCCAGCACTGTGCACTTCAACACAATGTAGTATTCTCTCCAATCAATCCTGTCTTTATTTAATTTGTTTCCATTGGACTGTGTAAAATTCCAGGATAGACAATCAAATGGCTTACCTTTAGGTGTCTACGAACTCCATCACTCCAGGGTTCCCTCTCTGCCAAGTGCCCGTAATCACAAAGCCATGATTTATTCGACCTTGGTCAAAGCACGAGTGTATCTACACCATGGCCAATCGGCCATTCAAATAACTCAACATTTTCACAAATCCAGAACAATCATAGAGCACACTACAGCTTTGGGCTGGGGGAGACTAATTATGCAGCATCTCAGCATGTCCATCTGTATTAATTACACTGAACTGGTAGAAGACACAACAGCGGCTTTTCATTAAAACCAAAGGAGATGTTGCCTGGCTTCAGCCGAAACCAACCAGGCCCTCGAATGGCTGAAAGATGTCAGTAACCCAGTCACCCTCACCTGTCCAAGGATGTCAGTAACCCAGTCACCCTCACCTGTCCAAGGATGTCAGTAACCCAGTCACCCTCACCTGTCCAAGGATGTCAGTAACCCAGTCACCCTCACCTGTCCAAGGATGTCAGTAACCCAGTCACCCTCACCTGTCCAAGGATGTCAGTAACCCAGTAACACTCACCTGTCCAAGGATGTCAGTAACCCAGTCACACTCACCTGTCCAAGGATGTCAGTAACCCAGTCACACTCACCTGTCCAAGGATGTCAGTAACCCAGTCACACTCACCTGTCCAAGGATGTCAGTAACCCAGTCACACTCACCTGTCCAAGGATGTCAGTAACCCAGTCACCCTCACCTGTCCAAGGATGTCAGTAACCCAGTCACACTCACCTGTCCAAGGATGTCAGTAACCTAGTCACCCTCACCTGTCCAAGGATGTCAGTAACCCAGTCACACTCACCTGTCCAAGGATGTCAGTAACCCAGTCACACTCACCTGTCCAAGGATGTCAGTAACCCAGTCACACTCACCTGTCCAAGGATGTCAGTAACCCAGTCACACTCACCTGTCCAAGGATGTCAGTAACCCAGTCACCCTCACCTGTCCAAGGATGTCAGTAACCCAGTCACACTCACCTGCCCAAGGATGTCAGTAACCCAGTCACACTCACCTGTCCAAGGATGTCAGTAACCCAGTCACACTCACCTTTCCAAGGATGCGAGTAACTCAGCCACATTCACCTGTCCAAGGATGCTAGTAACCCAGTCACACTCACCTGTCCAAGGATGTCAGTAACCCAGTCACACTCACCTGTCCAAGGATGTCAGTAACCCAGTCACACTCACCTGTCCAAGGATGTCAGTAACCCAGTCACACTCACCTGTCCAAGGATGTCAGTAACCCAGTCACCCTCACCTGTCCAAGGATGTCAGTAACCCAGTCACACTCACCTGTCCAAGGATGTCAGTAACCCAGTCACCCTCACCTGTCCAAGGATGTCAGTAACCCAGTCACACTCACCTGTCCAAGGATGTCAGTAACCCAGTCACACTCACCTGTCCAAGGATGTCAGTAACCCAGTCACACTCACCTTTCCAAGGATGTCAGTAACCCAGTCACACTCACCTGTCCAAGGTGGTCAGTAACCCAGTCAGCCTCACCTGTCCAAGGATGTCAGTAACCCAGTCACACTCACCTGTCCAAGGTGGTCAGTAACCCAGTCACCCTTACCTGTCCAAGGATGCTAGTAGCCCAGTTAACCTCACCTGTCCAAGGATGTCAGGAACCAAGTCACACTCATCTGTCCCAAGGATGTCAGTAACCCAGCCACACTCACCTGTCCAAGGATGTCAGTAACCTAGTCACCCTCACCTGTCCAAGGTGGTCAGTAATCCAATCACCCTCACCTGTCCAAGGATGTCAGTAACCTAGTCACCCTCACCTGTCCAAGGATGTCAGTAACGCAGTCACCCTCACCTGTCCAAGGATGTCAGTAACCTAGTCACCCTCACCTGTCCAAGGATGTCAGTAACCCAGTCACCCTCACCTGTCCAAGGATGTCAGTAACCCAGTCACCCTCACCTTTCCAAGGATGTCAGTAACCCAGTCACACTCACCTGTCCAAGGTGGTCAGTAACTCAGTCACCCTCACCTGTCCAAGGATGTCAGTAACCCAGTCACACTCACCTGTCCAAGGTGGTCAGTAACCCAGTCACCCTTACCTGTCCAAGGATGCTAGTAGCCCAGTTAACCTCACCTGTCCAAGGATGTCAGGAACCAAGTCACACTCATCTGTCCCAAGGATGTCAGTAACCCAGCCACACTCACCTGTCCAAGGATGTCAGTAACCTAGTCACCCTCACCTGTCCAAGGTGGTCAGTAATCCAATCACCCTCACCTGTCCAAGGATGTCAGTAACCTAGTCACCCTCACCTGTCCAAGGATGTCAGTAACCTAGTCACCCTCACCTGTCCAAGGTGGTCAGTAACCCAGTCACCCTTACCTGTCCAAGGATGCTAGTAGCCCAGTTAACCTCACCTGTCCAAGGATGTCAGGAACCAAGTCACACTCATCTGTCCCAAGGATGTCAGTAACCCAGCCACACTCACCTGTCCAAGGATGTCAGTAACCTAGTCACCCTCACCTGTCCAAGGATGTCAGTAACCCAGTCACACTCACCTGTCCAAGGTGGTCAGTAACCCAGTCACCCTTACCTGTCCAAGGATGCTAGTAGCCCAGTTAACCTCACCTGTCCAAGGATGTCAGGAACCAAGTCACACTCATCTGTCCCAAGGATGTCAGTAACCCAGCCACACTCACCTGTCCAAGGATGTCAGTAACCTAGTCACCCTCGCCTGTCCAAGGTGGTCAGTAATCCAATCACCCTCACCTGTCCAAGGATGTCAGTAACCTAGTCACCCTCACCTGTCCAAGGATGTCAGTAACCCAGTCACCCTCACCTGTCCAAGGATGTCAGTAACCTAGTCACCCTCACCTGTCCAAGGATGTCAGTAACCCAGTCACCCTCACCTGTCCAAGGATGTCAGTAACCCAGTCACCCTCACCTGTCCAAGGATGTCAGTAACCCAGTCACCCTCACCTGTCCAAGGATGTCAGTAACCTAGTCACCCTCACCTGTCCAAGGATGTCAGTAACCCAGTCACCCTCACCTGTCCAAGGATGTCAGTAACCCAGTCACCCTCACCTGTCCAAGGAAGTCAGTAACCCAGTCACACTCACCTGTCCAAGGATGTCAGTAACCTAGTCACCCTCACCTGTCCAAGGATGTCAGTAACCCAGTCACCCTTACCTGTCCAAGGATGTCAGTATCCCAGTCACACTCACCTGTCCAAGGTGGTCAGTAACCCAGTCACATTCACCTTTTGAAGAATGTCAGTAACCTAGTCACCCTCACCTGTCCAATATGTCAGTAACCTAGTCACCCTCACCTGTCCAAGGATGCGAGTAAGCCAGTCACCCTCACCTGTCCAAGGATGTCAGTAACCCAGTCACCCTCACCTGTCCAAGGATGTCAGTAACCTAGTCACCCTCACCTGTCCAAGGATGTCAGTAACCCAGTCACACTCACCTGTCCAAGGATGTCAGTAACCCAGTCACCCTCACCTGTCCAAGGATGTCAGTAACCCAGTCACACTCACCTGTCCAAGGATGTCAGTAACCTAGTCACCCTCACCTGTCCAAGGATGTCAGTAACCCAGTCACACTCACCTGTCCAAGGATGTCAGTAACCTAGTCACCCTCACCTGTCCAAGGATGTCAGTAACCTAGTCACCCTCACCTGTCCAAGGATGTCAGTAACCCAGTCACACTCACCTGTCCAAGGGTGTCAGTAACCTAGTCACCCTCACCTGTCCAAGGATGTCAGTATCCCAGTCACACTCACCTGTCCAAGGTGGTCAGTAACCCAGTCACATTCACCTTTTGAAGAATGTCAGTAACCTAGTCACCCTCACCTGTCCAAGGATGCGAGTAAGCCAGTCACCCTCACCTGTCCAAGGATGTCAGTAACCCAGTCACCCTCACCTGTCCAAGGATGTCAGTAACCTGGTTAACCTCACCTGTCCAAGGACGTCAGTAAACCAGTCACCCTCACCTGTCCAAGGATGCGAGTAAGCCAGTCGCACTCACCTGTTCAAGGATGTTTGTAAACTAGTCACCCTCACCTGTCCAAGGATGTCAGTAACCCAGTCACATTCACCTGTTCAAGGATGTCAGTAACCCAGTCACCCTCACCTGTCCAATGATGCGAGTAAGCCAGTCACACTCACCTGTCCAAGGTGGTCAGTAACCCAGTCACATTCACCTTTTGAAGAATGTCAGTAACCTAGTCACCCTCACCTGTCCAAGGATGCGAGTAAGCCAGTCACCCTCACCTGTCCAAGGATGTCAGTAACCCAGTCACCCTCACCTGTCCAAGGATGTCAGTAGCCCAGTCACACTCACCGGTCCAAGGATGTCAGCAGCCCAGTCACACTCACCTTTCCAAGGATGTCAGTAACCCAGTCACACTCACCTGTCCAAGGATGTCAGTAACCCAGTCGCCCTCACCTGTCGAAAGATGTCAGTAACCCAGTCACCCTCACCTGTCCAATGATGCGAGTAAGCCAGTCACACTCACCTGTCCAAGGATGTCAGTAACCCAGTCACCCTCACCTGTCCATTGATGCGAGTAAGCCAGTCACACTCACCTGTCCAAGGATGTTTGTGAACTAGTCACCCTCACCTGTCCAAGGATGTCAGTAACCCAGTCACACTCACCTGTCCAAGGATGTCAGTAACCCAGTCACACTCACCTGGCCAAGGATGTCAGTAACCCAGTCACACTCACCTGGCCAAGGATGTCAGTAACCCAGTCACACTCACCTGTCCAATGATGCGAGTAAGCCAGTCACACTCACCTGTCCAAGGATGTCAGTAACCCAGTCACCCTCACCTGTCCAATGATGCGAGTAAGCCAGTCACACTCACCTGTCCAAGGATGTTTGTGAACTAGTCACCCTCACCTGTCCAAGGATGTCAGTAACCCAGTCACACTCACCTGTCCAAGGATGTCAGTAACCCAGTCACACTCACCTGGCCAAGGATGTCAGTAACCCAGTCACACTCACCTGGCCAAGGATGTCAGTAACCCAGTCACACTCACCTGTCCAAGGATGCCAGTAACCTGGTTAACCTCACCTGTTCAAGGATGCCAGTAACCTGGTTAACCTCACCTGTCCAAGGATGCCAGTAACCTGGTTAACCTCACCTGTTCAAGGATGTCAGTAACCTCATGTGCTCAAGTATACCAGGAACAGAACCAACTTTTGCTCTCAGGCGAGTCTCCAGATAGTACTTTCAACTCAAACCCCAGCTGTTCCCTCACCTCTCTTGCTGTGTACTCCTGGTTCAGCTGCTCTCATCTTCATCCAGGTCACCTGATCCCCATAATGAGCCATATTTACCATTGTCTAACTGCCAAAGCAGTCTGATTCTGAAAGGGGTGAATTTGGGAAGGAAAGGAAGGCTGCAATAGAGGAGAAACAGCCAGCAATGGAAAACTGAATATGGTGATCTAATTGAAATGAAAATCGCTTGTTGTCTCGAGTAGGCTTCAATGAAATTACTGTGAAAAGCCCCTAGTCGCCACATTCCGGCACCTGTTCGGGGAGGCTGATACAGGAATTGAACCGTGCTGCTGGCCTGCCTTGGTCTGCTTTAAAAGCCAGCGATTTAGCCCAGTGTGCTAAACCAGCCCCTACTGGAATTGGAATTGGAATAGTCATAGTGGGGCCTCTGCCAAATTGTTAGCTTATTGTTAGTTCTGTTAATTGCACATTTTGAACTGTTGAATGGATGATGAAGTATCATCACTTTTGCCAGGACTATCAGTTTGGAAACACTTCTTCAACACCTGCCAGAATTTATGGGATTTTGCTTATAATAGAAAAATAAGACACTAAGAGCTAATTTAAGTAGCTTCTGAAAACTGGCATGGGGATTGCGTTGCATGATAACCCATACCCACAAACATTCACTTGGGTTCAGTGTAGAGAGTGCGTGTATTGCCACAACCACTCTTCTGCGTTTAATGGGACTTTGTGTTACTGAGACCATTGTATCTTAAGATATGATTTGAAATCCATGTTAATCTTAAAATCTGTGTGTATATGCTAAGGTAAGGGGAGTAAATCCCACTTTTAGTATCGGAATCCGACTTTTAATTTTTCATAAGTTTTTGATACATTTTTTCTTCTTGTTGTTGAAACTAATTAGTGGGCGTGTGACTCTGTCCCTCCATGTTAGCTAAAAGAAGATAATAGTTGTGGGGGGCGAATTCACAGTAAAATTTCGAAGTGTCATTTTGGGCGTGATTGGCGGGGTATTTCTTGACGGCTGCATTGGCGAGATCGCAGCCTGTAATTAATGCCACTTAATGCCAAAAATGATCCCCACGAGCTTCTTGATGTTACTGGTTGTCTCGCCGTCTGATTCGCCAGACTCATGCCTCAGCATCTCGCTGCTAACAAGGGGTAACAGCTTTTAAAGGCTCCGTCACCATGAACTCCCAGTCAACATGGAAGCATGGCAACGCGCAGACCTGCTCTTCACTTTGGGGATCCCGAGATGCCAAACTGGACAGCCTTCTCGATGTTGTGAATGAGAGATGGGCATCCTGTTCCCCCGAGGGAGTCAGAAGGCCAGCAGCACGGTCACCAATACCATTTGAGAGACAGCAGCAGAGGCCGTCAGTGCAGGCATGACCAGGGGGACCAGGGTCCAATGTGGGAGAAGACCAATGACTTCCACCGAGCTGGAAGGGTAAGTTACCACCTCTCACCTGGCACCAGTTCCGCCTGCCACCCCTCAAATTCCCAACCCTCCCCTCTCCCCCAGACAGATCACTGGCTGGCATCTCGCACCCTCCCCACATCCGATCCTCATGCTTGTTCCTCAGTATCCCCTGGCATCCACCAGCACAACTCCTTCATGTCCAGTTGCAGTACCCACACATGCCACCTGCGATAAATCTCCCCGATCCATCAAGTGCCCGGCTCACAGAGCCCTCTCTTTATCCCTGCAGGAGAAGATAGCCCATAATAAGCGGGAAAGGGCCAAAACAGGGGAGGGGGGAGCAGCACGGCAGTACCTGAGATCCAAGTCCTCACCCCTTGTGAGTAACAGGCCCGGAAGTTCGCAGGGTTAACGAGGAGAGAGCAGTCACCGACAGTGACTGGCCTGCACCGCAGAGGTGAGGATCCACTGACCCTTTAACCAGATGACCTGACTCAAGTGAGTTGTTCATGTCAGACAATACTCTCACTGACCACAATTCCATTCTCTCGCAGGATCTCCATCTGATGGGGCTAGGCCATCAGGAGACATCGCCTCCTTCTCCCACTACCCAAGGGACCACCTCGGAGGAGAGCTCTGAGGACACTACCACCAGGGCAACACAACTATCACTCCCACCTTCCACCAGTGCAGAGACACACACCTCGGTGGATGACAGCGCACAGGCGTCTGGGGCACTATCTGCTGAGCACCACACAGTTGCTGATGCACATTAGGTGGAGGCAGGAACATTCAAGGGAGTCAGCAGTCGGAGGTCTGCTGGACCCAGGACTCAGCTGAGTCCCAGTCAGACGCTAAGCCTCTGGACAAGGTTATCCCAGAGCTGATACAAATCCGAAGACACTGACGTCTTGGCCTTTGCCTCCTTGGCAGCCCGGAGACGGATATTGTTAGGATGGAGGGACTCGAAGCCCCCAAATTCAGAGATCTGGCTTAGTGACATGGCCTGGTTTCTCAGTCTTGAGAAAATAAAGTTTGCCCTTAGAGGGTCAATGCTAGGGTTCGTCCGGAGGTGGCAGCCGTTTGTCGACTTCTTCAGAGAAAACTAACTGTCAGCAGAGGTTGGGGGGAGGGAGGGGAGAGAGTTAGAGTATTGTTGAGAGGAGGTAGGACTTGTGAGGGAGGGAGGTGGTCTTTGCACAATGTTTATATTTGTATTTGTACTGTTATTATTCTAAAATTATAAATGCCTCAGTACAATGTTTTTAAAAAAAAGAAAATCCGAAGTCACGGCCGTGAGATTCAGGAGGGGGATGTTCCAACGGGTGAAAAACCGATTGGAGGAGTCCCAAAGGCTCCAGGTGCAGGAGATGATGGTGACAATGCTTGGCACCGAGGCCAACACTGTTAGGGTGGTGACTGCAGTGAAAGGCTGGAGCACAACATCTGCGTCTTGAGTGGTGGTGCCCAAGGCATGTCTCAATCTGTGAAGAACACGGCTGAGGGCCTCGACGTCACGCGAATCCCCCAAGCCTCCCCACCCTTACATGCCCCGCTTTCTCTCAGAGTGCCATCCATCGAGCCAGTTGTGCTGGTAAACCTCACTCTGCACACTCACCCCCGTCAAAGCAAGAGTCCCTAGACCCCAGATCCCTGCCGGGATCATTAAGGAGACCGTGCTCAGGCGCACTCCCCCGATCCACACACTCGCCCTGTGGTCACGAGGATATCCCCAGTGCTGAAGCCCAGCACTTGAGTGTTTAATTGGCTGCTGCCTCTATGGTGCTGACGCTTCTAGAATTCAGGCAAAGTGTTCAGGGTTGAAAGTTTGATTGAAATGCTGTGCAATAGCACTCGTCTGAGACATGGCATGTGTACCCATGGGAAGGCACTTGGGAATATTTTGTTTATTAAAACGGTCAACAGTAACAAAGATTTGAAAATCAAATACTCAACATCCCACATATCACACTAACCATTAGACAACAAGGAAACATCACCATTCCATATTGTTACCAATGCAAAGGTACATCAGCGCATTTTCACACAAAAACAACAAGCACACGGTATCAGCCCTCGCAGGATGCTCAATAGAAATGGAGGATACGCCTGGGATGTGTTACTTGTTCCACCTATCAGTGCCATTCTCCATCCAGAACCACAGCTGTGCAGGCCCTCCCACACGGCCCAATCTCACTGGAACCAAATCTTGGCTTCCACATATTCCACTGGCGCACAGGATGCAGTTGAACATCCTTGACTTCATCGTGTTTAACCCGTGGTGATATGCCAGTTACATGCAGCACTTACTGTGGTAGTACCAGGTATTGTGGTACCTGAGAGGCTGATAACCATTGGTTAGATCCAGGAGTCTATCATTGGCTGTATTACGTAGCTCCGCCCTGAAGGCGGGGTATAAGAGATGGTGCCATCCCAGCAGCCTTCACTTTCTGTATCGAAGCTGCTGGGGAACAGGTTCTAGTAGATTAAAGCCTTCAGTTATGGAATCACTTCGTCTTGAGGGTAATTGATTGCGCATCAATTTAATCTACTACAACTTAAGTAGGAAGGATAGATCTCTGAATCAAACCGGAGTGCCTCCAGCTCAGCCCCCACGCGGAGAACTCTGCTGCTATTTTTAAACACTGGCTGGCATGCTTTAATGGTTATCTCGACAGAGCCGTAGGCACCCCCACGGAAGGACAGACGATGCATCTCCTGCGTACCCGGGTCAGCCCTGGGATCAACCCCCTTATCGAGGAGGCGGAGAACTATGCTGCCGCTATCGAACTGCTAGAAGGACATTATATCCGCCCTGTAAACCAGGTCTACGCTCGTCACCTGCTTGCGACTAGGCGGCAAAGCCCCGAGGAAACGTTGGAAGATTTCTACTGGGCGCTACTGGTGCTGGGCCGAAACTGTGGCTGCCCGCAAGTTTCGGGGAGCGAGCACATGGAACTTGTAATCAGGGATGCTTTCGTTGCTGGTATGAGCTCCCCCGATATCCGCCGAAGACTCCTAGAAAGGGACACTCTGGGACTTAGAGAGGCACGGGCCCTGGCAGGGTCCATGGACGTTGCCTACAAAAATGCGCAGACCTTTGCACCCAATCGCACGGCAGCCCCTCAGACCTTCCCCCTGACTCCGCAGGGCCACTTTGTGGGGGTCTGCCAGGCCCGCGCCGTGGCCGTGGTCTCCAGCGACTATGGACCGCTGCGGCAAACCCCCCTTCAGTCCCCGACCGGCCAGCGCTCACCACCACCCCCATATCCTAGGGCCATGTGCGACCCACGGGCGTGGCCATCTTGCCCCCCGGACTCCATGCTGGACGGGTGGGCGCCGCCATTTTGTCCATCACCGCCGCCATCTTGTTCATCCCCGGACACCATGTGCGCCCCATGGGTGATGCCATCTTGGATGGGGCCCCAGGCCCCCAGCACGGCCGTCTACACACTGCCCGACCAGAATCGCAATTGCTTCATCTGGCCTCGGTGACACTGGACCAAAGTCGACCCCGGACACTCGCAACGGCTACAACGACGGTCCTCATCAACGGCCACGAGATGTCGTGCCTGATTGACTCTGGGAGCACGGAAAGCTTTGTTCACCCCGACACGGTAAGACGCTGTTCACTTGTAACCCACCCTGTAAATCAAAATTTCTGCCTGTACGTCATGCCGCACCTCTGCACGGCTACCCTCCTGGGGCTGGACTTCCAATGCCATTTGCAAAGCCTGACTTTTAAATTCGGTGGCCCTATACCTCCCCTTACTGTCTGCAGCCTCGCGACCCTTAAGGTCGACCCGCCTTCCCTGTTTGCGAACCTCACCCCGGATTGCAAACCCGTCGCCACCAGGAGCAGACGGTACAGTTCCCAGGACCGGACCTTCATCAGGTCAGAGGTCCAAAGGCTGCTGTGGGAAGGGGTCATTGAAGCGAGCAACAGTCCCTGGAGAGCTCAAGTAGTGGTGGTAAAGAGCGGGGAGAAGCATAGGATGGTCATTAACTACAGCCAGACCATCAACAGGTTTACACAACTGGACGCGTACCCTCTCCCCCGTATAGCCGACCTGGTAAACAGGATCGCACAATACAAGGTCTTCTCCACGGTGGACCTCAAGTCCGCCTACCACCAGCTACCCCTCCGCACTAGTGACCGCAAGTACACTACCTTCGAAGCAGATGGGCGCCTCTATCAATTTTTAAGAGTCCCTTTTGGTGTCACTAATGGGGTCTCGGTCTTCCAGCGAGAGATGGACCGAATGGTTGACCGGTACAGCTTACGCGCAACGTTCCCGTATCTGGATAACGTCACCATCTGCAGCCATGACCAGCAGGACCACGACACCAACCTCCGCAAATTCCTCCAGACCGTGAAAATCCTTAATCTGACATACAATAAGGATAAATGCGTGTTTAGCACCGACCGTCTAGCCATTCTAGGCTATGTAGTGCGAAGTGGAGTCATAGGCCCCGACCCTGAGCGCATGCGCCCCCTTATGGAGTTCCCCCTCCCTCACTGCCCCAAGGCCCTGAAGCACTGCCTCGGGTTCTTCAGCTATTATGCACAGTGGGTCCCCAACTACGCAGACAAAGCCCGACCCCTAATCCAGTCCACGACCTTCCCCCTGTCAACGGAGGCCCGCCAGGCCTTCAGCCGCATCAAAGCAGACATTGCAAAGGCCACGATGCGCGCCATCGATGAGTCCCTCCCCTTCCAGGTCGAGAGCGATGCGTCCGACGTAGCTCTGGCGGCCACCCTCAACCAAGCGGGCAGGCCCGTGGCTTTCTTCTCCCGTACCCTCCATGCTTCCGAAATTCGCCATTCCTCGGTCGAAAAAGAAGCACAAGCCATAGTTGAAGCTGTGAGACATTGGAGGCATTACCTGGCCGGCAGGAGATTCACTCTCCTCACGGACCAACGGTCGGTTGCCTTCATATTCAATAATGCACAGCGGAGCAAGATTAAAAACGACAAGATCTTGTGGTGGAGGATAGAACTCTCCACCTTCAACTACGAGATCTTGTACTGTCCGGGGAAGCTAAACAAACCTCCTGATGCCCTGTCCCACAGCCTCCGAGCCCGCCACGAGGACCTCTGCCACCCGGGGGTCACTCGTTTTTTCCATTTTGTCAAGACCCGCACCCTGCCCTACTCCATCGAGCAGGTCAGGACAGTCACCAGGGACTGCCAAATCTGCGTGGAGTGCAAACCGCACTTCTACCGGCCAGAGAGGGCGCACCTGATAAAGGCTTCCCGTCCCTTTGAACGCCTCAGCATGGATTTCAAAGGCCCCCTCCCCTCCACCGACCGCAACACGTATTTCCTGAACGTGATTGACGAGTACTCCCGCTTCCCATTCGCCACCCCCTGCCAAGACATGACCACAACCACCGTCATCAAGGCCCTCCAGGGTATCTTTACACTGTTCGGGTTCCCCGCGTACATACACAGTGATAGGGGGTCCTCCTTTATGAGCGACGAACTGCGGCAATTCCGGCTCAGCAGGGCCATCGCCTCGAGCAGGACGACCAGTTATAACCCCCGGGGAAACGGGCAGGTAGAGAGGGAGAACGGAACGGTCTGGAAGACTGTTCTACTGGCCCTCCGGTCCAGGAATCTCCCAGTCTCCCGCTGGCAAGAAGTCCTCCCGATGGCCCTCCACGCCATCCGGTCACTGCTCTGTACAACCACAAATCAGACGCCTCATGAACGTCTCCTTGTTTTCCCCAGGAAGTCCTCCTCCGGGACCTCGCTCCCAACCTGGCTAGCGACACCCGGACCCATCCTGCTTCGGAAGCGCGTGCAGGCACAAAAGTCGGACCCGTTGGTCGAGAGGGTCCATCTGCTGCACGCTAACCCCCAGTACGCCTACGTGGCGTTCCCTGACGGCTGGCAAGACACAGTCTCCCTTCGGGACCTGGCGCCCGCTGGAACCCCACGCGCACCCGAACCATTGCCCCCACCCCCACCTCCCCCACAACACCTCACTGGAAGGTCAGTACTCCTGCCGCTCCTGCCTAGGCCCGACCACCCACCGACGCCCCATAAAGGAACCCCCCCTCCCTGTCAACCTTTTGCCCCCAGCGCCGCCTAGGGGTGACGAAGCTGCCAAGGAGGACGACACCATGCTCCCGGAGTCGCAACCGCCGGGACCCTCATCAGAATCACTGCCGAAGCCCAGACGCTCCAGAAGGACGACCAGGCCGCCCGATCGACTGATTGCTGCACTATGAACACTTTGTAAATATCCTCGACATCACGGTACCTCCATACCTGGTCATACCATGCTAAAGGCGACTATTAACGCTCGCCACCACCCCTGCCGGGCTCTTTTTTAACAGGGGGTGAATGTGGTAGTACCAGGTATTGCGGTACCTGAGAGGCTGATGACCATTGGTTAGACCCAGAAGTCTACCATTAGCTGTATTACATAGCTCCACCCTGAAGGCGGGGTATAAGAGATGGTGCCATCCCAGCAGCCTTCACTTTCTGTATCGAAGCTGCTGGGGAAAAGGTTCTAGTAGATTAAAGCCTTCAGTTATGAAATCACTTCGTCTTGCGTGTAATTGATTGCGCATCACTCAACACACCAGCATCAAAAGTATGAGCAATCTGTGAAAGCATTTCTTCAGGTGACCCATTCAGGTCCCGCAGTGCCTTCGTGCATCAAACCGGATTGCCTTCTGGACTCATACATCCCCGAGCCCAGTGGTCCAGGACCCACTTATCTTAGAAAAAATTGTCCTTCTTTCTGGCTACTGGAAAGGAAGGAAACAGCCAGACAGACAGGAAGCAGCTGTCGTTGCCCCTGTTATAGTTAACCACAATATTTAAAGATGGCTTGAAGGTTTCAGACGAAAAGCCCCTCACCACCAGACCTAGGTGCAAACCCAACCTGGAATGTTTCAACCCCCTGACCAAGCCCAACCCTCCTCCCCACCCCGAGCACTGGGACAGCAACTGCAGTGCCCGAGAGCTGCATGCCGGAAAATGGAAATGGCTAATCACCTCCTCAGTTCCCCTCAGCTGCCATTGTGCCAGCTTCCCATTTTTAAAAAGGAGTGCTTGAGTACCCCTGCATGATTTCTCGCTGAGGAGCTGGCTTATTCTTGTTACATTTGACTTCAATTTCGCTAATGAGATGGAAACTAATGCAAATTGGGGTTAATGACATGCTCACTATATTTGGGCGAGATCCGAAACTTGCCATCAGGAGAGAGCCGGTTAGATAGCAAACTGATTCATAAAGGCCCCGTCTTCTCAACCTTGCCACTTGCCTTCGATTCGGTGGCATGGTGGCACAGTGGTTAGCATTGCTGCCTCACAATGCCAGGGATCCTGGTTTAATTCCGGCCTTGAGTAACTGTCTGTGTGGAGTTGGCACTTACTGCCTGTGTCTGTGTGGGTTTCCTCTGGGTGCTCCGGTTTCCTCCCACAGTCCAAAGATGTGCAGGTTAGGTGAATTGGCCATGCTAAATTTGCTCTTTGTGTCCGAAGTTGTGCAGGTTACACAGGGTAAGTGGATACTGCAGGGGAGTGGACCTAGGTAGGGTGCTTTTTCGAGGGTTGGTACAGTCTCGATGGGCCGAATGGCCTCCTTTGGCATTGTAGGAATTCTATGGGCCTTCAGATCAAAACATCACCAGTCAGCTCTCAAAGGGTAGAGCAACCTATGGTCCTCTGGGATTGTGACAACATTTACATTTTCTTTACTACATAGGAGCACTATGGCAGGCAGTGGTACGTGCAAGACAAGCTCAAAGAGAATCAAATAGGCTGATTAGTTTCAGTTTTAATGTCAAATCTCATTTATAAATTTTGCTTAGTATGTATATCTTGTTGCAGATTTATTTTTGGAATGTGGCCAACACAGCCATGCGATGGTCAGTAACAGAGGGAAGGTATGGGGAAAATTGGGGTTGCAGTTCAAGGCATCTCCTTTGAAGTCGACATCTCATTTGTAGTCATTGTATGTGTAGCCCAGGCAGGAATAGGTTGTCCGGATTTCTGCCTTTCGTCCTCATGCTCCTCCATCTCCCTCTTCCGGCAGCTTATTCTGCTCTGTGCACTCTCCCAGTCATGCTGTTTACCAAGGGGAAGGCCCATAGAATCCCGACAATACCAAAGGAGGCCATTTAAAAAGATCATCAACTACTTCCAGGTTAGTTGATGATCAGTTTTATTTGGCTCTTGGTGATCATACAAGTGTTTGATGCTTTCCATAGTTATTTTAAGTTAACCAGTGAGTGATACAGCAGTGTTGAAAGAATTTTCCCTGACTTCAAAGCTTCTTTACAAACCAAATGGCCAATTGGCCATGCACATCTTTGGACTGTGGGAGGAAACCGGAACACCCAGAGGAAACCCATGCAGACACGAGAAGACCGTACAAACTGCACACAGATAGTTCCCCTACGTCAGAATCGAGTCTGGGTCCCTGGTCTGTGAGGTAGCAGTGTTAACCACTGTGCCACCCACTGAAGCAGGGTAAGTTGATGGATTCAACAGGAACTATCTCTCATCAACTTCTACAACCATTAGCCTTCCGCTGGACTATGGTGTTTAATTCTGGACACCACACTTTATGAAGGATGTCAAGGCCTTAAAGGGAGTGCAGGTGAAATTTATTAGAATGGTACCAGGGATATGTGGAAAGACTGGAGAAGCTGGAGTTGTTCTCCAGGAAGCAAAGATAGTGAAGAGGTGATATGATGGAGTCATGAAAGATTTTGATAGAGTAAAGAATGAGGAACTATTTCTAGTGGCAGAAGGGTCAGTAACTAGAAGGCACTAAATGAAGGTGAGTGGCAGAAAAGTCAGAGGTGACATGAGGAAATGGGAAATAGTAATATTCTAAGGAGAATTAGATCAATACTTGAAGGAAAATAAATGTTGGGCTCTGAGGAAAAAACAGGAGAGGGGGATTAATTGGCCAGCTCCACCAAAGAGGCATGTTAGGCTGATGCCTCCTTCAATGCAACATCATTCTATGATTAGACTTTTTTTTTCCTTTAATCGTTAATGGGATGTGGGTGTCGCTGGCTGGGCCAGCATTTGTTGCCCATCCCCGAGGGCGTTTAAGAGTTGCCCATCCCCGAGGGCATTGCTGTGGGTCTGGAGTCACAAGTAGGCCAGACCAGATAACGATGGCAGATTTCCTTCCCTAAAGGACGCTAGTGTACCACGTGGCTTTTTAAAACAATCAACAATGGTTTCACGGTCATCGTTAGACTTTTAATTCCAGATCTTTATTGAATTCAAATTCCATCATCTGCCCTGGTGGGATTCGAACGCTGTCCCTGGAGCATTATCCTGGATCTCTGGATTACTAGTCCAGTGGCAATATTTGATTTCTTTAAACCTGGATCTCTAAATCTTTCTGTTCTCCTCAGTTTCTGGCTTCTCAATGTTGGCTCAGCCCTTTGTCAGATTTGCGAGTAATATGATCGGCAATTGACAATGGACAAAACATTCATCTTAAAATTCCCTAACCAATCATAAAAGTAATACATATTAGCCTCAGATGTAAAACTTTGGCACATAGGTACTAATAAGGACCCGTGAAGATGACTTTCCTCAGCCTGTTCAGGCCTCACAGTTTCCCATTAGAAAGAGACCTCTTTCTTTCTAACCAAGTAAAGATGTGGCATCTCATTATACCATCCTCCTTTATGGTTCCCTTGCTGCCAGGTGCAAACGTATCACCACCCAATTGTTTCAACTGATCATCAAACAGAGATGAGACGTTCCATTCTTTTCTACACCTTTCATTGTTTTCACTGAGCCATAGCTTTGCTGCAATTAACCTTTGAAGCGCTTCTCCAAAAAGCATGTTGCCTTTCTTACACTCCCTCCTGGTTTGATGAAAAGCCTGTATCCCAAAAGCTTGTGTGTTTCAATCGTGACACTTATTTAATCTCAAAATTTCTCCACCTAGTTTATTCATTTACACATGGCTATCTTCACAGCACAAACCTTTGGACCCAAAATTCATCTTTTCCTAATGTTATTAGCCTCACTTGTCATGATATGCAAACATGCAGATAATGGTATACAGACAGGCAGCTAATGAACACAGAGAACAGGATATGACCAATGAGCAGGCAGGACACTCAGGGGTGGGATCTCACTATAAAAAGCATGAGGCACTCACACTCCACCTCTTTCCACTGATGAACATCTACAGAGTGAGTCAGGGTGTATGTACAGTATCACACCACCAGCACATGGCTAAGAGCTAGTCTGGTTCAGTCAGACAGAGTAACCACACTTAGGTTAGCAGAGAGTCGAACTCATAAAGAACTGTGCTAACTGTGCTACTGGTTCAATAAATCAGATTGAACTAACTTCAAGGTCTGGAGTATCTTGTGGTCAAACCTGCATCCAGTTGCAGCCTGTGTTATCCCAGAGTACATAACACATCATGATACCAGGAGACTGCTTAATCTAGGTGGTTTACCTCAGTCCGTTCCGTGACGACCAGCGAATGTATCCCGGCACCATGGAGAAGAGTCTGGCTCCTCACCAGCTCAGAACTTCCAGCAATCTCAGTGCCAACTGGCGGACATTCAAGCAAAAGTTCCTGCTGTACATCGAAGCTTCAGACCTCGTGGGTGCGTCTGATGCAAGGAAGATCGTGCTTCTCCTCTCAACAGCGGGTGATTAAGCCATCGAACTCTTCAACTCTTTTCACTTCAACGAAGGCCAGGACAAGACAAAGTTTCAGACCATCCTGGACAAGTTTGACAGTCACTGTGAAGTGGACACCAATGAAAACTTAGAGCGCTACATATTCAAACAGCGTCTACAAGATAAAGATGAATCTTTCAACTCCTTCTTAACTAACCTCCGCCTGCTAGCGCTGTCCTGCAACTTTGGTGATATTGCTGATTCCATGATCAGGGACCAAATCGTTTTTGGAGTTCACTCTGATCCTCTGAGAGAGCAGCTACTGAAAATCAAGCATATGACCCTGCCAGTCACGATTGAAACATGCACAGTGCATGAGCATGCCAAAAATCGCTATGCCCAGTACAAATCGGCTGAAAATGGGAAACTTGCCTCGCACGAGGCAGAGAGTGTGCAGGCCATCTCCTGTGTGCAGCGCTTCAGCATTGATGAAAGCGGCAATTTTGCGCGCTTTTGCTGGGGCCCCACGCATGCGCAATGCGAACGGGATAACGAAGCGGCCGACACTCGCACTGCTCATGTGCGACGACGTGCGGAGCATCAGGACGCCAACGTCTTGATATGCTCGAACTGCGGCAACGCCCACTTAAAGAAACACTGCCCTGCAAGAGGCCGGCAATGTTCAAACTGCGGGAAGCGTGGACACTATGCAGCCCTGTGCAGGTCTGCACCACCAGTCAGGGGCCAGCGCTCCCAATTCCGACGACAGTGCGTTTAGAGTATGCAACAACGATTACAGAATTCTGATCTGGCAGCACAACGGATCCAGAGGAAGAATGCCTGGACTCCGGCTACTGTGTGGGCATCATTACCAAATGTAAATATGCCACATCCAACTCATCACAACTTCAATCCATCCTCGCTGTGGATTCTGCGGGCAAATGCGTGCAGTGATGCAGGTCAACCACTGCTCCATCCAGTTTAAGCTGGACACAGGTGCTTCTGCCAACCTCCTCTCACAGGCAGATTTCAAACGCATCAAGAAGCCCCCCAAGGTCCTTCCAGCAGCCTGCAACTGCAATGGAAATGCCATCACGGCACTGGGATCCTGCCATCTACTCATCTCCAACTGGAGCACCCTTGCTCGGTTATGTTTTGAAATCGTCAAACCAGACAGGGCATCCCTACTTGGCGCGCATGCCTGCAAGCAGCTGAACCTCGTGCAGCGGGTTTACACAACGACATCCTCCAATGTGGATCTTCAGGCCGGCATTGACGACATCCTCGCTCAGTATCTGGATGTGTTCGACGGGATGGGCACGCTGCCATATCGATACAAGATTCTGCTACGACCTGATGCCAAGCCAGTGGTCCACGCACCACGCCAGGTCCCGGCTCTGCTGAGGGAGCGCCTGAAGGCACAGCTCAAGGATCTTCAGCAACAGGGCATCATTTCCAAGGTAACCGAACCGACTGATTGGGTCAGCTCGATGGTATGTGTCAGAAAGCCTTTGGGAGACCTGCGCATCTGCATTGATCCCAAGGATCTCAATAAGAACATAATGCGTGAACACTACCCCATCCCGAAGCGGGAGGAACTCACCAGTGAGATGGCACATGCACGTTTTTTCACCAAGTCAGATGCGTCACATGGATTTTGGCAAATCCAGCTGGATGAGTCCAGCAGAAGGCTCTGCACCTTCAACACACCGTTTGGCAAATACTGCTATAATTGCATACCGTTTGGCATTGTCTCGGAGATCTTCCATCGCATCATGGAGCAGATGATGGAGAGCATTGAAGGGGTTCGTGTGTACGTGGACAACATCATCATGTGGTCCACGACCCCTGAAGAGCATGTTTCCTGACTCCAGCAAGTATTCCACCATGTCCATGCCAATGGCCTGAAGCTGAACAGATCCAAATGTTGCTTTGACATTCGACACTCAAGTTCCTAGGTGACCAGATCTCTCAGCAGGGCGTGCGCCCGGACGCAGACAAGGTCAAGGCCATCGAAGCCATGAAGGTCCCTGAAGACAAGAAGGCACTGTTGCGCTTCCTTGGTATGGTCAATTTTCTGGGCAAGTTCATCCCAAACCTGGCCTCACACACCATGGCCCTACGACACCTGGTGAAAAGGTCCACTGCCTTTGAGTGGAAGGCAGCGCATCAGGCAGAGTGGTTGGAGCTGAAAGCCAAGTTCACCACTGCACCCGTCTTGGCATTTTCCGACCCAGACAGGAAGACGAAGATCTCGACAGATGCAAGCCAGGATGGCATCAGTGCAGTGCTGCTCCAATGCGATGACCCTTCATCCTGGGCACCGGTAGCCTATGCATCAAGGGCCATGACGCCCACCGAAACACGGTATGCGCAAATAGAGAAGGAATGCTTGGGTCTTCTCACTGGAATTCTCAAGTTTCACGACTATGTCTACGGCCTGCCGACATTCACTGTCGGGATGGATCATAGGCCTCTAGTCCACATTATCCACAAGGATCTGAACGACATGATGCCTCGGTTGCAGCGCCTCCTCCTCAAACTCAGAACGTACGACTTTGACTTAGTGTACACGCCTGGCAAGGAGCTCATCATCGCTGATGTATTGTCCCGCTCCATCACATTGCCTAGTGAACCGCTGGAAATCATCCGCCAGATTGAATCACAGGTGCAGCTGTGTGCTAGCACCCTCCCGGCGTCTGATGAGAAGGTGGTTCGTATCCGCGAGGAGACAGCCATAGACCCCCTCCTGCAGCGTGTCATGCACCACCTCGCCAATGGCTGGCAGAAAGGGCAGTGCCCTCAAAAAGGACGACCTGATGGTGATTGATGATATCCTCCTCAAGCTGGACCGGATTGTCATTCCACTCAGTCTCCAGAGCTTGGTGCTCAGCCAAATCCATGAGGGACACCTGGGCGTCGAGAAGTACAGACGCAGAGCCAGGCAGGCTGTCTACTGGCCCGGTATTAGCCAGGACATCTCGAACATGGTCCTCAACTGTGCGACCTGTCAATGCTTCCAGCCAGCGCAGAGCAAGGAGACACTCCAGCGACATGAAATCGAGATCTCCCCGTGGTCCAAGGTTGGCATCGACCTCTTTCGTGCGAATGGTTGTGACTACGTGTTGATTATTAACTATTTCTCCAATTACCCTGAAGTCGTGAAGCTCTCAGGCCTCACATCTCAGACTGTCATCAAGGCCTGTAAGGAGGCGTTCTCCAGGCATGGTATCCCACTCACTGTCATGAGTGACAATGGCCCGTGCTTCAACAGTCACGGGTGGTCTATGTTTGCCAAGTCATACCATTTCAAACATGTCACTTCCAGCCCACACTATCCACAGTCCAATGGGAAGGTTGAAAAAGGGGTGCACATTGTGAAACAGCTCATCTGCAAGGCCGCGGATTCTGCTTCTGACATTTTCCTCGGGCTGCTTGCCTACAGGGCAACCCCACTGTCCACTGGCATGTTGCCGGCTCAGCCCCTGATGAATAGGGACCTGCGGACGATTCTTCCAGCCATACACTTGCCCAACCTGGATCACCTCCCAGTGCTGCAGAAGGTGCAGCAGCTCCGAAACCAGCAAAAGCCTGTGTTATTCCCGGCAGACACAGTCAGGATTAAGATACCGGATGGTGGCTGGTCTGCTCCAGCTGTCGTTGTTCAACAGGCTGTGCCCCGCTCGGATGTTGTACGTATAGCTGATGGTTCTGTTGTGCGACGAAACAGACGGGCACTGCTCAAGGTTGCCTGCCCGCAACCGCTTTCTACTCCATTTCCGTCCGTTGTTTTGCCACCTCCTGATACCTCGAACTACGAGGCCACCAGTCAGGCTTCCATCTCGCCTGTCAAGGCGCCGTCGTCCCCACCACCACCTCTCCGGCGGTCGACAAGGATCAGACGCAAGCCCCAGAGACTGGACTTATGAACATTTGTTTTGTTTGCTATGTTCTGTTTTCTCGCATTGGACAGCTGTCTTCACATGTAAATACGTTCACATATGCCACCACTTGTACATATGTTAGTATATGCAACCACATGTAAATACATTTCCACATGCCAACAGAACATACAAAAAAATAGGGGAGATGTCATGCAGACATGCAGCTAATGAACACAGAGACCAGGACATGACCAATGAGCAGGCAGGACACTCAGGGGTGGTATCTCACTATAAAAGGCATGAGGCACTCACACTTTCCACTGATGAACATCTACAGAGTGAGTCAGGGTGTATGTACAGTATCACACCTCCAGCATGTGGCTAAGCTAGTCCGGTCCAGTCAGACAGAGTAACCACACTTAGGTTAGCAGAGAGTCGAACTCGTAGAGAACTGTGCTAACTGTGCTACTGGTTCAAGGTCTGGAGTATCTTTTGGTCAAAGCTGCATCCAGTTGCAGCCTGTGTTATCCCAGAGTACATAACACATCGCCACCCTCCGCAGCTCTTCACCCATCAAGGTGAACTGGTCGCTATGCTGCAAAAATGCCTCCTCCACCCTTCATCTTCTGTCCATGCTCCTGCATCTCCAATGACGTCATCGTCAAAGCAGCCTCTAATGGGGCAAGCATCTCCTCCACCCACTCTTTAAGCGAGGTCATCATCACCCTCCGATTCGCCTCCAAATACTTGGTGAACAGCCTTTCAAACCCCCCACTCCCCATCTTAGACAGAATTTCAACCGTAATGGGAGTGGCCCCACCTGACAAATCAGCTCCTGCCATCTTCCCTCCTGTTGGACAGCAGCACTCACTGGTGGATATTAGCTCGCCCCCTTCCTTCCCTGGCCTTTCTTCTGGAACTCTGACATTTCACCCATTCCTTAGGACTTCCCACGCAAGCTCATCCTAAAAACATTGAGATCAGGCATAAAGGTCCAAAAATCAAAGACTCTAGTAGGAGCCATCCAATGTGTGACTTCCACCTACATATCGCCACCGGAAGTCCCCTAACTTTTTTATTCTGATTATTTTCACAGTAACTTCATTGCAGTGTTAATGTAAGCCTACCTGTGACAATAAAGATTATTGTTATTATTATACACACACTGGGTAACCTTCTGAAATGCTATTTTAGTTTGGGTGTTCTGGCAAGCTCCAAAGCCCTGCATTTTAGTTACTTTACCTTCAACAACAATCTTCCCAGAACTAAATATTACCATGAACTAGATATTTGTGACAAGATAACATTTCCTATGATAGCATACTTGGAATAAAATGTCTGGTATTAATGTATTCAGGAAGTTACACATTAATTCACACCTGTTTTGCATAAATTTTTGCTGCTGTTAATTTCCACTGAAATCTCTTGGGTACTTAATTTTGACTACACCAGAGTGTTTTAAAAAGGAAAGTGATTTAAAAGAAACAAAAAGATCCCTGTCTTTTTGTGACATGTAGCATGGTTCTAAATTTGCCCCAACTCTAATTTAAATCAAGTTTTGGAAATAATTGATACATAATATCCAATTTGTATTCCCATTATATGATATTAATGAATTAAAGGTGGTACTGTTCAGTTTGAGCTATGTTAATACTTGAGGCTTATTGGTCCAGATACACTTGGATTTGCTGAACTTACAATGGTCGATTCTTGAATGTAAGATTGTACCTTGTCTTTACTTATCTTTGTTCCTCATCTGCTTAATCACTACTTATCTTTGTTCCTCATCTGCTTAATCACTAAGAAATTATTAAGTGGAGATGTCGGCGTTGGACTGGGGTGAACACAGTGGGAGGTCTTACAACGCCAGGTTGAGGTCCAACAGGTTTGTTTCGGACACTAGCTTTCGGGGCGCTGCTCCTACCTCAGGTGGATGGGGAGGTGTGTTCCAGAGACATGTGTATGGACGGGTTCGGGGATGCAGGACGGTGCTTTGGATGCGAGCATTTGCAATTAGTTGGGTGCTTGCAGATCCAGAGATGGGGGTAACCCCAGGTTAAAGAGGTGTGAATTGTCTCGTACATAACGTACATAAAAAGCAAGAGTATAAAAAGGTTGGCCCACTGAAGGATAGGCAAGGGAATCTATGTGTTGAGCCAGAGGAAATGGGTGAGGTACTAAATGAATACTGTGCATCAGTATTCACCAAAGAGAAGGAATTGGTAGATGTTGAGTCTGGAGAAGGGTGTGTAGATAGCCTGGGTCACATTGAGATCCAAAAAGACGAGGTGTTGGGTGTCTTGAAAAATATTAAGGTAGATAAGTCCCCAGGGCCTGATGGGATCTACCCCAGAATACTGAAGGAGGCTAGAGAGGAAATTGTCACTGTCTTCAGGTGATGTCCCGGAGGACTGGAGAATAGCCAATGTTGTTCCTCTGTTTAAGAAGGGTAGCAAGGATAATCCAGGGAACTACAGGCTGGTGAGTCTTACGACAGTGGTAGGGAAATTACTGGAGAGAATTCTTCGAGACAGTGTCTACTCCCTTTTGGAAGCAAATGGACATAATAGTGAGAGGCAGCATGGTTTTGTGAAGGGGAGGTTGTGTCTCACTAACTTGATAGAGTTTTTCGAGGAGGTCACAAAGATGATTGATGCAGGTAGGTCAGTGGATGTTGTCTATATGGACTTCAGTAAGGCCTTTGACAAGGTCCCTCATGGCAGATTGGTACAAAAGGTGAAGTCACACGGGATCAGGGGTGAGCTGGCAAGGTGAATACAGAACTGGCTAGGTCATAGAAGGCAGAGAGTAACAATGGAAGGATGCTTTTCTAATTGGAGGGCTGTGACTCGTGGTGTTCCGCAGGGATCAGTGCTGGGACCTTTGCTGTTTGTAGTATATATAAATGATTTGGAGGAAAATGTAACTGGTCTGATTAGTAAGTTTGCAGACGACACAAAGGTTGGTGGAATTGCGGATAGCGATGAGGACTGTTGGAGGATACAGCAGGATTTAGATTGTTTGGAGACTTGGGCGGAGAGATGGCAGATGGAGCTTAATCCGGACAAATGTGAGGTAATTAATTTTGGAAGGTCTAATGCAGGTAGGGAATATAGAGTGAATGGTAGAACCCTCAAGAGTATTGAAAGTCAGAGAGATCTAGGTGTACAGGTCCACAGGTCACTGAAAGGGGCAACACAGGTGGAGAAGGTAGTCAAGAAGGCATACGGCATGCTTGCCTTCATTCGCCGGGGCATTGAGTATAAGAATTGGCAAGTCATGTTGCAGCTGTATAGAACCTTAGTTAGGCCACACTTGGAGCATGGTGTTCAATTCTGGTCGCCACACTCCCAGAAGGATGTGGAGGCTTTAGAGAGGGTGCAGAAGAGATTTACCAGAATGTTGCCTGGTATGGAGGGCATTAGCTATGAGGAGCGGTTGAATAAACTCGGTTTGTTCTCACTGGAACGATGGAGGTTGAGGGACGACCTGATAGAGGTCTACAAAATTATGAGGGGCATAGAAAGAGTGGATAGTCAGAGGCTTTTCCCCAGGGTAGAGGGGTCAATTACTAGGGGGCATAGGTTGAAGGGGCAAGGTTTAGTGTATATGTACAAGTTTTTTACACCGAGGGTAGTGGGTGCCTGGAACTCGCTGATTGTCTTTGCCAGAAACAAAGTAATATAAAAACACGCAATATTTTTATACTCAACATTTAGAAAATGCTCTGTTTTTAAGTTCAAAATTGACGCCCTTACACTTCCCCATGAAAAACCTTAGTTTTGTCCACGCACGTAATCTTGTGATCTCCATTTGCAACTTTCTGCTCAAATCTACACAATTTATTGCACCACCTAACTTGATGTCTATCCTAAGTACACTTGAATTTTCCGCAAATGTTGTTGGGGTTGTTGGGGTTGGGGTTGTATAAGGTTGTTGGGCCAATATGTGTCTGTCCTAGAGTTTTACAGCACAGAAAGAGACCCTTCGGCCAATAGTGTCTCTACTGGCCATCAAGCACCTATCTATTCTAATCCTATGTTCCAGCACTTGGTCCATAGCCTTGTATGTTTTGGTGTTTCAAGTGTTCATCTAAATGCTTCTTAAATGTTGTGAGGACTTCCACCTCTACCACCTTTTTAGGCAGTGAGTTCCAGATACCCACCATCCATAAATCCCCTCTAAATCTCTTCAAATCTATTCACCCTGGTTATTGATTTTTGATTTGATTTATTATTGTCACATGTATTAGTATACCATGAAAAATATTGTTTCTAGCATGCTGTACAAACAATGCATACCGTACATAGGGAAAGAAGGAGAGACTGCAGAATATAATGTTACAGTTATAGCAAGGTGTAGAGAAAAGATCAACTTAATACGAGGTAGGTTCATTCAAAAGTCTGGTGGCAGTAGGGAAGAAGCTGTTCTTGAGTCAGTTGGTACGTGACCTCAAACTTTGGTATCTTTTTCCTGATGGAAGAAGGTGGAAGAGAGTATGTCCGGGGTGCGTGGGGTGCTTAATTATGCTGGCTGCCTTTCTGAGAGGCGGGAATTATAGATCGAGTCAATGGATGGGAGGCTGGTTGCGTGATGGACTGGGCTACATTCACAAACTTTTGTAGTTTCCTGCAGTCTTGGGCAGAGCAGGCTCCATACCAAGCTGTAATACAGCCAGAAAGAATGCTTTCTATGGTGCATCTGCAGAAGTTGGTGAGGGTCATGGCTGACATGCCAAATTTCCTTAGTCTGCTGAGAAAGTAGAGTCGTTAGTGGGCTTTCTTAATTATAGTGTCGGCATGGGGGGACCAAGACAGGCTGTTGGTGATCTGTACACTTAAAAACTTGAAGCTCTCAACCCTTTCTACTTCGTTCCCATTGATGTAGACAGGGGCATGTTCTCCACTACGCTTCCTGAAGTCGATGACAATCTACTTTGTTTTGTTGACATTGAGGGAGAGATTATTGTCATCGCACCAGTTCACCAGATTCTCTATCCTGTACTCTGTCTCGTCATTGTTTGAAATCTGATCCACTACGGTGGTGTCATCGGCAAATTTGAAAATTGAGTTGGACGGGAATTTGGCCACACAGTCATCGGTGTATAAGGAGCATAGTAGGGGGCTGAGGACACAGCCTTGTGGGGCACCGGTGCTGAGGATGATCATGGAGGAGGTGTTGTTGCCTATCTTTACTGATTGTGGCCTGTGGGTTAGAAAGTTCAGGATCCAGTCGCAGAGGGAGGAGCCTAGGCCAAGGCCCCGGAGTTTGGAGATGAGTTTATTAGGAATGATGGTGTTGAAGGCTGAGCTGTAGTCGATAAATAGGAGTCTGACATAGGTGTCTTTGTTATCTAGGTGTTTCAGGGTAGAGTGCAGGGCCATGGAGATGGCGTCTGCTGTGGACCTGTTGCAGTGGTAGGCGAACTGTAGTGGATCAAGTTAATCCGGGAGGCTGGAGTTGATTTGTGCCATGACTAACTTTTCAAAGTATTTCATGATGATGGATGTCAGAGCCACTGGACGATAGTTGACCCTTCAACTGAGGGGAAAAGCTTCTTCCTATTTGCCCTATCTATGTCCTTCATTATTTTGAACACCTCAACCAGGTCCCCCCTCAGCCTTCTCTGCTCTAAGGAGAACAACCCCAGCCTAACCAGCCTGTCCTCATAGCTGAAAGGCTCCAGCCCAGGCAACATCCTGGTGAATCTTCTCTGCACCCTTTCTATTACAATCACAACCTTCCTATAGTGTGGCGACCAGAACTGCTCATAGTGCTCTAGCTGTGCCCTAATGAGCATTATATACAGCTCGTTCATAACCTCTCTGCTCTTGTATTCTATGCCTTGGCAAATAATGGCAAGTATCCCATATGCCTTCTTAACCACCTCATCTGCCTGTCCTCCTGCCTTCGGGGATCAATGGACATGCACCCCAAGAACACTCTGGTCCTTTGTACTTCCTAGCATCCTACCATTCATAATGTATTCCCTTACCTTGTTAGCCCTCCCAAAATGCATCACCTCACACTTTTGCCTGGGGAAATATCTGGCCTCACAGCATTACCTTCCTCTAGCACAGTCAGATTCACATGCCTTTTTACTTGGTGAAATGCGGAATAAGAGAGTTAAGTCGCATGCGATACGCCGAGCAGCAAGTGGCTTCATCAGACTGCTGTTGCTGCAATTCACACCCAATCTGTTTAGACTCCCAAATATTTTCTACTGATCGTTTTCCTTCATCATGTCAAAACCTCCTTTATCTTCCCCAACTACAGTTGATCGGGTATGAACGTAACTTGCCTAACGTGGAGGATTTTGGAACCTCTCAAACAGTTAAAGCCTCTTAATATAATTTATATCACCAACGAAAACCAATTTTTTTTTCAGGTTTTACTTTATGCTTTAAAAAAAGGGAGAAATGAGTGGCGGTAAAGCTGCATACCTAAAAATGCAGAAAACCTTGGAGAAATTCAGCAAGAAAGGTTTTTATTTGAAAAACATTGATGAAAATGGGAACTGAAGAACACTTTGAAATGCTGAAAGCAAACGTTAAAAACTATCTTTTATTCACTCGTCCTTTGACATGAAGGCCAATCAGAATGTCATTCCATTTTATGGATTGAGTTCTTTATATTTACACAGCTCACGGATTGCACTTTAATGGGGCTCATCCTCGGGCTTTCACTTAACAACAACACTTGTATTTATATAATGCCTTTAACATGGTAAAATGTCCAAAGGCCTTTCACAGGAGGTTTATCCAACAAAATATGACACCAAGTAACACAGAAAGATGTTAAGACAAGTAACCAAAAGTGTGGTTAAAGAAGTAGACTTTAAGGAACTTCTTAAAGGAGGAGGAGAGACAGATATTTCATGAGCAGTTTAGGGAGGGGATTCCAGGCATTAGGGTTTAGGTAGCTGAAGGCATAGTTATCAGTGATTAAAATGGGAGATACTTAAAACGGTCAGAACTGGAAGAGTACAGAAATTTCACAGGGTTGCCGAGCTGAAAAAGGTTAAAGACATAGGCAGGGGCAATGTGACGAAGGAATTTCAAAACAAGATGAGTTTTTTTTTTAATCGATGCATTGTCAAACAGGGAGACAGAGGTGATGGGTAATCTGGAATTGGTAGGAGTTAGGATATGGGAAGCAGAGTTTTGACGATCTCAAATTTATGGAGGGTGGAAGATGAGAGGAAAGCCAAGGGGCCATTGGAATAGTCAAGCACAGAGGTTCAAAAAAAGTTGTGGATGAGGATACCAGCTGCAGATTAAACGAAACAGAGGTGGGGATGGGCGGTGGAGGTGGTCGATGTCTATTTGTGATCGATTAAAAACTTATTTATTTATTTGTACATGGGTTGTGAGCGTCAGTGGCAAACATCAACAATGTCCCTGATAAAGGTGATGGTGAGTCACTGATAAAGGTGATGGTGAGTCGCTCTCTTGAACCGTTGCATTACACACATGGGGGAGGGAGTTCCAGGGTTTTGATCCAGCTACAGTGAAGGAGCAGTGACATTATTTCAAGTCAGGAAGATGTGCGACTTGGAGGTGACCTTGTAGGTGGCAGCATTTTCCATGCATCCATTGCCTTGTTCTCCTGGGTGGTAGAGGCTGTGTGTTTGGGAAGTGGTATTGAAGGAGCTTTGGAAGTTGCTGCAGTGTATCTTGTGGATGGTACATAAAAGCAAAATGCTGCAAATGCTGGAAATCTGAATTATAAAAACAGAAAATGCTGGAAAAACTCAGCAGGTCTGGCAGAATTTGTGGAGAGAGAAACTGAGAATGTCTCAAGTCCATATGACTCTGCTTCCGAGCTTTGAAGAGTCATACGGATTTGAAATGTTAACTGACGCTAGCAGACCTGCGGAGTTTTTTCCAGCATTTTTTGTTTTTATTATAGGTGGTACGTACTGGTGCCACTGTACGCTACACAGAGAGTGAATATTTAAAGTAATAGATGGGGTGTTGATCAAGCTGTGTGTTTTCCCCTAGATCAGGCACTGTCAAACTGGGGGCGCGACCCGCGGGTGGGTAGCGGGCGGGTGTCGCGAGGGTCGCGGAGCCGTCCGTCGCGGCGCTCCCGATCGTGCAAATCTGCGCGTAACAGCCGGCTGTTAATAACGCCGGCTGCAAGCGGCCTTCAAAATGGCCGCGAACATATTTTAAAAATGCGGCCGCACTGCGCATGCATGCCAGATCATCAGCGCACATGCGCAAAACTATGCACATGCACGCCGATGATTGGACACGCATTCGCAGTGCGGCAGCTTATTTTTTTAAACGTTCGCAGCTCTTTGTTTTACACGTTCGGGAGCGTTTTATTCATTTTTTTACAAGGTCTGGGGGGTTTTATTTGATACAATTTTACAGGAAAAAAAGGCAGAACTTTGGACAGATGGAGACTGCCTGGGCGGGATTCTCCACTCCCGCGCCGATGTGCCCACGCCGTCGTGAACGCCGTTGAGGTTCACGACGGCGCGAAACGGCCCCTATCCCGACCTATTCAGGGCCCGATAATGGGCTAGGAGCGGGGCCGCGTCATCTACACGCGCCAGGCTTTGACGTCGCGTAAAGGCGGCGCCGCATACATGATGCGGCCGGCACCGCATAACTGTCGTCCACCGCGCATGCGTGGTTGTCGTCCTCCCCGAGTCCGCCCCGCAAGAAGATGGCGGACGGATCTTGCGGGGCTGCGGAAGGAAGGAGGTCCTCCTTCAGAGAGGACGGCCCGACAATCGGTGGGCACCGATCGCGGGCCACCCCACATTTGAGGTACCCCCTGGTGCAGGATCCCCCCCCCCCCCCCCGCCCCCAGCATTCCCGCGCTGTTCCCGCCGGCAGCGACCAGGTGTGGACGGCGCGGGGGGGAACCCGCCGTTTTGGGCTGGCCGCTCGGCCCATCCGGGCCTGAGAATAGCAGGGGTGCCGGAGAATCGCCATTTTGGGTGTCTCGCGATTTTCCGGCCTGCGGCCCGCGGAACTGGACGGGGCCGTTCCCGCCGCTTGGGAGAGTTGTGGGAGGGCGTCGGACTGGTGTCGTGGGAAATTTTGGCGGCCCAGGCGATTCTCCCAACCGCCGCGGGAGTGGAGAATCGCGCACCCTATTTTCCGACACGGGAAGGCTTCACTTTCATTCAACAGGTTCAATTGGAGGAGCGTGTACGAGGGCCAAAGGGACCCAAAACCATTTCCTCCATTTTTGTCAGCAGCAAACAAGGTAAGAGAAAATGGTGGGTCGCGCAGGTCAGCCAGCTTAGGCCGCAAAGATAGGCTGGCGTGGGCCACAAAGGTCAGCCGGCGTGGGCCGCAAAGGCCAGCTGGCATGGGTCGCGAAGGTCGAGTTGGGTCCCGAAGGTTGGCCAGTTGGTAAAAATGGGTCCCCAGAAAAAAAGTTTGAAAAACACTGCCCTAGATGGTGTCAAGCTTTGAGTGTTGTTGGAGCTGCACACATCAAGGCAAGTGGAGAGTATTCCATCACAAACTTGACTTATGCCTTGGAGATACTGGACATTTGGGGAGTCAGGAAGTGAGAAAATTTCCAGCCTCTGACCACTTCAGAAGCCACAGTATTTATATGGTTAGTCCAGTTAGGTTTTTGGTCAATGGTAACCCCCCAGGATGTTGATGCTGGAGATTCAGTGACAGTAATGCCTTTGAATGCCAAGGGAAGATGGTCATTGGCTGGCATGTGTGGCAAAAATGTTCCTTGCCACTTATGAGTCCAAGCCTGAATATTGTGCAGGTCTTGCTTAATGCAGATATAGACAGCTTCATTATCTGAGAAGTTGCAAATTATATTCAACCTTGTGCAATTATCAGCAAACATCCTCTTTTCTGACCTTATGTTGGAAGGAAGGTCATTGACAAAGCAAATTAAGATGGTTGAGCCCAGGAAGTTAACCTGAGGAATTCTTGTCGTGATGTACTGAGTCTGAGATGATTGAACTCCAACAACCACAATCATCATCCTTTGTGCCAAGACTGACTTGAAAGCCTGGAGAATTACCCCCGATTCCTTTTGACTTCAATTGTGTTAAGGCTCTCTGATGCCACACACAATCAAATGTTGTCTTAATGTCAAGCATGGACACACAGGTTTTAGGATTAACACGGATTACAAAGTATATCTTAATTTACAATGGTCTCATTAAAACAAGGTCCCTTTAAGCACACAAAATTCACTCTCCACTCTGAACCCCAAGTGAATGTTTGTGGATGTCTCCTCAGGATCGCTCCAGATGATTGTCACATGAGTTTCCAAACTCCACTCCCAAAAATGTGCTTTAAAATCTTCTCTCATAATTATGTTTTCTCTTAGCAGTTTGCACTCCAAAATCCAGACCAGGTTTTCCAAATGATATTGCTTCCTCTCCACTTTTAACAGCAAATCCAGTCCAGGAATTTGCACCAAACCCTTTAGGATTTCTTTTGTCTTAACTGCTTTTACACAAACTCTGAGATCCAGCCACCGATTTCCATAGTTATTTCAACTACTCCACAAATCTCACAAACCTGAAAATCATTTCAAATATTTTTCTGGCTTCTCAGCCTTCTTCTCAGCTTGGTTTGTCTTTACTGACAGTTCAATGTTCGAGTACCTTTAACCTCAGACGTCTTGGAAACTTCTCTTCATTTCTTCAGTTTCCTTATACTAGCTGCTCTTCAGATCTCAGCACTTGTTTTCTTACCCATTACCACATGGTATGGCTTTTTGTCCATCAAAGCTGAGAGAGATGGTCCCTCTCTAGCCTTCTAAATCAATTACTTCTAACAGAGCTTTGAGACCTGCCTTCTCTTTACTGCCCATGTTCAACTGCAATCAAATCAGCGAAACTGAAATTTAAAAGCTTCTCTACCTTACAAGGCCCCAATTGCTAAGCAACCACTGTTGGTTTATTTATTGTTCATGCTGTAGTCGTCTCTAAGCACTGAAATACAGTTGGAACTCAGCAGGGACAGAGGAGGGCTAGCGTTGCCTAATCTGTGTGGGTACTACTGGGCTGCCAATGTGGCGATGATACGCAAGTGGGTAATGGAGGGAGAGGGGGCATCGTGAAAGAGCCTGAGAGCGCTGGTGACGGCATCACTGCCGCTCCCGTCGACAAGGAACACCATGAGTCCAGTGGTGGAGGCGACCCTCAAAAATTGGGGGCAGTGGGGACGCCACAGGGGGGAGGCAGAGGCTTCGGTGTGGTCCCCGATCCGAGAGAACCATCGGTTCTCCCGGGGAGAATGGAGGGGGGGTTCTTGAGCTGGCACAGGGCAGGTATTAGAAGGATGGGGGACCTGTTTATAGATGGGACGTTTGCGAGCCTTGGGGCGTTGGAGGAAAAATCCGGGCTCCCCCCTGGAAATGCCTTCAGGTACATGCAGATAAGGGCATTTGTAAGACGGCAGGTGAGGGAATTTCCGCTGCTGCCAGCACGTAGGATCCAGGTTAGGGTGCTCTCGGGAGTGTGGATTGGAGAAGGCAAGGTCTCGGCGATCTACCAGGAGATGCAGGAGGAGGAGGAGGCCTTGTTGGAGGAGCTGAACGATAAGTGGGAGGAGGAGCTGGGGGAGGAGACAGACGAGGGTACGTGGGCGGACGCCCTGGGTAGGGTAAATTCTTCCCCCTCTTAAGGTTCTGCACAGGGCGCACATGACTGGGGCAAGGCTGAGTCGTTTTTTTGGAGTGGAGGACAGGTGTGTGAGGTGTTTGGGGAGTCCAGCAAATCATGTCCACATGTTCTGGGCATGCCCAGCGCTGGATGGGTTCTGGAGGGGCATTGCGAGGACGGTGTCTAAGGTGGTAAACACCCGGGTTAAGCCGAGTTGGGGGCTTGCACTATTTGAGGTATCGGATGAGCCGGGAGCGCAGGAGGCGAAAGAGGCCGGTATTCTGGCCTTTGCGTCCCTGGTAGCCCGGCGGAGGATTCTGCTACAGTGGAAGGATGCGAGGCCCCAAGCGTGGAAGCCTGGATCAGCGACATGGCAGGATTCATTAAATTGGAGAGGGTAAAGTTTGCCTTGAGAGGATCTGTGCAAGGTTTCTTCAGGCGGTGGCAACCATTCCTAGACTTTCTAGCGGAGCGTTAGGAAGTGGTCAGCAGCAGCAGCAACCCGGAGGGGGGAGGCGGGGGGGGGGGGGGGGGGGGGGGGGAGTACTTTGTGTTTACTACTGTGTTTATTATTGTTTAATGGGGGGCTTGTATATTGGGGGAATTTGTGACATAGCTATAAGATGTTTATTTATGTGTTCTTTGTTTTTTCTTATTTCTGTAAGGGGGGGGGGTTTGTTGAAAATATGTTAAAAATGTGAATTAAAATATTTTTTTTAAAAAAAGAAATAGAGTTGGAACTTAACCAACACCCACACATACAAACACCACTGTCCAGCATGAATATTTTCGGTTTTACCCTTCTAGGCACAGAAACATTAACTTAAACACATTTAAAACTACATCTAATTTCTAATGTTTATGAAAACAAATATAAATCACTTAAAACCATCTTTGTTTTCCTAACAACAGTGACAGTTTGATCCTGAAGATTTTCTCGGTAGAACCCGAGGATGAGTTAATACAGGTAAAGATTCTCGGAAGTAATGGAAACAGTTGGAGGTACAGTCCTGATTTCTCACATAATCCTCAGTACAGTGAGAGAGGGAGTGCCTTAACACACATATCACATATGTCTGTGGACTTAAGTCACTTGCTTGAAGGATGCTATTTATGGATAGCTAGGAAAAATGAAATAATTTTATGCAACTAGGTAATGCTGTGAAATTCGTGCATTCACAAATTCAGGAACAGGTTTTGTTTAATAGCAGCTTTCCGCACTATGCCACAAATTGAAATATCTGACGCATAAAACAAACAGATCTAATTGAACCCGATATCTGCAATTAGTTAATGGAAAGGTACTCAGGCCCATTGGCATATTGCAGGTGTCATGATATTCAAACACACACATCATGATGGACACACCAACAGGCAAATCAGAGCACACAACACCACAACCAATCACAGACAAGAACACCAACCACATAAAAAGCACGAGCACGACACCTGGTGGTCAGTAGGTCTGGGGACAAAGAAACAGAGAAGAGCTGTTACAACATCACAAGCAGGGAACCCCCACGTGCAGAGTGCAAAGACAAAACTGTACATAGTAAGTTTGAATAAAATAGCGTTGTACCATATACAACCGTGTTGGCTCATCTGTGTGTCAGAACACCCAACACCACATGGTACAGGAGTGGATCGATACCTGCCTACTAACCTGCCATTCTGGACATGGACCACACCGACAAACCGCAGCCGTTGCAAGTCGCGGGGAACCTAGGTACCAATTGGAAGCTCTTCAGGCAGCGATTTGACCTGTACATCCGTGCCACCGAAAAACAGAGTGCCTCGGATGAAACGAAGATTGCAATGCTCCTCTTCTACGCAGGTCAGCACGCCACCGACGTCTTCAACTCACTGGTGTTCGAAGAAGGCGAAAACCAATCCAAATATGACACGGTCATCCTCAAACTGGACCAGCACTTTCAAGTTGAAGTAAATGAAAGTTTTGAAAGATACCTCTTTCAGCAACGCCTGCAAGGTAAGGAGGAGCTTTTTCAACCCTTCTTGACGCACCTCCGGATTCTAGCGCAGTCCTGCGGTTACGGCACCACCACAGAGTCCATGATCAGGGACCAGATTGTTTTTGGCGTTGCCTCTAGTGGCCTACGCCAGCAGCTTCTTAAAATAAAAAGCCTCACCTTAGCGTCTGCTGTGGAAGCCTGTGTCCTCCACGAAAATGCTACCTGCCGTTTTGCCCGATTTCAGGCGTCCGGGTTGGCACGGAGGGGGTCCCCAGCCGTCGAATCGGCAAGCCAGGCCGCCCACGACGTCGAACGCATCCAGGCCGTCGATTACTTCCCGACCCACGGCCCGGACGACAGCGGCCGCTTCCCGCGCTTTTCGCGGTCTCCCGCGCAGGTGCGCGCCAAAAATAACGGCCACAACGAGGGACGCACTGCGCAGGCGCGCCCACCGCAAGATCGCTCTGCGCATGCGCAGTGGCGCAACGAACGCCGTGACGTCATGACGTGCGGCAATTGTGGAGCTCTACATTTAAAAGGGCAATGTCCTGCAAAAAACCGACAGTGCCTCAGATGTGGCAAGATGGGCCACTACGCAGCCCACTGTCGTTCGGCTCAACCCATGGATCCGGCGCATCCTCGACAATCTCGCAGACAAGTCAGGACCGTCCAGCCCACGCATCAAGACTTCCAGTTAAGTGATGCAGATGACCAGGATGCCTTCCGCGTTTCCGTCATCGATGTCAACAAGGTCAATGCCATCAATTCAGCCGATGAGTGGTGTGCCACCCTGACGGTCAACCGATCGCGCGTTGCCTTCCGTCTGGACACCGGCGCATCCGCCAACCTGATTGCATATTCTGCAGTCCAGGCCATGAAGGTCAAACCACCCATCACGCCATCCCGGCTCAAGATGGTTGACTATAACGGGAACGTCATCCCGTCCATAGGATCTTGCCAGCTACAGGTAACTCACAAGATGCACACGACACACACACTCTTAGATGCACTCACAACACGATCATATTTATTACCACGTAGGCACATATCTTTGTAAAAAGGGGGGATGTCATGATATTCAAACACACACATCATGATGGACACACCAACAGGCAAATCAGAGCACACAACACCACAACCAATCACAGACAAGAACACCAACCACATAAAAAGCACGAGCACGACACCTGGTGGTCAGTAGGTCTGGGGACAAAGAAACAGAGAAGAGCTGTTACAACATCACAAGCAGGGAACCCCCACGTGCAGAGTGCAAAGACAAAACTGTACATAGTAAGTTTGAATAAAATAGCGTTGTACCATATACAACCGTGTTGGCTCATCTGTGTGTCAGAACACCCAACACCACAGCAGGTAGATCAAAAAATGGCTGCACTACAAATTCTGTGAACTCCTTAATTTTGTATTCTAGCCATGCAGTATTTTCAAGGTGTATTGTGGTAGAAAAGAGAGACAGAAGAAGGAAAGATGGAGAGAGAGAAAGGTGATGAGGGCAGAGAGAGGGAAAGAAACTGAGAGAGCGGGAGGAGGGAAAAGAGTGAGAGGACAGAGAGAAAGAGATTCAGATGGGAAAGAGTAAAAGAGGTGGGGAGAGAGGGAGGTGGAGAGAGAGCAAGGTGAGCAAAGGGAGCGAGGTGGGGAGAGTGGGAGAGGTGGACAAAGAGAGCGTGAGAGAGGTGGGGAGAGAGAGGCGGGGAGAGAGAGCGAGAGAGGCGGGGAGAGAGAGCGAGAGAGGCGGGGAAAGAGAGGGAGCGAGGCAGGGAGAGAGAATGGCGGTGGGGAGATTGGGGGCGGTGGGGAGAGGGGGGTGAGAGAGAGGTGGACAGAGAGAGAGAGGGAGAGAACATAGAAAAACATAGAAAATATAGCACAGAACAGAAGCTGGGGGAGAGAGCGATATGCGGGAAGAGTGAGCCAGAGAGGCAGGGAGAGAGGCGGGGAGAGAGACAGGGGAGAGAGAAGGAGAAAGGCGGAGAGAGGGAGGGGAGAGAGAGGTGGAGAGAGGCGGGGAGAGAAACGGAGAGAGGTGGGGAGAGAGCAGGAGAGAGGCGGGGGAGGTAGGGAGAGAGGGGGATGTGGGGAGAGAGGGGGAGGTGGAGAGAGGGGGGAGGAGGAGAGAGAGGGGATGAGGAGAGAGAGAGGGTGAGGAGAGAAAGCAGGAGAGAGAGGTGTGGAGTAAAAGATGGTAAGAGAGAGAGTTAGGGAGAGAGATGGGGAGGGAGACTGAGGTCGGAGAGAGAGAGGAGGAAAGATTAGTGGAAGAGTGGAAGATGTGGAGAGAGTAAGAGAGGTCGGAGCAGAGGGTGGAGGAAAGTGAGAGGGGTTGGGAATAGAGAGGTGGGTCATGGGAGAGGGAGTTGGGGAGAGAGTAATATAGAAGGGAGACATTTGATTGCTAGCCAAATAATGAGGCTATTGGTTAAGGGCATGTCAGTCCATGTCCAATATTATGTGAGGGAGATATTCGGAAATTAGGTCCAGAAATGAGATTCCAATGTAGTAGGCAAATTAGGGTTTAAACAGACAGAAGGGGACTAAAACATCCCAGCACAGTGTCAGAGGGATATGCCCACACCTGGCTGAGTTACATTGTCCCAGTCAGACTTAAACCCGTTAGTGGGAATACACATGGTGCCCCAGATCCATTCTTCTTCGGGACACTCCTGTCTGACCAGCTATTAGCCCATTACAGAATCTAATGGCCTTTGTCCATGAATGGGAGGTTAGTTGGATATCAATAGCATGGTTCCGTTCTTTTGTATAAACGGGAGTAGACAATCAAACAGTTAAGTTAACTATGAATGGTTCAAGCCTGGAAACCCCAGTAGAGAACTTATGTCTGAGGGGCTTAGAGAGAGAGAGAGAGAGAAAGAGTGCTGTTCTCTACAGTTACAGAGGGTAGTCTTTGGAAATTGACTGAGAAGGTCAAAAGTTGCCACCGAGGCAGGCTTTGGAAAATGGTTTCAGAACGAATGTCCCTAGCAGAAGAAAAATTGTTTTGTAAATGCAAGTGTTGTCTTTTCTGCCTGTGAAAGTCGAATGAGAGTTTCATGTTCTGTTTGTGTTGTTTATTGGGAACTAGTATGTTAAGATTAAGAAATTACATGTAATCTGTTATTGTTAGAGTTGAAGTTTAGAAGTTTAAATATTGTTTTGCTTTCTTTTGTTTTAATAAAGTTGGTTTATTAATAACCGAGCCCTATTTCTTATATTATGAGAATGATCCTGATGAGGATGGTCCTGGATAAGAGCGAAAGTAACAGGGTAGTTATTATGGGAGACTTTAACTTTCCAAATATTGACTGGAAAAGATATAGTTCAAGTACATTAGACGGGTCGTTTTTTGTACAGTGTATGCAGGAGGGTTTCCTGACACAGTTTGTTGACAGGCCAACAAGAGGCGAGGCCACATTGGATTTGGTTTTGGGTAATGAACCAGGCCAGGTGTTGGATTTGAAGGTAGGTGAGCACTTTGGGGACAGTGACCACAATTCGGTGACGTTTACGTTAAGGATGGAAAGGGATAAGTATACACCGCAGGGCAAGAGTTATAGCTGGGGAAGGGAAATTATGATGCCATTAGACGTGACTTGGGGGGGATAAGGTGGAGAAGTAGGCTGCAAGTGTTGGACACACTGGATAAGTGGAGCTTGTTCAAGGATCAGCTACTGCGTGTTCTTGATAAGTATGTACCGGTCAGGCAGGGAGGAAGGTGCCGAGCGAGGGAACCGTGGTTTACCAAAGAAGTGGAATCTCTTGTTAAGAGGAAGAAGAAGGCCTATGTGAAGATGAGGTGTGAAGTTTCAGTTGGGGCGATGGATAGTTACAAGGTAGCGAGGAAGGATCTAAAGAGAGAGCTAAGACGAGCAAGGAGGGGACATGAGAAGTATTTGGCAGGAAGGATCAAGGAAAACCCAAAAGCTTTCTATAGGTATGTCAGGAATAAGCGAATGACTAGGGAAAGAGTAGGACCAGTCAAGGACAGGGATGGGAAGTTGTGTGTAGAGTCTGAAGGGATAGGCGGGATACTAAATGAATATTTTTCGTCAGTATTCACTCAGGAAAAAGATAATGTTGTGGAGGAGCATGCTGAGCTCCAGGTAAATAGATTAGATGGCATTGAGGTACGTAGGGAAGAGGTGTTGGCAATTCTGGACAGGCTGAAAATAGATAAGTCCCCGGGACCTGATGGGATTTATCCTAGGATTCTCTGGGAGGCCAGGGAAGAGATTGCTGGACCATTGGCTTTGATTTTTATGTCATCATTGGATACAGGAATAGTGCCAGAGGACTGGAGGATAGCAAATGTGGTCCCTTTGTTCAAAAAGGGGAGCAGAGACAACCCCGGCAACTATAGACCGGTGAGCCTCACGTCTGTAGTGGGTAAAGTCTTGGAGGGGATTATAAGAGACAAGATTTATAATCATCTAGATAGGAATAATATGATCAGGGATAGTCAGCATGGCTTTGTGAAGGGTAGGTCATGCCTCACAAACCTTATCGAGTTCTTTGAGAAGGTGACTGAACAGGTAGACGAGGGTAGAGCAGTTGATGTGGTGTATATGGATTTCAGCAAAGCGTTTGATAAGGTTCCCCACGGTAGGCTATTGCAGAAAATACGGAGGCTGGGGATTGAGGGTGATTTAGAGATGTGGATCAGAAATTGGCTAGCTGAAAGAAGACAGAGGGTGGTGGTTGATGGGAAATGTTCAGAATGGAGTTCTGTCACAAGTGGAGTACCACAAGGATCTGTTCTGGGGCCGTTGCTGTTTGTCATTTTTATCAATGACCTAGAGGAAGGCGCAGAAGGGTGGGTGAGTAAATTTGCAGATGATACTAAAGTCGGTGGTGTTGTCGATAGTGTGGAAGGAAGTAGCAGGTTACAGAGGGATATAGATAAGCTGCAGTGCTGGGCTGAGAGGTGGCAAATGGAGTTTAATGTAGAGAAGTGTGAGGTGATTCACTTTGGAAGGAAAAACAGGAATGTGGAATATTTGGCTAATGGAAAAGTTCTTGGAAGTGTGGATGAGCAGAGGGATCTAGGTGTCCATGTACATAGATCCCTGAAAGTTGCCACCCAGGTTGATAGGGTGGTGAAGAAGGCCTATGGAGTGTTGGCCTTTATTGGTAGAGGGATTGAGTTCCGGAGTCAGGAGGTCATGTTGCAGCTGTACAGAACTCTGGTACGGCCGCATTTGGAGTATTGCGTACAGTTCTGGTCACCGCATTATAGGAAGGACGTGGAGGCTTTGGAACGGGTGCAGAGGAGATTTACCAGGATGTTGCCTGGTATGGAGGGAAAATCTTATGAGGAAAGGCTGATGGACTTGAGGTTGTTTTCGTTAGAGAGAAGAAGGTTAAGAGGAGACTTAATAGAGGCATACAAAATGATCAGAGGGTTAGATAGGGTGGACAGTGAGAGCCTTCTCCCGTGGATGGAAATGGTTAGCACGAGAGGACATAGCCTTAAACTGAGGGGTAATAGATATAGAACAGAGGTCAGGGGTAGGTTCTTTACGCAAAGAGTAGTGAGGCCGTGGAATGCCCTACCTGCTACAGTAGTGAACTCGCCAACATTGAGGGCATTTAAAAGTTTATTGGATAAACATATGGATGATAATGGTATAGTGTAGGTTAGATGGCTTTTGTTTCGGTGCAACATCGTGGGCCGAAGGGCCTGTACTGCGCTGTATTGTTCTATGTTCTATGTTCTATGTCTATGTCTATGACTCCTGGAACAAATCGATCATTCCCCACCTTAAAACGTTATGTTCCTGGTTCAGTCTCATAGCCAATGTTGAGAGCTGACAAGGCATCCGTAACACCCAGCAGTTAGCCAAAAACGAGCATTGAGGATGCAGTGGAGGGTAGGGGCGGAATGAAGAGGATCTTATCAAGGGAGCAGTAAAGTACAAAGCAGTCCAGGAAATCTCTCAGGCATCAAAATATATTATAAAATGTTTCAGTTTTATTTATAGACTTATCTATACTGATAAGGCTGCTGGCTCAAAAATGTAGGCTGACCCGCGGTGACACTCAATGGCCAAAGCCTGCAACTGCAGACAGATTCGATTTAGCATTCACCAATCAACAATTGTTTTATTAACTATCCAATGTAAAGTGACAGCATTTTCGAACCTTTATCACAGGGACCATGTACAGGCATAGCTGGTACTGCATGCAAGTATTGGTACATTTATTTAGTTAGTTTTAATTTTTCCAATTAAGGGGCAAATTTAGCAGGGCCAAACCACCTGCACATCTTTGTGTTGTGGGAGTGAGACACACGCAGACTGGGGGAGAATGTGCAAACTCCATACGGATAGTGACCCGGGGCCGGAATCGAACCCGGGTCATCAGCGCCATGAGGCAGCATTGCTAAACACTGCACCACTGTGCTACTCTGTATTGGTACATTTGTAATGTGCTTCTGGACAGTGTCTGATGTAAGAGTTTTGTTGTGCACCCTGTAAGTTGCAGCCTACTCAGCTGTAGAATCCGCAGAGAGTGACCACATGGAACAAAGGGTAGATTGCAACACTCCCCAAAGAGTCACCCGCCCCGACCTACACTCAGGCCGGGGTTTTTATACTCTGTGGGCTCCCCTCATGAAAGGGGAGGTCCCACCCCATTACCGGGACAGCTCATACTCTGTAGAGATCATGGGGAACCGAATGGTCCACACTCGTGACCATCGCAGGGGTTGTAACATCAGCATTTTTAAACTTATGATAAATCCTTCAAATGTACTACATGGGGAAGCGCTGCACCATCCCAGTTGCTGTTGTTTAGGCAGGGCTTATCTTCCCTCTCTGGCAGAAACAAAAGATTCCATGACATAAGTTTGAGGGACAGCCAGGGAATACTATTCAATATATATTGCACCACTAATAACGCCGAAATATAATATTTAGTCATTATTACATCACTTTTTGTGGGAGCTTACTGTGTGAAAATTGCCTGCCGTATTTCCTACATTACAATAGTGACAACTTAATTGTTTGGAAAGCATTTTGGGGCCTCCTGAGGTTGTGAAAGACTCTGTATAAATGCAAGTCTTTCTGTAATGGCCACCCAGAAGTGAGTTGCAGACTGGAATTTATTCCAGGGGCTCAGAGAGAATGTCTCCCTCAGTTTTCTCCCTCCACTTGGAGACACTAAACCATTGCGAGGGTGTAGTAGTGGGTACTGGTAGTCTCCAGTGTCTCAGCCAAGTGACCATTCTTGATTAGGAAGCTTTGACATGGAACATAGGAAGCATGTTTTTCAACACTGAGCATCATTACAGCTGAACATGCATGTACGAATTGAGCTAATAGGACAAACCTGGGGAGTGAACTTGGGATTTCCTGGCTTTTGATATAAACCAGGGCCAGTAAGGATGGTAGATTTCTTTCCCTGAAGGGCATTAATTTTTTTTAAAATAAATATTTTATTGAACATTTTTGGTCAACCAACACAGTACATTGTGCATCCTTTACACAATATTATAACAACACAAATAACAATGACCTATTTTATAAACAAAAAATGAATAAATAATAAATAACAAAAATGAAAACTAACCCTAATTGGCAACTGCCTTATCACAAGTAACACTCTCCAAAAATATAATTTAACAGTCCAATATATAATTATCTGTCGCAACGACCTATACATATTATACAGTATATATTAACAACCCTGAGAGTCCTTCTGGTTCCTCCTCCCCCTCCCCTCCCCCCCCCCCCCCCGATCCTGGGCTGCTGCTGCTGCCTTCTTTTTTCCATTCCATCTATCTTTCTGCGAGGTATTCAACGAACGGTTGCCACCGCCTGGTGAACCCTTGAGCCGACCCCCTTAGAACGAACTTAATCCGCTCTGGCTTTATAAACCCTGCCATGTCATTTATCCAGGTCTCCACCCCCGGGGGCTTGGCTTCTTTCCACATTAACAATATCCTGCACCGGGCTACTAGGGACGCAAAGGCCAAAACATCGGCCTCTCTCACCTCCTGCACTCCCGGCTCTTGTGCAACCCCAAATATAGCCAACCCCCAGCTTGGTTCGACCCGGACCCCCACTACTTTTGAAAGCACCTTTGTCACCCCCATCCAAAACCCCTGTAGTGCCGGGCATGACCAAAACATATGGGTATGATTCGCTGGGCTTCCCGAGCACCTCGCACACCTATCCTCCACCCCAAAAAATGTACTGAGCCGTGCTCCAGTCATATGCGCCCTGTGTAATACCTTAAACTGAATCAGGCTTAGCCTGGCACACGAGGACAACGAGTTTACCCTGCTTAGGGCATCTGCCCACAGCCCCTCCTCGATCTCCTCCCCCAGCTCTTCTTCCCATTTCCCTTTTAGTTCATCTACCATAGTCTCCCCTTCGTCCCTCATTTCCCTATATATATCTGACACCTTACCATCCCCCACCCATGTCTCTGAGATCACTCTGTCCTGCACCTCTTGTGTCGGGAGCTGCGGGAATTCCCTCACCTGTTGCCTCGCAAAAGCCCTCAGTTGCATATACCTGAATGCATTCCCTTGGGGCAACCCATATTTCTCGGTCAGCGCTCCCAGACTCGCGAACTTCCCATCCACAAACAGATCTTTCAGTTGCGTTATTCCTGCTCTTTGCCACATTCCATATCCCCCATCCATTCCCCCCGGGGCAAACCTATGGTTGTTTCTTATCGGGGACCCCCCCAAGGCTCCAGTCTTTCCCCTATGCCGTCTCCACTGTCCCCAAATCTTCAGTGTAGCCACCACCACCGGGCTTGTGGTGTAGTTCCTCGGTGAGAACGGCAATGGGGCTGTCATCATAGCCTGTAGGCTAGTCCCCCTACAGGACGCCCTCTCTAATCTCTTCCACGCCGCTCCCTCCTCCTCTCCCATCCACTTACTCACCATTGAAATATTAGCGGCCCAATAATACTCACTTAGGCTCGGTAGTGCCAGCCCCCCCCCATCCCTGCTACGCTGTAAGAATCCCTTCCTCACTCTCGGGGTCTTCCCGGCCCACACAAAACCCATGATGCTCTTTTCAATCCTTTTAAAAAAAGCCTTCGTGATCACCACCGGGAGGCACTGAAACACAAAGAGGAATCTCGGGAGGACCACCATCTTAACCGCCTGCACCCTCCCTGCCAGTGACAGGGATACCATATCCCATCTCTTGAAATCCTCCTCCATTTGTTCCACCAACCGCGTTAAATTTAACCTATGCAATGTGCCCCAATTCTTGGCTATCTGGATCCCCAGGTAACGAAAGTCCCTTGTTACCTTCCTCAACGGTAGGTCCTCTATTTCTCTACTCTGCTCCCCTGGATGCACCACAAACAACTCACTTTTCCCCATGTTCAATTTATACCCTGAAAAATCCCCAAACTCCCCAAGTATCCGCATTATTTCTGGCATCCCCTCCGCCGGGTCCGCCACGTATAGTAGCAAATCGTCCGCATACAAAGATACCCGGTGCTCTTCTCCTCCCCTAAGTACTCCCCTCCACTTCTTGGAACCCCTCAACGCTATCGCCAGGGGCTCAATCGCCAGTGCAAACAATAATGGGGACAGAGGGCATCCCTGCCTTGTCCCTCTATGGAGCCGAAAATATGCTGATCCCCGTCCATTCGTGACCACGCTCGCCATCGGGGCCCTATACAACAGCTGCACCCATCTAACATACCCCTCTCCAAAACCAAATCTCCTCAACACCTCCCACAAATAATCCCACTCCACTCTATAAAATGCTTTCTCGGCATCCATCGCCACTACTATCTCCGTTTCCCCCTCTGGTGGGGCCATCATCATTACCCCTAACAGCCTCCGTATATTCGTGTTCAGCTGTCTCCCCTTCACAAACCCAGTTTGGTCCTCGTGGACCACCCCCGGGACACATTCCTCTATTCTCATTGCCATTACCTTGGCCAGGATCTTGGCATCTACATTTAGGAGGGAAATAGGTCTATAGGACCCGCATTGTAGCAGGTCTTTTTCCTTCTTTAAGAGAAGCGATATCGTTGCTTCAGACATAGTCGGGGGCAGTTGTCCCCTTTTCTTTGCCTCTTTAAAGGTCCTCGTCAGTACCGGGGCGAGCAAGTCCACATATTTTCTATAGAATTCGACTGGGAATCCATCCGGTCCCGGGGCCTTTCCCGCCTGCATGCTCCTAATTCCTTTCACCACTTCTTCTACCCCGATCTGTGCTCCCAGTCCCACCCTTTCCTGCTCTTCCACCTTGGGAAATTCCAGCCGATCCAAGAAGCCCATCATTCTCTCCCTCCCATCCGGGGGTTGAGCTTCATATAATTTTTTATAAAATGTCTTGAACACTCCATTCACTCTCTCCGCTCCCCGCTCCATCTCTCCTTCCTCATCCCTCACTCCCCCTATTTCCCTCGCTGCTCCCCTTTTCCTCAATTGGTGTGCCAGCAACCTGCTCGCCTTCTCCCCATATTCGTACTGTACACCCTGTGCCTTCCTCCATTGTGCCTCTGCAGTGCCTGTAGTCAGCAAGTCAAATTCTACATGTAGCCTTTGCCTTTCCCTGTACAGTCCCTCCTCCGGTGCTTCCGCATATTGTCTGTCCACCCTCAAAAGTTCTTGCAGCAACCGCTCCCGTTCCTTACTCTCCTGCTTCCCTTTATGTGCCCTTATTGATATCAGCTCCCCTCTAACCACCGCCTTCAACGCCTCCCAGACCACTCCCACCTGGACCTCCCCATTATCATTGAGTTCCAAGTACTTTTCAATGCACCCCCTCACCCTTAGACACACCCCCTCATCTGCCATTAGTCCCATGTCCATTCTCCAGGGTGGGCGCCCTCCTGTTTCCTCCCCTATCTCCAAGTCTACCCAGTGTGGAGCGTGATCCGAAATGGCTATAGCCGTATACTCCGTTCCCCTCACCTTCGGGATCAATGCCCTACCCAGCACAAAAAAGTCTATTCGTGAGTAGACTTTATGGACATAGGAGAAAAACGAGAACTCCTTACTCCTAGGTCTGCTAAATCCCCACGGGTCTACACCTCCCATCTGCTCCATAAAATCTTTAAGTACCTTGGCTGCTGCCGGCCTCCTTCCAGTCCTGGACTTCGACCTATCCAGCCCTGGTTCCAACACCGTATTAAAATCTCCCCCCATTATCAGCTTTCCCATCTCTAGGTCCGGAATGCGTCCTAGCATCCGCCTCATAAAATTGGCATCATCCCAGTTCGGGGCATATACGTTTACCAAAACCACCGTCTCCCCCTGTAGTTTGCCACTCACCATCACGTATCTGCCCCCGTTATCCGCCACTATAGTCTTTGCCTCGAACATTACCCGCTTCCCCACTAATATAGCCACCCCCCTGTTTTTCGCATCTAGCCCCGAATGGAACATCTGCCCCACCCATCCTTTGCGTAGCCTAACCTGGTCTATCAGTTTCAGGTGCGTTTCCTGTAACATAACCACATCTGCCTTAAGTTTCTTAAGGTGTGCGAGTACCCGTGCCCTCTTTATCGGCCCGTTCAGCCCTCTCACGTTCCACGTGATCAGCTGGGTTGGGGGTCTTCCTACCCCCCCCCCCTTGTCGATTAGCCATCCCCTTTTTCCAGCTCCTCACCCGGTTCCCACGCAGCTGTATCTCCCCCAGGCGGTGCCCCCCCGCCCATCCCCTCCCATACCAGCTCCCCCCTCTCCCCAGCAGCGGCAACCCAGTAATTCCCCCTCCCACCCCCCCGCTAGATCCCCCGCTAGCGTAATTACTCCCCCCATGTTGCTCCCAGAAGTCAGCAAACTCTGGCCGACCTCGGCTTCCCCCCGTGACCTCGGCTCGCACCGTGCGACGCCCCCTCCTTCCTGCTTCTCTATTCCCGCCATGATTATCATAGTGCGGGAACCAAGCCCGCGTTTCTCCCTTGGCCCCGCCCCCAATGGCCAACGCCCCATCTCCTCCACCTCCCCTCCTCCCCCATCACCACCTGTAGAAGAGAGAAAAGTTACCACATCGCAGGATTAGTACATAAAACTCCTCTTTCCCCCCTTTTTAACCCCCTTCTTCGCCCCCCACATTCACCCCACCACTTTGTTCAAACGTTCTTTTTAATAACCCGCTCATTCCAGTTTTTCTTCCACAATAAAAGTCCACGCTTCATCCGCCGTCTCAAAGTAGTGGTGCCTCCCTCGATATGTGACCCACAGTCTTGCCGGTTGCAGCATTCCAAATTTTATCTTCTTTTTATGAAGCACCGCCTTGGCCCGATTAAAGCTCGCCCTCCTTCTCGCCACCTCCGCACTCCAGTCTTGATAAACGCGGATCACCGCGTTCTCCCATTTACTGCTCCGAGTTTTCTTTGCCCATCTAAGGACCATTTCTCTATCCTTAAAACGGAGGAATCTCACCACTATGGCTCTGGGAATTTCTCCTGCTCTCGGTCCTCGCGCCATCACTTGGTATGCTCCCTCCACCTCCAACGGACCCGCCGGGGCCTCCGCTCCCATTAACGAGTGCAGCATCGTGCTCACATGTGCCTCGACGTCCGCTCCCTCCGCACCTTCAGGATGACCAAGAATCCTCAGGTTGTTCCTCCTTGCGTTGTTCTCCAGTGCCTCCAACCGTTCCACACATCGTTTCTGATGTGCCTCATGCGTCTCCGTCTTCACCACCAGGCCCTGTATGTCATCCTCATTCTCGGCTGCCTTTGCCTTCACGACCCGAAGCTCCCGCTCCTGGGTCTTTTGTTCCTCCTTTAGCCCTTCGATCGCCTGTAGTATCGGGGCCAACAGCTCTTTCTTCATTTCCTTTTTGAGCTCTTCCACACAGCATTTCAAGAACTCTTGTTGTTCAGGGCCCCATGTTAAACTGCCACCTTCCGACGCCATCTTGGTTTTTGCTTGCCTTCCTTGCCGCTGTTCTAAAGGATCCACTGCAATCCGGCCACTTTCTCCTCCTTTTTTCTTCCGTATCCAGGGGGGATTCCCTTCTGGTTTACCGCACAGTGTTTTTAGCCGTCAAAATTGCCGTTGGGGCTCCTATCAAGAGCCCAAAAGTCCGTTTCACCGGGAGCTGCCGAAACGTGCGACTCAGCTGGTCATCGCCGCACCCGGAAGTCCCTGAAGGGCATTAATTAACTAGGAGTTTTACCAACAATCCTGTAGTTTCATGGTCACCATTACTGATATTGTCTTTTTAGTCTGGATCTATTTAATTAACTGAATTTAAATTCCCGAGCTGCCATGGTGAGATTTAAACCCATGTTTTTGGATGATTAGATTAGGCCTCTGGAAGACCGTAATATAACCACAATGCTATTGTACATATTACTTCCCTGACCCCCCCCCCCACGCCACCACTTCACATTTATAGCTGTGAAAACTCCCCAGGTAGGGCACAACCTAGAGCACACCAGCAAAGGTGTTCCCTTTTACTTTGAACTGACTTATCTACAGTCGCCATGAGATTGCAAATTAGCTTCCCCATTGCTCTCTCTCTCTCACACACACGCACACACACTGGCCTTCTCACAAACATGTTATTTCCCATCCCTCTCTCTTATATTCTGCTTTTCTCACATGTGCCTATCTTTTACATGCTCCCCATGTTGCACACTGTGGGCACGATCTACCGGCCATATTGCGGCTGAGAAGCAGCTGCCATCTGCAATGTGGCCGGTAAATGCCAGCCCACTCCCAGGATCTGCCCTGGTCGCTCCATCTCACGAATCTAACACGATCTCGCGAGACATTGCGATGTGAAACCTGACCATTTTGGGTGGGATCACTTTTTGGCAAATCTGCACACTAGAGAGAGACAGCTAGTCTAACTTTAATATGCAGGTATACGAGATAACCAAGGCGTTGGGATCTATCCCCTTTGCCTCAGAGACCTCGGGTGAGCACCATTTAGTACTGGTTGCCACAAACGGGGAGCAGACGGAGTGGCACTTGGGGGGGGGGTCTCCCAGAGGATCGGAGACACCAGGTGCTTGTCTTCTGGACAGGGTGGCACCCTGGGACTGCTGGTGCCATCTTGGCACCGCAACCTGAGTACCAGCCTGGCACTGCCAAGGTGCCAGGTGGCACTGGCAGGGGCACTGCCAGGCTGACACTGCCAAGGTGGCAGGCTGGCACCAGCAGTGCCAAGGTGCCAATCTATCATTTTTTGCGTGACGGTGGTTGGGCCAGGCGAGGTGCTCTGCGTGGGGGGGGGGGGGGGGGGGGGGGGGGGGGGGCAGGAACCCCCATATAGTGGGTTTGGGCTGAGGGAGTTAGGTTCCAGGGTCATGCTGGGGGCTCAAGAGATCAGGACACCATTCAAAAATGGCATCCCAATCTTCCACTGCACTGAGGAGTTCCGGTGAGGACTTCCTCAGTGCAGAAAACGGGGCTTAGTGTGACCTTAGCTATTCCTTCCCCGCTGAGGACCCGATCTACCCGGATGGGCGTTAGATAGCGGGGTTCTTCTCGACGCTCTGAGTACCGGGAAACAGCCGGCTAATCTCGCGCTCCATGGGATTCTGTACCCATTCGGGTAGACCGCGCCCAAAACCGCCTCAAAAACAGCTTCTTCCCCACTGTCACCAGACTCCTAAATGACCCTCTTATGGACTGACCTCATTAACACTACACCCTGTATGCTTCATCCGATGCCGGTGCTTATGTAGTTACATTGTGTACCTTGTGTTGCCCTATTATGTATTTTCTTTTATTCCCTTTTCTTCCCATGTACTTAATGATCTGTTGAGCTGCTCGCAGAAAAATACTTTTCACTGTACCTCGGTACACGTGACAATAAACAAATCCAATCCAATCCAATCATTATTTCACACACAATCATTCTCTTAATTTCTCTCGAACACCTATAGTCTTTCTGTCTCCCTCAATCACTGAGATTATTCTAACTCTACATGCCTGAGGTTCCTCCTTCAGCTCTTTTATACTTCCTAAAATCCTTTTTCTACTGGTACAAATCCAACTCAAATTTCACCTTCCCTTTAGACCTATTTGATGATAGTTTCACTGCTCCTCTCCAAATCTTGGCTGATCCTGCCTCTTACTCCGTACTGCTGAGTTGCCTTCAGGCTACAAGTGAGACTGGCAATCCGTCTGAAATGGGTGGGGTTGACATTGTCATATCGTATATCACTGAAGCAGTGCATATCCATATGCTGTAAGACCTGGACAACATTCCGGTATGGGCTGTTAAGTGGCAAGTAACATTTGTACCACACAAGTGCTAGGTATTGACAATCTCCAACAAAGGAGAATCCAACCATCACTCCTTGACATTCAATGGCATTGCCATTGCTGAATCCCCCACTATCAACAACCTGGGGGTTATACAAAGAACAAAGAACAAAGAAATGTACAGCACAGGAACAGGCCCTTCGGCCCTCCAAGCCCGTGCCGACCATACTGCCCGACTAAACTACAATCTTCTACACTTCCTGGGTCCGTATCCTTCTATTCCCATCCTATTCATATATTTGTCAAGATGCCCCTTAAATGTCCCTATCGTCCCTGCCTCCACTACCTCCTCCGGTAGTGAGTTCCAGGCACCCACTACCCTCTGCGTAAAAAACTTGCCTCGTACATCTACTCTAAACTTTGCCCCTCTCACCTTAAACCTATGCCCCCTAGTAATTGACCCCTCTACCCTGGGGAAAAGCCTCTGACTATCCACTCTGTCTATGCCCCTCATAATTTTGTATACCTCTATCAGGTCGCCCCTCAACCTCCTTCGTTCCAGTGAGAACAAACCGAGTTTATTCAATCGCTCCTCATAGCTTATGCCCTCCATACCAGGCAACATTCTGGTAAATCTCTTCTGCACCCTCTCTAAAGCCTCCACATCCTTCTGGTAGTGTGGCGACCAGAATTGAACACTATACTCCAAGTGTGGCCTAACTAAGGTTCTATACAGCTGCAACATGACTTGCCAATTCTTATACTCAATGCCCCGGCCAATGAAGGCAAGCATGCCGTATGCCTTCTTGACTACCTTCTCCACCTGTGTAGCCCCTTTCAGTGATCTGTGGACCTGTACTCCTAGATCTCTTTGACTTTCAATACTCTTGAGGGTTTTACCATTCACTGTATATTCCCTACCTGCATTAGCCCTTCCAAAATGCATTACCTCACATTTGTCCAGGTTAAACTCCATCTGCCATCTCTCCGCCCAAGTCTCCAGACAATCTAAATCCTGCTGTATCCTCAGACAGTCCTCATCGCTATCCGCAATTCCACCAACCTTTGTGTCGTCTGCAAACTTACTAATCAGACCAGTTACATTTTCCTCCAAATCATTTATATATACTACAAAGAGCAAAGGTCCCAGCACTGATCCCTGTGGAACACCACTGGTCACAGCCCTCCAATTAGAAAAGCATCCCTCCATTGCTACCCTCTGCCTTCTATGGCCTAGCCAGTTCTGTATCCACCTTGCCAGTTCACCCCTGATCCCGTGTGACTTCACCTTTTGTACTAGTCTACCATGAGGGACCTTGTCAAAGGCCTTACTGAAGTCCATATAGACAACATCTACTGCCCTACCTGCATCAATCATTTTAGTGACCTCCTCGAAAAACTCTATCAAGTTAGTGAGACACGACCGCCCCTTCACAAAACCGTGCTGCCTCTCACTAATACGTCCATTTGCTTCCAAATGGGAGTAGATCCTGTCTCGAAGAATTCTCTCCAGTAATTTCCCTACCACTGAAGTAAGGCTCACCGGCCTGTAGTTCCCGGGATTATCCCTGCCACCCTTCTTAAACAGAGGAACAACATTGGCTATTCTCCAGTCCTCCGGGACATCCCCTGAAGACAGCGAGGATCCAAAGATTTCTGTCAAGGCCTCAGCAATTTCCTCTCCAGCCTCCTTCAGTATTCTGGGGTCGATCCCATCAGGCCCTGGGGACTTATCTACCTTAATATTTTTTAAGACACCCAACACCTCGTCTTATTGGATCACAATGTGACCCAGGCTATCTACACCCCCTTCTCCAGACTCAACATCTACCAATTCCTTCTCTTTGGTGAATACTGATGCAAAGTATTCATTTAGTACCTCGCCCATTTCCTCTGGCTCCACACATAGATTCCCTTGCCTATCCTTCAGTGGGCCAACCCTTTCCCTGGATACCCTCTTGCTTTTTATGTAAGTGTAAAAAGCCTTGGGATTTTCCTTAACCCTATTTGCCAATGACTTTTCATGACCCCTTCTAGCCCTCCTGACTCCTTGCTTAAGTACCTTCCTACTTTCCTTATATGCCACACAAGCTTCGTCTGTTCCCAGCCTTTTAGCCCTGACAAATGCCTCCCTTTTCTTTTTGACGAGGCCTACAATATCACTCGTCATCCAAGGTTCCCGAAAATTGCCGTATTTATCTTTCTTCCTCACAGGAACATGCCTGTCCTGTATTCCTTTCAACTGACACTTGAAAGCCTCCCACATGTCAGATGTTGATTTGCCCTCAAACATCCGCCCCCAATCTATGTTCTTCAGTTCCCGCCTAATATTGTTATAATTAGCCTTCCCCCAATTTAGCACATTCATCCTCGGACCACTCTTATCCTTGTCCACCAGTACTTTAAAACTTACTGAATTGTGGTCACTGTTACCGAAATGCTCCCCTACTGAAACATCTACCACCTGGCCGGGCTCATTCCCCAATACCAGGTCCAGTCCCGCCCAGTTATCATTGACCAGAAGCTGAACTAGGCCAGCCATATAAATACTGTGGCTGAAAGAGCAGGTTAGAGGTTGGGAATTCTGTGGTGGGTAGCTCAACACCATCCAGGACAAAGCAGCCCACTTGATTGGCACTCCAACCACCTCCATCTGCATCCACTCCCTCCACCACCGACGCACAGTGACAGCATGATGTCCAATCTACAAAACACACTGCAGCATCTCACCAAGGCTCCTTTGACAGCACCTTCCAAACCCACAACTGCTACCATCTGGAAGGACAAGAGCAGCAAATGAATGGGAACACCCCCACCTGCAGGATCCCCTCCAAGTCACACACCACCCTGACTTGGAACTGTATCACGGTTCCTTCACTAGCCTCAGGTCAAACGCTTACAGCATTGTGGGTGTACCTACGCAACATGTACTGCACCACCTTCCCAAGGGCAATTAGTGATGGGCAATAAAAATGCTGGGCTTGCCAGCACTGACCGTATCATGTTAAAACATTTTTTTTTAAATTAACAAGCAATCTTTAAGCTTTAAGAGACGATAGTGACATTTAAGGGGCATCTTGACAAATACATGAATAGGATGGGAATAGAGGGATACGGACCCAGGAAGTGTAGAAGATTGTAGTTTAGTCGGGCAGCATGGTCGGCACGGGCTTGGAGGGCCGAAGGGCCTGTTCCTGTGCTGTACATTTCTTTGTTCTTTGTTCTTGTATTGTTACTACGATAACAATAGTTTCCAGCAGCCAGGGCATCAGTAAAAATATGGCATTCCAGTCCTGAAGCAGAGCAAATTTGGGTTGCTCGACCAGTCATATCCCTTCACTCACTCAACATTTTCCCACCTCTGAAATGGAAACAAGAAGCCCAACAAATAACGACAGAAGCGAGTTGGAATGGAAGTTCGACCATGACCTCCCAGCTGGGAATAAGTCATTGCAAGAGGAGCGTTGCCAGTTATTAACCTGCTTGGCAGGCCAAAAATACCAAGTCAGGGGCAAGACTCCTTTGTGTCAGAAATGACGCAGCATAACTTTAAGTAAGCATGTCACATCCTCCTGCATTGCTTCCTGCCCACATTTTAATTTTATGGGTTTACATAAGCGCCGGAAAATGATAAATGGAAGCTTTTATTAGCAATAATACGTCTTTCACAAAAAGCGAAATCCTGGGATAGTCTGGTTTTTACTCTGCAGAAAGTGAGATGAGTCAGTCAATGCCATGGCAACAGAACAAAGATCAGAACGACCTTGTCTTTATGTTTCTGGTGGATGCTGATCAATACCACAGTTGCTCTTTTGTTTGTCATTGACAAAGGTTAGACGCATAGCACAGGACCATTTATTCTGAGGTAATCTCACTGTTATCAACAATGGAATAGTCAGTAATAATTAGTCAGTAATAATTATGCCCCCATGGTCACAAGTTATCTAGTGAATAACTCATTCAAGGCTGTATTGCTGACAGTGCAGCACTTGCACAGCATTGCACTGGAGTGTCAGCTTTGATTTTATGTGCTCAAGACTTGAAGTGGCATACCCAGAACCTCATGATTGAGAAGCAAGAGGGTTACCAACAGAACCATAGCTGACACAGCTGAATCTGATGGGGAAATTGCTGAGAGTCTATAATCAGGGTTAGGGTAACTGAACATTTAGAAAAATTTTGGTCAATCAGGGAGAGCCAGCATGGATTTGTGAAGAGAAGGTCATGCCTGACAAATCTTATTGAATTATTTTTAAGAGATAACTAAGGTAGTGGACAAGGGAATGTCTATGGATATTATTTATATGGACTTCTAGAAAGCATTTGATAAAACCCCACATAAGAGACTGTTAACTAAGTTGGAAGCACACGGAGTTGAGGGAAAATTATTGACATGGCTAGGAAATTGGTTGAATGGCAGGCGACAGTGTGAGGATAATGGGTAAGTGTTAGACACTTAGCTGCTGTTGTATAAAGAGTCAAAGGTTCTGCTCCTTTTCTCAAACACCTTTATTTCACTTTAACAGACTCTGTACAAAACTCTAACGTCACATCACCTCACACAAAGGCCACCTGAAGCCTCTTTACATATCAGTGTCAATTATTAGATACTTCACATAAATGAGACAACTAATTGGAATGTCTCTTAACCCATTACTTACTGATGATACAAAGTTATGCAGCATTGTAGACAATCTAAATGACAGTATAAAAGGAGACATTGACAGACTAGGTGAATGAGCAAAATTGTGACAGATGGAATTCAATGTAAGCAAGTTTGAGGTTATCTATTTTGGACCAAAAAATAGTGCAGGGCATTTCTAAATGGGAAAAGGCTGAGTATAGTGGATGATCAAAGAGGCTTGGAGGTTCAGGTGCATAGATCTTTAAAATGCCACGGACATGTGCAGAAAATAATCAAAAAGGCTAATGGAATGCTAGCCTTTATATCTAGACGATAGGCGTATAAAGACACAGGGGTTGTGCTGCAGCTATACAAAACTCTGGTTAGACCAGACTTGGAGCACTATGAGCAGTTCTGGGCACCACACTTTAGGAAAGATATCTTGGCCTTGGAGAGAGTGCAACGTGGGTTTACAAAAACGAAACCTGGACTACGGGGGTTAAGTTATGAGGAGAGATTACACACATTAGGCCTCTTTTTGCTAGAATTTAGAAGGTTAAGGGGTGATGTGATCAAAGTATTCAAGATATTAACAGGAAAAGACCGGGTAGATAAAGATAAACTAGGAGGCATGGTCTAAAAACTAGGGCTAGACCATTCAGGACAGATGTTAGGAAGGACTTCTTCACGCAAAGGGGGGGTGGTAGAGGTTCAGAACTCTCTCCCATAAACAGCAGTTGAAGCTCGAACAGTTGTTGATTTTAAATCTGAGATAGATTTTTTTCAAGCAAGGATATTAAGAGATAAAGGCAGGTACATGGAGTTAGGACACAAATCAGCCATGATCTCACTGGATGGCGGCTACGGCCTCCTCTTGTTTCTACGTTCCCGAAGTATCAAAATCTAAATTAGGCTAACAGTGCACGTTTGCAAATGAACGAAGCATGGTAAATAAGGTTGGTGAGCCATAGGCACGGTTTGAGATTTTTGAGAATCCTTGGGAAACAGTGTAAGAAGCTGAAGGTGTGACATAAACAGATTGTTGGATATGGTGGATGACTAAAATTTGCCAAATGTAACTAACTGTATCTGCGGAGAATAGGGTTGGTTCCATTAATTGACAAGTAAAAGTGATCAGCTCATACCTACTGTGGGGTATTCTTTCCTCTGGCCACTTGTGAAGAAAATAAACCCTTCTTGCTCAATTGCCACTGAATGTGTTCTTGAACATACCAAGAAGTTGCAGGACCTGATTTGCAAAGACTTCAAAAGAATGACACGCAAATCACAGATCTGTTTGCTCTGAATAAAAGTAACTTGGTTGCTTCTAAGTTGATAGAATCATAGAGAAGTCGTAGAATCACGGCACAATGGCACAGTGGTTCGCACTGCTGCCTCACAGCGCCAGAGACCCAGGTTCAATTCCCATTTGAGTGACTGTCTGTGTGGAGTTTGTATGTTCTCCTCGTATCTGTGTGGGTTTTCTCTGGGCGCTCCACTTTCCTCCCACAGTCCAAAGATCTACAGGTTATGTGGATTGGCCATGCAAAATTGTTCCTTAGTGTCCAAAAGTTTAGGTGGGTCTACTAGGTTATGGGAATAGGGTACAGGTGTGGCCTAGGTGGGGTGTTCTTTCAGAGGGTCGGTGCAGACTGAATGGGCCGAATAGCCTCCGAACAGCACTGTAGAGATTCTAAGATGATAAACAGAGACTTTCACCGAAATAATTATCGATGGAGTCCTTGAAATTAATCCTCTTAATTTTTTTAATAAAGGTTCAGGTTTCCATAACATTACAGACAAATCTGTAGCAGAGAGACAGTCCATTTGGTAAAGCTGGTCAATATTGGGCGCAATTCCCCAAAAGGGAACAAAGTCCTCTTGCGAACAAATTTAGCCGTGTGTTTCCTGGCACTCGCCAGAACTCCCCATTGTAGCGAGAGATTAGGACGCCATTTTTAAATGGCGGCCTGACCTCCAAGGCCCCCAAAACGATCCTCGACCTTCCCCCATCCCGAATGCACTATGGGAGGGACCCCCAACACCCATGCCAGGCAACCCCGGCCCAATCGGATGCTTGCAAAAAATGGCAGTGCCAGGCTGGCACCCAAGCCGCACTGCCAGGGTGCCCACGTGGCACCAGCAGTGCCAAAACACCACCCTGCCCAAAGGCATGTAGCTGGGGGTCTCTGATCCTATTGGAGACCCCCACGAGTGTCGTTCCATCTGCTCCCCGTTTGTGAGGACCAGTGTTAAACGGCGCTCGTCAAGCTCTGTGAGGGGAAGGGGTTGAATCCCAAAGCCTCAGGTACCTCGGGAATCTGCATATTAGAGTGAGGGTAGCTGTCTCGCTCTAATATGCAGATTTGCTAAAATTAGATCCCGCCCACAATCACAGCATCTCGCAAGGTTGCATTGAATTTCGCGAGATGTTGTGATATGAATCCCGGCCACAATAGGCAGGATCACTTTGCATTGCAAGTCGGGTAAATCATTGGATGGGGTCTCCCGGCTTTCTTTTAAAAAAAATTTAATTAAAATAATTTTTTTTCCGCAAATATAAATGGTTTTATTCGTCATTTCAGAAACAGGCTGGCTCTATACTTTTCAATATGAAAAAAAAACAAAGAAAGAGGAAAAATGGAAGAGTATGATCCAAACAAGTTACAAGACATCATAAAGTAGTGAAACATGAGGGACTAGGAAGAGACGACTGAAAAGTACTGATCAAGCAGTGCGGAAGCGAGCGGTCGCTTCTAGTTCTAAACGCTGCGTCACAAAATCCTTCAAGGATTCCAGCTCAACGGGTAAAAAAAAAAGTGTTGTCCCCACTATCTCGGCTCTCAAAATGGCCGCCAGCACAAAAAAAAGAGAGTTATCCTCACTATCTCGGCTCTCAAAATGGTCACTAGCACCAGGAAGACAAGAGCCCTTTCCCAGCCCTAACGGAATCATCAACTGCCAGTCTGGTTGGAAGTTCAATCAGAGGAGAACCCTCCCCACTTTCCTGGGGGAGGGGCTGGCAGTGCAGAGTGTAACTTATCGGCACTCCTCACGGACAATTTGAAACACATTTTTTAAAAAAAAATGTTTTAAACAGGGCAAGTGGAAGAGTGCGGGGGAGGGGGGGGGGGGGGGCTGCTGACGAGCTACATTGGGTCAACTCTGAAATTCAGCCAGGCAGCATACACTATGTACAAAGTTGATAAAAAAACAAGAGACAGTCAAAAATCCACAAAACAAGGTTTCAGAAATCTCACTAGGCCCCAAGGCTAGGGAGAAGTGGGATTCATTCCGCTACATATCAAACCACAGCTCCGTCGAGCGAGCGAGCGAAGCGACTGTTCGGATTCAGGAATTTTTTTTTTTTAAATCCAAGAGGCAAGCCTGGGGCTGGATTCCCAAGTATATTCTGGGAATGCTGCCATCTTTATTGCGTGCTCAGCGCTAATAAAGAATTTGGTCTCCTGGCTTTCAACGGTCACGCTGCGCCACGGCAAGCTGCTTTTCGGGAGCAGCATGGCCGTTGGATCACGCCCATAGTATTTTATAGTCGACACAAGCCTCCGCTCAGCCTACTTCATCCATCCCTAATGACATATCATAAAACTTTGATTCTGGTCTGTTCTGTGATTAGCCGATAGGCAATAGATCACTTTAGTTCACCATCTGGTTCGCTAATGTCCCTTGGGGAAGGAAATCTGCTGTGCTTATCTACCCTGGCTTATACGTGTCTCCAGGCACAAGGCACTGTGGTGGACTTGAACTGCCCCCTGAAGTGACCTAGCAAGCTACAGAAAGGTTCAAGAAGGTGGCTCATCGGCAATTAGGAATTTGCAACAAATGCTGACTTAGCCAGTGCTACCCACTTCCCATGAAAGCATTAAAGGGGCTCGTTTAGCACAGTGGGCTAAATAGCTGGCTTTTAAAGCAGGCCATGGCAGGCCAGCAGCATGGGTTCAATTCCCGTACCGGCCTCCCCAAACAGGCGCCGGAATGTGGCGACTAGGGGCTTTTCACAGTAACTTCATTTGAAGCCCACTTGTGACAATAAGCGATTTTCATTTCATTTCATTAAAATAAAAGTTGGTTGCAATACCCCAAGCCTGGGGAAAGGTGAAGTCACCCAGATTTCCTCCCCTGAATATCAGGTGGTAAGTGCAGACGTAGACATAGCACGGAATTCCACTGTAATGTCCTAATAATCAAATAACTCATTGACACTCACCATCTCACTCGGATGAAGTACTCGGAGGTGAACCATAGCCATGAAATCGTACCCCAGCAACTGTCAGAATTCAGACAATCACAACACAAGCCAGAGGTCAAACCTGGCACCTTTCTGGTCTGAATAGCTTCACTGGATAAATTCATTACGGCCTTGGAGAATCATGATGAAAAGGACAATCATGGGACAAATAAAACTGTCTCAGAGTTGTATCCTGTGACAAATTTCACAAACAGACCCTTCCATCAGGCAGTACACACAGACGTCTGAAGACCCGCACATCCAGACATAGGAACAGCTTCTTCCCCACAGCTACTAGACTCCTCAACGGCTCTCCCTCGGACTGATCTGTTCCCTGTAAGAACATTATTCACGGTGCCCTATGCTGCTCTTGTTTGGCCCTTGTTTCACACTGCAACCAATCACTATTTGTTGATGTACCATTTGTCAATGTACTCTGTCGATTATTCTTTTGTCTACTATGTACGTACTATATACTTTCCCTTGGCCGCAGACAAATACATTTCACTGTACTTCGGTACTTCTGACAATAAATATTAAACAATCAATCAAATTGGCCAGAGTAGTTGCCCCAGTATCGGCGTTTTGTATCAGAAGTCCAGGAGGCATTTAAAATGATCAATTCTGAGGCCACCTAACTCATGAGATGTCACAAAGCTAAATAACCTTTTGTGACTCCTTTTTGGCTTTATGAAACATAGCTTTCCATTAACAAGCCCATATTGGCTGTGCTTGACTTTCCTAGGAGCTGGTTTAGCACAGTGGGCTAAACAGCTGGCTTGTAATGAAGAACAATGCCAGCAGCGCGGGTTCAATTCCTGTACCGGCGTCGCCATACAGGCGCCGGAATGTAGCGACTAGGGGCTTTTCACAGTAACTTCATTGAATCCAACTTGCGACAATAAGCGATTATTATTATTAATACCTCACTAATTAAATGTTGAATTATGGATTCCAAGAGATTGCCCACAACTGACTTTAGACAAGCTCCCTAAACAATTTGTAAACAAAAATTGTGCTTTGGGACTCTGTTATCTCTTTTTTGATGTACTTCTGGAGCTTTGCATGCATGCCGTCAGATTCATGAAACTTACCTATTCGCAGTTTTGTTCACATTTTTAGGAGGTAAGTTTTAGGACGTGTACAAGATAAACTGTGCTCCCACATTGTCTCTCCCGCTCTGGCCCTGCTCCTAACAGCAAGCTAAAATTGGGAACTTGCAATGTGAGGAATGATGAGTGTTAAGTTTTATTTTATTATGTTTTTGTGATTTAACTTAACAATGGAACTGTAGCAGATCATTAAGTTGTCAGCATGGCCAATTGGTCTTCAGGTGCCAGACTTAAAGAGTGCAACTCCTTGCCTTGCAGAAGTGTAATAAATTCTGGCCCCTTTCTAGGGACATCGTTCAAACCCCATTCCTGGCATTTCTTTTATGGAAACAATGTGCAGGGGTACAGGGAAGGGTACTAAGCCATGATGCTCGTTTGTAGAGCTGTTGCAGACACAATGGACCTCCTTCAGCGCTGTAGCAATTCTGAGATTTCGCTTTGTCGGACTCTTGGAAACAACTAAAAGATAGGAAAATGTTCTTTTTGACTTTGCACCAATTTTAATTTCTATAATGCCTTTAATGTTGATTTCAAAATGCTTCACAAGAGTATTACCAGACAAAATTTGACAGCAAGCCGCACAAGAGATATTAGGACAGGTAACCAAAAGCTTGATTAATGAGGTACATTTTGAGGAGTAGGCTATGGAGAGAATAGATATGTGGAGAGCAGTAGAGAGGGAATACCAGGGCTTAGTGCCTCGATGGCTGAACACAGCCACTAATAGTGGAGTGACAAAAATCAGGCCAGAGTAGGTGGGGTACAGAGGTCTCAGAGGGTTGCAGGGCTGGGGGGGGAAGATACAGTAATTGGGAAGGGTAAAGTTCTGGAGAGGTTTGAACACAAGGTTGAGAATTTTGAAATCAAGGTGTAGCTGGACCGTGAACCAATATAGGTCATTAAGTGTTTGGGCGATGGTTGAAAGGGACTTGATGTGAGTTAGGATACAGGCAGCAGAGTTTTGGATGAGCTTAAGTTTATGGAGGGTAGGACATGGGAGGAATATGTGCTGGAATGGTTAAAATCATTGCATTGGGGAGGTTTAATTCCTGCCACTTTCCCAGATATCCATGATTAGCGTACTCCATCTCCTCTGTGCAAATACCACTGAGGTAAGCATGTGCTCCTGACCATGTGCTGCATTTCCTTCAATTTGTTTGCTTGTTGTGAAAGTTCAACAATGTGCTTTGTCCTAAGGCCATTGTTAGGAGGTACCAAGGGTGTTAAGCTCCAATGATAACTCTATAATAAGAACTAGAAAGCAGGTCTTGACTTCTTCGACTCCACATTTATTGTGTTCAGCAATCACTTCTCCAACAACACCACAGTGCCACTTGTATCCCCTTTATATTTAGTGCATTCTATTAGCCAATAAGTGCAGTCTATTAAAGAATTAAAACCCTAATTCCAATTTAAATACTCGGGAATATTAAATCTTTGCTCACAAGGAAGCAGGATTGGGACAGGGCGATGAGCGAAACACCCTCAAACTTGTCTTCATGGTGCCCAGTAAAACTGTACCTGTGTAGGGTTCATTATCAATAGATCTTATCCTCAGAATGGTTCCAATAACTATCTTAACAGACCAGCTGATTAAGACCAACTTGTTTTATCCATTTCAAATTCATAAACAAGCAAGCTCTGTTCAAATTCAAATCCCATTTGAATTAGAAGCAACTCCACAACAAAATTGCAGCATATGTAAAAGGCGTCAACACTGACCAGGAAGCATTCTTACCAATTGATGAGTATGTTCTTGGCAGAAGAGTGGTTTCCCATTAACTTAACATTAATCTTCCTATGGGGAGGAAGCAGCTTCTTCTTATCTACAACAGCCCTAAGGAATAGAAGACAGACAATAGTTACATTATCACCAATCGTTCAATGTAATAAAACACTTAGCACTCTAATTAGCAGTACAAAATAAAGCTACCTCTCTGCTCTGCTAAATGGTCAATGCCTAATACGTTTGAAGGGGAGGAGAGAATGGGTTGCTCTCCTCAGGCCTTGAACATCATTAAACGCTGCTAATTTGAGTTCACGGTGGTGACCTCTGAATGCATAAAGCCCTATTATAAGACAAATCAATTTCCGGTGTCTGTCCATTTGTCTTTTTATCCTTGGGATGTAGGTTTAAATCTACCCCACACTGTTAGGATGAAAATCCATCTTCTCTAGCGGTCGTACATGAACTGAGTCTGCCGCAGTCTCAGCCTACTTGCTAGAAGGCAAATTTCTCATATTGCAAATGTAAATTTGCAATTACACTCAGGCAAATCTGAAAGATGACTAATAGAGAAATTATATATGTCACACTGGTGCCATACATGATGCTCTTCAGAGTTTGGGGCAATATGGTACATTGTCAAGATGAAACAAGAGGTTTATTCTGCACTTAACTTGTCATGGCTTCCTTCTGCACCAGAACAGTTCTGTGATTCTGTGGACTCACTGCCTTGGCTGTGCTTAAAGCAATAATGCATAGTTTTACTTTGAATCGAATCATGTTACTCATAGCCTGCAAATGGTAAATGCAACAGAATGGTCTTTACTATGCATCTAAGCCATATTATACACAAACATTTTTGATGGGAGTATAAAGGAATATTATTTGGCAATATTATGCCTGACGTGGAAGTGCTTGTTGCTGACCCTGTGTGTAAAAAGTAATATTTATGCAGATAAGAATTAAACACCAAATAAAAAGGAAAGAGGACAGAAATGCCGGGGGTGGGTTTCTCTGGTCGCAACACCCAAAAACGTGTTCAGCGATCGGCCGGAGAATTCCCATTTGCGCCAAAATCGGGGTCGGTGCCGCTTTTGCAATGCCCTGTCGCCTCAAAAACGGTGAACTCAATACACCGCATGCCATCGGGACAGCCTCAAGGCGTCACCTGAGGCCCTCCCCCGATGCTCCGCCCCCGATGGGCCATGTTCCCGACGGCGTGGAACACTTGTCCTTTTTATTTTCGTGAACCCGGCGTGGGGGCTGCGGAATGAGTGCTGCAGGCCGCCGCCATGCGCATGCGCGGCCATGGACCCGGTAATTCTCCGGCCATATGCCCAGGTAAAGCCGGGCTTTACGCTGCGTGCCTGCTTGCCCACCCCCCCAGCAGATGGAGGATCAGTGCAATTTAGTCTTCAAATCGCAGAATCCAGCCCCCCATCTTTCATATAGATACTACAGAATTCTACATGGTGACTTACCTAGAAGTTCAGAAAAGCAGGCAAATGTGGTAGCCACAACGGTAAGAGGATGAATGGCTCGCTAGTTGATGGACATGACAATCCAAGGTTTTTCATGGCCTTAGAAAGTGTCAAAGTGCTTTTCAGTCAGTGAGTACTTTTCATGAGATGGTCATGGTTGTAATATATTAAACATGCAGTTAATTTATGCACAGCAAGATCCCACAAACAAAAATGAAATAATTTACCATATCATCTATTTTAGGTATTAGTGCATGGTAGCACAGTGGTTAGCACTGGTGCTTCACAGCACTAGGGTCCCAGGTTCAATTCCTGGCTTGGGTCACTGCCTGTGCGGAGTCTGCACGTTCTCTCCGTGTCTGCATGGGTTTCCTCCGGGTGCTCCGGTTTCCTCCCAGAAGTCCCAAAAGATGTGCTTGTTAGGTAATTTGGACATTCTGAATTCTCCCTCTGTGTACCCGAACAGGCGCCGGAATGTGGCGACTAGGGGCTTTTCACAGTAACTTCATTGCAGTAATATAAGCCTACTTGTGACAATAAAGATTATTATTATCTTTGGCCAGGGCACCAGGTGCTCTCATCTGGTTTTTAAAAATTTGTTCATGGTGTGTGGGCATCGTTGGAAAGGGTGGCATTTATTGCCCATCCCTAATTTCCCTTGAGAAGGTGGTGGTGAACCACTACAGTCCATGTGGTGGAAGTACATTGACCCATTTTTAGGGAGATAGGTCCAGGATTTTAACCTAGCAATAGTCAAGTAATGGAGATAAGTTTCAAAGTCAGGATGGTGTGTGTTTTGGGGGGGTGTGGAGAACCTGCAGGTTCCTGGTTATTGTCAAGCTTCGAGTGTTGTTGGAGCTGTACTCATCAATACAAGTGGAGGTTATTCCATCACTGTTCTGAACTGTGTCTTGTAAATGATGGACAGGCTTTGAGAAGTGAGATGAGATAATGGCTGCAGAATGTACATCCTCTGACCTATTCCTGTAGCTGATCTATTTGGGTTTCTGACCAATGGTACCCAAGGATGTTGATGACAGGGGATTCAGTGATGATCAACAGTTGTTGAACATCAAGGGGAGATGGTTAGATTCTCTCTTGTTGGAGATAGACATTTCTTGGCACTTGTACGGCATGAATGTTACTTGCTTCTTGTCATCTCAAGCTTGAATGTTGTCCGGGTCTTGCTGCACATGGACCTGGACTGTTTCAGTATCTGAGAAGTCACAAATGGTGCCGAATATTGTGCATTCACCTGTGAACATCCCCACTTCTGAACTTATAATGAAGGGGAGTTCATGGATGAAGTTGCTTAAGATGGTCAGCGCCCCCCCCCCCCCCCAAACACCATCCTGACTTTGGAATTTATCTCCATTACTTGACGATTGCTGGGTTAAAATCCTGGACCTATCTCCCTAAAAGCACTCTCGATGTACCCACACCACATGGACTGCAGTGGTTCTCCACCACTGTCTCAAGGGAAATTAGGGAATGGCAATAAAGCCAACCTGAGGAACCCCTGCAGCAATGTGACTGAGTTGAATAGTCTCCAACAATCACAATAATCTTCCTTTGTGCTAGTTGTGACTCCAGCCAACTGAATCGTTCTGTGGGATGTTTTACATTATCTGGGTGTGCAGCCAAGGCCTTGGCTTAACATCTCAAACCAAGGAAAGCATCCCCAGCTTTTCAGTACTCCCTCAGTACTGCATATAAGTGTCAATCCAGATTATTTGTTCAAATCTTTGGAGTGAGGCAGGAGTCCACAACCCTCTGATTCAGAGATGAAAGTACTGCCAACTGAGCAACAGTGAACTCCTAAAACAACCTCGATGCCCGTACTGGGCTGTCCTTCCTTGTGCTGAGTCATGTAATCTTTCTTGCCTACTTGAACCACCAGAACAGGCAGATGCCAAGCCGCCACTTCCAATCGCAAAGCTTTTAAATATAATTAAGCAATAACTCAATCCACTCTCAAATGGGCTGCACTCTTAATATACCTTAGACAGCAGTATTAAAATAATAATAAATAAAATGCCAACAGCAAAGAACTATTTCAATCCAGTTTTATTATCTGATTATCACAGTTGTTTTGCAGAGGATGCCCTTGCTGCCCTGGGTTTTCACTGCATCTTCACAGTTTGCTTCCCACTGCCCCGTATCCAAGGCATCAGCCCTACAATAAGGAAATTAAAAAGCGCCAACAGTGACCAATGGAAGAGGCAGTTGTATGCTTTTATTGTGTCTAATAACAGTTGCTACATCACAATCTGGAGGAAATGAAGGTTAAATATACCTTCAATGCCAAGGTTGTCAAGCGCTATTTTATGTGGCAGTGTCAGCATAAAGCACTCTGGTCCAGCATATAACACACAGATTAAGCACTTCCCCTGCTAGAAAACTATTTTCATTGATTATTAGCAAATCAATACTTAATGTATTTTTATAAAATTCCTTTAGTTGTTATTTTAAAAGAATGGCTCCATTAAATTAGCATGTGAAATAGGAATTTCCATTTCATGTCACTGGATTTAATAATAATTGAAGCTTCTGATTTCAGAGCATGTGTGCCTTAACCCAAGTCACAGAATAGAGATTCCCCTTTTGTCCAAATGCAACATTTCCACACTTCACACCAGCCACCTGGTAGCTTCTCTCTGGGATACTGCTCATTTAGAACAGGTACAGTCTCAAAAATGGCATCCTCGGGACCAAGGCCCCACCGATTTCAGATCTTGCTGACTTGAGTAGTTCGGGCCAAGCCGGGTTCTGTGAGGTCAAGGGTCACTCGAGTGCTGGAATAGACTGGGGTGTAAGCGGAGAAAAGGGATAACTAGTCAGACAGTACACCATCCAAAGCAGCCCTTAGATGAATTGTCCAGGTCAAGTTTCTTTTTAAACTTTACTCAATTAAAATTGATGCATGACACATTCCAAAATAATCCACTTTTCAGACAACACCAGTTTATGGACAGCCAGATTCGAGACACTGTACTGTACCAATTTGATACAAAACTACAAGCTGTGGCCTCCATTCAAAAGAAACCGGGTTAACAATGCACCAGATTAAATTTATATATGAGGGTCACACGAGGAATGAGTAAGGATGTTATTGTCCATTGGTCAGGTTTGGACTTAAACCCAATCTGCAGAATCAAAAGAATGGCTATCTAAAATAACTTATACGGGGGGGGGGGGGGGGGGGGGAGAAAATACAAGCAAAATGCAGACCAAGGTCTGAAATCATAACCAGGGGATTAAGCTGGAAGACCCCTAATATATTATTTCCCTTGATCTGCCTCTTCAAATTGGAACAAAGTGACTAATGATGTCCCACAAGGATCTATGCAGGGGGCTCCAACTATCCACCTTGTGGTATTTATAAACGATGCAGATAGAGTCATCAATTGTGCTGATGAAACAAAGATTGATGGCATAGTTAGTGTAGACAGTAGCATAACATTGCAAGGAGACATTGATAGATTAAGTGAGTGGGAAAAACTGGGGCAGGCAGATTTCAATGCAATTTGACCATTTGGGCATCAATCCTCAGGAAGGATAAAATGGCCATGGAGTGGGTATGATACAAATTCACCAAAGTGATACCAGGGATTAAAGGGTTAAACCAGAAAGCAAGGTTGCAAAATCTGGGCTTGTATTCTCTTGAGGTTTAGGGTAGGCTAACTGAGATGTTTTAAAATGATCAAAAGAAATTCAGGGGGTGGGTACAATATTCTGGATTCCCTCACCAGAGTTTCAAAGTGGCAGAAACACTTTTTCACACAAAGGGTAGTAAAAATTCTACCACGTTGCCTCCATTCCCCCCACTCCACGCTCCCACCCACCACTGCCCACATCAGCCTGTGGATGTTGGGTGAAGAGTACCAGGGGATATGGACTGCAGGGCAGTAAAATAAGTTGATCAGTAACAATCAAAGTGAATGGTGAAACAGGCTCAAGAAGCTGAATGGCCCACTTCTGTATACCTAGCTGATACTCTGGGATGGAAGATCAGATTGGGAGGGGTTAAGAGAGGAGCACGTGTTCAGGACGCTGTGTTTGACACAACAAATAAACAAATATTGTTGGCATTTAAGTTGGCATTCAAAACAAGTCTCAATTCCTCAAACGATCTTAACAGCTAAGAAGAATGAGGTAAAAATCTGCTCCTCAGACTGCACCGATGTTGCTCTGTAACTGGTCACTGGAAGCTCAATGAAAAGGGCAGAAGGTCCATTAGAGGCCTTGCTGGTGAAGTGCCAGACTGCACAGGCCGCTACAGAAGTTGCGAGCAAAAGCCCATCAGCAACCCCTCTTTGCAGTATGTGCTGCTAGCACATTGGAACTTTACTGCACTGCCCTTTACTGTCCTTGTATGCACCCCTCTATTGTAACTGCAGTCATATACTCTGAAATAGAAATGTTTAGACCACAACTAATGGTTGGATTCTTCAGGACATCTTGCAATTAGAAAATTATATATACATAGAGAGAGAGAATATTTCCATTTTGTTTGATTAATATATGGTTTCATGCACTTTATCATCACTAAACATTATCCCTTCCCCGCAACAGCATTGCAAAAGCTTTGAGTTATCCTTGTCTCAATTATAGTTACAAGCTCAGTTATCTACTTAACTTGAAGTCCTGGTATTTTCACTCAATGCCATGTCCTTCTGGTAGTGTGGCGACCAGAACTGTACACAATATTCCAAATGGGGCCTAACTAAGGTCCTGTACAGCTGCAACGTGACTTGCCAATTTTTATATTCAATGCCCCGACCGATGAAGGCCAGCATGCCGTATACCTTCTTGACCACCTTATCCACATGCGTTGCCACTTTCAGTGATCGGTGGACATGCATGCTCAGATCTCTCTGCCTGTCAGTACTCGCAAGAGTTCTACCATTTATTGTGTAATTCCTACATGCATTGGACCTTCCAAAATGCATTACCTCACACTTGTCTGGATTAAACTCCATCTGCCAGTTCTCCGCCCAAGACTCCAACCAGTTTATATCCTGCTGTATCCTGATAATCCTCTTCACTATCTGCAACTCCATCAATTTTTGTGTCATCTGCAAACCTACTCATCAGACCAGCTACATTTTCTTCCAAATCATTTATATACACTGCAAACAACAAAGGCCCCAAAACTGAACCCTGTGGAATGCTGCCAGTCACAGCCTTCTATTCAGAAAAGCACCTTCTACTGCTACCCTCTGCCTTCTGTGCTCAAGCCAGTTCTATATCCAACGTGCCAACTCGCCTCTGATCCCATGTGACTTCACCTTTTGTACCAGTCTACCTTGAGGTACCTTGTCAAAGGCTTTACTGAAGTCCATGTGTACAGCATCTACTACCTTTCCCTCATCTATCATCTTTGTCACTTCCTCGAAAAATTTGATCAAATTGATGAGGCATGACCTCCCCTTCACAAAACCATGCTGTAGGTGGATTGGCCATGCTAAATTACCCCTCAATTGGAAAAAAAATAATTGGGTACTCTAAATTTTTTTATTTTTTTAAATGTTTTAATTTAAAAATAAAAATACTTTTTAGACAAAGGGAAGGCACGCAGATGATCGGATTCAAAGAGATTCAAAGATATGGGGAGGGATTCTCCCGTCTCCGACGGCGAAATTGCATTCGGCGATCAGCCGGAGAATCTATGTTGGCGCCGAAATCGGGGTCGGCGCCGCTTTTGCGATGCTCAGCCCTCTCCAACCCGACGCTCCGCCCCCAATGGGCCGAGGTCGCGTGTGGTATTTATTTTCGGGAACTCAGCGCGGCAGCTTAGTCCAGCTGGGGGCGCCGATCCGCGGGCAGGGGGGGCTTTGGCAGAGCCTGGGGCACTGGTGGAGGGTGATCTGGGGGTGGCGAGCCTGGCCAAAGGGGCTCACTATTTGGCAGGCTGGGTCCGCGAATGGCCGGCGCCATGTTGCACGGCGCGGACGCTGCAGCCAGTTTTCCGGCCATATCTGCAGCTAGAGCCAGGTGCTCTACACTGTGTGCCTGCTAGCCCCCCCCCCCCCCACCCCACCAGACAGAGGATCGGTGGCTGTTTTCTTGGTCGTAAAACACTACCATTCCCACGCTGGCGTCAGCACTTAGTCTCAGAATCGGTGAATCCAGTCCATGGTTAGAGAGCTGTAGTTAAAGTGGCCAAAATGGAAGAGTCTTTCAGAGCACAGAGGTCACAGGCTAAATAACCTGCTATGGCAGATTGAAATGGAAGACGAGCAATAGTCAACCTTGTGTCAGCTTTGGCTTAGTGAGTAGTACTCTTGTTTCGGATACAGAAACATGGATGCAGGTCCCCTGCACCACCCACCCACCCTCTCCCCGAGACTGAAACACCGAATCCAAGTTGGCCGTTCGACATTGAAGGAGTGAGTGCCAAGCTGACATCATTCAGATGATGCATTAAACTAAGGCCTCACCTGCCCTTTCAGCCAGACATTAAAGATTTCCTACAAGCAGAGCAGTTTTTTCAGGACACTGGCCAACATTCTTCCGTCAAACTACTGCATTTATAGCAAAATACCTGTCTCACTGTTGACTGTGGAACTTTGCCATGCATATTTAGTTGCCGCAGTTCCAATTTACAATAGTGACAATACTGCATTGGTTGTAAAGACATTGGGACGTCCCGAGGGCCTGAAATGCAAGTCTTTATTTGCTTTCCATCAAAATCAGTGAATTGGAGAGTATCAGTTGGATTATGTTGCCGGAGAAGATTCTTCAGATAAACTGAAGTTAGATCATGAAAAGATTAACTGGAAGGTGGAGGAAGCAATACCATTGAAGATAGCATTTCAAAAGAAAAAACTGGTGATGAATCTGTGACTCAAGAATTGACAATAGAGGGAGAGAAACAAAGAAAACAGAGAGTGAATGCTCAGACGGAGGCTTGGCGTTCACCTTTCTCTTCTAGCACATCGCCCCTCTGCTGCGTGATGTTGTGGAGGGTGCAACAGCTGCCACGGTGTGGGCGACACACGCAGCGCCATACTGGAGGGCCCCTCCAGAAGGGTCGAGGCACTTGAAACTAATCTTCAGGATGCTGAAGCACCGCTTAATCACACTCCACGTCGCAGCATGGACGTCGTTGTAGCGGGTCTTGTCAGTCTGTGGCCTCCGGATAGACGTCATCAGCCACAACTGCAACGGATAGCCCCTGTCGTCCAGGAGCAAACCCCCCCCCCCCCCCCCCCCCCCCCCCCCCCAGCCGGGGGTGCGCCTCGAAGAGGCCAGGAATTGTCGAGTGTGCCAGGATGAAGGAGTCGTGCACACTGCCCGGGTATCAGGCGCAGACGTGCATCCTGTGCAGCTGATAGTCACACTCCAGCTGCACGTTCATCAAGTGGAACCCCTTTCAGTTTGTGTAGAGCGGACTGTCATCTGCAGGTGCTCATAGGATGACATGCATCCCGGTAATCATCCCCTGGACCTGGGGCAATTCAGCGATGATGGCGATCCCCACTGCCTGGGCATCCTGGTGGGCTCTGTCCACATTGAAATGAATGTATTATGCCGACTGGGAATATAGGGCCTCCGTGACAGCACAAATGCACAAGCTCTGTGGTTCCGAACAGGTCCCCACTCAGTCCCTGAAAGGACCCTGTGGCGTAAATGTTCACGTCGACCGTCACCTTGAAGGCCGCCGGGAGCGGGTGTCCTCCACCATTCCCCTGCGGTGCCAGGCGCGCCATAATCCGGCAGATACCCACTGTCCCCCTGCTCAGCCGGATTTTTTGACGGCATGCTCAATCCGACAGGTCCTCGAATGACAAGCGCTGCCGCTACACACGGGGCCTCATGCGGTGCTTCCTTTTCACCTCCTCCTCCTCGGCCTGTTGGGCGGCCGGCTCTCCATCCTCAGTGGCTGCCTCCTGTTCCTCTGCTGCTCGCTCAGCTGCAGCTTCCTCTTCCTCGAGCAGCTCCAGCTTGTACAGCTGCAGTATAAAAGTAAGGTAGCCTTGATACATCTGTATTGCATATTGGTGATACTGCACCAAGCGTACAGTGTATAGTTTTGATCTCCTCACTTAAGAAGTGACATAGATGCATTGGAAGCAGTTCAGAAAAGGTTTACCAGGCTGATTCCTGGCATGAAGAGTTGAGCAGGTTGGGCCTGTACTAAGTAGAGTTCAGGTGAGCAAGGCTCGATTTTGTTGAAACGTACAAAATTCAAGGTGGTTTAATAGACTAGAGAGGACATTTCCCTTCATGGGGGAATTGAGAACAATGGTTGAAAGACAAGGGATCTCCCATTTAAGAACATAATAATATAAGAATATAAGAACTAGGAGCAGGAGTAGGCCATCTGGCCCCTCGTGCCTGCTCCGCCATTCAATGAGATCATGGCTGATCTTTTGTGGACTCAGCTCCACTTTCCGGCCCGAACACCATAACCCTTAATCCCTTTATTCTTTATTTTAAAAACATTTAATGAAGGAGCCTCAACTGCTTCACTGGGCAAGGAATTTCATAGATTCACAACCCTTTGGGTGAAGAAGTTCCTCCTAAACGCAGTCCAAAAATCTACTTCCCCTTATTTTGAGGCTATGCCCCCTAGTTCTGCTTTCACTGGCCAGTGGAAACAACCTGCCCGCATCTATCCTATTTATTCCCTTCATAATTTTATACGTTTCTAAAATAAATTTAAAATGGAAATGTGGAATTTCTTCTCTCTGAGGGTCCTTTGTCATAGATCATAGAATTTATGGTTAGGACTGGAGCAGGTCCTACATCTGCAGGCAGCAGCACGGTAGCATTGTGGATAGCACAATTGCTTCACAGCTCCAGGGTCCCAGGTTCAATTCCGGCTTGGGTCACTGTCTGTGCGGAGTCTGCACGTCCTCCACGTGTGTGCGTGGGTTTCCTCCAGGTGCTCCGGTTACCTCCCACAGTCCAAAGATATGCAGGTTAGGTGGATTGGCCATGATAAATTGACCTTGGTGTCCAAAATTGCCCTTATCGAACCTGGGGCCCTGGAGCTATGAAGCAATTGTGCTATCCACAATGCTTCTGTGCTGCCCAAAAGGTGAATGTCAGGAGTGGGATTTGAACCAACGACCCTTGAAAGGGACCAGAAATCATCCAGCCCTCAATGTCTGCTTAAGTTTGGTGCCTTAGACCACTCGACCATCCTGACAACTTACAACTTTGTCTTTGGAATTGTCTTCCATAGAGAGCACTGAAGGCTGGCTCACTGAATAGATTCAGGGCAGAGGTCAGACAGATTTTTCTACCTTCAAGGAAGTCAAGGGTGAGGGGTTGAGGGCAGGACATTGGAGATATAGCCACATACAGATCAGCCATGCCTCATTGAATAGTGGAGCAGGTTTGATAGTCCAAACGCTCATAGAATTTACAGTGCAGAAGGAGGCCATTCGGCCCATCGAGTCTGCACTGGCTCTTGAAAAGAGCACCTTACCCAAGGTCAACACCTCCACCCTATCCCCATAACCCAGTAACCCCACCCAACACTAAGGGCAATTTTGGACACTAAGGGCAATTTATCATGGCCAATCCACCTAACCTGCACATCTTTGGACTGTGGGAGGAAACCGGAGCACCCGGAGGGAACCCACACACACACGGGGAGGACATGCAGACTCCGCACAGACAGTGACCCAAGCCAGAATTGAACCTGGGACCCTGGAGCTGTGAAGCAATTGTGCTATCCACAATGCTACCGTGCTGCTGCCTGCAGACGTAGGACCTGCTCCAGTCCTAATGTTATGAAGGTCTACAGTGGTGTGTCAGCATTGATTTTGTGCTCACGTTCCTGGAGCAGGTCTCATACCCATTGACTCAAAGATCAGTGTGTTAATCACTAAGTGATGATGGAAACATCTGTGAAATGAGCTGCAGTCACTTTTCCCAATCTGGCCTGGCTAGTGCCATTTTGTTTTCACTTGCCTCTCCCTGCTCCACTCACCCCTCTGCCCCAAGCTCCTGATGTCCCCATTCGCTGGTTAATGTTGGTCCCCAATCCTGAGCTACAGCCCCTCTGTCCCAAGCCCCCAATGTCCCTATTCCATGGTTATGTTGGTCCCCAATCCTGAGCTACTGCCCCTCTTTCCCAACTTCAGCCCCTGATGTCCCCATTCTCTAGTTAATGTTGTTCCCCAATCCTGAGCTACTGCCCCGCCGTCGCAAGCTCCTGACCCTTATGTCCCCAATCCTGAGCTCCTTTCTCTTATATCCCCATTCCTTAGCTACTGCCCTCTCTCTCACACTCCTGCCCCCTATCCTGAGCTTCGGCGCCTCATCCAAGCTCCTGCTCCTTATGTCCCCTATCCTGAGTGACTACCCTTCTGTCCCCTATCCTGAGTTATTGTCCTTATGTCCCCTATCCTGAGTTACTGTCCTTATGTCCCCTATCCTGAGTGACTACCCTTCTGTCCCCTATCCTGAGCTACTGCCCTTATGTCCCCAATCTTGAGCTACTGCCCTTATTTCCCTATCCTGAGCCACTGCCCTTATCATAGAATATACAGTGCAGAAGGAGGCCACTCGGCCCATCGAGTCTGCACCAGCCCCTGGAAGGAGAACCCTACCTAAGCCCACACCTCCACCCTATCCCCGTAGCCCAATCCAACCTTTTTGGACATTAAAGGCAATTTAGCTAGGCCAATCCACCTAACCTGCATATCTTTGGACTGTGGGAGGAAACCAGAGCACCCAGAGGAAGCCCACGCACACACGGGGAGAACGTGCAAACTCCGCACAGTGACCCAAGCTGGAATCGAACCTGGGACCCTGGAGCTGTGAAGCGACTGTGCTAACCACTGTGTTACAGTGCACCTGCTGTCCCCAATCCTGAGCTACTCTCCCAACCTCCTGCGCCTTATGTCCCCAATCCTGAGCTACTGCCCCCTCTCCCACGCTCCTGCCCCTTATGTCCCCAATCCTGAGCTATTGCCCTCATGTCCCCAATCCTGAGGTGCTGCCTCTCTGCATCAAGCTCCCTCCTCCTCCTAGCGGCCAGTGGTGGTGCTGCTCTCACCAGTTGCAGTGCTCAGGGCGCAGGGAGTTGGTGCCGGCCGGACGCTGTGATAAGCCAAGGGGGCTGCGCAAAGGCCGGACGCTGTTCCCGTCGCAGTTACCGTGCTGCCGGTTGTTGTGGAGCCCGTAACAGTCCAGCAGGATCCACTGCTCGCTCAAGAGCAAAAACGGCACTGTTGTTGCTGGCCACTGGGTGCATCCAAGAGCCCGGTCGGAACATGACTGTGGTGACAGGACGCGCGCACGCAGGCTCAGGGTGTGCCCCGTGCAGCCGGAGGGACGCGAGTGAACAGAGTGAGAGGGCGCGTCCTTCCTACTCCCTGAATTTAGGTCAGTGGTGGATAACCTGGGGGGGGGGGGGGGGGCGCGATGCGGCCCATCTGGACTCTGAGTGCAGACCACAAGCAGGGTTGCTACATTCCGTGGATTTCTGTCCGGGTTTTTTTTTTCCTCCCGGTATGACTGAAGCAATACGCATGTAAAGCAAGGGTAAGTGAGGGGTGTGCTGTTTGTACACATGGATTAAGAACCTGCACTCCCTCTGGGTCTAAAGTGTAAATATTTATTTTGTTTTACTACTTGAAGTTGAAGACGGTTTTATTAATGTATAAATAAGCATTTTAAAAAACTCATTATTAAACAGCGTGTATTTAATCTTACTAATGATTAATGAATAAGCCAGATTTCAAACTTGCAGCCCATTGAGATGAAGGAAGGCCACTCATGCAGGCCACCCATTTGCCAAGGTTACCTATCACTGGTGTACGATGTTACAAACCCTCTGTGTGCTGGGCGCTACTGGCATCACATCAAATGCCCCCAAAGTTGAATTCACGTGTTATCTTTAACGCAGGAATAAATCCCAAGGAGTTTCATCTTTTCTAAGATATTTCATAGGCTTCTAACCCTCTACACCTAGATCAACAAGGGCAGCAGCTACATGGGAATACCACCACCCCAGGAACACGGAGGGTGGGGTGTGGACCTAGGTAGGACACTCAGAGGGTCGGTGTAGACTTGATGGAAAAAATGGTCTCCTAATGTATTGTAGGGATTTCCCTACAAGTCACCCAACTTTGACTGTGAAGGAATGGCAATTATATATGACATTCAGCTAAAATCCTGGAACATCCAACCTAACAGCATTGTGGAATTACTTTCACACAGACTGCAGTGGTTCAAGGTGACTCGCCCCTACCTTCTCAGGTACAATTAGGGACAAGCAATAAATTTTGGCTTTGTCCATGCTGTCGATATCCTGAAACTGGAAGAAAGCATATGGAGATTTTCTTAATTGTTCAATATGGCATCTGAAAGGAGGCTCGTTACAAAAATCGAGGTGTATGGACCCAAGAGTGCAGATGTAAAGTTGATTAATGGATAGGAAACAAAAGGGCTAGAGTGTACTGCTTTAATTGAATCGGCAGAGGAGTGGGACATCAGGAGCCCAATATGAAATCTGCTGACAAAAATGGGAGGTTTTACAAACAGCAAGGATTATATATCTTCAACGGACACACAGATTAGCTGAATGATCAGGTGGCAAATATACTTTTAAGGTGAAGATATGCAATTTAATACATTTTGGAAGCTAAAACACAGAATGGAAATGTAAGCTCACTGAATGATTTTGAAGGGTATTGACGAACACAGAGTTCTGAGGTTTAAATATGAAATTCCGAAACATGCAAGTGCATTTAGATAAACTTATAAATGGGCCTATTCGTATTTGGGACTTTTAAATAGAATCCAAAATTGAAGTAGCAATGGTAAATTATCCGAAACTAGGATTTGTTGCTATTTCTTTTATCAAAGATTATCGCATGTAAAACTCCAGCGGGTACAAATTCAGTGAACCAAGCTCAGTAGTTGCTGCTAATCATTACAGTGGGAATATGAAAAATGTAATTCCATCGGCGTATTTAATAAATGCACCCATCATTAGTTTTCAATAAGCTCTGAAAATCCCATCAGTTGTGTTTAATTTCTATCAAATAATTTCTGTTCTTTGAAGCCTAGACTGCTGAAATACAAGGTTTCTTAAAGGATTCTTTTTCTAAGCCTTGGATAAAATTCCTGTTTGTAAGTAGTGCATCTTTTTATAATTGGCATTTCAACTTTCCAATATTTATGTACGATTCGATCCCTGGTCAGTGCTGTGTTAATGCATCTCAGCCAAGGAAACAGTTCGGAATCTACAATTATCCACACTAAATCAAGCGAGGGAGAAGTGAAAAATCAGGTGGGTGTTGTGATCTTGATCCCCATCGAGGGTTTCAACAATTACTTGCATCCACAGACAACTTTTTTTTAAAAAAACCTGCGGAATGCATTTGAGATGTAATCAAAAAGTTCATCAATTTTAAACATTTCCTGTTAATAAGAATGCACGTTTTTATATGCCTCAATTGGGGACAGAAACAAACTTGGTTGTGATCATTAAATAATGAAGTCAGCTATCAACCCTGGGGTAGATTCGGGACTGGAGTATAAGAGTTGTGGGATCAAAGTCCAGATCACAAATTGGGCGTAAGCTGCTCACAATTTTCCATCCATTAAAACAAAGTGTGTGCTCAATTCTTGTTTGTGCTCTGGAGCTCTATCTACCTACTACAGTTGAGGTTCACATTAATGGTCACCGAGGTGAGATACTGGGAGGTGGTTAGTTCATGTAGAATTGAACGAATTAGCTCTTTCAAGATAGGAAGAATATTGAGGTATGGGGATACAGTAATTCAAATTACAAATACAATTAACTGTTATTCAAAAGGATTTTCATAAGCCTCATAATAATCAGCTTGGATATTGAAACAAATAAACCATGCAGATAATTTAACACTGATGTATGTGGTCACGCAACAAATCTTCCAACTAGCCCCCAAGGAGCTGCTTGAAAAGTGTTAACATTAGTTATAAAAGTAAAATCTGGAATTAAAAGTCTAATGATGACCACAAAACAATTGTTGATTGTCCTAAAATCCCATCTGGTTCACTTATGTCCTTTAGGGAAGGAAATATTTCATCCTTACCTGGTCTGGCCTACAACTGACTCGAGACCCACAGCAATGTGGTTTACTCTCTTAAATGCCCTCAGGGATAGGCAATAAATGCTGGCCCAGCCAGTGACACCCACATCCCATGAAGGAATAAAAAAAGTCACACAGGCTCAGGGAAGAAGAGAAAAGGTGTAGGACTGCAGGTGGGACTGGGTGAGAGGAGGCAAAGCCACTTGGAGTGGGTCTCAATGAGTGCAGAGAGCTGAAGCATACTGAATGGAGCACAGAGGAACTTGAGGAATTCAGAGTGGCTGAAAAACAATTAGCTCTGCTTGGTCCCCACTAATCATGTGACACCACAGACCAATGTTGGGATCCAGCATTTTCTGTTTTTACTTCAGATTTCCAGATTATGATTTTGTATAATAGGATCCAATTGCTTTGTCGGTTTATGCAGTCAAAATGGAACAAACAGCACAAATGGCTTATTGCAATCATAAAACGTTGAAGATGCAGGAAAAAGATGTGATTCTAAATTTTAAAACATAAATTAAGACATTCTGCCCAAGTCGTGAAGTTATTGAATGTGTTGGTATGAGCAGTTCACTTCCCTCATGTAGATAGAAAATTGAGATTTTTTTAAGCCCGGTCTGTTTTTGTTTCTGTTGGCCCAAAATATAAAGCTGTACAGCAACACATGGATGATACTGCAAATTTATTTGGAGCATGTATCCCCTTCGGGAGGCACATGTATGCAAAATACACAGTACAGCATAAATACTGCTTCATCTATACGTCAACAGTAACTGGATATCTCCTAATCAGTTTAGGATGTAATAAAAATTAAACCTTTGTGGACTGATGGTACGGAAGAGCTGGGGTAGCTTGCAATTATTAAATGACATAATTAAAGTTCAATTTACAGAGTGTGTGTTTATGGTGGATCTTATGAATTTGCATGCTAACAAAGTGACATTTTGGAAGATGTGAGGCCAAGGTTCAGCTTTAGCTCTTCAGCACTCTGCCCATGAGCTCTGCAAATTCCGGCAATTGCTGCCCATAACTTTCCATCAGTAGAATTGAAGGTAGATGGAGTTAAAGATACAGAGCAGCCAAAATCTAAATGAATGCCAGAACAGGCTCGAGGGACTGAATGGCCTACTCCTGTGACACAGTGGACAATACTTGCCCGAATGATATTTTGCACTCAAGTGAGAGCAGTCTTAATGTCCAGGGTGAAGTGGAAAATTTGTGCCCTGCCTACCTTGTCCATAATAGAAGGCTGCGCATGGCCCATCCCTGGTTTCATCATGTGAGTTTTCTCATGAAATAAACCCACCTCAAAATTGGCCATCATCTGTTTCATTCACATCAGCACTTAAAATTATTTTATTTTGCAGCAATGTGAAAAATCTGAACGAAAAAATCCAGTACTGCTCAAGAACGCATGCAGTTTGGAATGTAACAACCCAGCATAATCATTTAACCAAGTCACACTTTCCTGCAAACCTCTTCAATGCAAACAATCTGAAGTGATCAAGAGCCTGGCCTCAATAGTTGGAAGAGAGTGCATGGAGGAAACAAAAACACAAGGGCAGGCACCCAGCTCTAAAAACCCTCAGTCCAGCAATGCTGTCATCTTTACATCAGACGGTAAACATTCTTCAGGCTACTGGCTGGATGTTGTTTGCGTGCTACTGCCACTTCCAGTACTTTTCCCAGAACTGCTACCTTTGGGGACTCTTGTGGCGCTTGGTTGCCGTGGCACCCGCTGGCTGGATCCTTCACGGGTGCTGCCCCGCTCCATCTGTGTCTGTGCACCACTGATGGCGGTGCTGGATTTATTTCTCACTGCGAAGTAAAGGGGGTGGGTGGGGGATGGGGGGGGGAGAAAACAGTCAGTTTTGTAACCAAGACATTTTGAAATCTAAAAACATCACACTTTCTACCAGAGGCAATGTGTCCTCTGTCAATAGTGTTCCTCTAAGAAAAGGTGGCTCAGAATACCTGTGCTCTGTTGTCATGCGAAATTCAGCAATGACTGCTCCATAAGTATACTATTTATTTCATCCTCTTAGGTATCGAGGACAATGATCCACAGCAGGTTTCATTAAATGCAACAGTCATGATGCCAAAAGGGAGGAAAAACATGCAATATAAAAAGTGGTTACCCTGGCCCAGTTTAATCCTTGCTTTCCAAGCATCAGTCTTGATGGCTGTTCAGGTAAAATAATGAACCTTGGTGTCACTGTGGAAGGGGGGGCGGGGGGGGGGGGGGGGGGGGGGGGTTCTGCTCCTAATTAATGCTCAAGGAACGTGCAGAAGGAAAACAGAATGGCAACATATATTTTTTCTTTGGAAAAGGTTTGCAGTGTCTTTTGGGTGTAAGCCATTGGGGATTGGATGGGAATAATTAAATTCTCATGCAAAGGTGAGGTGATCCATCACAGAGACGAAAAGTACAGGCAGAATCACTCTCCAAAGTTAAGTCCCTGCTAATGAATCATGGTGTAGCAAAGATAGCAATGGACAAGGTGTCATGTGAGAGTACCTTTAAGAAATGGGTGTTTATAAATGGGTGTGTGTATAAACATCTGTAGTGAGAGTACCTTTAAGAAATGGGTGTTTACTACTGCAGTGATGTCAGAGAGTGGGTAGAGCTGGGCTGTCTGTCAGCTTTTTACTTTCGTTTTAGGCTGTTTGCTGCAGGGTGTGTTTTAGTTCCGTTTTCAGTGTTGGAGCTGAAGCCAGACAGAGCAGGTGTACTGTTGATCTCTCTGCCATGAAAAGACTATCTCTTGATCACTTGGTGAATTCAGAATTATAAATGTTCTCAGTAGTGAATGTAAACCTAATGTGCTTCTGTTAAAAGGTGTTTCTTTTGTCTTCTGGATGTTGTTTGGGAAGTTATTAAGGATTACTAAGTGTTGTATTCTTTGGGGGTTGTATTTGAATTGATGGTTGCTATGATCTTCACTGTGTTTTAGAAAGGTTAACTTGAGTTCATAGAATAAACATTGTTTTGCTTTAAAAAATACTTTTCATTTCTGCTGTACCACACCTGTAGAGTGGGCCGTTTGCTCCCCATACCACAATCTATTAAAAATTGTGGGTCAGGTGAACTCCATGATACACTTTGGGGTTCTCTAAACCCTGGCCCCATAACAAAGGCCACAGTCTCTTTTGCTTCTTTGGAAGGGATTGCTGGATTAAGATTTGGGGTGGGGGTGGGGGAGAAGAATCACGAAGGTCAATGACAAATTGGTTCAAGTAGCTTTGTTTCATTAACATCCTATCCCTTTCCTTTTAATCTCTGTATGATCCGAAGGATTAATCTGTGGGGTTGTGCAGATAACCAGTGCTACTTTGCAAAGCTCCAGGATAGGATTTCCTGCACAGCCCCCCCACTTGGAGTCTGCTGATTGTGACTGCTGAACTATTAAGGCGAGGAGATGAGCACGCGGGGGCGTGGTGGGGTGAGCCTGCACCTTACAATTCTCTGCAGGGCTTAGAGGTTCTCTGTTTTTGCATGGGATGAAAATTACCCTGGGGCAAGAAGGAGCCAAAAGTTTGATCTTTCCCAGAACTGCTAATGAATTTACAGAAAGCAGTCTTGAATCTTTATCTGGATCGTCCCTCCCGCACGCAGAAAATTCATTACTTCCTATAAACTGAAGTTATCACAGAAAGATGGATTTTCACATCACAAAATAATTTCTGTATGCCAATTTAAAACAATGAGGGATATATGGAATACATGTGTTTATTTGGAAGCTGTTATCACCAAGATATTCCTTGAATTTGAAATCACACTAAAAGTATGGCTGTGTGCGCTGCTTCCATCAATCAAGGTGAGCAGAGAGAAGATTCACAGTCAGAATCAAGCTTCTGCATAAAACAGCTATTCCTGCTGTGGAGAATTTTTATGGCTAGCCCTGGAAACCACTTGCACAATCCAAATTATCAAGATTGTTCACTCAACTCTGAAAATGTTACCGCCGAAAAGACACGGGTACTTTTGACATAATTTTACTGTTCAAATTTAAATAGTATCTGAATGTGGATTATGAGCTTTGAGCACCTGTTCTTCGTGGGTAATGAATCACATTCCCACCCCTCGACAACAGCTTAATGGACATCTTTCCTCCTTGTCTCAGAGGAACACTTAGCAATTATCCAAAGCATTTCAGAGAACTGGAAACAGAGTGGATTAGAAAAGCAGCTTTTAGCAGCAAATAAAAAGGGAAATGTGAAAGCCAACTACTGGCAGCCTAATTGTGCTCCCCTGCCATTGCCCACAGCACTAAACTACAGCACAAAGCAAGCCAGATCTTCCACAGCGCCAGCAGCATGGTAACTCACAGCCAAGATAAGAAGTCAGATTGCAGGAACTCATAAATCAGCAGGTAACAAGCGCATCTATTCCAACAACAGGCACCAGCAGGATCATACTAGGACTTGATGCCACAGTGACTGCCTCGCAAAAATGGTCGTTATTTTAAGAACGGACATGTTTTTAAACATTGTCAGTCACCTGGGCTGTTGACCATACAGGTCTGAGATACAACAGTGGTCATGCAATTATCAGCCCCCAGACATGTCGGCTGCATTTGTTGTTTTCGCACTATATAAGATCCCATAATCTGGGTGCCAATAATTAACTCAACCATCTTCGATTGGCAAAGGGAATCTTTTACCCAAATTTCCATACTAGATCTCAGCTTGAAACAGGTGCAAAAACCCAGAAGCACATCAGGTCAACTTTAATATCTACATACAATTACCCGTTTCATACCTGCCGCAGCAGCAACAGTGGAGGGTAACGCTCATGTTTCCTTAAATGTGCTTAGCCCTCTGATGTACTTTCACAGGGGGCAACACATAATGTACATGAATTTAAAAGACCTCTGCCTGCCTTTCTATGAATCCCTCTTAACACCTAGAAACATATTTATAGAATTAGACTGTTCAATCCGGCCAGTACATTTCAGTGTTTGCCCTCCAAGCAAGCAAAATAGTTGTGAACCACCCCTCTCATCCTCATCGAATCTCATTCATCAAGCCCTTCAATGACTTTCAGGTCCTCATGAAAGAAATTGGGATCTACTTCTTCCTCTGAGATGCCTTCGAATGCCTTTCTGTGTTAAAGGCACAAAACTATTTCAAGCTATCGTTGCTTGTTGGAAAGGTTTTAAAGCAGGGATATCTAAACTTCATCCGTAAGCCCAGACTCTCTGACATTTGAAGGCCAGGCAATTTGGGCGTAATTCTTTTACTCTCCAATTTGGCATGTTTTAATTTTGTGGGCCCATCGAGACTGCACCGACCCACTTAAGCCCTCACTTCCACCCTATCCCCGTAACCCAATAACCCCTCCTAACCTTTTTTGGACACTAAGGGCAATTTAGCATGGCCAATCCACCTAACCTGCACGTCTTAAGATTGTGGGAGGAAACCGGAGCACCCGGAGGAAAGCCACGCAGACACGGGGAGAACGTGCAGACTCCGCACAAACAGTGACCCAGCGGGAAATCTAAACTGGGAACCTGGCGCTGTGAAGCCACAGTGCTAGCTACTGCTGCCTAATAATGCTACTTCCAAATTCAACTGAAAATCTGTTAGCACCAGCAACTTGATATTTATGTATTTATTCACACATCAAACATAGCCTTCAAAATTGTACGCAAAAATAAAAATAACTTGCACACACTTATTTAAGGGTATCCTAACCCAAAACTTAATTCTGTCTCCATTCCAGAATATCAATCACAGTCATCAATTACACTCACCTATCAACAATTTCAGGAATTATGTTCTCCATTTTTGGGGTTTAGAGTGGGGAACAGAAGAGAAAGGGGAAGAAACTGATGGGATCAGCCTCTTCCCTACATCGTTTGATAATTTTCATCCAGGATTGACTTGACATCAGTGCAGCTCAAACTTCTCATAAGCCAACCATCTGAGTTGGCAAGGCAATAAATAAATTTTCCACTGAGGCGTAACAATAAAGAACTGCAGTTTAATTTGACTCATATTTTGCAGGAACATTTAGTATTTGGGAACAAACAAGAGAGGATAATCTGAACATAACACCTCAAATGTTTGCAAAATTGGAATGATAAAACAAAAATAAATAGTGACCAGAAGACAGGATCTTTCACTTGCGGTGCCAATTGCAACACCATGGGGCTAATCTCGAAGGTGCAGGCCGAGTCTATACATTTCATCAAGAGCAACATGTTATGTGTCTTCAGTGCTGCAGATGAATTACACCCACTCAAACAAAAGAAACGGAATTGATTCTGATGCTAAAAGGGCAGTGCATGTCCAGGTGTGGGAACACCTGATTACTTCATACTTCTTTGCCAAATAGTGATCAACTAGAGACAGAATAACTGAGCAATTAACTAACCACCAGAAATGAAAAAGCTCAGAAATTTGATAACAGAAATTAGCTGCACACAAATGCATAACATGTGTCATGCTGTTCTCTCAAGGCCTCAAACAGCATAAAATAATAGAACAAGCAAGATATATTCAGCCCTTTGAACCTGCTCCTTCAGCCCAACATCTATGATCTGACAGATCATGGATTCTGCTCCCAGTTTCCTGTGGGGAAACGTCTGTGTGCATCAATTCCCAAAGCACAACAAGTATATGACTTTTTCCCTCTAAATTTCCACTTTAGAAGAGAGAAGATTTATCTAACCTCATGATACCAAAGTAGTCCATTATTGCAATTTATCATCTCATTTTGAGTAAACGGTTCTTGATCATAGCAATGATCTAAGGAATTCAATAACATATTGGAGTTTAACATTCTAGTTCCTGAGAAATTAGATAGTTTCAAGTGTATGAGGCTCCGAGTAATTGCAAATGTCTTTCAGACTTTGAAATTTCAAGCTGTGAAGTGGCCATCCGGGTTAAGCTTGGGTCTTGAAACAATGGCAAGTACAAAATTGGAGTTGTTCTTTTAGTTCAATTTCAAGACAACTAAAAATCAGATTGGTGCAACACCAGTACAGCACCCTTCATTGTCACAGGTTCAAACTCTAACTCTGTAATCAGCTGCCAGCAGTTATTCTAAAGCTTCAGGTTCTCAGGGAGCAGATCTTCCTCTCACCTAAGAAGTTTGAATGGTGTGTTTTTCTGAATGGAAGGTTGTGACTTGCGGTGTTCCACAGGGATCTGTGCTGGGGCCGCTGTTGTTCGTAGTGTACATAAACGATTTGGAGGAAAATGTAGCTGGTCTGATTAGTAAGTTTGCGGATGACACCAAGGTTGGTGGAGTGGCAGATAGTGTTGAGGATTGTCAGAAGATACAGCAGGACATAGATAGGTTGGAGACTTGGGCAGAGAAATGGCAAATGGAGTTTAATCCGGACAAATACGAGGTAATACATAGGGGGGGGGGGGGGAAATATACTGTAAATGGCAAGATTCTGAGGAATATAGAAAGTCAGAGAGATCTGGCGTGCAGGTCCACAGATATTTGAAGATGGCAACACAAGCGGATAAGGTAGTCAAGAAAGCATATGGAATGCTTGCCTTCATTGGATGGGGCATAGAGTATAAAAACTGGCAAGTCATGCTAGAGTTGTATAGAAGCTTGGTAATGCCACACTTGGGATATTGCATACAATTCTGGTTGGCACACTACCAGAAGGATTTGGAGGCTTTGTAGAGGGTGCAGAGAAGGTTTACCAGAATGTTGCCTGGTCTGGAGGGTGGTTAGCTATATGGAGAGGCTGAACAGATTTGGACTGTTTTCATTAGAAAGACGGTGGTTGAGGGGTGACCTGATAGAGGTCTACAAGATTATGAGGGACATGGATAGAGTGGATGGGCAGGCAGTCTTTCCCAGGGGATATATATAGGTTTAAGATCCGTGGGGCAAAATTTAGAGATGTGCGAGGCAGGTTTTTTATGCAGAGGGTGGCGAGTGTCTGGAATGCGTTGCCAGGGGAGGTTGTGGAAGCAGATACATTAGCGGCATTCAAAAGGCATCTTGACAAACACATGGATAGGATGGGTATAGAGGGATACGGCACAGTGCTGAGGGTTTTGGCAAAGGTTGGTTTCATGATTGGTACAGGCTTGGAGGGCCGAAGGGCCTGTTCCTGTGCTGTATTGTTCTTTCGTCTCCTATGTACAAAAAGGACTAAAACAATGACAAAAAGACAAATTCAGGGTTAAGCCTATGTGAGACTAACAGCACAGGAATTTAAAAATGCCATGTAAAAAGGCAACTTAATTGCTGCTGGTTCGCCCTTACTATTCACGATGGCCAGCGACGGCCTGCCCTGTGTATGGCAACACACAGGCCTTTTGCACCAAGAGGAAATAATACACAATCAGCTCATAGATTATCATAGAATTTACAGTGCAGGAGGCCATTCGGCCCATCGAGTCTGCACCGGCTCTTGGAGAAGAGCACCCTACCCAAGGTCAACACCTCCACACCCTATCCCCATAACCCAGCAACCCCACCCAACACTAAGGGCAATTTTGGACATTAAGGGCAATTTATCATGGCCAATCCACCTAACCTGCACATCTTTGGACTGTGGGAGGAAACACACGCACACACGGGGAGGACGTGCAGACTCCGCACAGACAGTGACCCAAGCCGGAATCGAACCTGGGACCCTGGAGCTGTGAAGCAATTGTGCTATCCACTATGCTACCGTGCTGCCCACCGTGTTTCCTTAAATGTGCTTTCATGGTCAGCGCAACACATCATGGACGTGGGATTTTAAAAAGACCTCTGCCTGCCTTTCTGTGAATCCCAGTAACACCTAGAAACATATACAGAATTAGACTTTGATCCGGCCAGTAACTTGACGAGGCCATTACCAATATGATAGTTGTGGGATGAAGGGATTGCCTTATGAAGAAAAGTTAACAGGTTGAGCTGAAACCTAATGTAGGGACTCGATAAGGTGAATGTCCGTCGGATGTTTCCTCTTGTCGGGGAGACTAGAACTAGGGCATAGTTTAAAAATAAGAGGTCTTCCATTTAAGACTGGGATGAGGAGAAACATTTTCTTCCATAGGGTCGTTGGTATGTGGAATTTTCTTCCCAGGAAGTCATAAGAGGTTGGGTCATTGAATTTATTCAAGGCAGAGGTTAGACAGATTTTTGTTAGGCAAGGGCGCCAAGGGTTATTTGGTGACCTGATGTGGAATCATGTCTTTGATACACAATATTCCTATATGCTAGCCAAGTAAAGGAAGCAGCCAAGCAGACATGCATCACTCCACATAAAAGCCCCGCACACCACTTGGAAACGTTTCTGCTAATTTAACTAATATATCTAGAGGGTCCAGAATAAATACCACAGGAGTTTATTAGTTTATCACTGATACCTCACACCTGCAGACATCTTAGGGTTGGAAAATTCCATCCTTCAAATCAATACACATTATAAAAACACTATGCACTTTTTAACTTGCATTATTTGAGTTTAGAAGTACCCAACAACTTGGCCACAACTACAAGTTTCTACTGGTCATTACTCATGGACTGGTTCAGTTCGCTGCAACAAATGGTTAGGTCAGCAACATTCATGTCAGGCTGTAGTAGAAGTCTTTAGAGTAAACAGGAAATCAGCCCTGAGCTGCTACAAATTTACCTGGGCTGCATACAGCAGAGGAACAATCTTACTGTGCAGTAAAAGGGCAATTATCCCTTGTCCTGATAATGCCAGCAGATCTTCCTTCTAAACAACTTTCTGTTGCGCAAACATTTGGGAGACAAGGTGCTCCCTATGCATATTTGGTCTGAGGGGAAACTAGAGAATGCAGCAGGAAAATCGCAAGCTCGCAGAAAGCAAAGATGGGTTATTTCTATTGTACATCCGGCAGGTTTGAGAACCACAGGACAGTGATCTAGTGTGAAGATCATCAGGCTACGGTTATCTGGTGGAATCCTAGACTCTCACTTCAAAAGGCTTAGGATGAACCCAGTCTTGAAGAGAAAAAAAAAACTTGTATCCTCTCAACAGAAGAAGCTTCATGAGCTTCCTAATGGTTTCCTACATTGATGGACTCACCAGAGGTCAGAAAAGCACAGGTTTCTACCCTAGAGCAATGTGCTGTTTATTAGCTGATTGAACTATTGTCATCCGTGGTCTGAGAAAACTTTACAGCCCAAACTCCCCAAGCTTTCTTACAGAATCAGTGATAAAACAAATTAATGTTGTAATACAACTAGTTAAACCAAAGCTTTAGCCATCATTGTGGCCATTTGTCAGATTATAGCTTCACAGCTGGCAAGAATCAGAATCAAAAGACAGCAGTAATAGAGATAGGAGCTCCCAGCACCAAAGATCCAATGAATGGTTGCTTTGAACAAGACACCCATATGGAAAAACTGAAGCTTCTTTATGGCCTTATTTGCAATGCTGGAGAATAAACCTGGCAATGTGCACATAACGATTTTACAGATCCCAGGTTCTCTCATCATCCTGACTCGAAGCAATGACTCAATTGGGGAAATTAAAGCTGCAGCTCCTAATAATTCAGTTATCATCTGGATTTCACCACCCCCACCTCCACCCTCAGTAAATAATCTCTTTTTTACAAGTTCACTGACACATTAAGTACATTCCCGTACTTGTAGATGAGAATCAGAGACAAACACCCAATTGCTGGATATATCAATGTTACTTAACCAACATTGCATTTAAGGCAGTGAACAAACAAGCAGGTGATTAGATGAAGCAGCAGAACATGGGCAAATCCAGAGGTGATTAGATGAATGAGTGAAAGACTCTGCCTCAAGCTCCACATTCACACTATCTTGATGGCTTCAGTCAGAAAGCAATGCTTTTAACATACGCACGACTACAAGAATTCATTCCACCTTTCAAATGAGATTAATTGTTAAAATTGAATTAGTTTGTAAATGCATTTCTATAAAAAAGCTTTGTGGATATTAGGAAGAATGAGTCAGCTCTTATGATATGGATATTTGTGCAGCACTGAGCGTTTCCATACATCTGGACACCTAGAAAATTCCAACCCTCAGATCAACTACTCTTAACCCACTCCCTCTCAGACAGTCAGATCGCACCAGGAACTAGAGCTCTCATATTATTGCTTCATCATTCCATGTCATTGATTATTGGAGGGTAACTTTGGGAGCACTTTGGAAGTAGTCAAAAGCAGGTAATTTCATTAGAAAGAATCTTTAGTTTTAACATTATCCCCCTGGTAGCTTATTCTGGACTCTTCCAGTGATTGGTGACCACTCACACCCTCATCTCAAGAACAAAAATAAAACACAAGACTTAATACGTTAATTTGTATCTGTGTCTCATTGTCCCACTCTTGCAATTTAAATTAATATGCCCTTAACTACCTTAGATACATCTATAAGACCACTCCTCAGGTGCCTCCATTTCACGTTGAGAAGCCCAAGTTTAAGACCATTGATACTGACCTACGCTGCAGTCTTCAGCACTTAAATATTTCCCTTGTGCTTTTGTCACCAGAACTGAGCACAACTCAAGTTTTATTTTAGCCACCTTGGACTCATCCCCTTGTTTTTGTTATGAACTTCCAATATTCTACTAGCTATCAATCAATTTGACATGTTTAGCATTGAGTCAACTAAGACACCCAAGTCAAGTCTCTTTCAACATCATTCTTAGCTAGGGCATCACCATTGCATGCACAATACGAGATGCATTTACATTTTTCAAAGGGAGCTATTTTTTATAAAAAGTAATTAAAGGTTTTTAATTCATCATGGGGCTGGTTTAGCACACTGGGCTAAATTGCTGGCTTTTAAAGCAGACCAAGCAGGCCAGCAGCACGGTTCAATTCCCGTACCAGCCTCCCCGAACAGGCGCCGGAATGTGGGGACTAGGGGCTTTTCACAGTAACTCAATTGAAGCCTACTTATGACAATAAGCAATTTTCATTTCATTTCATTCATGTTACCAGCTGGCTCATAGGCATCTTACCAATAAACAGTGAATTAACTTCTGGGAATTTGAGACAGAGAGCACAGCCGCACCTGTTCCACAAGATATTTCAGATTAATAGAACATGTCAAAAATCAAACAACCGTACTAAATTATACATAGACAGGGCTGCAGGAATGACTGCAAAAGAATTGTAACATTGAAGGCTGTATTTGAGGTCTTACTGCCTTCAAATATTCATCCTTACTAAACAAATTATGGTTTACTGCAAATTAACGGAGGGACTACTGTAAAGCAATCAGCTGATTTATTGATAGAGTGGGTGTTAACCAATGAAAAGATCCTCAGAGGGCAGGTTTTTTGGGGCAGCACGGTAGCGCAGTGGTTAGCACAGTTGCTTCACAGCTCCAGGGGCCCAGGTTAGATTCCCGGCTTGGGTCACTGTCTGTGCAGTCTGCAACTTCTCCCAGTGTCTGCATGGGTGTCCTCCGGGTGCTCCGGTTTCCTCCCACAGTCCAAAGATGTACAGGTTAGGTGGATTGGGCATGATAAATTGCCCTTAGTGTCCAAAAAAGGTTAGGTGGGGTTACTGGGATAGGGTGGGGTGCTCTTTCCAAGGGTCGGTGCAGACTCGATGGTCCAAATGACCTCCTTCTGCACTATAAATTCTATAATTTAACAAATAAAATAAATGTACTGTAGGATTAGGTTGCCACACTAACACTACTGAATTGGTCCTGCATCTGGCCCCACTCAGAGTGGTTTGTGAGTTGGTGTTTTATTGCAGATCAGACAGTCATTGATCCAATTATACAGTACTTACTATCAGATAATTTGCACCAACTTATTCAAGTGTTAAACCTACCAAAAAATCATTAAAAAAATCAAAATCTCTCAATATGAAAGCAAAGCCTTGATCACTTCAATCTCTAATCAATAGACTAATTCTTTCAGAGTGCAGTCGACATCAATGAATCCTACAGAATTGGAAAATGTTACTGGATCGGTTTCATACAATGGACAGATTCTGCAAGAAGTTTTCATAAAACTCCTTTTTTGTTAAAACACAACTTTCTTTAAAGTCTGCATGATAAAATAGGACTAAATCAGCATGGCTTCGTTAAGGGGAGGTCATGTCTGACAAATCTGTTAGAATTCTTTGAGGATGTAACAAGGAAGTTAGAACAAAGAACAAAGAAATGTACAGCACAGGAACAGGCCCTTCGGCCCTCCAAGCCCGTGCCGACCATGCTGCCCGACTAAGCTACAATCTTCTACACTTCCTGGGTCCGTATCCCTCTATTCCCATCCTACTCATGTATTTGTCAAGATGCCCCTTAAATGTCACTATCGTCCCTGCTTCCACCACCTCCTCCGGTAGCGAGTTCCAGGCACCCACTACCCTCTGCGTAAAAAACTTGCCTCGTACATCTACTCTAAACCTTGCCCCTCTCACCTTAAACCTATGCCCCCTAGTAATTGACCCCTCTACCCTGGGGAAAAGACTCTGACTATCCACTCTGTCTATGCCCCTCATAATTTTGTAGACCTCTATCAGGTCTCCCCTCAACCTCCTTCGTTCCAGTGAGAACAAACCGAGTTTATTCAACCGCTCCTCATAGCTAAACAAAGGAGTTAGACAAAGGAGAACCAGTGGACGCGATCTATTTAGATTTCCAGAAGACTTTTGACAACGAACCCTACAGGAGGCTATTAAATAAGTTAAGAGCTCATGGTGTTAAGGGTAAGATACTGGCATGGATAGAGGATTGGCAGAAGGCTGAGAGTAGGGTTAGAGGGGTCGTTTGCAGGTGATTAGTGGTGTGCCTCAGGGGTCGGTGTTGGGACTAACTTTTCACAATATACATTAACAATCTGGAAGAAGGAATTGAGGGCACAGTTGCTAAGTTTGCAGATGATACAAAGGTATGCAGAGGGACAGGTAATATTGAGGAAGCAGGGGGTGTTGCAGAAGGACTTGGACAGGCTAGGAGAGTGGGCAAAGAAGTGGCAGATGAAATACAATGTGGAAAAGTGTGAGGTTATGCACTTTGGTAGGAAGAATGGAGGCAGACTATTTTCTAAATGGGTAAAGGCTCAGGAAATCTGAAGCACAAAGGGACTTAGGAGCCTTAGTTCAAGATTTTTTTAAGGTTAACGTGCAGGTTCAGACGGCAGTTAGGAAGGCAAATGCAATGTTAGCAGTCATGTCGAGAGGGCTAGAATACAAGAGCAGGGATGTACTTCTGAGGCTGTATAAGGCTCTGGTCAGACCCCATTTGGATATTGTGAGCAGTTGTGGGCCCCATATCCAAGGAAGGATGTGCTGGCCTTGGAAAGGGTCCAGAGGAGGTTCACAAGAATGATCACTGGAATGAAGAGCTTGTCATACGAGGAGTGGTTGGGGACTCTAGGTCTGTACTCATTGGAATTAAGAAGGATATGGGGGAATATTACAGGATACTGAGGGGCCTGGATAGAGTGGACTTGGAGAGGATGTTTCCACCAGTAGGAAAAACTAGAACCCGAGGGCACAGCTGCACACTGAAGGGATGATCCTTTAAAACAGAGATCAGGAGGAATTTCTTCAGCCAGAGAGTGGTGAATCTGTGGAACTCTTTGCCGCAGAAGATGTGGAAGTCAAGACACAGATAGATAGGTTCCTGATTAATAAGGGGATCATGAATTATGGGGAGAAGGCAGGAGAATGCGGATGAGAAAATAAAAATATCAGTCATGATTGAATGGCGGAGCAGACTCGATGGGCCAAGTGGCCCAATTCTGCTCCTATGTCTTATGGTCTAATGCATGGTGGCAAAATGCGCTGTGGTGTTTTCTGAACCACACTAGTGTTAAATGTTAGTGAAAAAGGGCAGCATAGTAGCACAGTGGTTAGCACTGGGGCTTCACAGCACCAGAGTCCCAGGTTCAGTTCCCAGCTGGGTCACTGTCTGTGCGGAGTCTGCCCGTTCTCCCCGTGTCTGTGTGTGTTTCCTCCGGGTGCTCTGGTTTTCTCCCAGTAGTCCTGAAAATGAGCTGTTAGGTAATTTGGACATTCTGAAATCTCCCTCTGTGTACCCAAACAGGCGTTAGAATGTGGCGACTAGGGGCTTTTCACAGTAGCTTCATTGCAATGTAAGCCTACTTGTGACAATAAAGATTATTATTATTAAATGCGGGGGTATCCCAAAACCCAGTTACCAGAAGGGTAACTTGTGGACTTTCTTCTGGTATAATAGGAGGAACGGTGTACAACTCAGTGAGGAACAGCCCAGTCATTGTGTGAACAATTATTAAAGAATGTTTATCAACTAAAAAGCAAAACAAAAATCACACAAGGAGGACTATAATACACCATGACATTTAAGTAGACTGATAACTATACACACCATTTTATATGAAACGACCCTTGGTTCCAAAACCTAATTTACCTGGACACTGAGACACGCCCTTTGCCTAAACAACATCCAATATTAAATAACTTTGTGAGCTAAATTCAGCATACGATTACCACAAGCAAGTTAAGGTGGCCACATCGTGGAAATAGACTTCAGGTTCAGCGAAGATGGAAAATGGCTCCTTCTTCTGAGAGACTATATCTGCAACTTGCTGCAGTTCTGATGTTAGCTGTCGCCCTTTATGATGTGGAGATGCCGGCGTTGGACTGGGGTGAGCACAGTACGAAGTCTTACAACACCAGGTTAAAGTCCAACAGGTTCGTTTCGATGTCACTAGCTTTCGGAGCGCTGCTCCTTCCTCAGGTGAATGAAGAGGTCTGTTCCAGAAACACATATATAGACAAATTCAAAGATGCCAAACAATGCTTGGAATGCGAGCATTAGCAGGTGATTAAACCTTTACAGATCCAGAGATGGGGTAACCCCAGGTTAAAGAGGTGTGAATTGTACCAAGCCAGGACAGTTGGTAGGATTTCGCAGGCCAGATGGTGGGGGATGAATGTAATGCGACATGAATCCCAGGTCCCGGTTGAGGCCGCACTCATGTGTGCGGAACTTGGCTATAAGTTTCTGCTCGGCGATTCTGCGTTGTCGCGGGTCCTGAAGGCCGCCTTGGAGAACGCTTACCCGGAGATCAGAGGCTGAATGCCCTTGACTGCTGAAGTGTTCCCCGACTGGAAGGGAACATTCCTGCCTGGTGATTGTTGCGCGATGTCCGTTCATTCGTTGTCGCAGCGTCTGCTTGGTCTCGCCAAGACACTGACATTAAGTTTCTACAAAGATGCAAGAAAGCAGACAAGATCCCGAAAGGGCTACAGATCACAAACCCACTCAAGTCGACCTACAACACAGACTTCGCTGAGAGACTCTGCCGTCGCACCTCTCTCACACTCCTCAACCACCTCGTACACCAGCTCTACAGCAGACGACGCAACCTGGAAACCAAGATAGAGGCCATATTCTCAACTTGCGCTCAGGATGCAGCAGACCAGCTGCGGAACACCGCCAAACAGATGAGACAACAATACTATGCCACCTATATGCATACCAAGAACAGAAAGCTTGAGAAACTTGGCATCACCACCGGCAGCAACCAAGCCACCCCCGGTGTCACAGTAGAAAACAATACAGGGAAATCTATTGTCAACTTGTCAGACTACACCCTTCAACCAGATGAAATCGAAGTCCTCAGCAGAGGGCTCAATTTCTGCACCACCACCAAAATGGACCCCATCAGTCTCGCGGCAGACACGGAGGAATTCATCAGGCGAATGAGGCTCCAGGAATTCTTCCACAGACCCCAAGAGGCCAACAGCGAACCCAAGTAGACTACCAATGAACCGGAACAGCAGACCGAGAGATCTGCGGTGCGGCAACCGAAGAGGAAAGAGTCGAATTGGACCCCTCCGGAAGGCCGCTGCCTTAGACTCGACATGTATGCTCAAGCCGTCAGGAGTCGCGTCAATGCCAGATTCATCAGTCGCATTCACAAGACAGCCCCGAACGTCACCCAAGCACAACGCAATGCCATCCGCGCTCTCAAGACCAACCACAGCATCGTCATCAAACCAGCAGACAAAGGGGGGGCCACTGTCGTACTGAACAGAACGGACTACTGCAAAGAAGTATACCGACAACTGAACAACCAAGAACACTATAGACAGTTACCCGCAGATCCGACCAAGGAACACATCCGCCAACTTAACAGACTGATCAAGACCTTGGATCCAGATCTTCAGAGCACCCTACGTGCTCTCATCCCATGTACTCCCCGCATTGGAGATCTCTACTGCCTCCCGAAAATACATAAGGCCAACACACCAGGCCGCCCTATCGTTTCAGGCAATGGGACCCTGTGTGAGAACCTCTCTGGCTACATCGAGGGCATCTTGAAACCCATCGTACAAGGTACACCCAGCTTCTGTCGCGACACGACGGACTTCCTACAGAAACTCAGCACCCATGGACCAGTTGAACCAGGAACATTCCTCGTCACAATGGACATCTTGGCACTCTACACCAGCATCCCCCATGACGACGGCATTGCTGCAACAGCCTCAGTACTCAACACCGACAACTGCCAATCTCCAGACGCAATTCTGCAACTCATCCGCTTCATTCTGGATCACAACGTCTTCACCTTCGACAACAAGTTCTTCATCCAGACGCACGGAACAGCCATGGGGACCAAATTCGCATCCCAATACGCCAACATTTTCATGCACAAGTTTGAACAGGACCTACTCACCGCACAGGACCTTCAACCGATGTTATACACCAGATACATCGATGACATTTTTTTCCTTTGGACCCACGGCGAAGAATCACTGAAACGACTACACGATGACATTAATAAGTTCCATCCAACCATCAGACTCACCATGGACTACTCTCCAAAATCAGTTGCATTCTTGGACACACTCGTCTCCATCAAGGACGGTCACCTCAGCACTTCGCTTTACCGCAAACCTACGGATAACCTCATGATGCTCCACTTCTCCAGCTTCCACCCTAAACACATTAAAGAAGCCATCCCCTATGGACAAGCGCTCCGTATACACAGGATCTGCTCAGACGAGGAGGAGCGTAACAGACATCTACAGACGTTGAAAGTTGCCCTCGTACGAACGGGATATGGCACTCGACTCATCGATCGACAGTTCCAACGCGTCACAGCGAAAAACCGGACCGACCTCCTAAGAAGACAAACATGGGACACAACCGACAGAATACCCTTCGTCGTCCAGTACTTCCCCGGAGCGGAGAAACTACGTCATCTTCTTCACAGCCTTCAACACGTCATTGATGACGATGAACATCTTGCCAAGGTCATCCCCACACCCCCCCAATACTTGCCTTCAAACAACCGCGCAACCTCAAACGAACCATTGTTTGCAGCAAACTACCCAGTCTTCAGAACAGTGACCACGACACCACACAACCCTGTCATGGCAATCTCTGCAAGACGTGCCAGATCATCGACATGGATACCACTATTACACGTGAGAACACCACCCACCAGGTACGCGGTACATACTTGTGCGACTCGGCCAACGTTGTCTACCTCATACGCTGCAGGAAAGGATGTCCCGAAGCGTGGTACATTGGCGAGACCAAGCAGACGCTGCGACAACGAATGAACGGACATCGCGCAACAATCACCAGGCAGGAATGTTCCCTTCCAGTCGGGGAACACTTCAGCAGTCAAGGGCATTCAGCCTCTGATCTCCGGGTAAGCGTTCTCCAAGGCGGCCTTCAGGACCCGCGACAACGCAGTATCGCCGAGCAGAAACTTATAGCCAAGTTCCGCACACGAGTGCGGCCTCAACCGGGACCTGGTATTCATGTCGCATTACATTCATCCCCCACCATCTGGCCTGCAAAATCCTACCAACTGTCCTGGCTTGGTACAATTCACACCTCTTTAACCTGGGGTTACCCCATCTCTGGATCTGTAAAGATTTAATCACCTGCTAATGCTCGCATTCCAAGCATTGTTTGGCATCTTTGAATTTGTCTATATATGTGTTTCTGGAACAGACCTCTTCATTCACCTGAGGAAGGAGCAGCGCTCCGAAAGCTAGTGACATTGAAACAAACCTGTTGGACTTTAACCTGGTGTTGTAAGACTTCGTACTGTGCCCTTTCTTTAGTTAGTGTTCTACAGTTATACTAACTCTTTCCCTTTGATCTTATTGTGGAGTTGGCTTTTGGCAGGTACGTGCCCATTTCCTCATCACTACACTTTGAAGTTACCACCTCTATAGCTCCATTGTTTTCTCAAACCACATATGTAAAATACTTATTTTCCACTGAAAGACAAATTCGCATCACATCATTTCTCCAGATGTCTTCCTCTAATCAACTCCACTTTGCTTTTTGCTTTGTTTTAAATCTTAATTTTCCCAAGGCAGCATGCACTGCTGCTGTGTAACAAAACACACTTCCATTTTAACAGCAGGATGTACATACAGTAATCATAGATGGTGCTGGCTGTGTTCGGTTATTATGGGATATTTCCACTTTATAATCCATACACGAGAACAGGTGGAAGAGATGGGGGGGGGAAAAAAAAAGAGTGGACAGAAGTAAACCATTTATCACCGTCAAATCTGCTTGAACATTGCGAACTGGGAACATTGCCTTTCGGATGTGGCGAATGACATGTTGTAGCAATGCTTCCTTTTTAGCCTCCTCTCTAATTCAGTTGATTTTTTCATCCGATGCTGGAATGCTGTCTGCACACATCTGTACCAGAGATTCAATATGTTGAATGAATTCCAGTGGTTCACTTTGCGAAGTGATGGTGCGTGATAATGCATCTGCTATTACCAGATCCTTTCCAGGTGTGTAGATGAGATCGAAATTGTATCTTCTGAGCTTCATTAGAATTCTTTGGAGTCGTGGAGTCATGTCGTTGAGATCTTTATGAATAATATGCACCAATTGTCTGTGGTCGGTCTCCACAGTGAAAGTGGGTAGTCCATATACGTAGTCATGGAACTTTAATATTCTGGTTAGGAGACCCAAACATTCTTTTTCGATTTGAGCATAGCAACATTCTGTTGGTGTCATCGCTCTCGATGCATATGCGACAGGAACCCAAGACGAGCTATAAGTCGAAATTTGTGTCTCCCCACTTGGATCGAAGAATGCTAAAATCAGTGCAATGGTGAGTTGTGATTTCAAGTCAAGCCACTCTTGTTGATGATCCTTCGACCATTTAAACGAGGTTGATTTCTTAATCAGGTTTCTCAGAGCTGTTGTTCGGTTTGACAAATTAGGGATGAATTTGCCTAGGAAGTTGACAACCCCAAGAAAACGAAGAACTGCTTTTTTGTCCTCGGAGGCTTTCATTCCTTGAATGGCTGCGATTTTGTCAGTGTCAGGTCACACACCTTTCTCTGAAATTTGGTCTCCTAGGAACTCGAGTGTAGAAGCGCCAAAACTACATTTGGATTGATTCATCTTAAGGCCACACTCATGTATGCTTTGAAAGACATGTTCTTCTGGTGTTGATGACCATATGATGATGTCATCTACGTAGACACTTACACTGTCTATACCCTCAGTCATCTGTTCCATAATGCGGTGTAATACTTCAGATGCAGAGATAATTCCAAAAGATGCAGAGATAATTATAGCAAAATCTGCCAAAATGTGTGTTAAAGGTGCAGAGCTTTCTGCTCGAATCTGCCAATTGAATTTGCCAGAAACCTTGCGATGCGTCTAACTTGGTAAAGATGTGAGCATTCGCCATTTCACTGGTGATATCCTCTCTTTTTGGGATGGGATAGTGTTCCCTCATGATGTGCTCATTGAGATCCTTGGGCAACATGGTAGCATAGTGGTTAGCACAGTTGCTTTACAGCTCCAGGGTCCCAGGTTCGATTCCCGGCTTGGGTCGCTGTCTGTGTGGAGTCGGCACGCTCTCCCAGTGTGTGCGTGGGTTTCCTCCGGGTGCTCTGGTTTCCTCCCACAGTCCAAAGGTGTGCAGGTTAGGTGGATTGGCTATTCTAAATTGCCCTTTGTGTCCAAAAAGGTTAGGTGGGGTTAATGGGTTACAGGGGTAAAGGGAGATAGGGTGGAGGTGTGGGATTCTAAGTGGGGTGCTCTTTCCAAGAGCTGGTGCAGACTCGATGGGCTGAATGGCCTCCTTCTGCACTGTAAATTCTAAGATCGAACATGGACACACTGACATCTCAGCATTGAGTGTTCACTGTATCACGACAGCAAGATTTTCTGGAAATCAATGTGCAAAGTAACCCAAAACTGTACCAAAAGATAATCCTTGGTCACAAAAGACCTAACTTGCAAAGAAAAGTCTACCTGAAATTAGCCAGTGTCATCCCTATTAACTCCTGAAAACAGAAGCCACACCATTTTTTTTTTCAGTGTCCACTTTATATTATACACATTAGATCCTTTCAGGATATTTTTGGCTGTTAACACTTAAATGGTTATGTAACAAAAATATCCAATCCCCTCAACTGAATTACCCTTGTGGAGTTTATTGAAACTTTGGTAGCATCTTATGGTCCAGATATGGTGGCCAGCAAAGAAGTGACAGTTAATTTGAATCTGACACTAAGTCACTGGAATCTCTAGGCGTCCAACAAATGTGGAGTCATCAGGCAGGGTAAGCAGCCAATCACAATGGCGTATTCTCACAGACAGCAAACCAGAAAGTAAAATGCATTGGCCAGAACTTACTTTCCAGCCGTTCATGTTCAGGTCCCATGGATCGCGCACCCCTGCCGCTGGTTTCCCGGCAGTGAGAGGCGCATTCAATGGGAATCCCCGTTGACAACGGTGGGACCAGAAGATTCCACTGCCAGACAATGGTAGGCTGCCTTTGTGGTGGGTTGCGTGGAAAATCCCACCCATTGATTATCCTTCACTTTCAATTACATTTTTACAGAGAGCAAAATAAATGATTGGGATGAAGGTAAAAGCTGAAATATTCAACAAACTTTTTTTAAAAAGTTTTTCAGATATTTAGATTATCACTATGCAGAAACTTGACAATCTACAAATAGAAAATCATTTTTTTAGGGCCAGAAGATTTTTCACTGAATAATTATGAACTCAATTTGCAGTTAGGATTTAGGTAGACCTCATTCAACAAGGTGCAATTTTTTCAAGGGTTTTTATAGCAAGACTACTAGTGCAAGTTCTCATCAATTTAGTAACTTCTACTTGATTACAATCTACAGAGTACTTCAAAGTGCACCGTCTGGAGAAGCACTGAATCACTGCCAGTATCTTCTAGATTTCAGTTGTGCAGCTGAGTCCAGAAATTGCCGAGGGCTTCAGAGTAACAATGATGGAGAACACTGAGTTTTGCTATCATTACCACCATGAAACTCAAGCCATTATGTTGGCAACCTCAGCCTTACTGCATTAACCTACAATAAGGCAATATAGGTACATGTGGACAAGAAGCGGCATCTTCCAGGTTCTAAACAAAACAATAAGGCAAACTTCATCCAGATGGGAATAATCCTAAATTAGAAAAAGTGTGGAGGCTTTACCTTTGAATCCATTATTGGTAATATTTTTGATTGATTCCAGAATATGATTTCTACCCACAAAGTATCAAAATATTCCATAAAAAAGCTTCTTGATTAGATTATCTGCTATCCAAAAAAATGATTTGCTGGGTAAATACAATAATTAGGGTGGTACTGAGCAATACAGATCAGAAGGGTTATAGGTGCAATCCCTAGCCTATGTTAGATTAGCTAGTCACAGCTAAACATGTCAAAGTCAAACTGCACCAAAGCTCACTGCCTTGGGTGATCCAAGAGTACACACTTGGAGAGGTTCCTGAGGACCATAGAACTATATCACAAAATTGTTAATTGTTTTCTGAAGAGGGCCAAGGGCAGAAGATTGGAGAATTCGAAATATATAAAAATTGTATTATGTATACACTTGTATACCTCCACAAAATAATTCAAAGGGTATTCAAAATTAAGTAGACGGAATATAGTGACATGGTGGTAATTAGGAATGAAGGAAAATGACTTTTGACATATGCCAAATTTGGTACTCATCAATCACAAGAGCTTTAATAAAAGGATACAGCCTGGGCAAACAAAACTTATTATCCTTTTAATTTTAGCTAATTCTATATACTAGCCCAGGTTACAAGGAGTCCGCTCCACTCCTTCAGTTTGTGATCTAGTTCCTAGTGCAATCACTGACTGTACAGGAACCCAGCAGATAAACTAATAAACGCAACCTGAGAAGGGCGAGAACAGGCAGCAAGAAAACTGGAAGGAACCAGGGGGACCTTGAGAGAGAGGTGAGCAAGCATCAGCAGGGTTGTAGACCACAATCTTAGTGGCTAGCCTCGGAGATCGAAGGGTAGAGGAAAAGGAGAGTGCTGGGATTTTACTGTTCTTTGCGGAGATAAACGAATGTTCTAGTTCAGAGAAGAAAGAGATGAAAACACATTAAAGAACACAGGATGGAACGAGGTACAGAAACTTAGCCCATTGTAAAGATACAAACTCAACTGATCTACCAAACAGTGTAGCTTTAACTGAGCTCTATTGCCGTAGCTCACAACTTTAAAAGAGTGAGTCATCATCAAAATCACTTCAAGAAAAAGTTGAGGTATTCTAATAAATCCTCTTATTTAAAATTTAGTCTTTTTGACTTATTTGAGCAATATATTTAGTTATGTGCATAAGGCACTGGGAATCGTTACGGAGACAAATGATGGAAAGGAATAGAATTAACATTCAGTATGGTAATGACCAACAGCATTTCAACTTGTGTGTTAGCAACAATTATCCACAAAGAGGTCCAATTTTCTTAAGGGGATCTCAATGGAAGACTTCCTCTTTAAATTACCAATGCAACAGCAGTGTATCAAGGCTGATGTTTTTATTGCACAGTAGCAAATTCCTCCTCATAGTTGGAATGAATTTTTAATGAGGTCCCTGAGAGCACATTACAAATAGGTACCTAAAATGGATCTATGCAAGTGAAATTTAAAACAACACACATCATGTTGCAGAATGCATTACATCACCAAGCTGCGATGAGAAAATATTTAATACTAATGTTCTCCAGATGATGCACTAAAACACCCCCAGCATACATAAATTAGCTTCCCTCTTAAAAATAAGATTGTACGTTGCAATAATATCTGTTCCTCAGTAAGAAGGATTTGAAAGCATATTTCAGTGCAGAGCTACTGTATAACATTCCAGACATCACTATTGCCCCAATGGAGATTGTGTCTTACCTCAAGCTGTTCAGAGAAAGCAAGAGAACGGGAGGGGTTTGTGGCAGTGAGGGGGCGGGGGGGAGAAAGAGACGACAAAAGACAAACACAAGCAGCAAGATGCTCCACCTCCCCTCCCAACTTGCACAGAATACCAGAAGACTGGAAACAAAGAGCTAGACTTCATTGGATTATTAGCAAGGGCTCAGTTGGTGGAAAGCTCAGAGTAATTTAACTATCCTTTAGAAATGTGTCAGGCCAAGTCTCCATTATAGTATAGCTCCACTCACATCCCTTCATTCCACAAATTGGTTTTGTCACCGGTTAAACAGAAATCCTCTAAAATACATTGTTAATTGTACTGTGATTTAATGCTTTTAAAAGTCAATCTGATTGGGTGGGTAATCATCCCCAAAATGTCAATCATCCATTCAGAATCGTATTTGTTTTTCATTAGAAAGGCTCTTTGCTCACTATATGAGAAGAAACAGTGTATGTCCTTCCATCGGCAGCGCATTCATAGAGCTAAAAGAACTCGAGCTACTGATGTGGCATTCTGCTCCAATGAACTGATTAGTTATGCTTCACACCCTCTGATCTGTGCAATAAGAATTTGGTATAAAAATTGTGTATTTTTAAATATTTAGTCTAAGTATTGTCTTAGAAATACTAGTTTGACGAAAGGTTATGCCACAAGGGCAGCCAATATATTTCTGCTTTGTGAGCGCAAGAGGGTGCAGTTCAATGTGGCAGCTCTCAGGAACCTAACCTAACTATCCATGCAAGTCTGACTGGCAAGCCGACCCCTAGCATCATCATTCGAGTTTAGTTCTTTTATTACTTGGCCTTTACATGCATGTACTTTCTAGCAGAGGTCACAAGACATTAAGTGAAAACCTAGATTTTAAAATACATAGTGGAAACAGCAATTAACGTGGACATACTGGCAAAGGAAACTTGCTTGAACATTGTCAAAATAGTACTAGTAACCTTCAAGGAGACAACAAACAAAGTAATATTTTGTTTAAAGTACATCTTTGGCAGGACTAGTCAAGGTTAAAAGTTTTATCTCCGGAAATATAATCTTCTCGCTAAAGCAACAATTCAAGGAACTTGAGGGCGGGAGAGGGTCGCTCTGGTTGCTTGCCTCTCTTCCGCCTTGTCTGCACCCAGGTGGCCTGGAGAGGAAGCAATGTGGTGTCCACTGGTACCACCAAGATCTTCAGCAATGCCAGGGGCACTGCAAGACTGTTATTGCATTGTATAATGAGACAGTGACTTGGTTCAAGTCTCCACGAATTTGCTTCCACCCAGTTAAGATTGTTTAACCTGAACTGATTCTTCGTCCGATGCCACTTGTTATCAATCTAATTTTTTTTTAAAGGCAAAAACAAATCTAATTTTAGGAAGGGGTTTGGGGGGGGCAGGGAGTGAAGAAAGCCTTAGACTTGAAGGTCTTCTTTCTCCTCAACCCATTTCTTTAGATCTCTCTGGGTCACGTACTGTACCCTGGTTGGCAGGAAAACTGACACTTGGTCTCTGAAAATGCACTCCAGATGGAGGAGATCATAGAATTTGCAGTGCAGAAGGAGGCCATTCGGCCCATCGAGTCTACACCAGCCCTTGGAATGAGCACCCTACCCAACCCACACCCACACCTCCACCCTATCCCCGGAACCCAGTAACCCCACCCCACATTTCTGGACACTAAGGGCAATTTAGCATGGCCAATCCACCTAACCTGCGCATCTTTGGACTGTGAGAGGAAACCGGAGCACCCGGAGGAAACCCACGCAAATGAGGAACGTGCAGACTCCGCACAGACAGTGACCCAAGCCGGGAATCGTACCTGGGACCCTGGAGCGGTGAAGCAACTGTGCTAACCACTGTGCTACAGTGCTGCCCGAACCATTCAATTTTGTCTCTCTGGGAAGCATTAGGTATCTACTCAGCAGAGATCAGGAGGGCAGCATCTGAGGAGTTACAGTTATGAACTTGCTTGTCATTCTATGATAGATTGCATTGGTGGTTAACTGCAGTGGATAACTCCCACTGTCCATTGTTTTTAATATTTTAAATAGTGTGACAATTTTGCAATTCCAATGCTTTTTAATGTAGGACAGCACAGTAAATGTATTTTTCCCCCTTTCTGCTATAACTTGACTCTCCTCTCCTCACCTCCTCCTCCCTCCCGCACCCCCCCCCCCTGCTTTCCCCCCAAACACCCGCTCTTTAACAACAATTTTGTATGAACAGATAGACAGACAAATGGAAAAGGCTTTCAGGGCAAGTCTGAATCCTGAGTCAGTCTTAAGCATGCCATCCAGAAAGCTATTCTAACCGTGGCAAAAATGCACCCAGACAAAAGACGAAGTAATATATTTGTAAATAGTTTTCTTCTGCATTTAAAGCATGAGGCAGATTCTAAGACTGATTTAAAGTCCATCATTATAAATTGTGAAATAAAAACAGTAGATGCTGAAAAAGCTCAGGCAGCATCTGTGGTGAAAGAAACCGAGTTAATGTTTCAGGTGGATGGCCTCTTGTCTCCTGTACAAATGGTGATATTTCCACGCAGTCACAATATAGCAAACAAACGGCCATTCTTCCCAGTGTGACTACAGAGATGTTCCCACCATTTATGCTACCAGTCACCAAGTGTTAACTTGCTGCTACAAATAGCAATAGTATAACAACCTGTAATCAAATCTGTAGATTCACTTGATTGTAATTACATTGTTAAATGCCTTTTTAACCCAATTGATATTAAAATTGAACTAAGTATTGTTCTTAATGCAGGATGTAGCCAATTAGCTGGTATTTAAGAGACATTTGACTAAATGTTTCTGTATTGTGGTGGATAAATTGTCTTGCTTTTAATGCATCAAATTCATTGAAATCTGTACTTGGAGAAGTTTTTTAGGCCACAATCTGATCAGAAACGAAGTGGAGGAAGAAAGGAGGTGAATTAACTCACTTCCAAACCATTCTCTTCAAACTCCCATGCCAATTTACTTTTTTCTTCTTTTTCTAAGTTTCCATTTCATGTTAATAACCTAAAAGCCAAAGTCCGAGATACCCAAAGCAAATGCAATTAGTTTTAGCAAACCAATCATGGGTTTGGAAACTAACTTAGATCTGCCAGAAGATCCAACGGTAACATTGCAAAACCGTTTGCATCACATACCTGGAGGGTTCCACGTTTTCTTTAGTGGGGGCGAGGGGAGATGGGCTTACTTTGAATTGACAGAGGGGTGAAGACCCCACCTACCTATGCCGTGCCAGTTTAACTCTTCATAATCTAAACTACTTAATTTCTGGCAATCATTATCTCCCCAATTTTGATCTCCACAGGATTTGGTACATCAGGACCATTCAAAAAATGTTGTGATTTCAAAGAAACTCAGATTTTCATACATCTCGGTAAAATATGTCAATAGACTTGGCAATCTATTACTGGGGTACAGTCGCTGTTGCCATTTCATATACTGCAAAATGTCACAACGAGATGAATGAGAAGCTCATATTGTTTGACACTGACAGGTGGGGAAACCCATTGCTCTTAAAGTAGTGTCATAGGACCATGACCCAGTTTAACTATTGGAAGAAGCAGAGCTTCAATGGCTCATCTGAAGGTCAGTATCCCAAGCAATGCAGCACTCCATCAGTACTGTATTGGTGCATCAGCTTAGGAAGTGTTTCTCAACCACAATCCTCTGACTCAAAACGCAAGTGTGAAAGAAAATGAATCAAACTGACACCTTTACAGCTCCAAAGGAAACCTAGCCCTGAAGGTTCAGATGGCAAAGTCATGTTAGAATTCCCCCCTTACCCCAAAACAAAAATCACCATACCCTTCCGCATTATGCTCAACTTTCCACTCAGACTCAAAGTCCTTTTTGTCAGAGCCACATTTCAAAGCCCAGACCCTGACTGTCACCAGGGTAATTTCTTTTTACTTCTAATGACATGGCCCACTGCTTACCCAACCTCAGTTCCACAATATCACGAAGGTAGTTTTAAGTGATCTATGGTTGCATTGTTGGATATTAGAAATAAGATATAGATTCAAATGAGTTTAATTGTGTGTTTTGGTTTGGAAAGGGTAAAACTCTAGTCAGATTCATGTTAAACAAAGGTGTTTGTACATACGGGGGTTCATTTTAAATGATGTCTCCATTGGGCTTGGAAAGTTTACCGGCTGAAAAGTAAACGAGAGCTTGGAGAAAGAATGAGCTGTTGTGTAGCAACCAGAGGTCACCTTTTAGGAAAAATACCAAGTGCTTTTCGTTTAACTGAACCCATTAGCAATGGGAGCTTAGCAACTAGTGAGAGAACAGCTCTCTCAGCTCTGCCAGAAGCAGAACAATTAAGTAATGGGCAATAAAGCAAGTTTCAGAGGAACCTAAGGACAATTAATTCTAGAAACTAGGGAATAAAAAGAGGAGTTCCAGGAAATTGAAGTTAAAGAAACCGAAGAACTGGAACAGGGTACTGTTCATTGATGTTAAGGACAGAGCTGAAAAGTACAGACCTGGTGAAGTTGGCTAGTGAGAAACCAGAAATCTGAAGTAGTCATAAGGTTGGTGACATCTTTTTACAGCCTATGAAGCAATTGGCAGCTGGATTCCGGAGGCATTGTGCGAAAGTTTGAAAGCATGTGGCTATCCAAGACAAAGGAATACTGAAAGGAGAACTGGAAATCCTGGAAGTGGAACCTTGCAGAAAACAGCTGAGGGAAAGCATTGTTTGTAAGAAGATTCTAAAGCATGTCTTTTGATAATGGAGTTTGGAAACACTTGTGAGACAAGCATTTGAAGGAATTTGAGGCAAAATTCACAGAAGTCTGATTGGGTGACATCTACCACTTGGTTTCAGAGTGGGGTGTTGTCTGACCAGTTAGCCTGTTGGGTTACAGGGACTGTGTGTTTATTGGGAACATTACAGCACAAGATATATTTTGTAACCTGTGGTATCCTTAAAATCTGTGTACATTTGTAAAGGTAAGTGGGGCTGAAGGAGTGTATTATAGTCCAACTTTTTACGTTTAATAATTATTTTTCTTGTTAAAAGCTAATGAGCAATCCCCTGACTCTGTTCATCCACATTTTTATTAAAAAGTACAAGTTATGGTCTTTTGAACCAGGATTTCATTCTGGGACCTTCCTGTCCAGTAGTAACATCAACTGGGATTGTAACGACTACTGAAACTCCTTCCCAAGCAACAGGCTCCATAAACTCTAACTAGCCCAAATTTCTATCAGCCGGACTTAACCACCCACTAAGGTCTGCTTGCTCACCAGTCCAATGCGCACTAAATTGGCTCCCTATCTCCCATCATTATAATTTCACCTCTGTACAACCTGTGAACTCCTCCACTTCATGTCCCATTCCAAGTCCTTTCAACCTTATTCTGAAAATTTGCCCCTCCCTCCTTTTCTACCATTTGCAAAGATTTTGGCTGTCCCAGCTCCACACTTCCACTGAACCCCTCCCCATCCTTTTGCTCCACCTTCCAGAGCAATCTCAAAATCTGTCTATTCAGGCCTGCATTTGACCAACTTCCCTAGCGTTACTCACTCAAGCTGCATGGTATATTCTACCTCATTGAAGCACCTTGGGATGTTTTCCTACACTGAAATTGCTTTTTAAATCAAAGTTCGGTAACACAGTTGAGCCAAAGAGATCAGAAGATCGCAGGTTCAAAGCCCAGTGTGTGTTGAGTTAGCTGGTTAAGGTAAGTAGTAAGAGTGCTAAGATTAGCCTCAACACCCATTAGCCTCGTCACCCTTGGGCAAGGGCGGCAGCGGGGAAGAGAAGAAGAAACATCATTCCTGCATCTGATTGCCATTAATTTACCCCTGTTTGAAAGGTCTGTGAATTTGGTAGATATTAGCCAAGAGCAGTCAGGTTTGGCTGTTGACACTCTCCCTAAGTCAATGTATCAGAGGGTGGCTGATGCCTATGAATATTATTCCAACAGTAATCAAGATCTTGCAAGGAGGAAAGAAAAACAAAGTTAACCTTCTCCTCAAGACTATATTTTAATTTTTCTTTAAAGACCAAAGGAACACAACTGTAAGTATAGCTGGTGTAGGAAATAGAAATGACACATATGTAACTCAGTAAGAAGTCTTACAACACCAGGTTAAAGTCCAACAGATTTGTTTCGATCACTAGCTTTCGGAGCACAGCTCCTTCATCAGGTGGACTTTAACCTGGTGTTGTAAGACTCCTTATTGTGCCCACCCCAGTCCAACGCCTGCATCTCCACATATGTAACTGGGGCAGGATGGCTGTTTCAGAGGGTGACGTTAAGGCAGATTAAGTCAGGGTAAAAGGAGATTTACTCTATATCCAATTTCCGCTGTACATTGGGCTTACGTTTCCATTTTCTAACATTTTCATAAGCAGAAAATGTTTTTTTGCTAGGGCCCCAGAATTCATATAAAATATTCAAATGAATAATTGGGATGATGATCTATTTTAGCATCACGAGTACCCAGTGTACTTTCAACGGCCATTCTGGAATGACTGAAGAGAAGCACCATACATGGAAAAGTTCTTAAAGAGAAGCAGGGTATTTTCAAATTTGCATTTATTTTATCTTTCACATGCCATTCTTTGGTTGGGTAGAAGGTAGGGGGTGTGCTTATAGTCCTCTGCCGACGGTTTCATTCTGACCATTGAGACCTGCAGCTGACCAGTTTTGAGGCAACACAAACTCCACCTGTGCTTCCCTATCTCCAGGGAGGACCATTTCCTTGGTACCATGGTTTAGATCAGGAACTGGCTATGTGAAGTGTCACAGAGAGGTCAAACACTATATTTCGCACACTCAGAATTAAACCCTAGAACCCTGCCCAGTGACAGAATTGGAACTCTTGGCATCATGAGCTAGGTCTACTTACAATATAGAATGAAAAATAAACTGAGCTTATTACAGGATTTGAACTGTAAATTTACTGCAGCAAAGTTAGGTGCCAAGTGGATAAGTCCCGCTGAAACAGTTTTAAATTCAACATTTCAACTGTGAAAATACTTTCAATCTGCTGAGCTTTGAAATATACTCTGCAGTGTGGGAGGGATGAAGCTGCGGTTTGAGAAGTCCATAATTTTAAAATGTTTACCCAGCACCGCTGTGGAGCATACATTCTGTAGATGAATAATGGGATTTGGGAGATGAGGAACTCAAGGTACGCTGTACAGTAACAGTAATTGCTTTGGGCCATTAAGTTCACTTGTCTGCAGTTGGTATCTCACCTCTGGAGTCCGCCAGGTTGCTCTGTGTCATTGTGGACGGTGTCTCAGTTGATGACATCTCAGCCAGTCGGTGTCCTGCACACATGGCTTTTAACATCTGGAATACTGCCAATGGAGCTACGTTCATCTTCAACAGATCTACGATTATCCTGACAGGCAAGAAACAGGAACAGCCATTAGAGGGTCCTGATCTTGCTAGCACTCGATAGATGATGGTAACAAAATCAATTATTCCTAGCTTAAATATCTCATCTGAAGGAATATTACAAATATGAACACTGCAGTTTAGAGTGGAACACTGGAAACAAAGTAACATACATTCTCGCAAAAGTGATTAAGATTGCTGTGCTGTTATAAAAGACAATGACATGCCAAAATGCAAGGCGAGTGGTTTGAGGGTTTAAGCCATTGGTCTGTTAGACAGGTTGAGAGAACTCAATCTGGTGTAATTAGGGAAAGACAAATTATGAAAGAACACAAACCAAGATCTATGTTGTATTTCATAAATCCTGAAGCAAAATCTATGGGAGAGATATTTATCTTTGTGCTGAATCAGGAGAAAATTACAAAACATGAAAACAACAGAAGTAAATGCAATTTAAGTAACATGACCCCTACATTTAGGAGTTATTGTCCAGCACAACAAATAATGAGTTCAAATGTGTAGAGTGTCCTTAAGGAGAGATAAAGCACTCCAGATCCAGGCAAACAAAAACTACATTTATTTCTTAGAAATTTCGTTTGCAGACAGTTTCAGTGCATGCCAAACGCCCATTTGACCAAAAAAAAATAAACGGTGAAAAGTATTGCCGAAAAAATACAAACCAGTCAGCCTTTGTGAAAAGACAGGCTAACATTTAAAGTATAGACCTCCATCAGAAACGAACAAGGACAATCATAGTGTTCAAAAAGGAAAAAAAGGGAGGGGGGGAGAATTAGAAGATACTCTAAATCACTGCAATAAATTAGAGCGTTGATTGAAAAGGGAACATGTCACAAGTAGCCCAATTCATTCTGAAATAGCGATGGAAGCTGGATGAGTCAGGTGAATCGCAGCTCTGGAAGGCATAACATAACACGGAGGGAAAGAGAAAATAATTTGTATTTTTATAGCTGCTTTCATGACTTCAGTAGTCTCAAAATGCTTAATGGCCAATTGGCATGCAGCAAAGTCCCACAAACAGCAATGTGATAATGAGCCCGGTACACTGCTCATTGAGGTCTTTTACATCCACGTGGGAGCACAGATCCAGCATCGGTACATTGTCTCTTCCAAAAGACAGCATCTGACAGTGCAGCATCCCCACTGTTGGAATAAATTAGATTGTATTCCTTCAAAGAGTAAGGGATGACCTAATTGAATTTAATTAGGCTAACTAAAAGCTAAAATAGATGGAGGAAAAGTATTTCTTCTGATGGAAGAGTCGAGCACAAAGGAGCACAACCTTCATGTTAGAGATAGGTTGTTCAGGGCGAAGTCAAGAAGCATTTCTTTGCTCAAATGATAATGGAAAGTTGAAATTCTCTCCCTGAAAAAGTAACGGAATCTAGATCAATTGAACATTTCAGAACTGTGGTTGATCAGGATTTTTTGTTAAACAAGGGTATTAATGGATTACAGAACCAAGGCAGGAAGTATATCAGTTATGATCTAACTGAATGGTGGAGCATGCATATAGGGCTTACTGTGCCCCATTAATAAAATGAAGTGTCAATCTAGGCTATGTGCTCAAACTATGAAGAGGAACTTCAACCCAAAATATTGTGATTCAGAGATGAGAGTGCTACCACTGAGCCATGGCTGACAACATAAACATAGGTAGCAGATATCAGTTTTTGATCATTTTACTGATTGCATGCTCACTACAAACTGGTTCTGGAAGTAAAGATCAAAATCTGCAAGTTCAGCATCTTAGCATCATTGTCACCCAAATGAACATTACTTCTGAAAATGAATTCCTTTATTGGCTGGATATTTAACCTTTACATTGGCTGTTAGCATCATGTGCTACAGTATTAAATTGTTGGAAAGGTTAGTCGTATTTTGTTAAAAATGCATAGTAGTTGATCGATTTCTGAAAAGAAACCATTCCAGCATTATCCATTTTAATTTCAAGTACCTTTAAGTCTTATTTATCATCTTTGTGTTACTTTAAGACTTACTTGAACACTTCCTGGTCCATGACAATACCAGCAGCTTGTGAGAGTTCATACAGCTCCAGCTCTTCTGCACTGAGGATCTTCTTCTTCTTGCCTGTATACTTCTGTACATTTCCACTGACCGTGGCCAGGAGGGTCTGCTGGGCTTCTAGGGCGGAACTCCCAATCTGCTGTGGTACAGCCATCAGTTATCACTGGAACAGTCCCTCAAACTGAAATCTAATAAGTAACAAGGCATATGAGAAGATGCTCTGCATCTGTATCCCATGCCTCAAACAAGCAGGGGAGGCATTTACATAGTGAGTATGCATACTAAATTATCAAAAACCTAAATGTGGCATAACCTGCTGCTATTTTTTTAATGTTTATATATTCAGGGAAGTTCTCCATTAATTTGATGTGTCCAATTATCCTATCCTAAACGTGGCAGCGTGGTGGCACAGTGGTTAGCACTGCTGCCTCACAGCTCCAGGAACCCGGGTTCAATTCCGGCTTCAGGTGACTGTCTGTGTGGAGTTCACACTTTCTCCACGTGTCTACGTGGGTTCCCTCCAGGTGGTCTGCTTTCCTCCCACAGTCCAATGTTTGCAGGTAAGGTGGATTGGCCATGCTAAATTGCCCCTCAGCGTCCAAAAGATAGGGTGGGGTTACGGGGATAGGGTGGAGGCGTGGGCTTAAGTAGGGTTCTCTTTCCAAGGGCCGGTGCAGACTCAATGGGCCGAATGGCCTCCTTCTGCACTGTAAATTCTTTGACTCTATGAAAGTCTGTTTCCTTACCTAGAATTTTAGGATAAGTGTTCTTCTGGGTTGCAACCAATAACCTCTAGAAATAGCTATTCGGAGGTACCAATGGCATGCTCACATAATTCTTCTCCCTCTGACATAAGATGCCTTGCAGTACCTCTACAGTGACCCTGGTTTTTCCCAAGTAGAAGCACCAAATGAAACCAACATGGTTTAGTAGGAAGCTTATTAAAGAAGATTACACCAAGCAAGTCAAGATTTAACTTTGCATTATGAATTCCACCATTACTGCATTAATAAAATATCACAGGTGCTGGAAACCTGAAGTAAAAATAGAAAATGCTGAAAATACGCAGGTCAGGCAGCACATGTAGAGAAACAGTTACATTTCACAGTTCTGACAAAAAGGCATCAAATTGAAACATTAACTCTCATTCTTTCTTGAAAGATGTGGTCTGACCTGAGTATTTGCAGTATTTTCTGTTTTTATTATTGTATAAGCATTGAGTCTAGGCATAATGTCAGTGCCACATGAATTTAACTCGTGTTTACTTATCTGTAGTCACATTGAATATCACATTTGATAGGAAAGATCATTTATTTACATATCTTTCTGCTATAAGAGGTTGGGGACAATGCCAGGGCTTAAATTGTTAAATTATGAAAACAGGTTCCATAAACTTGACTTGTGCTCCGCTCCCTGGAATTCAGTAAATTGGGGCAGCACGGTGGCGCAGTAGTTAGCACTGCTCCCGAAGGCGCGGAGGACCCAGGTTCGATCCTGGCCCTGGGTCACTGTCTGTGTGCAGTTTGCACATACTCTTCTCCCAGTGTCTGGGTGGGTGAAGGAAACTGTCCATTTCTAATAGGTAAAAGGGTAATTGATTTAGCCATTTAAATGTAAAAACTAAAGCCCAGTTTAAAATCCATTTTAAAAAGGATTTCATCATATAACTTCAAGCATAATTTAGATTACAAATTCACAGCTTACAGAATTTGCAGTGGCAAAACACAGGATCTGAAACATTCAAAGAAACTAGCTAGAGCTTATGCAACATTTTACTGATATCATAAACTGACCATTGTTTTAAATAGCAAAAGCTATGCAGCATACCCAAGGTCGCCATGACTACATGAACACACCTTTGTTCAGAATTCAGATAGAAGCACAGTTAGCAATAAACCAGCAAAAACTAGAATTAAGAGGATAGATCACATTCCAACACACACAAAAATCTACAAATGCACATATCCGAATATATGTTGCACATTGATGATTGACAACTAACCATCCAACCAAATGTATTTGAAACCCATCCAAGCCAATCAGCACATTGCAGGGGTAGGGACAGATGGAGTTCGACTGATAACATTCTCCTTAAACATCGAAGTTTGGGAAGCCATTTTCCATCCGGATCAATCTCTACTTTTACTTGACTATTCGCTATCCTTATTTTCATATTTTCCCTTCTAAAACTCTTGAAGTCTGCGCAGGTTGTCTTTGCCTTAAGCAAGAAACCATTTCTGTATTATTTTTGAAAGTTAAAATTGTTTTATAAATTACTTCTCTTTAAGTCTTTTGCTGGCAAGGCTTTATTGAGAATAGATATAATTTTCTCTCAATTGTAATCAGTGGAGGCAATAGAAGATTCTTATTTTGCATCAAGAAATGTAACTTCAATTCTACTGAGTTTTGAAGTGTATACGAGACTACACTTGAACCGCACGGTAGACTCCTACAATTGACATAGTTCGGCAAAAGGGGAGGAGCACCGAGTCGACGATCGGAGAGAGTTCAAAAACATCGGAACGAGTCGGAGACGATCGGAGGGATTCGGAGGACATCGGAAGACCGAAGATCGTTAATGGAAGCCCAGAAGACCCAAAGACATCTATCCAAAAAACTGCTAGACCCAATTAAAGTGCTTCTACCCCTTAAGAAAGGACCTTTTTTAAGAAAGAGTTATTCAATCGGGTGCAGGCCGTATAACTAAATAAAACACAGCTGACTGAATAGTTGTGGTCGGGTAATCTTCAAATTACACAAATTGTTTGCGACCAAAAAATTGGGTTTAAGGCTGGATTTATGGCGGACAAAAGTCCTAAAATAGACCTTGTTCCTTCAAAAGGTAGAGAACAACTTCCCACAACTTCAAGGGGAGGTCGCGCTGTACCAGATGTCTCTGTTGACGATATATTGGGAGACCTTAGATCTTCAATTTATAGACTTTTGGATTGTCTAAAGTAGCTACGAGAATTGAATCAAAATATGACATCCCTAAAGGACAGTTGTCCCTTGATGACATCAAAATAATGTGGGGAAAAACCACACGATTGACCAAAAAGAAACGTATGAAATGGGCTTTTGCAGTTATGGCACAGCTCCATAAGCAGCAAGAAACAGTCACAAACACAAAACACAATTGCGAACTTAAAACTGCCAAAGAAAAACTAGTGGCAGCAAAATCTAAGCTCGAGAAATCTGATCAAACTGAAACACTATTGGCTGACTCAAAATGCAGAACTCAGCTATTACTATTACAAATTGATTAACTCCAAAAGAGAAATACTCACTCAGAATCCAAACTTCAACAGTAATATCAGAAAAGTATGGTCTTAAAAGTCAAAATTGCCAGGTACTTGAGGAAAAATGTATTTTGGAAAGTGACATGGACACCATGAAATGTCATAACAAATTACCGACAGACAAATTAACGCCTCAAAAGCCTTCAAATTTGTCTTTAAAACCTCAGCTCAATTCTCCAAAGCAAACAGCTCCACCAACAGCAAGTGTTGAAATGTTTTGAGCTAACACCCAAGCTGTACCAGCGGTATCTAGATCAGATCCTGCATTATTGCAAGCTGCTACTGACATGAAAACAATGAATACACTGATCGGAGTTCCACAGGGGAGTCTGGCCAAATGGGCTATCTGTCCGTTCCGGGTTGAAGGACCCTTTTTCCCCAGAACAAACCGTTATCTTACTCGGAAACCGACCAAGAAATGCTGCTGGCCCCGATCCAAAAGCCTCTCATGGCAGCTTTGATAGACTGTGAGATTGTTCAACAAGAAAAGCCTGTTCGGTTGAACAACGAGCCTAGTGGCAAACAAAGCGTAATACAACTTAACCCATTAAGCACCAAACAGCTTGGAGTTGAAGTGATAGAGACAACAGCCTGGGTTTTAAACCATTTAAAAGATCTATCATCTAAAACCCATTTTGTCACTGGTTTAAGATCAGAACTGTCAGCAGCTTTAAATTTGATCCTACCCAGACCTCAGTCCCAGTCCGAACAGCAACTGCTAAAAATAGCAGTCAATCGTTGCTTCTCCTCCTCCGTTAACAACAAATGCGACCCCTGTACTCACTCCGAAAAAGAATTCCAGAAAAGATATGAAATTCCTTCCTTATGTTGAAGACAGCCATTTTGCAAATTTCAGATTTCATGATTACAAATTGGACTCCTACGATGAAGACCCGCCTCCTGGCTACAGGGGTACGCCCTAAGTCATGTATCACCAAAAGGCCGGAAGCTACGTAACACAATAACTTGTTGCCAAGAACGGTTAACTTGAGAAAGAAAAACTGTCATTATTTTGAATGATACTTATTAATTATTGTAAAAAAATTAACAAATCTTGTTAGCTGTGCTTTCTTTAACAGAGCCGGCGAATTCATCTACAGAAAACCAAGTTAATTCAGCACAAGATTGATTCAGTCATACGTGCGTTCAGTACTGGATCCTCGATTTTCTGACCAACAGACCACAATCAGTAAGAATGAACAACAACACCTCCTCCACAATAGTCCTCAACACCGTACTTAGCCCCCTACTCTACTCCCTGTACACACACGACTGCGTGGCAAAACTTGGTTCCAAGTCCATCTACAAGTTTGCTGACGATACGACCATAGTGGGCCGGATCTCGAATAACGATGAGTCCGAATACAGGAGGGAGATAGAGAACCTAGTGGAGTGGTGTAGCGACAACAATTTCTCCCTCAATGCCAGCAAAACTAAAGAGCTGGTAATTGACTTCAGGAAGCAAAGTACTGTACACACCCCTGTCAGCATCAACGGGGCCGAGGTGGAGATGGTTAGCAGTTTCAAATTCCTAGGGGTGCACATCTCCAAAAATCTGTCCTGGTCCACCCACGTCGATGCTACCACCAAGAAAGCACAACAGCGCCTATACTTCCTCAGGAAACTAAGGAAATTCGGCATGTCCACATTGACTCTTACCAACTTTTACAGATGCACCATAGAAAGCATCCTATCAGGCTGCATCACAGCCTGGTATGGCAACTGCTCAGCACAGGACCGCAAGAAACTTCAGAGAGCCGTGAACACCGCCCAGTCCATCACACAAACCTGCCTCCCATCCATTGACTCCATCTACACCTCCCGTTGCCTGGGGAAAGCGGGCAGTATAATCAAAGATCCCTCCCACCCGGCTTACTCACTCTTCCAACTTCTTCCATCGGGCAGGAGAAACAGAAGTCTGAGAACACGCACGAACAGACTCAAAAACAGCTTCTTCCCCACTGTCACCAGACTCCTAAATGACCCTCTTATGGACTGATTTCATTAACACTACACCCTGTATGCTTCATCCGATGCCAGTGCTTTTGTAGTTATATTGTATATGTTGTGTTGCTCTATTATGTATTTTCTTTTATTCCCTTTTCTTCTCATGTACTTAATGATCTGTTGAGCTGCTCGCAGAAAAATACTTTTCACTGTACCTCAGTACACGTGACAATAAACAAATCCAATCCAATCCAATATATTCAATAAGTTGTGTTTGATATTTTAAAATAAATGTTTAAAATTGGCTTGAAAATTAAAACTTCAGACAATGTGGAAGCTGTTTTTTTAAAAACTGATTAAAAGCAAATCTATGTTTCAGAACACACAGTTCTGAAGACAGTTGATAAGTATGAATTTGGCAGAAATCCAACTTTTACTCCCAGTCCATTTGACTGATATATATAACCCTTTCAACAGGCTTTTGTGTATAATCCAGAAGATGTCAAAGACTTGGCAGTACACATCCAATACAAAGTTTAAAAAAAAGACTTGACCAACCCTTTGATCACACTCTTTGGGGTTGGCTTTCCAGATGGTTGGGTGGCACAGGAATTATCATTCAGGGACTTTTCCTATTTTGCATATTTGGACTTATCAGTTACGTAATAATGTTGCTGATCAGATACTTTGGCTAATGCATGTCTACCCATAGTGCCCCACCAATCCACATGGTTCATATTAATTCATATGCAGCACTAGCCAATAACATCAAAATTAAAAGTTTCTATTGAACTATTATTTACTGCATTATTCATTTTTTGTGAATTATTATTAATAATTTTATTACTGAGTTACATAATCAATTTTGATGGCCATTTTACCAATTATTACTAAATCATATACTCAACTTCAGTTATTTTGCTGTATAATCATTTTTCGTATACATGAAATTATTATTGATCGCTTACTAATTATGTAATCATGATATCAATTTTTAATCAGAATATCAATGTTTTAAGCAATTTATCAATTTTTCCCTCATCTCCCTTCTCTATCAGGAATACCCGCTCAGAGAAATAAACATGCCCTCAGTGCACGAGACACAATCTATGTTAAAATTATTCCTTTTTATTGGGAAATAAGGGTAGTCAACGAATTAAATAAAATCACAACCATCATACAAGATGTAGCTGATTATACCACCACTGCCCGAGATAAAATCTGAGACGAAATGCAAGCAAGTCAAACTGTGGCACTACAAAATCGAATGGCACTTGATTATGTGCACGCCGAAAAAGGTGGCACCTGCGCCCTGATCGGTGCGGAGTGTTGCACTGGTATTCCAGATAATTCAAAAAGAAGTTAAAGATCTGGCAGCACACATTCAAAAAGTCAGAAAGCTTGACACACCCTCAGATACCTCTATCGGTGAGTAACTTTGCGGGTGGTTGGGACCCACAGGAATGTCCACAGTAAGAATAATCTTTTTCTTCTGTGTAGCAGGATTCATCATTTACTTGACATTCCTGGTGATCAAATGCATTAGCCAACTATTCACTAAATGCAAAGGCCCAACAATCAGAATGATTCACACTAACCCCACTGCACCACCATTAGATGAAATAGAACTACAATATTACTGTTGAACTGTTACTAATCTATCAATTATTTGATTGTATTATGAATGTATTGCTAAAAGATTAATACCGAATCAGTAGAATCAAATTCAATTAATTGATTAATTGTTGTTGTATAATAATAATTTTTAAAAGATATTTATTAATTTTTGCCGTAATGCTTGAAATGGAAAGCTTGCCCACTCTATTGCTGAAGATTATCATCAGACAATGTGAATGACTTCCTCTTCGTGCTTTTACCTATCCTATCGCATTTCTCCTTTCTTTTTGTTTTATTATGATATATCTCACCTAATCTTTCGATTTATCAAAGGGTGGATTGAAGGAAACTGTCCATTTCTAATAGGTAAAAGGGTAATTGATTTAGCCATTTAAATGTAAAAACTAAAGCCCAGTTTAAAATCCATTTTAAAAAGGATTTCATCATATAACTTCAAGCATAATTTAGATTACAAATTCACAGCTTACAGAATTTGCAGTGGCAAAACACAGGATCTGAAACATTCAAAGAAACTAGCTAGAGCTTATGGAACATTTTTACTGATATCATAAACTGACCATTGTTTTAAATAGCAAAAGCTATGCAGCATACCCAAGGTCGCCATGACTACACCATTGTTCAGAATTCAGGTAGAAGCACAGTCAGTAATAAACCAGCAAAAACTAGAATTGATCAAGAGGATATATCACATTCCAACAAAATCTACAAATGCAACATATCCAAATATATGTTGCACACTGATGATTGACAACTAACCATCCAACCAAATTTATTTGAAACCCATCCAAGCCAATCAGCACATTGTCGGGGTAGGGACAGATGGAGTTTGACTAATAACATTCTCCTTAAACATCAAAGTTTGGGAAGCCATTTTCCATCCGGATCAATCTATACTTTTACTTGACTATTCACTATCCTTATTTTCATATTTTCCCTTCTAAAACTCTTGAAGTCTGCGCAAGCTGTCTTTGCCTTAAGAAGAAACCATTTCTGTATTATTTTTGAAAGTTAAAATTGTTTTATAAATTAGTTTTCTTTAAGTCTTTTGCTGGCAAGGCTTTATTGAGAATAGATATAAGTTTCTCTCAATTGACCTCATTAACACTCCACCCTATATGCTTCATCCGATGTCAGTGCTTATGTGACATTGTATATGTTGTGTTGCCCTATTATGTATTTTCTTTTATTCCCTTTTCTCATGTACTTAATGATCTGTTGAGCTGCTCGCAGAAAAATACTTTTCACTGTACCTCGGTACACGTGACAATAAACAAATCCAATCAAATTGTAATCAGTAGAGGCAATAAAAGATTCTTACTTCGCATCCGAGAAGTGTAACTCATATTTCTACCGAGTTTTAAAGTATATGTGAGACTGCACTTGAACCACATGGTAGATCTCTAAAGTGGGTCTCACCCCCACAACCCAAAGATGTGCAGGGTAGGTGGATTGGCCATGCTAAATTGTCCCTTAATTCGAAAAAAAAAAATTGGGTACTGTAAATTTATTTTTTTTAAAAAAGGAATTCCGTAAGTTATCAGGTGATCTATTTGAGGTGTTTACGATAATAAAGGAATTCCATCAGACAGAAATGGTAATGATTGACCTACATCTTAACTCCATTTACACAACTTTAGTTCCACTGGTGGCAAAATTCAGAACTGGGTTATGATGTTAAATTAGCGTTAGGAAACTCAGAGGTAAATTAAAAAATAACTTTCTCCCGCACAAAGAGCATTAAAAACTCCCTTCCCCCAGCAGGCTGAGAATGCTGCATCAACTGAATGAGTTGAGAGATTTCTGTTAAATAAGGAGAGTATACAAGGCAAAGGCAGGTAAATGAGGTAGAGATGCACATTAGCCACAACCCAGTGAACAGACATGGAGGGCTGAAGGGCATTTTTCTGTTCCTGCACTGCTAAATGAGTTCTCCAGTGGGATAATACTCTTTCACCACTTGGCCAGTGATTGAGATCCAATTCAGAGGACATGGTTTTTGTCTCTCAACGGGGCAAGAACCTGCCATTCCTGCAGTTACACATTGATATACACCAATTGCAGCCAAATGTGTAGAGATTTGGGGGAGGGGGGAGATTTAAAGCCAACTGGCTTACATGTTAGAGAACTAAATAGTACAAATACTCAGCAGGTGCAGTGGCAGCCTGTGTGGAGAGACATTGAAGTAATCGTCGATCGGAGTTGGGGACCTATTTTAACCCAAGATAAATATGTAATTTCAAGAACGGGTGAACAAGGGACATCTTCGAGGCCTAACTTCTCTCGTTGTTGGAAAGCAGGGCGAGGTAATTTATATTTACAGGCATTTGCGCTGAATCGGTAATGTCGCGCCGGATAGCGGACATGGGCGACCACAGCTACCAGCGCTCCTGGTCCCGAGTCTGTTGCGGCTCCCGCTTTCTCGGCAGCTTTCCTCCCGGTTATTTACCAGCTTCCTCCCCCGCCCCTAACAACTGGCCAGCCGTGCACCTCCTCCGCTCCCACCGACTAGGAACTGCGGCCTCGCACAAACGGTCCTGGGGGCGGAGCTCTCCGCGCCTGAGCGAGGGCAAGACGCAGAAACGGCAACAGCGCCTCTGACCGAGGGAGGATTGCAAAGCACTTACTTCGCTCTCTTTGTAAAAGTGTGAGAGACGTACAGCAACACAACCCTCTTGGCTGCCTTGGTAAGACCACACCTGCAATGTTGGGTGCAGTTTTGGTCTTCTTATCTGAGGAAGGATGCTCTTGGCTATGGAGAGAGCGCCGCGAAGGTTTAACCAGATCGATTCCTGGGGTCGTACGGCTGATGATGTACAGGGAGAAATTGAGTTGCTTGGGATTTTATTCACTGGAGTTCAGATGGGGGGAGGAATCTCATAGATATCTATTAACTCCTAACAGGACCAGCCAAGGAAGGATGTCCCCAATCACGGAGGAGTCCATAACCAGGGGTTACAATCTCAGGATAAGGGGTAGAATATTTAGGACTGAGATGAAGAGATATCTCAACCCAGAGAGTGGTGAGCCTGTGGAATTCGCTATCACAGAATGTAGTTGACCCCAAAACATTATTGTTTTCAAAAAAGAATTAGATATAGTTCTTGGGGTGCTCGTGGATCTACTTTTTCGTGGTGGGGAAGGCTTTGCTGGCTGGGGTTAAGAGGTCGGAATACTTGGCGATTGCAGTGTCAGATCATGCTCCGCATTGGGTGGATATGGTACTGGAGAAGGGGGTAGCGCAGAGGCCGGGGTGGAAATTAGATGTGGGACTTTTGGGGGACCAAGGGTTCTGTGACAAAATTGAAACGGTAATTAAGGAATATGTAGGTTTCAACTGTACGGGTGAGGTGTCAAAGGCAGTTGTCTGGGAGGCTCTAAAGGCGGTGGTGAGGGGTGAGGTGATTTTGTTTAAGACCAGGGTGGACAAAGAGGAGCGGTTGGAGCGGCAGAGGGTAATAGATGAGATGTTGGAGGTAGATAGGAGTTGTGCAGAAGATGGGGACCCAGCGAAGTTGGAAAAGAGGAAGGAACTACAGGCGAGCTTTGACCGACTATCTACCAGGAAGGTGGTGCACCAACTGAGACGAACAAGTGGTGCAGTTTACGAACATGGAGATAAGGCGGACGGATGTTAGCAGGTCAGCTCCGGAGGGAGGCAGCGGTAAGGGAAATTGTTCAGGTGAGAGATAGGGCAGGGAAGTTGGTGGTGGCTCCCGATCTGATTAACAACGTCTTTGAGGAATTTTATGAGAGGTTGTACAGGTCAGAGCCACCTGGGGGAGACTGGGAGATGCAGGGATTTCTAGATGGGTTGGAGTACCTGAGGTTAGGGGAGCGGGACAGGGGTACATTAGAAGGAGTGATAGTGGAGCAGGAGATAAAAGATGCGATTGGAAGGATGCAGGAGGGGAAGGTGGCAGGGCCGGATGGATTTCCGGTGGAATATTATTAAAAAATTCAAGGATAAACTGGCACTCCTGATGGTGGGTTATGTTTGAAGAGGTGATAGGGAAGGGGGTTTTGCCACAAACCTTGGGGCAGGCATTGATTTCCCTGTTGCTAAAAAAAGATAAGGATCCGATGGAGTGTGGGTCCTATAGGCCCATATCATTTTTGAATGTGGACGCAAAAGTATTGGCGAAGGTACTGGCGGGTAGGCTGGAGGAGTGCCTCCCGTAGGTGAAGATCAGATGGGGTTCGTGAGAGGGAGGCAGCTCTTTTCAAACGTTAGAAGGGTATTGACCGTCGATATGGCACCGGCGGAGGGGAAGGAAACAGAGGCATTGGACGCTGAGAAGGCGTTTGACCGGATAGAATGGGGGTACCTGATGGCAGTTCTGGAGCGGTCTGGGATTGGACCAAGATTTGTGAACTGGGTAAAGCTTCTATATAAGGAGCCGAGGGCGAGAGACCGCACAAACAACATCAGCTCGAGATACTTTTGTCTCCACCGTGGGACTAGGTAGGGATGTCCTATGTCCCCCCTGCTGTTTGCACTCACAATTCAGCTGTTGGCCATCGCATTAAGAGGTTTGGGGGTATGGAAAGGAATAGTGCGGGGGCGGGGGATAGACCATAGGGTGTCCTTGTATGTCGATGACTTGCTGTTATACGTGTCGGAACCGAGTGTGTCGATAGGGGGAATATTGGAGCTGCTTCGAGTGTTGGGTCTTTCTCGGGGTACAAACTAAATCTAGACAAGTGTGGTGTCTCGGCCGGAGGTCGGGGCAGGGGTGGGGGGGCCTGCCATTCCGTAGGGCAGGGACTCACTTTAGGTACCTGGGGGTTCAGGTTGCCCGGGAGTGGCGGGGGCTCCGCAGGTACAACATTTCTAGTTGGGTGGGGAGAGTGAAAGCTGATCTGGCAAGGTGGGATGGTCTCCCTCTGTCACTGGCGGGTCGGGTACAGGCGGTTAAAATGAACGTGTTGCCATGATTTCTGTTTATTTTTCAATGCCTGCCGATTTACCTGCCAAAGGCTTTTTTCAGAGAGATTGAAGAAAGGATTACTTCATATATATGGGGAAGGAAGGTGGCCAGAGTTAGAAAGGTGCTGCTACAGAAGGCACCTCTGGAAGGGATCAAAGCAAAGTGGGAGGAAGAGTTGGGAGAGAATATGGAGGAGGGGTTCCGATGTGAGGTGCTCCGGAGAGTGAATGCCTCCACCTTGTGCACGAGGTTGGGACTGATTGAAGGTGGTATACAGAGCACACCTCACGTAGCCGAGGATGAGCCAATTCTTTGAAGGAGTAGAAGATGTGTGTGAACGTTGCGGGGGGGGGGGGGGGGGTCGCTAATCACGTTCATATGTTTTGGTCCTGTCCAAAAGGATTACTGGAAGGAGATTTTTAGGGTAATTTCTAAAGTGGTGCATGTGAAACTGGACCCAGGCCCCCGGGAGTGTATATTCGGGGTGTCGGACCAGCCAGGGTTGGAAACGGGTGCGGAGGCAGATGTTGTAGCTGTCACCTCGTTGATCGCCCGAAGGCGGATCCTGATGGTTGGAGAGCAACCTCTCCACCTGTGCCCTGGTGTGGCGGGGGGACTTGTTGGAATTCTTGACTCTTGAGAAGGTTATGTTTGAACTGAGGGGAAGGACGGAGGGGTTCTACAATTCATGGGCATTGTTCATTATGCACTTTCAAGAACTGGATAACATCGACCGTTAGCTGGGGGAGGTGGGTGGGAGGGTTGGGGGGAGGGGGGCGGTGTGTGTTAATGGCGACTATGGGTGATCCCTAATTCCTTTTTGTCATTTGTTTGTGTGAATATGCGGGCTAATGTTTGGGGTTTGGTGGGAGGATAGGATCGTTGTTATTGATATGGGGAATGACATATTTGTTACTGATTATTGTTTATTGTTGGTGGGTGTAAATTTGGGACAAAATGTGAAAAGGAGAATGAAATGTTTTTTTTTTAAAGGGATAGTTCTTGGGGTGAAAGGCACCAAAGGATATGGGGGGGAATGTGGGAACAAGATATTGATTTAGATGATCAGCTATGATCATGATTTGGCGGCATGGTGACACAGTGGGTAGCACTGCTGCCTCACAGCGTCAGAGACACAGGTTCAATTCTGGCCTTTGGTGGACTTTGCAGTTTTTCCGCGTATCTGCGTGAGTATCCTGCGGGTGCTACTCCTGTTATAATCTGCCCGGATCCTATTGGCTGGGGACAATTAGTTACCCCATAAATATTTTGTTTATTAAAGGGTCAATAATAACAAAGAGTTGAAAATCAACTACTTAACATGCCAAATATCACACTAACCATTAATCAACAAAGAAACGACTTCCGGTGGCGGCAGGTAGGAGGAAGCCACACGTTGGAGGGCTCCCGCTCGAGAATTGATGTTTCGGAGTTTTGATGCCCAGTCCAGGGACAACTTTTTTTTTTTAACAAACAATTTTATTGAGGTATTTTAGGCATATAGGAAAAATGACATTGTACAGTACAAACAAAAAAAGAAGTCAAGACACAAATTCCACATTAAACATAATGCAAACCACGGCTCTGTTCACACATGGACCTGCCTCAATATCCCCCTACTCTACTCTACTCTACCCTAGCATCCCCCACATGGACCTGCCTCAATATCCCCCTACTCTACTCTACTCTACCCGAGCATCCCCCACATGGATCTGCCTCAATATCCCCCTACTCTACTCTACTCTACCCTAGCATCCCCCGCCCCCCCCCATACTGACTCCTCTGCGAAGAAGTCAATAAATGGCGCCACCTTCGGGCAAACCCTAGTAGCGAACCTCTCAAGGTGAACTTGACTTTCTCTAGGCCAAGAAAGCTCGCCATGTCCGATAGCCATACCTCAGCCCTTGGGGGCTTTGAGTCCCTCCATACTAACAGTATTCGCCGCCGGGCTACCAGGGAAGCAAAGGCCAGAACATCGGCCTCCCTCTCTTCCTGGACTCCCGGCTTCTCCGAAACTCCAAAGATTGCCACCTCCGGGCTCATTACCACCCCAGTTTTCAACACCTGGGACATGACATCTGCGAATCCCGGCCAATACCCCCCGAGTTTAGGGCACGACCAGAACATGGTTAGCTGGCCCTCCGGCGCATCTAGCACACTTGTCCTCCAGCCCGAAGAATTTAGTCATCCGGGCCACCGTCATATGTGACCACGGTGCACCACCTTAAACTGGATCAAGCTGAGCCTGGCGCATGTTGCGGTCGTGTTTACTCTGGTCAGGGCTTCTGCCCTGTGGTAGTACCAGGTATTGTTGTACCTAAGAGGCTGATGACCATTGGTTAGACCCAGGAGGTTACCATTGGCTGTTGTTACGTAGCTCCGCCTGATAAGAAACGGTGCTGTCCCAGCAGCCTTCACTTTCTGTACCGACGCTGCTGGGGATTAAAGTAGATTAAAGCCTTCAGTTATGAAATCACTTCGTCTTGAGTGTAATTGATCGCGCATCAATTTAATCTACTTGACTTAAGCTGGAAGGATGGATCTCCGAATCAAACCGGAGTGCCTTCAACTCAGCCCCCACGCGGAGAACTCGGCTGCAATATTTAAACACTGACTGGCGTGCTTTAAAGGCTACCTCGAGACGGCCGGAGGCACCCCATCAGAAGGACAGTAAATGCATCTCCTGCGCTCAAGGGTCAGCCCTGGGATCTACACCCTTATCGAGGAGGTGGAGAACTACGATGCCGCGATCGAACTGTTAGAAGGACATTATATCCGCCCTGTAAATCAGGTCGACGCACGTCACCTGCTTGCAACTAGACGGCAAAGCCCTGGGGAAATGTTGGAAGATTTCTACCGGGCGCTACTGGTGCTGGGCCGAAACTGTGGCTGCCCGCAAGTTTCGGGGAGCGAGCACACGGAACTTTTAATCAGGGATGCTTTAGTAGCAGGTATGAGCTCCTCAGATATCCGCCGAAGACTCCTAGAAAAGGACACCCTGGGACTTAGAGAGGCACGGGCCCTGGCAGGGTCCATGGACGTTGCCTACAAAAACATGCAGTCCTATGCGCCCGACCGCACGGCGGCCCCCTGGGCTGCATGGCACCCCGCAGCGGCAGCCCCACAGACCTTCCCCCTGACCCCGCAGGCCTGCGCTACGAGACGGCCCGCTAACGCCGCCGGGCCCCGCTGTTTCTTCTGTGGGCAGGCAAATCATCCCCGCCCGCACCACCGCCTGCAAAGGGTGCGGCAAGAAGGGCCACTTTGTGGGGGTCTGCCAGGCCCGTGCCGTGGCCGCGGTCTCCAGCGACTCTGGACCGCCGCGGCAACATCCCCTTCAGGCCCCGACCGGCCAGCGCTCACCGCCACCCCCCCTATCCAAGGGCCACGTGCGACCCACGGGCACAGCCATCTTGCCCCCCAGACACCACGCTCGACGGGTGGGCGCCGCCATTTTGTCGATCGCCGTCGCCATCTTGTTCATCTCTGGACACCATGTGCGACCCATGGGTGACGCCATCTTGGATGGGGCCCCAGGCCCCCAGCACGGCCGACTACACGCTGCCCGATCAGAACTCACAACTGCTTCATCTGGCCTCGGTGACACTGGACCAAAGTCGACCGCGGACACTCGCCACAGCTACAACGACGGTCTTCATCAACGGCCACGAGACGTCTTGCCTGATTGACTCTGGGAGCACGGAAAGCTTTGTTCACCCCGACACGGTAAGGCGCTGTTCACTTGTAACCCACCCTGTAAACCCATGTGTGTCCCTGGCCTCCGGGTCACACTCGGTGGAGATAAAGGGGTTCTGCCTAGCGAACCTCACTGTCCAAGGCAGGAATTCCGACAATTTCCGCCTGTACGTCCTGCCGCACCTCTGCGCGGCTACCCTCCTGGGGCTGGACTTCCAATGCCATTTGCAAAGCCTGACCTTTAAATTCGACTGCCCTATACCTCCCCTTACTGTCTGCGGCCTCGCGACCCTTTTTAAAAAAAAAAATGTGTTGATTTAAATTTTCCAACAAAATTTTTAACAACCCCCCCCCCCCACCCAATAACAAAAAGAAAGAAATGCAAACACAACAGTCAAAAATTATTCAAAACTTTTACAATGGGTTTGCCCGTATACAGTAAACCCCCCATATGACATTCAAAGATACCCGTAGGGAAGACCACCCCCCACCCACCCGAATTCCCCCCCCCGAAAGAGACCCCCCCCCCCCCTCCTCCCCCCCCACCCTTGGGTTGCTGCTGCTGCTGACCTCCTCCTAACGCTCCGCGAGATAGTCTAGGAACGGTTGCCACCGCCTGAAAAACCCCTGCACAGACCCTCGTAAGGCAAACTTTATCCTCTCCAGCTTAATGAAACCTGCCATGTCATTTATCCAGGCTTCCACACTGGGGGGCTTCGTGTCCTTCCATAATAGCAAGATCCTCCGCCGGGCTACCAGGGACGCAAAGGCCAGGATACCGGCCTCTTTCGCCTCCTACACTCCCGGCTCGTCCGTTACCCCAAATAGTGCCAACTCCCAACTTGGCCTGACCTGGACTTTCACCACCTTGGACATAGTCCTCGTGAAACCCCTCCAAAACCCATCCAGTGCCGGGCACGACCAGAACATGTGGACGTGATTCGCCGGGCTTCCTGAGCACCTCCCACATCTATCCTCCACCCCAAAGAACCTACTCAACCTCCCCCCTGTCATATGCGCTCGGTGAATAACCTTGAATTGTATTAGGCTGAGCCTGGCGCAAGAGGAGGAAGAATTAACCCTACTCAGGTCATCAGCCCACAGACTCTCATCTATCTCCTCCCCAAGCTCCTCCTCCCACTTGCCCTTTAACTCCTCTACTGCGGCCTCCTCCTCTTCTTTCAGCTCCTGGTAGATCGCCGAAACCCTGCCTTCTCCAACCCATACACCCAAAATCACCCTGTCCTGAGCCGGGAGCAGCGGGAATTTCCTCACCTGCCGCCTCACAAACGCCCTCACTTGCATATACCTGAAAGCATTTCCCGGGGGTAACCCAAACTTCTCCTCCAGCGCCCCCAGGCTCGCAAACATCCCATCTATAAACAGGTCCCCCATTCTTCTAATCCCTGCCCGATGCCAGCTCCGAAATCCCCCATCCATCCTTCCTGGGACGAACTGATGGTTCTCCCGAATCGGGGACCAAACCGAGGCTCCCACCTCGCCCTTGTGTCGTCTCCACTGCCCCCAGATCTTCAACGTCGCCGCCACCACCGGACTCGTGGTGTACCTTGTCGGCGAGAGTGGCAGCGGTGCCGTCGCCATCGCCCTCAGGCTCGTGCCCACACAGGACGCCATCTCTAACCTCTTCCACGCCGCCTCCTCTCCCTCCATTACCCACTTACGGATCATCGCCACGTTGGCTGCCCAATAATAGCCACACAGATTCGGCAGAGCCAGCCCTCCCTTGTCCCTACTACGCTCCAGAAACACCCTCTTTACCCTCGGGGTCTTATTTGCCGACACAAAACCCATGGTACTCCTACCTACCCGTTTAAAAAAGGCCTTGGGAATCATAATGGGAAGGCACTGGAACACAAAGAGAAACCTCGGGAGGACCATCATTTTAACCGACTGCACCCTGCCCGCTAGCGAGAGTGGCAGCACATCCCACCTTTTGAAATCCTCCTCCATCTGCTCCACCAACTGTGTCAAATTGAGTTTGTGCAGGGCCCCCCAACTCCCAGCCACCTGGATCCCTAAGAACCAAAAGCTCCTTTCCGCCCTCTTCATCGGCAGGTCGTCTATCCCCCTTCCCTGGTCCCCTGGATGCACGACAAAGAGCTCACTTTTCCCTACATTGAGCTTATACCCCGAGAAGTCCCCAAACTCCCTTAAGATCCGCATGACCTCCGCCATCCCCTCCACTGGATCTGCCACATACAGCAACAGGTCGTCCGCATACAGCGACACCCGATGTTCCTCTCCCCCTCGGACCAGTCCCCTCCATTTCCTTGATTCCCTTAGTGCCATGGCCAGAGGCTCAATTGCCAATGCGAACAGCAAGGGGGACAGGGGGCACCCCTGCCTCGTCCCTCGGTACAGCCGAAAGTACTCCGACCTCCGCCGATTCGTAGCCACACTCGTCTCCGGGGCTCTATATAGCAGCCTGACCCAGCTGATGAACCCCTCCCCGAACCCAAACCTCCGCAGCAATTCCCAAAGATACTCCCACTCCACCCGGTCGAAGGCCTTCTCCGCGTCCATAGCTGCCACTACCTCCGTTTCTCCCTCCACCGAGGCATCATAATTACATTGAGGAGTCTCCGCACATTAGTGTTTAGCTCTACTTTACAAATCCCGTCTGGTCCTCATGAAATCACCCCAGGGACACAGTCCTCAATTCTCGGAGCCAGCAATTTTGCCAGCAGCTTAGCATCCACATTGAGGAGCGAGATCGGTCGATACGACCCACACTGCAGTGGGTCCTTGTCCAGGATCAGAGGGATCAGCGCCTCGGACATTGTCGGGGGCAAGGTCCCCCCCTCCCTTGCCTTATTGAAAGTCCTCACTAGCAACGGGTCTAGGAGGTCCACGTATTTCCTGTAGAACTCGATCGGGACCCCATCTGGCCCCGGGGCCTTCCCCGCCTGCATGCTCCCCAATCCTTTAACCAGCTCCTCCAGCCCAATTGGCGCCCCAAAACCAACCACCTCCTGCTCCTCCACCCTCGGGAACCTCAGCTGATCCAAAAATCGTCGCATCTCCTGTTACCCCGCTGGGGGCTCAGATCTGTACAGATCCCCATAGAACATAGAACATAGAACATAGAAAATACAGCACAGAACAGGCCCTTCGGCCCACGATGTTGTGCCGAACCTTTGTCCTAGATTAATCATAGATTATCATTGAATTTACAGTGCAGAAGGAGGCCATTCGGCCCTTTGAGTCTGCACCGGCTCTTGGAAAGAGCACCCTACCCAAACTCAACACCTCCACCCAACACCAAGGGCAATTTGGACATTAAGGGCAATTTATCATTGGCCAATTCACCTAACCCGCACATCTTTGGACTGTGGGAGGAAACCGGAGCACCCGGAGGAAACCCACGCAGACACGGGGAGGACGTGCAGACTCCGCACAGACAATGACCCAATCCGGAATCGAACCTGGGACCATGGAGCTGTGAAGCAATTGTGCTATGCACAATGCTACCGTGCTGCCCTTAAGAACAAATAAATCTACACTATATCATTTTACCGTAATCCATGTACCTATCCAATAGCTGCTTGAAGGTCCCTAATGTTTCCGACTCAACTACTTCCACAGGCAGTGCATTCCATGCCCCCACTACTCTCTGGGTAAAGAACCTACCTCTGATATCCCTCCTATATCTTCCACCTTTCACCTTAAATTTATGTCCCCTTGTAATGGTGTGTTCCACCCGGGGAAAAAGTCTCTGACTGTCTACTCTATCTATTCCCCTGATCATCTTATAAACCTCTATCAAGTCGCCCCTCATCCTTCTCCGCTCTAATGAGAAAAGGCCTAGCACCCTCAACCTTTCCTCGTAAGACCTACTCTCCATTCCAGGCAACATCCTGGTAAATCTTCTTTGCACCTTTTCCAGAGCTTCCACATCCTTCCTAAAATGAGGCGACCAGAACTGTACACAGTACTCCAAATGTGGCCTTACCAAAGTTTTGTACAGCTGCATCATCACCTCACGGCTCTTAAATTCAATCCCTCTGTTAATGAACGCGAGCACACCATAGGCCTTCTTCACAGCTCTATCCACTTGAGTGGCAACTTTCAAAGATGTATGAACATAGACCCCAAGATCTCTCTGCTCCTCCACATTGCCAAAAACTCTACCGTTAACCCTGTATTCCGCATTCATATTTGTCCTTCCAAAATGGACAACCTCACACTTTTCAGGGTTAAACTCCATCTGCCACTTCTCAGCCCAGCTCTGCATCCTATCTATGTCTCTTTGCAGCCGACAACAGCCCTCCTTACTATCCACAAGAAGTCCCTAAATACCTCATTTATTCTCACCGCACTCCGCACCGTATTCCCCCCCGCTGTCCTTAACTCCACCTATCTCCCTTCCTGCCTCCCTCTTACGAAGCTGGTGTGCCAGCATCCGACTCGCCTTCTCCCCATACTCATACGTTGCCCCCTGCCCTTTCCTCCACTGTGCCTCTGCTTTCCCTGTGGTAAACAGGTCGAACTCCATTGGAGGTTCCGCCGCTCCTGAGTAGTCCCTCCTCGGGGGCCTCTACATATCTCCTGTCCACCCTCTCCCTCTCCCTGCTCTCTCTCTTCTCCCTGTGGGCCCTAATGGAGATTAACTCTCCCCTGACCACCGCCTTCAGCGCCTCCCAGACTACCCCCACCTGCACCTCCCCGTTGTCATTGGCCTCCAAATATCTTTCAATGCACCCCCGCACCCGCCCGCACACCTCCTCATCCGCCAATAATCCCACATCTAGACGCCACAGCGGGCGCTGGTCCCTCTCCTCTCCTAACTCCAGCTCCACCCAGTGTGGGGTGTGGTCTGAGATGGCTATGGCCGAATACTCCGTTCCCTCCACTTTCGGGATTAGCGCCCTACTCAAAATAAAGAAATCTATCCGGGAGTAGGCTCTATCGACGTGGGAAAAGAATGAAAATTCCCTGGCCTGGGGCCTGACAAACCTCCATGGATCCACTCCCCCCCACATGGTCCATAAACCCCCTAAGCACCTTGGCCGCAGCCGGCCTCTTACCCGTCCTGGACCTAGAGCGATCCAGTGCTGGGTCCAGCACAGTGTTGAAATCCCCCCCCCATTATCAAGCTTCCTACTTCCAGGTCCGGAATCCGACCCAGCATGCATTTCATAAATCCAGCATCATCCCAGTGCGGGGCATATACGTTCACCAATACCACCTGCACCCCCTGCAACCTACCGCTCACCATCACTATCGACCTCCATTATCTACTACAATATTCATTGCCTCAAACGACACCCGCTTCCCCACCAGTATTGCAACCCCTCTGTTCTTCGCATCCAACCCTGAATGGAATACCTGTCCTACCCATCCCTTTCTCAGCCTAACCTGATCTGCCACCTTCAAATGTGTCTCCTGGAGCATAACCACGTCTGCCTTCAGTCCCTTTAAGTGCGCGAACACCCGGGCCCTCTTGACCGGCCAGTTCAGGCCCCTCACATTCCAAGTTATCAGCCGGATTGGGGGGCTGCTCTCCCCGCCCCCCCCCCCCCCCGCCCCCCGCCAACTAGCCATCTCCTTTTCTAGGCCAGCCACATGCCCGCGCCTCCCGCACCCCCCAGTCCCCCAGACGGCGGACCCCTGCCCCGACCACCTCACCAGCTCCCCTTTGGCCAATGCAGCAGCAACCCTATACCCCCCCTCTCCCCTCCCCCCCGCTAGATCCACATCTAGCCCTTTTGCTCCCCCCATAACACTCCCGTAAGTCAGCTGACTCCTGCTGACCCCAGCCTCTCCCGCCATTCCATCGACCCCCTCCAATGTGAGAATCCCCCCTCCCTGGCAGTAAGTGTGCGCTCCTCTCCAGCACCGCCCATCCCCCCCCCAGCCCCCACCCCCGTCCTTCCCTAGCGCAGGAAAAAGGGCCTCGCGACCCTTAAGGTCGACCCGCCTTCCCTATTTGCGAACCTCACCCCGGATTGCAAACCCGTCGCCACCAGGAGCAGGCGGTACAGTGCCCAGGACCGGACTTTCATCAGGTCAGAGGTCCAAAGGCTGCTGGGGGAAGGGATCATGGAAGCGAGCAACTGTCCCTGGAGAGCTCAGGTAGTGGTGGTAAAGACCGGGGAGAAGCATAGGATGGTCATTGACTACAGCCAGACCATCAACAGGTTTACGCAGCTGGACGCGTACCCTCTCCCCCGTATAGCCGACCTGGTAAACAGGATCGCACAATACAAGGTTTTCTCCACGGTGGATCTCAAGTCCATCTACCACCAGCTACCCCTCCGCAATAGTGACCGCAAGTACACTGCCTTCGAAGCTGATGGGCGGCTCTATCCATTTTTAAGAGTTCCCTTTGGCGTCACTAATGGGGTCTCGGTCTTCCAGCGAGAGATGGACCGAATGGTTGACCGGTACGGCTTACGCGCAACGTTCCCGTATCTGGATAACGTCACCATCTGCGGCCATGACCAGCAGGACCATGACACCAACGTCCGCAGATTTCTCCAGACCGCAGAAATCTTTAACCTTACATACAATAAGGATAAATGCGTGTTTAGCACCGACCGTCTAGCCATTCTAGGCTACATAGTGCGAAATGGAGTAATAGGCCCCGACCCTGAGCGCATGCGCCCCCTTATGGAGTTCCCTCTCCCTCACTGCCCCAAGGCCCTGAAGCGCTGCCTCTGGTTTTTCAGCTATTACGCACAGTGGGTCCCCAACTACGCAGACAAAGCCCGACCCCTAATCCAGTCCACAACCTTCCCCCTGTCGACGGAGGCCCGCCAGGCCTTCAGCCGCATCAAAGCAGACATTGCAAAGGCCACGATGCGCGCCATCGACGAGTCACTCTCCTTCCAGGTCGAGAGCGATGCGTCCGACGTAGCTCTGGCGGCCACCCTCAACCAAGCGGGCAGGCCGTGGCTTTCTTCTCCCGTACCCTCCATGCTTCCGAAATTCGCCATTCCTCGGTTGAAAAAGAGGCACAAGTATTGTAGAAGCTGTGAGACATTGGAGGCATTACCTGGCCGGCAGGAGATTCACTTTCCTCACGGACCAACGGTCGGTTGCCTTCATGTTCGATAATGCACAGCGGAGCAAGATTAAAAACGACAAGATCTTGCTGTGGAGGATAGAACTCTCCACCTTCAACTATGAGATCTTGTACCGTCCAGGGAAGCTAAATGAGCCTCCTGATGCCCTGTCCCGTGGCACTTGTGCCACTGCACAAGTGGACCGCCTCCGAGCCCTCCATGAGGACCTCTGCCACCCGGGGGTCACTTGTTTCTTCCACTTCATCAAGACCCGCAACCTGCCCTACTCCATCGAGGAGGTCAGGACAGTCACCAGGGACTACCAAATCTGCGCGGAGTGCAAACCGCACGTCTACCGGCCAGAGAGGGCGCACCTGATAAAGGCTTCCCGTCCTTTTGAACGCCTCAGCATGGATTTCAAAGGCCCCCTCCCCTCCACCGACCGCAACACGTATTTCCTGAACGTGATTGACGAGTACTCCCGGTTCCCATTCGCCATCCCCTGCCCAGACATGACCACAACCACCGTCATCAAGGCCCTCCAGGGTATCTTTACACTGTTCGGTTTCCCCGCGTACATACACAGTGATAGGGGTTCCTCCTTTATGAGTGACGAACTGCGTCAATTCCTGCTCAGCAAGGGCATTGCCTCGAGCAGGACGACCAGTTACAATCCCCGGGGAAACGGACAGGTGGAGAGGGAGAACGGAACGGTCTGGAAGACTGTTTACTGGCCCTACGGTCCAGGAATCTCCCGGTCTCCCGCTGGCAAGAAGTCCTCCCGGTGGCCCTCCACGCCATCTAGTCGCTGCTCTGTACAGCCACAAATCATACACCTCATGAACGTCTCCTTGTTTTCCCCAGGAAGTCCTCCTCCGGGACCTCGCTCCCAACCTGGCTAGCGACACCCGGACCCATCCTGCTTCGGAAGCACATGCGGGCGCACAAGTCGGACCCGTTGGTCGAGAGGGTCCACCTGCTGCACGCTAACCCCCAGTACGCCTACGTGGCGTTCCCTGACGGCCGGCAAGATAGTCTCCCTTCGGGACCTGGCGGCCGCCTGAACCCCACGCGCACCCGAACCATTACCACCCCCCCAACCCCCCCCCCCCCCCCCCCCCACAGCAGTGGGAGGGGTCAGTACTCCCGCCGCTCCTGCCTAGGCCTGCCCACCCACTGACACCCCCTACAGGCGCCGCCCCCCGTGTCAACCGTTTGCCCCAACAGCGCCACCTAGGGGTGACGAAGCTGCCAGGGAGGCCGAAACCACGCTCCCGGACTCGCAACCACCGGGACCCCCACCAGAATCACCACCGAAGCCCAGACGCTCCAGAAGGATGACCAGGCCACCCGATCGACTGATTGATTCGCTGTGACTTTAACTGTGAACGAACACTTTGTAAATATCCTCGACAGCACGGTACCTCCATACCTGATCATACCATGTTAAAGGCGACTGTTAACACTGACCACCACCCTCGCCGGACTCTTTTTTTTAACAGGGGGTGAATGTGGTAGTACCAGGTATTGCGGTACCTAAGAGGCTGATGACCATGGTTAGACCTAGGAGGTTACCATTGGCTGTTGTTATGTAGCTCCGCCCTGATAGGCGGAGTATAAGAAATGGTACCATCCCATCAGCCTTCACTTTCCGTACCGAAGCTGCTGGGGAACAAGTTCAAGTAGATTAAAGCCTTCACTTCGAAAGTGAAATCACTTCGTCTTGAGTGTAATTGATCACGCATCATGCCCAAATACTGTCCTCCAGCTCCCCCCAAGCTCCTCCTCCCACTTAAGCTTCAGGTCCTCGGTCTGCATACCCTCAGCTCTCATTAGCTCCTTGTAGACGTCTGAAACTCTACCCTCTCCCACCTCTCCCCTAGAAACTATACTGTCCTGCCTCCCCTTCGGCAGGAGACGTGTGAAGGACGGCACCAGTCTGCGTACAAAATCCCTCACCTGCAAGTATCTAAAGTCGGTCCCTCTCGTCAGCCCAAACTTTTCCTCCAGCGCCCTCATGCTCGGAAAGCTCCCCTCCAGGAACAGATACCCCATCCTCACAATCCCCGCCCTCCTCCAGTCGGTACCCCCCGTCCATGTTCCCCGGGGCAAATCGGTGGTTGCTGCAGATTGGGGTCCACACCAATGCTCTTAACGTCCCTACATGCCTCCTCCACTGGCCTCAGATCCGCAGAGCCGCCACCACTATCGGGTTGGTGGAGTACCGTGCCGGCGGACGCGGCAGAGGCGCCGTGACCAGGGCTGCTAAGCTAGTGCTACTGCACGAAGCAGCCTCCATCCGCTCCCAAACCGACCCTGCACCCACCATCCATTTCCTTATCATGGCTATGTTGGCCGCCCAGTAATAGTTGCTGAAGTTCGGCAACGCCAGCCCCCCTTCTCCTCTGTTCCTTTCAAGCATCACCCTCTTCACCCGCGGGGACTTCCCTGCCCATACAAATCCCAGAATAATTTTATTCAGCCTCTTAAAGAAGGACCGCGGGATAAAGATGGGGAGACACTGAAAAACAAACACGAACCGCGGGAGAATCGTCATCTTAACAGTCTGCACCCTCCCCGCCAATGACAGCGGGAGCGCATCCCACTTCCGGACCTCCTCCCTCACTCGTTCCACCAGTCGGGACAGGTTGAGCTTAAGCAACTTGCCCCAGTCCCGTGCCACCCGAATCCCCAAATATCGGAAACTCTCCCCCACTAGCCTGAACGGCAACCCCTTCAGCCTACTCTCCTGCCCCCTCGCCTGAATTACAAACAACTCGCTCTTAGCCATGTTCAGTTTGTATCCGGAGAACCGGCCAAATTCCCTCAGGGTTGCCATAACACCGTCCATCCCCACCATTGGGTCCAATACATATAACAGCAGATCATCTGCGTATAACGAGACTCTATGTTCCACTACCCCCTGGACTAGCCCTTTTCAGCCCCTATAAGCTTTCAGTGCAATTGCCAGCGGCTCTATGGACAGCGCAAACAGCAGTGGGGAGAGAGGGCAGCTCTGTCTTGTCCCAAGGTTCAGTCTAAAGTAGTCCAATGTCGTCCTGCTCGTCCTTACACTCGCCTCCGGGGCCTGATACAACAGCCTAACCTAGTCGATGAACCCCCCCCCCCCCCCCCAGAACCCGAACCGTCCTAGTACCTCCCACAGATAATCCCACTCGACCCGGTCAAAAGCCTTTTTAGCAGACGGCGGGAGGGAGGCAGCCACACAATGGAGGGCTCCCGTTCAGGAACGGCATTTTCGGGGCTTTAAGCCCGGTCCCAAGGTCCACGGAGGCGGCAAAAGCAGGGAGAAGGCACAGAGGAGGCACAGTGATGGCACAGTAAAGAAAATGTCGAGGGTGAGCAAACAAACGGCCGTAAAAAAAACAGCTCAAGGTCCGTCGGGAAGTGGAAAGGTCACCGCGGGGTCACCAAGGAAAATGGAGTCTGGAGCACCAGGGGAGGCCACATTGCTCACGGCTGAAGAAATAACTAAGGTGATGGCTGCGGAATTCGAATTGCAAAATGCATGGAGACGGTGAGGAAGGAGATGAGGGAGGTTTTGAGTGCGCTGGTGGAGGAGGCGATTTCCCCGGTGATGACGGCGGTGGCGAGCGCAGTGGCGGAGGTGCGAGAGCAAGGGGAGGCGCTGAAGGAAGTGGAGGAGACGTTATTGCAGCACGGTGATCAACTTACCTCGATGGGGAAGGAGATGCAGAAGGTGATGGAGATTAACAAGGATTTGCGAGGAAAAATGAAAAACCTGGAAAACAGATCCAGGCAACAGAATTTGAGGATTGTGGGGCTGCCCGAAGGAGTTGAAGGACCGAGGCCGACTGAGTATTTTGCCGCAATGCTGGCGAAACTATTGGGGGTGGGGGAGGATCCCTCCCGATATAAACTGGATCGGGCACATCGGTCGTGGAGGCCTGTACCAAAGGCGAGTGAGCCGCCAAGGGTAGTGACTCTGTGCTTCCGTAGGTATAGTGTGAAAGAGAAGGTCCTGAGCTGGGCCAAGCAGAAGGGGGTGGTGCAGTGGGCTGGAGCTGGGGTATACGTGTATACCAGGACTTTACGGTGGAGCTGGCGAGGAGGCGGGCTGCCTTCAACCGGGTGAAGAGGGCACTGTACATTAGCAAGGTGCAGTGCGGCATTGTATATCCCGCGAAGCTGAGGGTGACCTACAAGTTCAAGGACTTTTATTTTGGAACGGCGGAAGCAGCGGAGGAGTTTGTGAAGGCAGAAGGACTGTGGCAGAACCGACAAATTGAGAAATGGCCATGTGCCGATGTAACCACATGACTGTATTTTCTTCTTTTTTGTTTCACTACGTGCAGATGTAGGGGCTAAAGGAGCCAATGTTGTATATATTTGGACAAGGGAAGTGATGGGACTTTCACTCGAAATGAGGGCTCTTTGGGGTGTAGGTGGATATGTAGTGTGTGTGTGCTAAAAGGGGATTTCTGGGCTTATGGGCGGGGGAAAGGGACCCGGGCGGGGGCCTCCACACTGGCCGGTATAAGCCGGCCAGTGAACGGGAGTGAGGTGGGGGGAGGGGCTGCGGCTATCGGAGCCTGGCAGAACAGGGTCCGAGTGGTCTAGCCGGGGTGGAAAGTTGGGGGGAAGGAACCGAGGTTCGGAGAGGAGTTTTACAAGAGGCAGTGGACGGGAGGAGTTGGAGAGGAGGGGGGGGTTACAACTCTTGGGTATCATGTACGGTACTCTTTCAGAGGTTGGATGGCGTTGAGTGTAGGGGGGGAGGGGGAGTGGACTCTATAGGTCAATGGTGACCATGGGTGGTCCCGAACTCCTTTTTCTTTTTCCGTGTCCTTATCCCGTTTCAGAATGAGCGAGATGGTGGCCTGCGACATCGTCGGGGGGGTAAATTCCCTCTGTCTCTTGCCTCGTTAAAGACCCTGACCAGTGATGCGACCATCAATTCACTCGAAGACACGTGGAGAAGTAAACCGTGGTTTTAATCAGCTTAGAACTGAGCCTGCCTGTGACCGGGACAACACTGAAGGCGGCCCTACAGGTCAGCAGCTCTTATACTTCCTGTAAAGGGGGGTGGAGCCATGGGCGGAGCCCGTACATGCCCCAACATATCTCCTGTGGGTGAAGCCACAGAATGGCCCATAGGGAGAGCCCACAGGGTTAATAACATAACACAGTGCACTGGTGAATTATCAGTAATTATACATTCACCCCGTTTAAAAAATGAAGTCCGGTGAGGGCGACGGGCTCATAGATTCAGTCGGTCCGGTGCCCGGATCGTACGTTGTGACCGCCGAAGCACTGGTGTTGCAGCCGCTTCGGGTGGCTGTGGAAGTGGGTCCGGAGCAGGCACAGGCGTGGACTCCTGGAGCGGCTCTTCCGGAGCTTCATTCCTGTGGACCGGTGCGGCGGGTGGGAGGGAGCGCGGGAACCATAAAGGGGTGGGGGCGCTAAACATGGGAGGTTGGACAGGACGGGTGTGGGGGATGCGGTAGTGGGAGTGGTGTTGGAGCCTGCGGGCGCCAGGTCCCGGAGGGAGACGGTATCTTGCCGGCCATCGGGGTGTTCGACGTACGCATAGTGTGGGTTGGAGTGCAGGAGCTGGACCCTCTCTACCAGGGGGTCGGTCTCATTGCTCTGAATATGTTTTTGGGGGAGGACTGGAACTGGTGTCATCAGGCAGGGCGGAAGCGAGGCCCCTGAGGTAGCCCCCCTAGGGAAACAAACAAACGGTCATGAGGAATCTGGTTTGGGGCCATGCAAAGGAGGGACCTAATAGTGTGGAGCGCATCGGGGAGGACCTCCTGCCAGTGAGAAACTGGGAGATTCCTGGACCGCAGGGTCAGTAGGACGGTCTTCCAGACCGTCGCGTTCTCCCTCTCCACCTGCCCATTTCCCCTGGGGTTATAACTGGTAGTCTTGCTCGAGGCGATGCCCTTACTGAGCAGGTACTGACGCAGTTCGTCGCTCATGAACGACCAGCCCCTGTCGCTGTGGACATAACTGGGGAAACCAAACAGGGTGAAGACACTATGCAGGGCTTTAATGACAGTGGAGAGAGACACCACATATACTTAAAAGCTCTAATATGAGTCCAAACGTCCTCAGCTCAGGGCCAGCCCTTGCTTCTTAACGAAGTCCATCACCTCTTCGGGTTCCTCAAAATAGTGGTGCTGACCCTTATACAAAACCCACAGTCGCGTCGGAGAAAGCAGCCCGAATTTCACCTTGTTTTTATACAGTATCTCCTTCACCTGCCTGTAGCCTCCGCTCCTCCTGGCCACCTCAGCGCTCAAATCCTGGTACACACGGAGGGTGGTATTGTCCCAAATACAGCTTTGTGTGCTCTTTGCCCATTGCAGCGCCCGTTCCTTGTCCAGGTACCTGTGAAAGCGTACCACCATCACTTGTGGGGGACCCCCTCGTCGCGGCTGCCTCACCTGCACTCTGTGTGCCCCGTCCACCACCGGCAGGCGTGGGAACACCTTGTTCCCCAGCAACTTCTGAAACATACCCTCCACATAAGCGGCAACGTCTAGCCCCTCTGCCCCCTCCGGGAGGCCCACGATTCTCACGTTCTGCCGGCGAGATCTGTTGTCCAGGTCCTTCAGCCTTTCCAGAAGCACTTTTTGCTGGTCCCTCAGCGTCCGAATCTCCACATCCGCCACCGTTTGAAAGTCAGCCTGCTCCTCCACTGACTTCTCCAACTGCTGGAGCTTCTCAGCCTGATCATCCAGCCTTTTCCCCATCCGATTAATCAATTTCTGAAGCGGCTCCAAGTTGTCACGCTTGAAAGCCAAAAAGCCCTCCTGCATAGTCTGCAGCAGCTGCTCCATTGTGGGCTGGGCTGTCGGCACCTTGCTCTGAACACCAGCCATGCTGGTCTCTCTCACAGCCTCCACTGTGCCCTTACTCGACCACTTCTTCTGCTGTTTATGGTCCCTCCTGCTTCTTAGGTCCATACAATTCTGTATGGGTCCTGTGCCTGAGTACTATTGCTTTCCCGTTCCGTGCTTAAAAGCGCAAAAAAGTCGGGGGGAAAAGGTCCAAAAGTCCGACCAAAATGGGAGACACCAAATGTGCAACCTACTCCCTCATAGCCGCCACCGGAATTCGTCCAGGGACAATTTTTGATTAAACAAGTGTAGGAAGGCATAGAGAAAAGAGGTGTCCAAATCTCAAAGAAAAACGGCCGTAAAAAAGGGGGCTAATGAAGGTCCGCCGTTGAGTGGAAAGGTTGGCTCAGGAACTGGAAGGAAGGGGGAGGCTGGGGCGCTGGGTGAGGCAGCACTGCTCATGGCAGAAAGGATGACCGAGGCGATGACCGTGGACCTATAAAACAGTTCACAAAGCACATGGAAGCTATGAGGAAGGAGATGGGGGCGGTATTGAAAGTGCTGGTGGAGGAGGCGATTGCCCCGGTGAGGGCGGCGGTATTGAGTGCAGCGGCTGAGGTGCGGTAGCACGGTGAGACACTGAAGGAAGTGGAAGAGGTATTATCGCAGCACAGTGATCAACTCACCTCGACGGGGAAGGAGCTGCGGAGGGTGATAGGATCCAACAATGATCTGCGAGCCAAAATGGAAGACCTGGAAAACAGATCCAGGTGACAGAATTTGAGGATCGTAGGTCTGCCCGAAGGGGTGAACGGCCCGAGGGTGTCCGACATGACCCCGAAAACTATCTGGTCGCATATCATGGAGTCACAGGTGGGCCCATAGCCGCAGGACTGCGCGAGGATGCGGAGGTGCGTTAAATAAGACTGGAAAGGCTCGTCCTTACCCTGCAGGCATTGCTGGAACAGGTTGTTCTCCATGCTGCAGGATGGCGGATTGCTGATAAGTTGCAGGTAGGTCTCACAGGGGCAAGTGTGCTTCCACTCCTGGAACCATGTCGTGTTGGGTGTTCTGGTCTACAAACAGGTCAACACGGCTGGAGATGGTGTAACTCTATTTTATTAACAACTCAACTGTAATAACATATTGTAAATGGGTACGTGCATTACCAGCTTATCTGTGGACCCTGTCCTATCACTATCTAGGTGAGGCACTCAGCACATGGTGAATGTCTGAGAGGCAGGCTGTGAGCTCTGTGCTCTGAGCTGGCTGCTGCTAGAAGAGAGCAGGAACTCTGGTGTCCCCTGTCTTTATAGTGCGTGTGCTCTCACTGGTGATTGGCTGCGATGTGGTGTATGCTGGTTGGTCCTACTGTATGTCCATCAGTGTGTCAGTGTGTGTGATTGCACCATGATATGCTGATGTATATCATGACAGATGGTGGAAACGGCGAAGGTGTTTGTGAAGGCAGAAGGGCTGTGGCAGAATTGAGAAATGGGACTGTACTAAGGGTAGGTAGGGGGTTGGTAGGAAAGTATGTAGTTTTATGTAGCTTTATTTTTTCACTGCATGTTGTATGCACTAAATGAGTCGATGCTGTCTATTTGGACAAGGTAAAACTTGGGAATTCCCTTTGCAATGATGGTTCTTTGGGGCTTGTGTATTTATGCTGCGGTTGTGTGTTAAAGGGGATTCCTTTATTTTCCTGGGACTGGGCAGGGGGGAGGAGACCTGGGTGAGAGCCTCCACACTGGCTGGTTTAAGCCAGCCAGTGAATGGGAGTGAGGTAGGGGGAGGGGGTACGGCCATCAGAGCCTTGTAGATCAGGTTTCGATCAGCCTGTGGTGGTATGTATTACGGTACCCTGTGATGCCGAGAGGCTATTGGTGGATAGACGCTGGGCCCCGATTTGATCAGCCACCTACTGGCTCCACCCAGTAAGGCGGCGTATAAGAGCCCATGTTCTCACAGCAGCCGCATTCTGTAACTGTGCTGCTGGGGAACAAGTCTGCGTAATAAAGCCATCGATTGACTCCTTCTCATCTCGTCTTGTGAGTGATTGATTGTGCTACAATTTATTACGCGACTTTAAAGGACATGGAGCTCCGAATCACTCAGGAGTGTCTGCGAACCAGCCCCCACATGGCAAACATAGCGGCCACTTTTTAAACACTGGCCACCGTGTTTTCGAAGGATACCTCCGAACAGCCACCTGCGCGCCTCCAGAAGACCAGAAAATGCAAGTCCTGCATTCCAGGGTCTACGCACGCCACCAGCTCGCAACGAGATGGCAGATCCCTGGGGAATCGCTGGACGAATTCTACAGTCCGCTGTTGATACTGGGGAGAAACTGCAACTGCCCATCGGTTTCGGCTAATGAACATACGGAACTACTAGTTTGGGATGCCTTCGTAGCAGGTATGCTCTCGTCCCAGATTCACCAGCAATTGCTGGAGAGAGACGCACTAGGCCTCAAGGAGGCACGGGCCCTCGCTGCCTCGCTCGATGTGGCGTCACAGAACGCCCGTGCCTACGCCCCCGACCGCGCGGCTGCCATTTGGGCACCGTGGACCCCTGCCACAACCGACCCCCCGGCACCCCCCACACTCCCCGCAGGCCTGTGCTGCCAGAGCTGCTACTATTGCGGGCAAACAAAACACCCCCGTCTGCGCTGCCCGGCCCGCTCAGCATTCTGCAAAGGGTGCGGCAAAAAAGGGCACTTTGTAGCGGTGTGCCAGGCCCGGGGGGTCGCCGCAATCTACCGTGGAGAACCAGGACCCCAAACTCAACCCACCCAACAATCCATATGCAGCCAACGGGTGCCGCCATTTTGGGTCCCGGACTCCATATGCTCCCGACCGCGCGGCTGCCCCTTGGGCACCGTGGACCCCTGCCACGACCAACCCCCCGGCACCCCCCCCCAATGATCCATGTGCGGCCAACGGGTGCCACCATCTCGGGTCCCGGACTCTATGCAGGAGAGAGGGGCGCCGCCATCTCGGGTCCTGGACTCCATTCGGGAGGGAGGGGCGCCGCCATCTCGGGTCCCGGACTCCATGCGGGAGGGATGGGCGCCGCCATCTTGGGTCCCGGACTCCATACGCTCCGACTGCACGGCTGCCCCTTGGGCACCGTGGACCCCCACCACGACTGACCGCTTGGCACCACCGCCCCCAACGATCCATGTGCAGCCAACGGGCGCCGCAATTTTGGGTCCCGGACTCCATGCGGGAGGGAGGGGCGCCGCCATCTTGGGTCCCGGACTCCATGCGGGAGGGAGGGGCCCCGCCATCTTGGGTCCCGGACTCCATGCGGGAGGGAGGGGCGCCGCCATCTTGTCCACCCCCGACCGTGTGCGACCCGTGGACGCCGCCATCTTGGCTGACGGCCAAGGACCCCGGAATGGACGACTTCACAGGACCTGAAGAAAACGCCCCGATGCAGCAACAGCGACTGGCTTCGGTGACCCTGGACCAGTTGCGGCCCCGAACGCTCCGAACGGCAACAATCGACTCTGGGAGCATGGAGAGTTTTATACACCCCGATTCGCTAAGACGTTGTTCTCTTCCGATCCACCCGAATAATCAAAACATTTTCCTGGCAGCAGGATCCCATTCCGTAGAGATCAAAGGGTTCTGCATCGCGAACCTCACGGTGCAGCGGAGGGAGTTCAAGAACTATCGGCTTTACGTCCTTCCCCACCTCTGCACTGCCACACTCCTGGGATTGGATTTTCAGTGTAATCTCCAGAGTGTAATGTTTAAATTCGGCGGCCCTATACCCCCACTCACTATCTGCAGCCTCGCGACCCTCAAGGTCGATCCGCCTTCCCTGTTCGCGAACCTCATCCCGGATTGCAAACCCGTCGCCACTAGAAGCAGACGGTACAGCACCCAGGACCGACCCTTTATCCGTTCGGAAGTCCAGCGGCTGCTGCGGGAAGGCATAATCCAGGCCAGCAATAGTCCCTGGAGAGCTCAGGTGGTAGTTGTAAAGACCAGGGAGAAGCAGTGGACGGTCATAGACTATAGTCAAACCATCAATAGGTACACACAGCTGGATGCGTACCCTCTCCCCCGCATATCCGACATGGTCAATCGGTTTGCACAGTACAAGGTACTTTCCACGGTGGACCTTAGGTCCGCATATCACCAGCTTCCCATCCGCCCGAGCGACCGCAAATACACTGCCTTTGAAGCAGATGGGCGGCTCTATCATTTCTTAAGGGTTCCATTCGGCGTCACTAACGGAGTCTCGGAGCGAATGGTTGACCAGTACGGCTTGCGGGCTACGTTCCCGTACCTCGATAACGTCACCATCTGCGGCCACGATCAGCAGGACCATCACGCCAACCTCCGAAAATTCCTCCAGACCGCAAACGCCCTGAATCTCACATACAACAGGGAAAAATGCACGTTTAGCACCGACCGTCTAGCCATCCTTGGCTACTGTAGCGCAACAATTACTCACTCAAGTCGAGAAGAGATTAAATCAATCGAGGCTTTATTAAGCAAGACTTGTTCCCCAGCAGCTCAGTTACAGAATGCGGCTGCTGGGAGAACTCGAGCTCTTATACTCTGCCTTCTGGGCGGAGCCAGCAGGCGGCAGATCCAACCAGGACCCGGGACCTATCAGCCAATAGCCTCTCGGATTCACAGGTACCGTACTACCCCTAATACATACCACCACATTCACCCCTTGTTAAAAAAGATCCCGGCAGGGTGGTGGTTCGCATGGTGGTAGGGGTTTACAAGGCTGGTCCTGGAACTAATTTCGGACAGTGGCTAGGCATTTAGCCCAACAGTTAACTATGTACAGGTTGTCAGAATTATTTACAAGTTTGTTTTTTCTTTTTGTGTCACGCGGATTCCACGAGTTGAGCGGGTGCCCTGGTTGTCCTTGTCGATCACCTCAGCCCCAGTGGTGGTGCACGTGCTGGCTCGGGCACTGTCGTCTCTGGGAGCGTTGCGCTGTTCGTCCCTGTTTCTCTACTCCTGGGCGGGCACGGGAGGAAGACCAATCCACCCGGGAAGGGGGCGGTCGTGGGGTGTGCCGGTGGCAGGAAGGGGGTGATCGGTGTTGGGAGTGTGTGTGTGTTTCCGGCGGGCGCCAGGTCCCATAGGGAGACTGTGTCCTGTCGGCCGTCGGGGTATGCCACGTAGGCGTACTGAGGGTTTGCGTGGAGAAGGTGAACCCTCTCGACCAATGGGTCCGATTTGTGCGCCCGCACATGTTTTCTGAGCAAGGTGGGTCCTGGGGCTGCCAGCCAGGTCGGCAGCGACGTTCCGGAGGAGGACTTCCTAGGGAAGACAAGGAGGCGCTCATGAGGCGTTTGGTTAGTGGTGGTACACAGCAGCGACCGGATGGAGTGGAGGGCATCCGGGAAGACTTCCTGCCACCGGGAAACTGGGAGATATCTGGACCGTAGGGCCAGTAGGACGGTCTTCCAGACCGTACCGTTCTCCCTCTCTACCTGACCGTTCCCCCGGGGGTTGTAGCTGGTCGTCCCGCTCGAGGCAATGCCCTTGCTGAGCAGGAACTGACGCAGCTCGTCGCTCATGAAGGAGGACCCCCTGTCGCTATGGATGTACGCGGGGAAACCGAACAGTGTAAAGATGGTGCCGAGGGCTTTAATGACTGTGGCCGCGGTCATGTCGGGGCAGGGGATGGCGAAGTGGAAATGGGAGTACTCGTCCACCACGTTCAGGAAGTATGCGTTGTGGTCGGTGGCGGGGAGGGGGCCTTTGAAATCCAAATTGAGGCGTTCAAAGGGACGGGAAGCCTTTATCAGGTGCGCTCTATCTGGCCTGAAAAAGTGCGGTTTGCACTCTGCGCAGATTTGGCAGTTCCTGGTGGCTGTACGGACCTCCTCAACAGAGTAGGCGAGGTTGCGGGACTTCACGAAATGGTAGAATTGAGTGACCCCCGGGTGGCAGAGGTCCTCGTGGAGGGCTTGGAGGCGGTCTACTTGTGCGTTGGCACATGTGCCATGGGATAGGGCATCGGACGGCTCATTCAGCTTTCCGGGACGATACAATATCTCATAGTTATAGGTGGAGAGCTCAATCCTCCACCTCAAGATCTTGTCATTCTTGATTTTGCCCCGCTGTGCATTATCGAACATAAAGGCTATCGACCGTTGGTCAGTGAGGAGAGTGAATCTCCTGCCGGCCAGGTAATGCCTCCAATGTCGCACAACTTTCACTATGGCTTGGGCTTCCTTTTCCACTGAGGAGTGGCTGATTTCTGAGGCGTGGAGGGTCCGGGAGAAAAAGGCCACGGGTCTGCCCGCTTGGTTGAGAGTGGCCGCCAGAGTTACATCGGATGCGTCGCTCTCGACCTGGAAGGGGAGGGACTCGTCGATTGCGTGCATCGTGGCCTTTGCGATATCCGCTTTGATGCGGCTGAAGGTCTGGCGGGCCTCTGTCGACAGGGGGAAGGTAGTGGACTGGATTAACGGGCTGGCCTTGTCTGCGTACTGGGGAACCCACTGGGCGTAATACGAAAAGAAACCCAGGCAGCATTTCAGGGCTTTGGAGTAGTGGGGGAGGGGAAATTCCATAAGGGGGCGCATGCGTTCGGGGTCGGGGCCTATTACTCCATTGCGCACTACGTATCCCAGGATGGCCAGACGGTTGGTGCTAAAAACGCATTTTTCCTCGTTGTAGGTGAGGTTCAGGGCGTTAGCGGTCTGGAGGAATTTGGCGTCGTGGTCCTGCTGGTCATGGCCGCAGATGGTTACATTTTCGAGGTATGGGAACGTGGCCCGCAACCCGTGCTGGTCAACCATTCGGTCCATCTCCCATTGGAAGACTGAGACTCCGTTCGTGACGCCGAATGGGACCCTTAAGAAGTGATAGAGCCGCCCGTCTGCCTCGAAGGCTGCGTACTTGCGGTCACTCGGGCGGATGGGGAGCTGGTGGTAGGCGGACTTGAGGTCCACGGTGGAAAAAACCTTGTACTGTGCAATCCGATTGACCATGTCGGATATGCGGGAGAGAGGGTACGCATCGAGCTGCGTGTACCTGTTGATGGTTTGACTATAGTCTACTACCATCCTCTGCTTCTCCCCGGTCTTCACAACTATCACCCGGGCTCTCCAGGGACTATTGCTGGCCTGGATTATGCCTTCCTTCAGCAGCCCCTGGACTTCAGACCGGATAAATGTTCGGTCCTGGGCGCTGTACCGTCTGCTCCTAGTGGCGACAGGTTTGCAATCTGGGGTGAGGTTCGCAAGCAAGGAAGGCGGTTCAACCTTGAGGGTCGTGAGGCTGCAGATAGTGAGTGGGCCGCCGAATTGGAACATAAGGCTCTGGAGGTTACGCATGGAGAAGATGAAAAAAGCTCAAAGAAAAACATTCCAAGTCCACACCCTCAAAGTCCAGATCCCAACTCTCATCTCAGTCCCAGTCCTTCAGCCTTGACGAACACCTCTGTCGCCTCAAAATAAAAGTCCTTTAAGTTGTGTGTCACTGGGTAGACCACTCCAAACCTCACCCCACTGCTGTACAATGCCGCCTTCACCCGTCCAAAGGCCTTCTCACCAAACTTCGCCGTAAGATCTTCGTACAAACGTATACCAACACCTTCCCACCTGACGTCCCACTTCTGGTTCACCCAATTCAACACTTTCTCCTTCACATGGTAGCTGTGGAAGCAGACTAGGACCTCCCATGGTGGCTCATTTGTTCTAGGCTTCGGACGGAGCAAACAATGTGCCCTGTCCAGCTCATAAAGGGAGGGCTCTTCCCCTCCCCCAGCAACGGCGAACATGTTCGCAAGAGGGGCTGTTTAGCACAGGGCTAAATCGCTGGCTTTGAAAGCAGACCAATGCAGGCCAGCAGCACGGTTCGATTCCCGTAACAGCCTCCCCAAACAGGCGCCGGAATGTGGCGACTAGGGGCTTTTCACAGTAACTTCATTTGAAGCCTACTTGTGACAATAAGCGATTTCCATTTCAAAATGCTCAGTCAGCTTCGGGCCCTCCACCCCTCGGGCAGACCCACGATCCTCTCATTTTGTCTCTTGACCTGTTCTCCAGGTCCTCCACTTTGGCTCTTCACCCATGATTAACCTCCGCCACCCCCCCGCAGCTCCTCACCAATCGAAGTGACCTGGTCGCTATGTTGTGACAAAGCCTCCTCCACCCCCTTCATCTTCTCTCCTTGCTCTCGACCCTTGACCGACATCTTCGTTAATGCAACCTTTATCGGGGGAAGCACCTCCTCCACCCACTCTATGAGCGAAGCCGTCATCTCCCTCCGAAGCACCTCTAAATGTTTGGCAAACAGCCTTTCAAACTCCCCTGATACCACCTCAGTCAGAGTCCAAACCATGAGGGGAGCGGCCCCACCTGATGACCCAGCCCCCGTCACCTTTCCTCCTGTTAGACTCAGACTCAGAGCAACACTCACTGGCGGACTTTTGCTCACTCCTTCTTTCCCTGACCTTTCTTCTGGAACTTCGACATTCCACTTACTCCTTAGGATTTCCCACAGCTGCTCATCCAAAAAGTACCCCTGAGACAGGGCATAAAGACATAAAAAACAAAGACCCTGGGCACGATTCAGTGGCCTCGTTTCGCTTGAGCAAGAGCGAGACGGGGCCGGTGAATAGAGAGAGAGGGTAAAAGCAAGAACCACGCTAGGTGTCAAACTGTTTGCAATGCAACCGGACTGCTCCCGTAGGCGGAATCGGGATCGCGCTGTAGCGTGGCGAGAAACCATAGTCAGCACTTAAGCCTTATTTCCATACAATTAATGGGAGCCATCCCAAATCCAACAGCTTCCCAGCAAGTGGTCACGCTGGCGCTGATTAATATTCCTTTTTAAAAACGTGAACCTGACGGAAGTGCTTTTGCGGGGAACTGAGTCGGTGAGTAGCCTTCTTTGCTCACAGGCAATGAGCCCGGGGCACTGAGCTTGCCGCCCCTGTGCTCAGAGGGGGTTGGGGGTGTGACTCCTACATGCCAACCCCTGGGTCATGTGTTCCCATTCCAGGGGCAACCCTTGTCCCTGCCCATCTGTCCCAGTGAGCACCTTAACCCCCACCAACTGCAGAGGCCTCTGACCGTGCGGCTGAAGGCTCTTGCTGAATTGGCTATCGTGGTAAAGTGAGCACTTCACACATCCCAAGTGGATTCCTCTGGGTGGGCGGGCCCTCTAGCACTGCCTATCATCCCAATCAGACCATGACGCCTGGACACTGTGCCTGAACATTGCAGGAGACAACACCATAGACGCAGCAGCCAACATCCGAACACCCAAGGGATGGGCCCCGGCCCCTGGGACATGTCCACAGCCGGTGGGTGGGGGAGTGCATTGGAGAGGGAACCAGCATCCAGTCCAGGTAATGCTATGTGTGGGTGTCAGGGGTACAGGGTCTGGGGTCAGGTGACCGGAGGGTGGGGTGTGGGTGGGTGGTGGGGTCCTATGGCTCACAGCGGCCGTGTGTGTATGGGCAGGGCATTCCAGGTGTGGGGTGAGATCAATGGGGGAATGCAGGATCCGAGAGTGGGAAGCACTGCTGTTTGCCAGTCTAACACCCTCTCCCGATTCCTTACAGATATTGATCTGTGTGAATGGTATTTTGGACCCCGCAGACAGGTCTACTGCTGCTGCTAGGCTCAGCAGCCAGACACCGGAGACGGCGGCAGCAGCAGCGTCTACAGAAACTCGCCGCGGCGGGCCATGTGCCAGATCAGATCCCACACCTTGAGGACGACGCCCAAGGTGTACAAGCGTCACTGGTCTTTTGAACAGATGTCGGACAGCGTGTGCTCCGCCTCAACAAGGGGATGGTGCAACACTTGTGCCATGTCCTCGTGGATTTGGCACCACATGGAGAAGGAGGAGACCCGCTCTTGGTGGCCGTCAATGTCACTGCAGCCCTGAACCTTTTTGTCTCGGTATCCTTCCAGGGCTTGAGAGGGGACCTGTGTGGCATCGCGCAGGCCACAGCCCACAAGTACATTCGACAGGTCAAGGATGCCCTGTTTGACCGAGCAGAAAATGATATAAATTTTGACATGGACTAAGCCTAACAAGATGCCCGGGCAGCAAGAGTCTCCACCATCGCCGGGGTGCCCCAGGTCCAGGGGCTGATTAGCTGCATGCATGTTGTGCTGTGCTCACCAGGCCAGTTGGGAGTGCCGACATTAACAGGAAGGGGTTCCACTCCCTGAACATTCAGTTTGTGTGCAATCACCACATGCAGATTATGCATGTGTGTGAACGCTTCTCAGGGAATGTGCACAACAGCTACATCCTGGGGCAGTCAAGACATCTCACCCTCTTTGAGGACCACCCCAGAATGGCTGGTTGGCTCTTGGGGGATAAGGTGTACCCACTGAGGATCTGGCGAAAGACGCCAGTAAGGAGGCTGGAGACCGATGCGAAGGCCCATGTGGCCACCCGGGCTGCCATTGAGCGGTACATCGGACTGTTCAAAATGCGCTTCCAATGCCTCGACCGCTCCAGAGGTGCCTTCCAGTACACCACCCGGAGGGTCGCCCGCTTTATTGTGGTCTGCTGTGTCCTCCACAACCTGGCACAGCAGTGGGGTGACGTGCTGAAGGTGGGAAATTAGGGACACATGGCCAACTCCATGGAGGGGAAGGAGGAGGACGAAGATGATGAGGAGGCGCCAGACCAGCAGGGGCTGGAGTACGATCCCGGGGAGGAAGCGGTGGACAAGCCAGAGGCAATCCTGCTCACTACCACACTTAGAAATCTTTAGGAAGGCGGCATGTGGCGCAGTGGTTAGCACTGGGACTGCGGCGCTGAGGACCCGGTTTCGAATCCCGGCCCTGGGTCACTGTCCGTGTGGAGTTTGCACATTGTCCCCATGTCTGCGTGGGTTTCACCCCCACAACCCAAAGATGTGCTGGTTAGGTGGATTGGCCACGCTAAATGGCCCCTTAATTTGGAAAAGAAAAATAATTGGCTACTCTAAATTTAAAAAAAAGAAAAATAAGAAACCTTTAGCAGAATCGCTTCCCTTGGCAGGAGCCACCTAATGTTCGACGTCCATCTGTATGTCGCCACCGGAAGTCCCGGGGTTCCTGTTACTGTTGTTGCTTGTATCTTTTCTGATATGTGTGTTGGTACTGTTGTGTTTTGTAAACTTTTTGATACAAAATGTTATCAATAAATCTTTCAAGGGACTTCCAGTGGTGGCTATGAAGGAGTAGGTCGCACATTTGGTGGCTCCTGCCCGGGTCGGACCTTTGGACCTGTTCCCCCGATTTTTTACCGGACTTGATTTGGAAAATTGATGGTAGAGGCAATTGTGGAGTGGATTCCCACATCGGTGCATGGAGAGGCGGACTAGAAGTGCTCGCAAAGGAAGAAACAGGTGAACAAAGAAGGCTTGGGCTGAAGCTGCAGTGGGAGAAAGCATGGCGGATGACAGGAATCCTGGCTTGTCCACCCAGCGGTCAACGGAGCAGCTGATGGAATTTATCCAGGAAGGCTTCGCCAAGCAGAAGCAGGAATGCTTGTACCTGATTAAAGAATCGATTGCGCGGCTGGAGTTCAGACTGGATGCCCAAGATCGGGCAATCCAGAAAGTAGAGAAGGCGCTGGCTGAGCAGGAGGAACATCAAACCGTGGTGGAGTTGGAGGTGGGGATGCTGAGAGACCAGCAGAAAAGGCTCCTGGAGAAGGTGGAGGACCGAGAGAACAGGTCCCGCCGGCAAAACCTGAGAATCGTCAGTCTCCCGGTGGGGTCCGAAGGAGCGGACACTGGGGCATACATAGCGGGCATGTTCGAGAAGCTGCTGGGGGATGGGACGTTCTCCCGACCCTTGGAGGTGGACAGGGCTCACAGAGCGCTCGCGAGGAAGCCGCAAGTGGGGGACCCCCCGAGGGCAATGGTGGTGAGATTCCACAGGTACTTGGACAAGGAGCGTATTTTACAGTGGGCCAAGCAGACACGGAGCTGTAAATGGGAGAACAGTATCCTGCGGACCTATCAGGATCTGAGTGCAGGGGTGGCCAGGAAAAGAGTGGGGTTCAATCAGATAAAGTCGACCCTTTTTAAGAAAAAGGTGAAGTTCGGACTGCTGTATCCAGCCCGTCTCTGGGTCACGTATGAGGAGCAACATTTTTATTTCGAGTCACCCGAGGAAGCGATGGACTTCGCGAAAAGGAAAGGACTGCTGGCGGACTGAGGAATTTGAACTTTGCTGCAACGTTCACATTTAAAAAAGTTTCTTGGTTTTCGTTTTTTGGATGTTAATTGTAATGCCTTCTGTATTGATTTGGGGCCAGTTGCAGAGCTAAAGTTTACATTTTCACTGATGGGCGATGGAGGTGTGTTTGTTAGATGCTGGATCTTCTGTTTGATCTTTTCTTTGTTTATCGTTTTTGTTCTAGGGCAATTGTGTTGGGACTGGTTTTTCATTTGAATATGTGTGTTTGAGCGGGGGAGGAGGGTGGGGTGGGAACAATAGGTGGGAGAATGTCTGGCGCCATGGGCGGGGGTCACCAAGCTAGCTGGGCGGGCTAGCTCACGGAAGCGCAGTGGGGGTGAGCAGATGCTAGGCTTATTGAAGGGGTCGATTTACATTGTGTTGTTACTAGGGGGGGGAGGAGGGGAAAATGTTCTGCTGACAAGGGAGGGACTTTTGCTGAGGGACAGCGAGGGGGTCGGGGCCAGAGGCTGCCTGGGGGCGGGTCGGTGGAGGCGTAGGGCGCGGGCTGGAGACTGGCCCAAGAAAGGTGATGGCTGATCGGCGAAGGGGAGGGCGATGAGCCCCCCAATGAGGCTGATTACCTGGAATGTACGAGGGCTAAATGGGCCGGTTAAGAGGGCATGCGTGTTTGCGCATCTGAGAGGACTGAAGGCGGACGTGGTAGGAGATCCACCTTAGAGTAGCTGACCAGATCAGATTAAAGAAAGGATGGGCCGGACAGGTTTTTCACTCGGTGCTGGACTCAAAGACTAGAGAGGTCACGATCCTGATTAATAGGCGAGTGGTGTTTGAGACGGGAAGAATAGTTGCGGATGTGGGAGGCCGGTACATTATGGTCAGTGGGAAATTGGAGGGGGTGTGGGTGGTACTAGTAAATGTGTATGCCCAAATTGGGATGATGTGGAGTTTATAAAGAGGATGCTGGGGAAGATACCGGACCTAGATTTGCTCAAGTTGGTCATGGGAGGGGACTTCAACACAGTTATTGACCCTGGTTTAGACCGGCCGAGCTCAAAGACGGGCAGGGTGCCAGCAATGACAAAGGAGCTAAAGGGGTTCATGGAGCAGATGGCGGGGGGGGGGGACCCATAGAGATTTGGGCAGCCGAGGGTGAAGGAATTATCCTTCTACTCACATGTGCATAAAGTGTACTCCTGGATTGATTTTTTTATTTTGAACAGGGCTCTATTGACGGGGGTAGTGGACACGGGGTATCTAGCGATTACAATCTCAGATCATGCCCTGCACTGGGTTGACCTACAGGTTAGCAAGGAGAGTAGCCAGCGCCCGCAGTGGACGTGGGACTTTTAGCTGACGACGAGGTGTGCGGGCGGCTGAGGAAATGTATTCAGAACTACCTAGAAGTCAACGACACGGGGAAGTTTCGGCAGCGGTGGTCTGGGAGGCATTGAAGGCGGTGGTTAGAGGGGAGCTGATCTCGATATGGGCCCACAGGGAGAAGGTAGAGAGGGCAGAGACGGACCAACTGATAAAGGAGATATTACAGGTCGACAGGACGTATGCGGAGACCCCAGAGGCAGGGCTTTTAAGGGAACGGCGGAGGCTACAGGCGGAGTTTGGCTTGTTAACTACAGGGAGGGTGGTAGAGCAGCTGAGAAAGGCAATGGGGGCGATTTATGAGCACGGAGAAAAGGCCAGTAGAATGCTTGCACAGCAGCTTAGAAAGAGGGAGGCAGCCAGGGAGATAGGGAAAGTAAAGGTTGGAGACTCAGAAGGGGTGAATAAGGCATTCAAGGAGTTTTACAGTTGGCTGTATGGGTCGGAACCCCAGCTGGGCCGGAGGAGATGAGGCACTTTCTAGGGTGGCTGAATTTCCCGAAAGTGGACGGGGGTCTGGTAGAAGGGCTGGGGGCCCCGATCGGGTTGGAAGAGATAGTGGAGGGTTTGAAGGCCATGCAGTTGGGTAAAGCCCCGGGGCCAGACGGGTACCCAGTGGAGTTCTATAAAAAGTTCTCTGGGATATTGGGGCCGCTGTTGATGAGGACATTCAATGAGGCAAGGGAAAGAGGGGTGCTTCCCCCGCTGATGTCACAGGCCATGATTTCATTGATCCTGAAGCGGGACAAGAACCCAGAGCTGTGTGGGTCCTACAGGCCGATATCCGTATTAAATGTAAACGCCAAACTGCTGGCCAAAATCTTGTCCTCTAGGATTGAGGACTGTGTTCTGGAAGTTATTGGGGAGGACCAGACGGGGTTCGTTAAGGGAAGACAGTTGGTGACCAATGTAAGAAGGTTCTTGAATGTGATCATGATGCCCCCGGAAGATAGGAAGGTGGAGGTAGTGGTTGCAATGGACGCACAGAAGGCTTTTGATCGAGTAGTACTGGGACAATTCGATTCGAGTGGGGCTTTATTGACTGGGTCAGGTTGTTGTGTCAGGCTCCTGTGGCAAGCGTACGGACGAATAGGACAACATCGGACTATATTAGGCTACATCGGGGGACGAGACAGGGATGCCCCCTCTCCGCACTGTTGTTCACGTTAGCCATAGAGCCGCTAGCAATTGCGATGAGAGCCTCAAGGGGTTGGAAGGGGCTGGTCCGGGGGGGGGGGGGGGGGGGCGTGGAACACAGTGTTATGGGCCAGGGTTTAGAGAACCCCAAAGTGTATCATGAGTTCACCTGACCCACAACTTTTAATAGATTGTGGTATGGGGAGCACACGGCCCACTCTACAGGTGTGGTACAGCAGAAATGGAAAAGTATTTTTTAAAACAAAATAATGTTTATTCTATGAACTCAAGTTAACCTTTTTAAAACATTCAGTGAACATCTTAGCAACCATCAATTCAAATACAACCCCCAATGAATACAACACTAAGTAATCCTTAATAACTTCCCAAACAACATCCAGAAGACAAAATAAACACCTTTTAACAGAAGCACATTAGGTTTACATTCACGAACAAAGTAATGTACAGAAATGATCAAGAGATAGTCTTTTCATGGCAGAGAGATCAACAGTACACCTGCTCTGTCTGGCTTCAGCTCCAACACTGAAAACGGAACTAAAACACACCCTGCAGCAAACAGCCTAAAACGAAAGTAAAAAGCTGACAGACAGCCCAGCTCCACACACTCTCTGACATCACTGCAGTGGTAAACACCCATTTCTTAAAGGTACATTTCTTAAACACCCATTCCTTAAAGGAACTCTCACATGACAACAGAGTCTCGCTTTACGCAGATGACCTGCTCCTGTATGTATCGAACCCATTAGAGGGGATGGAAGAAATTATGGGGATTCTGGGGGAATTTGGCCGGTTTTCAGGGTATAAATTAAATATGGGGAAAAGTGAGATGTTTGCGGTCTAGGCAAGGGGACAGGAGAGGCGACTGGGGGAACTGTCGTTCAGCGTGGTAGGGGGATGCTTTCGGTACCTAGGCATCCAGGTGGTGCGGGAATGGGAACGGTTGCACAAGCTAAATCTGGCCCGACAAGTAGACCAAATGAAGGACGATTTACGGAGGTGGGATGCGCTCCCGTTGTCACTAGCTGGGAGGATGCAGACAGTGAAAATGACAGTTCTCTCGAGATTCCTGTTTGTGTTCCAGTGTCTCCCCATCTTTATTCCGCGGTCCTTTTTTAAATGGGTCAATAAGGTAATCACTGGCTGGTTATGTTGCTCTTTTTACCCTTAGTTTTATTAGCTCTAATTATGTCACCTTTGCTCACGAGTTGCCAGGTAATCTCTCTGATACCGCCACGTGGTTCAAGCTCGAGTTATGATTAATGATTAAGTTATAGAAGGTCTAATGCAGGTAGGGAATATACAGTGAATGGTAGAACCCTCAAGAGTATTGAAAGTCAAAGAGATCTAGGAGTACATGTCCACAGGTCACTGAAAGGGGCAACACAGGTGGAGGAGGTAGTCAAGAAGGCATACGGCATGCTTGCCTTCATTGGTCGGGGCATTGAGTATAAGAATTGGCAAGTCATGTTGCAGCTGTATAGAACCTTAGTTAGGCCACACTTGGAGTATAGTGTTCAATTCTGGTCGCCACGCTACCAGAAGGATGTGGAGGCTTTAGAGAGGGTGCAGAAGAGATTTACCAGAATGTTGCCTGGTATGGAGGACATTAGCTATGAGGAGCGGTTGAATAAACTCGGTTTGTTCTCACTGGAACGAAGGAGGTTGAGGGGCGACCTGATAGAGGTCTACAAAATTATGAGCGGCATACTCAGAGTGGATAGTCAGAGGCTTTTCCCCGGGGTAGAGGAGTCAATTACTAGGGGGCATAGGTTTAAGGTGAGAGGGGCAAGGTTTAGAGTAGATGTATGAGGCAAGTTTTTTACGCAGAGGGTAGTGGGTGCCTGGAACTCGTTACCGGAGGAGGTGGTGGAAGCAGGGACGATAGTGACATTTAAGGGGCATCTTGACAAATACATGAATAGGATGGGAATAGAGGGATACGGACCCAGGAAGTGTAGAAGATTGTAGTTTAGTCGGGCAGCATGGTCGGCACGGGCTTGGAGGGCCGAAGGGCCTGTTCCCGGGCTGTACATTTCTTTGTTGTTCTTCTTTGTAATAAGTCAGCACACCGCTTAGTAAGATTGAAATCAACGGTCATTTATTATGTACAGCAATCAATACTTACACAATAATCCTACTATCTATATCAAAACCTACCACTACTGGCCAATACTTAACTTTAGGAGATGGCCCACCAGGTCAAGGAAACAAATGGTTTATCGAATTGGGTCTGGCCTGCGGGATTCAAAAGGCTGATATGGGTCGATGGCTAGGAATCTCTATCGGGTACCGATCGCTGGAGTCAAACTTACAGTTTCTGGTCGATGTTCTTGCGAAGGTTGCGAGCAGGAGAAGAAGGGAGAGAGAGCGATCTGAACTTGGCCCCTCAATTTATAGGGCCCAGGGGCTTCCCGCCTCTCGGGGCGGCCCTTGACCCTGAGTCCCAAGTGATTGGACTTGTTCCCAATCACTGGGTTCGATATGCTCCAATAACGGGGCGATTCCTCGATCAGGGTGTGGTCGTTCACCTGTCTTTGTTTCGGCCACTGCAGGCGCCGACAGGTCTGGCCCGGCATTCAATTGCTAATATGTTGCAATTGTTCCCGGGGATAGCCGATTAAACTGCAGATGTCTGTGTTGATGTGCTGCTAATAGTCTTAGGTATCGATCTGGGCCGACTTCCCCAGATCCGAATACGCTATTCTGTCTGCAGCTGTCCGTTTGTGTCCTGTTGGCTGCTTTTCCCATCAGCCTTTTCGGTTAGCCATTTTAAATCGGGTTTTGGCCAAATTAATAGGGAATCAGCCATTTTAGGTGGCTAAAGTATGGACGGGCAAGACCCTGCGAGTGAAAAAGGGGATACTTGAGCGGAGCTGAGGGAGGGTGGGTTGGCACTGCCGAACTTCAGTAATTACTATTGGGCGGCGAATATAGCCATGATCAGGAAGTGGGTGCTGGGGGGTGGGTCGGTATGGGAGCATGTGGAGGCAGCTTCAAGCAAGGGCACCAGCTTGGGGGCGTTGATAACAGCGCCTCTACCGTTCCCGCCGGCAAGGTACTCCACCAGCCCTGTGATGGTGGCGGCCCTGAGGGGCTGGGGGCAATGGAAGAGGCATGTGGGAGCGGAGGGAGCATCGGTGTGGTCTCCAATTTGTAATAACCATCGGTTTACCCCGGGAAGGATGGATGGGGGGTACCAGAGATGGCAGAGAGCAGGGATTGAGAGGATGGGGGATATGTTTATAGAAGGGAGCTTTTCTAGCCTGAGGGAGCTGGAGGAGAAATTTGTATTGGCGAGGGGAAACAAATTTAGGTACCTGCAGGTGCGGGACTTCTTACGCAGGCAGGTTTCAACCTTCCCGCTCCTACCACCAAGGGGGATACAGGATAAGGTAGTTTCCAGAATGTGGGTGGGAGAGGGAAGGGTTTTGGACATTTATAAGGAACTCATGGGGTCAGAGGAAACGCAGACTGAGGAGCTGAAGCGCAAGTGGGAAGATGAGCTAGGAGGAGAAATAGAGGATGGCCTCTGGGCGGACACGTTTAGAATCAACACGTCCACAACATGTGCCAGGCTCAGCCTGATACAATTCAAGGTCATTCATCGGGCTCACATGACAGTGGCCTGGATGAGCAGGTTCTTTGGGGTAGAAGATAGGTGCGCAAGGTGTGCGGGAGGGTCAGCGAACCATGTCCACATGTTCTGGACATGCCCAAAGCTTAGGGGATTCTGGCAGGGGTTTGCGGATGTCATGTCCACAGTGTTAAAAATAAGGGTGGCACCGAGTCCAGAGGTGTCGATTTTCAGAGTGTCGGAAGATCCTGGAATCCAGGAGGAGAAAGAGGCAGAAGGTCTGGCCTTTGCTTCCCCGGTAGACGGAAACGGACATTATTAGCTTGGAGGGACTCAAAGCCCCCGATGACAGAGACCTGGCTATCTGACATATCTAACTTTCTCTGCTTGAAGAAAATCAAGTTTGCCTTGAGAGGGTCAATGTTAGAGTTCGCCCGGAGGTGGCAACCGTTCATCGACTTCTTTGCGGAAAATTAACCGTCAGCAGAAGGGGGCCGGGGGGGTTGGGGGCGGGGGCGGGGGGGATAGCTTAGTTTAGAGTTGGGGGTTAGTAAAGGTGGGACCTGTAAGGGAGGAAGATGGCTTCTGCACTATGTTTATAAATTCATGTACATTGTTTATCTTGTTGTTGTTGTAAAACCATAAATACCTTAATAAAATGTTTATTAAAAAAAAAATCTTTCAAGATCCAGACAGGAGAATGAAGTGGCACTGATACAGTCATCAGTTTTTATTCCTGATTACAGTATCCACAGTATTTTGCTTTTAACGGTTGTGTTTAATTTGATTTAACTAAATTCAAACAGCAACAAAATAAATATTAATTTAAGGCAGTAAACAGGAATAAAACACAATTCTAGATCTTTCCAATATTTTATAGATTTCAAAAAATGAACCAAATATATAAAAATAAATAAAGTGCAGTTTTGTAATCAGTTCAATTTCAAGAATTTCAAAATATAATAAACATTTACACAAGTTTGAACAAGCTTCAACTGACTTCTGGGGCTGGATTCTCCAATTCTGGGGCTATGTCCCTGTCATGGTATTTAGACATGCACATAATGAGATACAGACAGGCAGCTAATGAACAGAGAGAACAGGACATAACCATTCAGCAGGCAGAACATATGGGGGTGGTTTCCCACTATAAAAGGCACGAGGCACTCACACTCCGCCTCTTTCCACTGGGGACATCTACAGAGTGAGTCAGGGTGTATATATCGCATAACACCTCCAGCACGTGGCTAAGAGCTAGTCTGGTTCAGTCAGACAGAGTAGTCACACTTAGGTTCGCAGAGAGTCGAACTCACAGAGAACTGTGCTAACTGTGTGACAGATTCAATAAATCAGATTGAACTAACTTCAAGGTCTGGAGTATCTTTCAGTTAAAGCTGCATCCAGTTGCAGCCCATGTTATCTCAGTGTACCATAACACAACATGATACCAGAAGACTGCTATCCCGAGGTGGTTTAACTCAATCTGTTCCGTGATGACCAGCAAATGTATCCCCGCACCATGGAGAAGATCCAGGCTCCTCAACAGCTGAAGACCTCCAGCAATCTTGGTGCCAACTGGCAGACTTTCAAGCAAAGGTTTCTGCTGTACATTGAAGCTTCAGACCTCGTGGGTGCGTCTGATGCCAGGAAGATCGCGCTTCTTCTCTCAACTGTGGGGGATCAAGCCGTCCAACTCTTCAACTCGTTAAGCTTCACCGAAGGCCAGGACAAGACAAAGTTTCAGACCATCCTGGACAAGTTTGATAGTCATTGTGAAGTGGACACCAATGAAATCTTCGAGCGCTACATATTCAAACAACGCCTACAAGGTAAAGATGAATCTTTCAACATCCTTCTTAACTAATCTCCATCTACTAGCGCTGTCCTGCAACTTTGGTGATATTGCTGACTCCATGATCAGAGACCAAATCGTTTTTGGAGTGCACTCTGATCCTCTGAGAGAGCAGCTTTTAAAAATCAAGCATATGACCCTGTCAGTCACGATTGAAACATGCACAGTGCATGAGCACGCCAAAAATCGGTATTCCCAATACAAATCGGCTGAAAATTAGAAACTTGCTTCCCAAGAGGCAGAGAGTGTGCCGGTCATCTTGATGAAAGCGGCCATTTCGCGCGCTCTTCCCGGAGCCCCACACATGCGCGATGCGAATGGGATAACGAAACAGCTGATCACTACACTGCGCAGGTGCGAACGTCTGCCGACCCCACTGCGCATGTGCGACGACACACGGAGCGTAACAACGTCATGACGTGCCCGAACTGAGGCACCGCCCACTTAAAGAAACACTGCCCTGCAAGAGGCGGGCGATGTTTAAATTGCGGAAAGCCTGGACACTATGCAGCCGTGTGCAGGTCTGCACCACCAGTCAAGGCCAGCGCTCGGAGTGTACAACAACGTTTACAGGATTCTGATCCTGGCAGGACAACGGATCCAGAGGACGATTGCCTGGAGTCCCCCTACCGTGTGGGCATCATTACCACACGTGAACATGCCTCACCAACATCATCACAAAGCCTGTCCATCCTCACTGTGGATTCTGCGGATGTATGGCGTGCGGTGATGCAAGTAAATCAATGCCCTATCCAGTTCAAGCTGGACACAGGTGCTTCTGCCAATCTCCTTTCACAGGCAGATTTCAACCGCATCAAGAAGCCACCCAAGCTCCTTCCAGCAGCATGCCACTTCTTGGACTACAACGGCAATGCCATCACAGCACTGGGATCCTGCCATCTGCTCGTCTCCAACAGGAGCATTCACGCAAGGCTATGGTTTGAAATCATCAAGCCCGAAAGGGCCTCACTGCTCGGCGCACATGCATGCAAGCAGCTAAACCTTGTGCAGCAGGTCTACACAATGACCTCACCCAAAGTGGATCTTCAAGCCGGCATTGATGACATCCTCGCTCAGTATCCGGATGTGTTTGACGGCATGGGCAATCTGCCATATCGGTACAAGATGCTGCTAATGCCTGATGCCACGCCTGTGGTCCACGCACCACGCCGGGTCCCGGCTCCACTGAAGGAGCGCCTGAAGGCACAGCTCAAAGATCTTCAGGACCAGGGCATCATTTCCAAAGTTACAGAACCGACTGACTGGGTCAGCTCGATGGTATGTGTAAAAAAGCCTTCGGGGGAGCTGCACATCTGCATTGATCCCAAGGATCTCAACCAGAATATAATGCGGGAACACTACCCCATCCCAAAGCGGGAGGAACTCACAAGTGAGATGGCACACGCCCGGTTTTTCACAAAGTTAGATGCGTCACATGGATTCTGGCAAATCCAGCTGGATAAGTCCAGCAGAAGACTCTGCACCTTCAACACACCATTTGGCAGGTACTGCTATAATCGTATGCTGTTCGGCATTGTCTCGGCCTCGGAGATTTTTCATAGAATCATGGAGCAGATGATGGAGGGCATTGAAGGGGTTCATGTGTATGTGGACGACGTTATCATATGGTCCACGACCCCCGAAGAGCACATCTCTCGTCTCCAGCAGGTATTCCGCTGTGTCCATGCCAATGGCCTCAAGCTGAACAAGCCCAAGTGTTGCTTGTTGACACTTAAGTTCTTAGGTGACCAGATATCTCAGCAGGGTGTGCGCCCGGACACAGGCAAGGTCAAGGCCATCGAAGCCATGAAGACCCCATAAGACAAGAAGGCGGTGCTGCGCTTCCTAGGCATGGTAAACCTTTTGGGCAAGTTTATCCCAAACCTGGCCTCACACACCACGGCCCTCAGACACCTGGGGAAAAAGTCCATTGCGTTTGAGTGGCAGGCAGCTCCTCAAGCAGAGTGGTTGGAGCTGAAAGCCAAGCTCACCACTGCACCTGTATTGGCATCTTTTGACCCTGACAGGGAAACGTAAATCTCGACAGATGCGAGCCAGGACGGCATCGGCGCGGTGTTGCTCCAACGCGATGACACCTCATCCTGGGCACCGGTTGCCTACGTATCATGGGCGATGACACCCACCGAGCAGCGGTACGCCCAAATTGAAAAGGAATGCCTGGGCCTTCTCACTGGAATTATCAAGTTGCACGATTATGTCTACGGCCTGCCAACGTTCACCGGCGAGACGGACCACAGGCCTCTGGTCCACATAATCCACAAGGACCTGAACAACATGACGTCCCGGCTGCAGCGCATCCTCCTCAGACTCAGAAGGTATGACTTTGAACTAGTGTACACGCCTGGCAAGGAGCTCCATAACCTTGCCCAGTGAACCGCCGGCATTCATCCAACAGATTGAATCACAGTGCAGGTGTGGGCCAGCAACCTCCCGGCGTCGGATGAAAAGGTGATTCGCATTCGCGACGAGACAGCCAGAGACCCTCTTCTGCAACGTGTCATGCGCCACCTCGCCAATGGCTGGCAAAAAGGGCAGTGCCCTCAATTCTTCAATGTGAAGGACGACCTGACGGTGGTTGATGGTATTCTCCTCAAGCTGGACCGGATTGTCATTCCACTCAGTCTCCAGAGCTTGGTGCTCCGGCAAATCCACGAGGGACATCTGGGTGTCGAGAAGTGTAGGCGCAGAGCCAGGCAAGCTGTCTACTGGCCTGGGATTAGTCAGGACATCTCAAATATGGTCCTCAACTGTCCGACCTGTCAACGTTTCCGGCCAGCACAGATCAAGGAGACGCTTCAGCAGCACAAAATTGTGAACTCCCCGTGGTCCAAGGTGGGCATCAGCCTCTTTTACGCCAATGGTTGTGATTATGTGTTAATCATTGATTATTTTTCCAACTACCCAGAAGTCGTGAAGCCCTTAGACCTCCAAGACCATCATCGAGGCCTGTAAGGAGACGTTATCCAGGCATGGTATTCCACTCACTGTCATGAGTGACAACGGTCCTTGCTTCAGCAGCCAAGAGTGGTCAAGATTTGCCACATCATATCTGTTTAACCAAGTCACTTCCAGCCCACATTACCCGCAGTCCAACGGGAAGGTTGAGAAAGGGGTGCAAATAGTGAAGCAGCTCATCTGCAAGGCCGCGGATTCTGCTTCTGACGCCAACCTTGCGCTGCTTGCGTACAGGGCAACCCCTCTGTCTACCGCCATGTCACCGGTTCAACTCCTGATGAACAGGGACCTGCGGATGACTCTTCCAGCCATACACTTGCCTGACCTGGATCACCTCCCGGTGCTGCAGAAGGTGCAGAAACCCAGGGACTGGCAAAAGCAGGGCTACGATGCTCACGCCACCGACTTGCCTGTGCTATCCCCGGTGGATGCTGTTCAGATCAAGCTACCTGATGGAGGCTGGTCAGCTCCAGCGGTTTTTCTTCGACAGGCTGCTCCTCGATCGTACATTGTGCGTATGGCTGATGGCTCTGTTGTGCGGCGAAACAGATGGGCACTGCGCACAGTTGCCTGCCCACAACCACATTCTTTGTTGTTTCCATCTGTTATTGTCCCACCTCCTGATACCTCGAACCATGAGGCTACCAGTCAGGCTTCAATCCCGCCTATCAAGTCCCCACCACCACCTCTCCGGTGGTCAATCAGGATCAGATGCAAGCCCCTTAGACTGGACTTATGAACATTTGTTTTGTTTGCTATGTTCTGTTTTCGAACATTAGACACCTGTTTTCATATGTACATATGTTCCCATCTGCCATAGTATGTAAATAAGTTAGTTTTTCGGCCTACACATGTAAATACTTCCACATATGCGACAGAAAAATATTTCAAAAGGGGAGATGTCATGATATGCAGACATGCACATAATGAGATACAGACAGGCAGCTAATGAACACAGAGAACAGGACATAACCAATCAGCAGGCAGAACACTTGGGAGTGGTTTCCCACTATAAAAGGCACGAGGCACTCACACTCCGCCTCTTTCCACTGGGGACATCTACAGAGTGAGTCAGGGTGTATATATCACATAACACCACCAGCACGTGGCTAAGAGCTAGTCTGGTCAGTCAGACAGAGTAGTCACACTTAGGTTCGCAGAGAGTAAAACTCATAGAGAACTGTGCTAACTGTGTGACAGGTTCAATAAATCAGATTGAACTAACTTCAAGATCTGGAGTATCTTTCAGTTAAAGCTTCATCCAGTTGCAGCCCGTGTTATCTCAGTGTACCATGACATGACAGTCCCGACGCCGGTGTGGGAACGGTGGTGTTTTACGCCAGGAAAACTGGCGCAAAATGGCCACCGATTCCCTGTTTTGCTGGGAGCTAGTGAAGAGGTAGGTTACACAAACACATATATAGACAAAGCCAGTGATGAAAGATACTTTGAATGTGAGTCTTTGCAGGTAATGAAGTCTTTCCAGGTCCAGACAGTGCGACTGGAGAGAGGGATAATCACAGATTAAAGAGGTGTGAATTGTCTAGAATCCATTGTTAAGGATGAGATTTCTAAATTCTTGGTAGTGCAGGGTCGGATTAGGACAAGTCAGCATGGATTTAGTAAGGGGAGGTCGTGCCTGGCAAACCTGTTAGAGTTCTTTGAAGAGATAACAAATAGGTTAGACCAAGGAGAGCCAATGGATGTTATCTATCCTGACTTCCAAAAGGCCTTTGATAAGGTGCCTCACGGGAGACTGCGGAGTAAAATAAGGGCCCATGGTATTCGAGGCAAGGTACTAACATGGATTGACGATTGGCTGTCAGGCAGACGGCAGAGAGTTGGGATAAAAGGTTCTTTTTCGGAATGGCAACCGATGACAAGTGGTGTCCCGCAGGGTTCAGTGTTGGGGCCACAGCTGTTCTCTTTATATATCAACGATCTAGATGACGGGACTGGGGGCATTCTGGCTAAGTTTGCCGATGATACAACGATAGGTGGAGGGGCAGGTAGTATGGAGGAGGTGGGGAGGCTGCAGAAAGATTTAGACAGTTTAGTAGAGTGGTCCAAGAAATGGCTGATGAAATTCAACGTGGGCAAGTGCGAGGTCTTGCACTTTGGAAAAAAGAATAGAGGCGTGGACTATTTTCTAAACGGTGACAAAATTCATAATGCTGAAGTGCAAAGGGACTTGGGAGTCCTAGTCCAGGATTCTCTAAAGGTGAACTTGCAGGTTGAGTCCGTAATTAAGAAAGCAAATGCAATGTTGTCATTTATCTCAAGAGGCTTGGAATATAAAAGCAGGGATGTACTTCTGAAGCTTTATAAAGCATTAGTTAGGCCCCATTTAGGGTTAGCAATACTGTGAGCAATTTGGGGCCCCACACCTCAGGAAGGACATACTGGCACTGGAGCGGGTCCAGCGGAGATTCACACGGATGATCCCAGGAATGGTAGGCCTAACATACGATGAACGTCTGAGGATCCTGGGATTATATTCATTGGAGTTTAGGAGGTTGAGGGGTGATCTAATAGAAACTTACAAGATAATGAATGGCTTAGATAGGGTGGACGTAGGGAAGTTGTTTCCATTAGCAGGGGAGACTAGGACCCGGGGGCACAGCTTTAGAATAAAAGGGAGTGACTTTAGAACAGAGACGAGGAGAAATTTCTTCAGCCAGAGAGTGGTGGGTCTGTGGAATTCATTGCCAGAGAGGGCGGTGGAGGCCGGGACGTCGAGTGTCTTTAAGACAGAAGTTGATAAATTCTTGATTTCTCGAGGAATTAAGGGCTATGGAGAGAGAGCGGGTAAATGGAGTTGAAATCAGCCATGATTGAATGGTGGATTGGACTCGATGGGCCGAATGGCCTTACTTCCGCTCCTATGTCTTATGGTCTCAAGTCAGGTCAGTTGGTAGGATTTCTTAAACCCAGGCCAGATGGTGGGGGGGGGGGGGGGGGGGGTGAATGTCGTGAGAAATGAATCCAAGGTCCCGGTTGAGACCGTACTCATGCGTGCGGAACTTGACTATCAGTTTCTGCTCCTCGATCCTGCGTTGTCCTGCATCCTGAAGGCCACCTTGGAGAAGCGCCTGCGCTTTCAAAGTATCATTTTGCATCATTGGCTTTGTCTATATATGTGTTTGTGTAACCTACCTCTTCACTCACCTAATGAAGGAGCTACGCTCCATAGCTAGTGACTCCAAACAAACCTGTTGTAAGACTTCTTACTGTGCCCACAAAGAAAATCACATGGGGTCGGCAGGGCTTCGAGCCGCGGGAGTCACGTGGGAACGATTTAGACCCGCACATCTTTAAAGGGACATCACCACCTAGTCTGATTCTACCGTGTGAGGAGTAAGTCCTGCACCCTCTAAAGACAGCGCGCTCAATGCGGAATAATGGCTCTTTACCGTCCTTTTTCCTGCCACCCTCTTTGCTGCGTTTGGGCAATAATTGTTGCACATCCGAAATTGGCATGTCGGCACCACGCTTTAACAATCGCTGCTCAGTTGTCCTAAAAGGTGTATAAATATTTGTAACATATACTCGATTACAGGATTGTGGACGCTGATGATGAGGAGGGGTAACTGAATGACAAATAATGAAGTTCTTTTTGCTCCAGTCACTAGTTTGTGAGGTTGGGTCTTATGGTGGGTAATGAGGAGATTTCTCTGTAAGCAGTAGGGCCTCCTCCATGGGGACAGCGGCTGCTGCCGGTGCCTCAGTCTGTGGGCTGCTGCCCTCCCGCACTTCACTCTGCTCTCCACACTGCCCAGTGTCTGCTCCCGCCCCGCAACTCCGGCACCATGACTGAAGCTCCCAGAGAGGCCTGCAGCCCGGCGCTGCCTCTGCTCTCGCCGCTACCCAACACCGCCGACACTCACAAAGGCTGGCTCCACAAATGGACCAACTACCTGAAGGGTTACCAGCGCCGCTGGTTCGTACTGAGTAACGGACTCCTCTCCTATTACAGGTAGGTCATTGGCATCCAGAGCCAGGCGCTGCGCCCACCGACAGACACCCAGGCTTGCACCCAGAGCCATGGAGGTGCACCCAGTCTGGACAGCCTGACATTGCACCCAGAGCCATGGAGGTGCACCCAGTCTGGACAGCCTGACATTGCACCCAGAGCCATGGAGGTGCACCCAGTCTGGACAGCCTGACATTGCACCCAGAGCCAAGGAGGTGCACCCTCACCAGGCATCCAGTCTGACACCCAGACGTTGCACCCAGAGCCAAGGAGGTGCACCCAAACCAGGCACCCAGATGTTGCACCCGGAGCCAAGGAGGTGCACCCACACCAGGCACCCAGTCTGACACCCAGACTTTGCATCCAGAGCCCAGGAGGTGCACCTATACCAGGCATCCAATCTGACACCCATACGATGCACCCAGAGCCAAGGAAGTGCACCCACTGACAGGCACCCAGCCTGGCATCCAGATTCAGATGTTGTCGCTACAGAGGCACCATGTCTGCCACCCTAGCCAGGTGCTGCACCCATAGACACTCAGCCTGGCACCCAAATGCTGTAGCCTGGCACTCAGCCAGAAGCTGCACCCACAGACAGACACCCAGCCTGACACCCAGGTGCAGCAACTACAGACAGGCACCCAGCTTGATACACAGAGCCAGGAGCAGCACCCACACCAGGCACCCAGGTGCAGTTTCTGCAGCTACAGACAGACACCCACAGCCAGGTACAGCACCCAGCCTGTAACACAGAGCCAGGAGCAGCACCCACACCAGGCACCCAGGTGCAGATTCTGCAGCTCGACGGACACCAATCCTGGCACCCAAAACAGGCACCCAGAGGCAGGAGCTGAACCCAGCCTTATACCCAGATGCAGGTACTGCACCCACACCAGACAGCCATCCTGGCTTCAGATGCTGCAACAACAGACAGGTACCCAGAGACAAGTGCTGCATTAACAGACAGTCACCCAGCCATCACAACCAAACCCCCAGCCTAGTGCCTTGATGAGAATGCCTCATGCACAGAGAGGCACCAAGCCTGGCACCTAGAGTTTGCTGTACCCTGAGGCTGACACCCAGACTGAGCTGTCATTAGACGTTGTACGTTGTAACTTTGTAAGTAGCTGTGAGGATTTGGAATTCATAAGATACTAGTTTATGGGTTGGAGGATCAGATTCTCGTTTGGGTCTTTTGTTTCGGGCAACGCCAGAATTCAGTGTTGGGAACATTTATTATTTCTAACTTGCATTGATGATTTGAAAAACAGTTGAATACAAATGAGTTGAGTTTTCAAAAAGTACAAAACTTAAAATTTGAGTGGATTTTTGTAGCTTAGACGTTTCACAAATAATTGGTATTGGTAGAGATTGTATTGTGGGAACGTGTAAACTGCTGGTCGTGGGAAAGAAAATGATGATGTATGCGCTCTGAACATTTTTGTCATACATAATTAAGAAATCCAGGAGTCTTAATCTACTTAATAATCAAGATGTTCATTCCATGCAGAGCAACAATTAAGAAACTCACTAGAGTGCTGAACGATATAGTCAGAAAGGAAGAGAACAAGTTGGAGAGACCTGTGCTCCACTGTATAGCTCTATTCACATCCCGCCTTGGCCACTGTGCCAAGTTCTGGGCGTGGAAGATGTTCTAGCGAAGAGTCTCAGAACTGATCCCTAACATTTGACGAAGAATTTAAAGACAAATAGAAAAAATTGGGCTTTCTGGTATTGAAAAGAGATGACTCAAAAGTAACTTTTGATGATGAAAACATAGAGCAGGAGAGTTACTTCAAAATTACTTTTTAAAAATTTGTCCTTGGGATGTGGGCGTCGCTGGTTGGGCCTATCCCTGAGGGCATTTAAGAGTCAACCACATTGCTGTGAATCTGGAGTCACATGTAGGCCAGACCAGGTAATGACAACAAATTTCCTTCCCTAAAGGACATCAGTGAACCAGATGGGCTTTTACGCCAATTGACAATGTTTTCATGGTCACCTTTTCGACTTTTAATTTCAGATTATCTTTATTCAATTCAAATTTCACCATCTGCCATGGCAGGATTCGGGTTCCCAGAGGATGATTCTGGGTCTCTAGATTACTTGTCCAGTAATACCGATAATACCAATACGCCACTGCCTCCCCAGTAACATTGGGACAGAGCGGCACAAGTTGGAATTAATATTGCTATCAAGAACTTGTGATTGACAGGTGGAGTGGACGTCTGTGTAGAATTGTGGAAATGCCTTCAGGAACATAGACTGTAGCAACCCAAAACCCATCACTGCCTTCTCGAGGGCATCTGGAAATGGGCAACTAAACCCAGTCTGCAACCCTCATATCCCAAGAAAGACTTTTGAAAAGAAAAGTGGAAGGGATGACCTTTAAATCATTTAAGAAACAGTTAAATGCTGTTCAACTATTCCCTTCAGACAATGTAACTGCTGATTTTACAGGCTGTCCAATACTGGTCTTTACATTAGCCAGCCTGAAATGGGTATCTGGTGTCAATGCCTATTGCAAATCCAACTGGCCCTAGCTACTTTCTGTTACTACTTAAAGGTCAAACTGACATTAGATTCCTGCTGTTACTACTTGTAAAATGTGTGGCCTGGACCACATGTGATGCACTCTGAAATACTTGGGGTAAATAAATAAGCCTGTTATTCTGTGATGCTGCATAAAGCCCTGGATTGCATATGAAAATTTAAGGAAATCAAATGTAATGTTGAAATAGTTCAATATTAATAGTGGTGGAATTGCTTGAGAACATGTTACAGTATGCTTTCTGTGTTTATTTTAAGAGTGCAGAGGCAATACTAAAGTAGTCTGCATGGATTAGAAAGCTGCCCTTTATAACATCACAAGATAGCTTTGGATGAATAAGGCCTTTTGAACCCATTAGATATTATCATTTCAGAATATCAAATGTAATGTCTTGCCATCTGGCTGTTTCTTAGACAAGTGCAGAGTTCTACATTCAGCCACACTTCCTGGGAACCTGTTCCAACTGTTGATCATTCACTCTGGAAAGCAATACAGTGAATTCATTTCGTGATTGATGCATTGGTACTAAATAAGTCTGAAATATTATATCAGGCAATATGGTGCCAAGATCTACCTCTCTGTTCAATTATTCACCACTCCTTCCACCAACTGACCCACCGCTGACTAAGATTAAACATTTCATGAGATTACTTGATCTCCATAAACATTTGAGTTGACATTTGTCTGGGCTAGCACATTTTCCCTCTACTCTTGGAATCATAGAATTTACAGTGCAGAAGGAGCCCACCTGGCCCATCAAGTCTTCATCGGCCCCCGACACCTCCACCCCAGCAACCCCACCCAAACTTTTCTTTTTGGACACCTAAAGGCAATTTAGAATGATTAATCCACCTAACCTGCACATCTTTGGACTGTGGGAGGAAACCGGAGCACCCGGAGGAAACCCACGCAGACACGGGGAGAATGTGCAGACTCTGCACAGCCAGTGACCCAAGCGGGGATCGAACCTGGAACCCAGGAGCTGTGAAGCAACTGTGCTAACCACTGTGCTACCAGTCATCTCCTCCAATTCTCTGTCCAGCTGGAACTATAAAAGCAATATGCGTTCACTTTAAGTGCTCCAGTCAGTAGCTCACCAAGATCCTTGGTAAGCAAAACCAAGACCAATCTTAGCCAAAGGGTATGGAGACTTCTCTCAGGTAGCCAGTTGGTCCTGAGCCAGTATGTCAGCTGATGGTTGCAGCAGGGATTGTAAATGAACAAAAGCTCTATTTGAAGTTGCACAGCCAGCTGCACTGAATGAGTTGCTGACTAATTGATAGTGACACCAAAGGCATGAAAAAAAAAATCTGAAGTCGAATTAATAGAAGTACCAGCACAGTCGTATCCTTCCTGGTGTCTGCCCTAAACTTGCCCTTTACAAACCTGAATACGTGATGTCTTGTCCTCAAGTCATGCCCTATGCTTCCCACTGGAGCTCTTTGAGAAGGTACTGAGGTGGTACTCTAGGTATATTTTAGTTGGAATTTGAGGAAGTATTTGGTAAGGTTTTGCACATCTGGGTTTGGAAGATGATTGGAGTGTATGGGATTGGCCAGCTGGACTGTACATTGGATTGGGAAAAGAAAGTAAGGACCAGTGGAATGTTGTAGAATCTTCTGTTATTTATTCTGTAGACAAGTCTGAATATGTATTCAGATGGACTCGGTCGGTAAATAATTTAACAGAGGCAAAGAATGTGCACTTGTATACGGTGCCTTTTCTCCAGAACATTTCAAAATGCTTCATAACCAATGGATCACTTGAATTTTACCATCGCTTCACACTTGTAGTGTGGCATAGGGACCCATGGAGTAGGAATCATTGCTTGAGTTAGCTCATTTCCGCTAAATACCATTTTTTGATGTAATTGGGTTCCATATTTTGGGGAGATAATCAATTGGGATTTCTACTTCTGTTTACTTATCTGGTATCACCATCTGCGATGCATTTGTGTGACGGTCTAGTCGGTGAGCTCGGCATTTGGCTCTGCTTGTGTGGATCCCCAAATTTCTTTCTCTGTCAGTCTGGCCTCAATAAAAGTTGAGATGGATTCGCACGTAAAAAGAAGTTATTTATTTAGCTTGCAAGCTTGATTCATTTCATAGAAATATAAGAGACATCCAGTTTCCTATATCCCAGAAAGCGAATGAACAAAGAAACAAAGGGATCTCTGCAAATCAATTCAAATGGTATCAAGTTTCACATACTCGACGGACATAGGTCAGCCTATGTCCCTCCTGACCTGTTCGATCTATTCTGATTGGCTCACTTCCAATCCCTTTCTCTGGCCCCTATCAATGCAGCATCACTCTCATAGACACATCTCTTCCTGCTTTTTCCATGCGGTCTCAAACCCCTTTGTCCCTAACTGCCAGAATCAAAGTGGCTTATTTCTACATTACATTAACTAGTATCTCTAAAGTAACTATTTTATATCACATTCGTCACTTGTTCACTCCTGATGCTCTGTATTCAGACACAGGTGAAGAATAACCATTTAGGGAAGTTATGAGAAGATCGTTGGTTCATGCCTATTCCTGAATTCCACGAGTCAATCTCCTCGAGGGAAGGTAAAGTAGAAAGTTGAATGACGATAAAAAGTCTCAAACAATATAACTCCTGATTGCACAAAACAAACACCAACTAGATTTTGTATGATGGACTGATGAGCATTCAAGAGAATGTGAATTTACATATTGGAGAAAACATTGAGAGGATGCACGATCCACGACATTAAAATGTTGGACATGTAAATAATGTGTCGTTAAGCACAAAACCAGGGGACGTGTGCATACAAATTGAGGTCTGACACCTGAGATGGGAAGATCTTTTTTTTAATCCCTAAAGAGTCACAAAAAGAATACTACATAATTCAAATCAGAATTTTTTATTGGATTGGATTTATTTATCGTCACATGTACCGAAGTACAGTGCAAAGTATTGTTCTGCGTACAGTTCAGACAGATCATTCCGTACATGAAAAGAAAATACATAAGACAAACATAAAATACACAATGTAAATACATAGACACAGACATTGGGTGAAGCATACAGGAGTGTAGTACTCCTCAGTAGAGAAGATGTGTGAAGACATCAGATCAATCCATAAGAGGGTCGCTTAGGAGTCTGGTGACAGTGGGGAAGACGGTATGTTTGAATCTGTTAGTGTGTGTTCTTAGACTTTTGTATCTCCTGCCCGATGGAAGAGGTTGGAAAGAGAATAACCCGGGTGGGAGGGGTCTTTGATAATGCTGCCTTCTCTCCCAAGGCAGCGGGAGGTGTAGATAGAGTCAATGGATGGGAGGCGGGTTTGTGTGATGGACTGGAATAAATAATGAATATTAAACAGTAAAACTTCCATATGGGTTGCAGGAAAGCAGCTGCAATACTGCTTTATGTCATTTAATTTTCTGACGAGGTTAAAATTGGAGTGTTATTGGTGTGCTATTTTTCTTAGAGGTTTGATTCCAGTACAGTTGATGGAAGTGTGAGGGCTGATAAATTTGTTGCTGTGGGGCCTGGCTTGAGTGTGGAAACATTCTCCTCGAATCAATTTTTGGAAACAAAAACATAAATTGTTGCAGTGAAGCCAGCCCATCCAAACTTTAATCTACAAGATATTTATTGCCTGTCACCTTCTATCTTTCACCGATGAAAGAGAATGGAAGGAATTGTTGGAGGTGTGTTGAGAAATAGCTACCCGAGGAAAATCAGAAGCCTGAATAGATGGCAATCCAGAAACACCTGAACCAAGAAATGTCAAAACTAAAGCAGAAAGTGCGCGCGATAGAGGATTTTGATTTAAAACTGGAAATGAACGAGGTCACATTGGAATCTGCTGTTTCTAATCTGCCTCAATAATTGGGTATCAAAACCTTTCTGGAAACACCAAATAGAGGCATGGAGACAGTAGATGCAGCACAAGATTTACAAAATGATTTGTATTGCATCTTCTAAATGAAATGTGAACACAATGTTTTAAGTGCAAGAACGGGGTTGAGAGTGTGGGTGCTATGGGGAGTCAGCAAGTGAGTGAAATTAAATTTGGATTGCTGTAGTGAAGAGCTGGCACAGACATGACGGAATTTGTGGTTTCATTCTGTGCTGTGCCCAAAATATTGTAAACTTGAAAACAAAAATAAAAATACTGCAGATGGTGACAATAAAAGCAAAATGCTGAAAGCACTGAGCACCGCCCCCACTCCCCATATCCTCTTGTTATAGTTTCTGGCTGGCTAGTTGACATTGATATTCCATATATGTCATCAAGAGCATGCCCAACATTAATCTGATGAGTTACTTGGTTGCACACCTCTGGTGATTGATCTATTGGTGACATGACAGCTTTTAAGAATGTTTGATGCTCTAGCTATTGCCTGGGTTTTCTGATATAGTTGTGCTTTATTGATGATTATGTGAAAGTTTAAAAAAAATAATGGAGTGGATTATGTGGCACATGGTTTCAAATGTCACACTTGTTATTAAAAATGAAAATGCCTATTTAAATAGAGCAATTGGATGTAGAATTTTTTCAGTCCCTGTAGTGAATTTCCTTTTTTTAAAAAAAATAGTTTTTATTGAGGTTTTCACAAAATATCAACGACAAAATGAACCCAATAGAATTAAATACAGAACAAAATAAAACAACCCCCGTGCCCCCCTCCCCCTATACATAAACAATAAATTAACACCCCGAATTAACACAGAGCAAACATAGCAAATATATACACCCCCTCAGATCCCCCAGTGTAAACAAACAAAAATAAAATGGAACCCCCCCCCCCCCCCCCCCCCGGGTTGCACCTGCTGACCATTGTCTACCGTTCTGCCAGGAAGTCCAAGAACGGTTGCCACCACCTGAAAAACCCTTGCACCGATCTCCTTAAGGCAAATTTCACCCTCTCCAATTTAATAAACTCCGCCATATCATTGATCCAGGATTCCACGTTTGGGGGCCTCGCATCCTTCCACTGAAGAAGAATCCTTCGCCGGGTTACCAGGGATGCAAAGGCCAGAATACCGGCCTCTTTCACTTCCTGCACTCCCGGCTCCTCTGCCACCCCAAATATTGCGAGCCCCAGCCCGGTCTGACCCTGGATCCTACCACCCTCGACACTGTCCTTGCTACGCCCTTCCAAAATTCCTCCAGCGCTGGGCATGCCCAGAACATATGGGTGTGATTTGCTGGGCTCCCTGAGCACCTAACACACCTGTCCTCACCCCCAAAGAACCGGCTCATCCTTGTCCCGGTCATGTGTGCCCTGTGCAGCACCTTAAACTGTATGAGGCTGAGCCCCGCGCACGAAGAGGAAGAATTCACCTTCCCAAGGGCATCTACCCACGTCCCCTCCTCGATCTCCTCCCCCAACTCCTCCTCCCACTTAACTTTCAGCTCCACCACCGAGGCCTCCTCCTCCTCCTGCGTCACCTGGTAAGTTGCCGAGATCTTCCCCTCTCCAACCCCCCCCCCCGAGAGCACCCTGTCCTGTACTGTGCGTAGCAGCAGCCGCGGAAATTCCACCACTTGCCGCCTGGCAAACGCCCTTACCTGTAGATACCTAAAGGCGTTTCCTGGGGGGAGCCCGTACTTCTCCTCGAGCTCACCCAGGCTCACGAACTTCCCATCCACAAACAGGTCCCCCAACCGTCTTATCCCTGCCCTGTGCCACCCCGAAAACCCTCCATCCTTCTCACCTTTGGAGTCCCTCGCGCCCACACAAACCCCGTTATGCTCCTGTTGACCCGCCTAAAGAAGGCCTTCGGGATAAGAATGGGGAGGCACTGGAACAGGAACAAAAACCTTGGAAGCACCGTCATCTTAACTGACTGCACCCTACCCGCCAGGGACAGCGGCAATGCATCCCACCTCTTAAACACCTCCTCAATTTGCTCCACTAGTCTTGTGAAATTAAGTCTATGCAGGGCCCCCCAGCTCCTGGCCACCTGGACCCCCAAATACCTGAAGCTCCTCTCCGCCCTTTTTAGTGGGAGCTCACCAATCCCCCTCTCCTGGTCCCCTGGGTGAACCACGAACAACTCGCTCTTCCCCATGTTGAGCTTGTACCCTGAGAAATCCCCAAACTCCCTGAGGATCCCATTACCTCCGGCATTCCCCCCACCTGGTCCGCCACATATAGCAGCAAGTCGTCCGCATAGAGCGACACCGTATGCTCCTCCCCACCCCGCACCAACCCCCTCCAGTTCCTCGACTCCCTCAGTGCCATGGCCAGGGGTTCAATCGCCAGTGCGAAGAGCAGGGGGGACAGGGGACACCCCTGCCTCGTCCCTCGATGCAACCGAAAGTACTCAGACCTCCTCTTGTTCGTGGCCACACTCGCCATCGGGACCACGTACAACAGCCTAACCAACCTGACAAACCCCTCCCCAAACCCGAACCTCTTCAGCACCTCCCACAGGTACCCCCACTCTACCCTATCGAAGGCTTTCTCAGCGTCCATCGCCACCACTATCTCCGCCTCCCCCTCCCTTGCCGGCATCATAATAACGTTCAGGAGCCTCCGCACATTCGCGTTCAACTGTCTCCCCTTCACAAACCCCGTCTGGTCTTCGTGGATCACCTGCGGCACACAATCCTCCATCCTCGTGGCTAAGACCTTCGCCAGCACCTTGGCATTTACGTTTAACAACGAAATCGGCCTGTAAGACCCACACTGCAGGGGATCCTTGTCCCGCTTCAGGATCAAGGAGATCAGTGCCCGGGACATCGTCGGGGGCAAAGCCCCCTCCTCCCTTGCCTCATTGAAGGTCCTAACTAGCAACGGGCCCAACAGGTTCACATATGTTTTGTAGACTTCGACCGGGGAACCGTCTGGCCCCGGTGCCTTCCCCGCCTGCATGCTCCCTATCCCTTTGGCCAGCTCCTCCAGCCCAATCGGGGCCCCTAATCCCGCCACCAGTTCCTCCTCCACTTTCGGAAACTTCAATTGGTCCAGAAAGCAGCCCCTCCCTCCTCCAGTGGGGGCTCGGACTGATACAGTTCCTCATAAAAGTCCCTGAAGACCCCATTGATGCCAACCCCATTCCGCACCACACTCCCTCCCCTATCCTTAACTCCCCCGATCTCCCTAGCTGCGCCCGCTTCTGAAGCTGATGCGCCAGCATCCAACTTGCCTTTTCCCCATATTCATAAACCGCCCCCTGGGCCTTCCTCCACTGCACCTCCGCCTTCCTGGTGGTCACCAGGTCGAATTCGGCCTGGAGGCAACGCCTCTCGCTCAGCAGTCCCTCCTCGGGCACCTCCGCATACCTCCTGTCTACCCTCACCATCTCCCCCACCAGCCTCTCCCTCTGCTCTCTCCTCTCCTTGTGGGCCCTAATAGAGATCAGCTCCCCCATAACCACCGCCTTCAGCGCCTCCCAGACCATCCCCACTCAGACCTCCCCGATATCATTGGCCTCCAGTTATCTCTCTATGCTTCCTGGGATTGGCTCACTCACCTCCTCATCCGCCAACAGCCCCACCTCGAAGCACCACAACGGGCGCTGGTCCCTCTCCTCCCCAGTTCTAGGCCTACCCATTGCGGGGCGTGATCCAAAATGGCTATGCCGAGTACTCGGTATCCTCTACTCTCGCTATCAGCGCCCTACTCATAATAAAAAAGTTGATCGGGGAATAAGCGTTATGAACATGCGAGAAGAATAGAAATTCCCTAGCCACCGGCCTTGCAAATCTGCAAGGGTCCACCCCTCCCATCTGGTCCATAAACCCCCTCAGCACTTTAGCTGCTGCCGGCTTCCTACCCGTCCTAGACCTGGAACGATCCAGTGCCGGATCCAACACCGTGTTAAAGTCCCCCCCCCCCCCAACATTATCAGGCCCCCCACTTCCAAGTCCGGGATCCGACCCAACATGCGCCGCATAAAACCCGCATCTTCCCAGTTCGGGGCATACACATTGACCAGCACCACCCTTTCCCCTTGCAGCTTACCACCTACCATTACGTACCTGCCACCATTGTCTGTCACAATGCTCGACGTCTCGAACAACACCCTCTTTCCCACCAAGATCGCCACCCCCCGATTTTTGGCATCCAGCCCCGAATGAAACACCTGACCTACCCACCCCTTCCTCAATCTTACCTGGTCTGCCACCTTCAGGTGTGTCTCCTGGAGCATGACCACATCCGCCTTCAGCCCCTTCAGGTGCGCGAACACCCGGGCCCGCTTGACCGGCCCGTTCAGTCCCCTTACATTCCAGGTTATCAGCCGGATCAGGGGGCTACCCGCCCCCCTCCCCCGCTGATTAGCCATAACCCCTCCTCGGCCAGCCACGCACCCGCACCCCAAGCCCGGCCCATTCCCCACGGTGGCAGACCCCCTTCCCAACCACCTCTACTCGCTCCAGCTCCCCCTTTACCATACCAGCAGCAACCCAGTTTCCCCCGCCCCCAGTTAGGACCTCTCCTAGCTACGTTGCTCCCCCCATTGCACTCACGCATGTCAGCTGACTCCTGCTGACCCAGGCCACTCCCGCCTCTCCTTCGACTCCTCCCATTGTGGGACATACCCTCCTCCTCCATTACCCATCAGCAGGCTCTCCGCCTCCCCCTTCCATCCCAAGTGCGGGAAACAACCCTCGCTTCTCCGCCCCGGCCCCGCCCCCTCCAGCCTTCAGCACGGGAAAAAGCCTGCGCTTTCCACCTGCCCGGCCGTGCCACCTCACGCAGCTCCTTTTACAGGCCCAGTCCCCTCACCCCCGACTCGGGCCTCCCCCTCCCCCGAGGGGCCCCATCCCCCCTACCGGCCATCCACCCCTACTCCATTTACTTACCCCTCTCCAAGAGCCCACCCGACAGACCCAACCAAAACAGTGCCCAACCCACCCTAACCACCCACACCGAACCAAAAAGAAACCAGAACAAAGAACCCCCCCCTCAAAATGTATCACACCAACAGCAATGCCCAACCACCCATCCCGACCCTCAGTTTGTGTCCAGCTCCTCGGCCTGAACAAAGGCCCACGCCTCCACCGGAGACTCAAAATAATGGTGCGGTCCTTGTAGGTGACCCACAGTCGCGCCGGCTGCAGCATGCCAAACTTCACCCCCTTCCTGTGCAGCAGTGCCTTCGCCCGGTTGTACCCGGCCCTCCTCTTCGCCACCTCCGTGCTCCAGTCCTGATATACTCAAACCTCCGCATGCTCCCACCTGCTGCTCCTCTCTTTCTTGGCCCACCTGAGCACGCACTCCCGATCAGCGAACCGATGGAACCGCAACAGCACTGCCCGTGGCGGCTCGTTAGCCTTGGGCCTCCTCGCCAGCACTCTATGGGCCCTTCCAGCTCCAGGGGCCCTTGGAAGGGCCCCGCTCCCATCAGCGAGTTTAACATGGTGACCACATGGACCCCCACGTCCGACCACTCCAGCCCCTCCGGGAGGCCCAGGATCTGCAAAATTCCTCCGCCTCGACCGATTCTCCATCTCCTCGAACCGTTCCTGCCATTTCTTGTGAAGTGCCTCGTGCGCCTCCACCTTTACCGCAAGGCCTAAGATCTCGTCCTCGTTATCTGAGATCTTTTGTCGGACCTCGCGGATCGCCGCCCCCTGGGCCATCGGGGTCTCCAGCAGCTTGTCGATAGAAGCCTTCATCGGCTCCAGCAGGTCCACTTTGAGCTCCCTGAAGCAGCGCTGGATAACCTCCTGCTGCTCCTGCGCCCACTGCATCCACACTGCCTGGTCCCTGCCCGCCGCCATCTTGCTCTTCTTCCCTCGCACTTTCTTTGGGTTCACCACCACTTTTTTAGTCGCCCCGCTCCTGGTGCAAGCCATACACTGTCGGGGGAACATTGCAATCTTCTTTCCACACCGGGAAATGTCGAAAAAATGTTACTGTGAAAATGCCCTAGTCGCCACACTCAGGCGCTTGTTCAGGTACACAGAGGGAGAATTCAGAATGTCCAATTCACCTAACAGCATGCCTTTCGGGAATTGTGGGAGGAAACCGGAGGAAACCCACGCAGACACAGGGAGAACGTGCAGACGCCGCACTGACAGTGACCCAAGCCGGGAATCGAACCCGGGCTCCTAGCGCTGTGAAGCAACAATGCTAACCACTGTGCTACCATGCCTTGACTTTACTAAAAGTCATCCTTAAGTAAGGAAGGGGTTGAGAGTGACGGTGGTGAAATAGAGCTTTGTATTTTCAGTGCACACACTTCCCTGAATTTGTGTTTTCAGATAGTGTTTGGATTATGGTTGTTGTCCAAAGATTTTTGCATCACGCAGAGATCGCGTGAACCTGTTGCTCTTCCACAGTAGTCAGACACTTTTGTAAAGAACTGTATTCAAGGTGCTTGAGGAATATTGAGAAATTTTGTGATAAGTAAGGGGAAAAAGGAAATCTGCTTGTGGACCCAGCAGACTGGTTGGTTGTTCGTCAGAGGGATCAAAACAATTCATTTCAATTATTACAAAAATTAGCTTTTAAAAAGGTGGTGAGTTATTCTCAGCTGTGTGAAATGTATCCTGCCAGGGAAAACCTGTTTTAAAAACAGGGTGCTGGATTCTTCGAGCCTCCGCGCCGACATCGCCGCGAATTGCGCGCGCGCGGTCTACGCGACGAGGGTAGGGGGCCATTGACAGAGGCCCCCCCAGTGATTCTCCGAGGAAAACTGGCTGAATTCCTGATGGCGTGGTTCTAACCACGTTTTGCCTGTCGGGAGCGGCCGCCCTGGTGGGGGGGCAGGGGGATCCTTCACCGGGGGTGGGGTGGGGGGGGGGGGGGGGGGGACCTCATGGCCGGCCAGGCAAGCGATCAGGCGGCACCGATCCGCAGGTGCGTGCGATCTCGTGGGGACCTACTTCTTGCATCAGGGTCCGCGATGTGGGCCGCCACCATGTGCATGCGCGGACTCCCAACCGGAAGTATCCGCAGCCAAAGCTGTGAGAAGCAGCCCGGGCCCTGCCAACCCCCTGCAGGTTGGAGAATCACTCTGGCGTGGGGACAGAGCCCCATTATTGAAGATTCCCGCCCAGGAAGTTTAACATTTTATGTCAGGCAAGTCTTGTGTTGTCTTGCAGATTTGTCCTCCAGAAACATCCAGGTGATTCTTCCAATGGAATGCAGCTCAGGCGCACTATGGAAATACAAATGCAGAAAATGACTTTGAAAAAAGTTGATGTATTTTATTGTAACAGTACAGATTCTGGGTGATTTGATTGAAGTCTTTGAAATTCTGAAAGGATGGGACAGGGTAGATGGAAGCAGGTGGTTGAGGGGTCTCAGAAGGAGACATAGACACAAGTTTACAAAGAGCAAGAGAAACCTCATAAGTTGTGAGTGAGTCTGTGGGATTTATTTCCACGATTACTGCTTGTGGCAGAGACTGTTGACATTCAGCTTCAGGTTAGGACAGCTGATAGAAGGGCTACGGAAATAGGTTTAGAAATATGGGCCTCACAAACTTGCGCACATCCAAAACTCTGTTTACCCCCTTCTTAACTTGCACCAACTTTTATTCACCCATTATCCCGTTTCTCGCTAAGCTGCACCAACTCCTGGTTCAACAATGCCTCAATTTGAAAGTTTTCATTTTTTTGTTTTCAAACCCATTCATCCATGGTCTCTGCTCACCCCATCTCTAACCTCCTCCAATTACAATTCCTTGAGAGCTCTGCGTTCCTCCAATTCTGACATCTTGTGCTCCACTGATTATAATCCCTCTCTCTCTCCTCCTGAGACGCCCTTTAAACCTGCCTCTTTGAACATAGAACATTACAGCGCAGTACAGGCCCTTCGGCCCTTGATGTTACGCCGACCTGTGAAACCACTCTAAAGCCCGTCTACACTATTCCCTTATCGTCCATATGTCTATTCAATGACCATTTGAATACCCTTAGTGTTGGCCAGTCCACTACTGTTGCAGGCAGGGCATTCCACACCCTTACTATCTGAGTAAAGAACATACCTCTGACATCTGCCTTATATCTATCTCCCCTCAATTTAAAGCTATGTCCCCTCGTGCGAGACATCATCATCCGAGGAAAAAGGCTCTCACTGTCCACCCTATCCAATCCTCTGATCATCTTGTATGCCTCAATTAAGTCACCTCTTAACCTTCTTCTCTCTAACTAAAACAGCCTCAAGTCCCTCAGCCTTTCCTCATAAGATCTTCCCTCCATACCAGGCAACATTCTGGTAAATCTCCTCTGCACCCTTTCCAATGCTGCCACATCCTTCCTATAATGTGGCGACCAGAATTGCACGCAATACTCCAAATGCGGCCGCACTAGAGTTTTGTACAGCTGCAACATGACCTCATGGCTCCGAAACTCAATCCCTCTACCAATAAAAGCTAACACACCGTACGCCTTCTTAACAACCCTCTCAACCTGAGTGGCAACTTTCAGGGAACTATGTACATGGACACCGAGATCTCTCTGCTCATCCACACTGCCAAGAATCTTACCATTAGCCCAGTACTCTGTCTTCCTGTTATTCCTTTCAAAGTGAATCACCTCACACTTTTCTGCATTAAACTCCATTTGCCACCTCTCAGCCCAGCGCTGCAGCTTATCTATGTCCCTCTGTAACTTGTAACATCCTTCCGCACTGTCCACAACTCCACCGACTTTAGTGTCATCTGCAAATTTACTCACCCATCCTTCTACGCCCTCCTCCAGGTCATTTATAAAAATGACAAACAGCAGTAGTCCCAAAACAGATCCTTGTGGTACACCACTAGAAACTGGATTCCAGTCTGAACACTTCCCATCAACCACCACCCTTTGTCTTCTTCCAGCTAGCCAATTTCTGATCCAAACTGCTAAATCTCCCTGAATCCCATGCTTCCATATTTTCTGCAGTAGTCTACCGTGGGGAAGCTTATCAAACGCTTTACTGAAATCCATATACACCACATCAACTGCTTTACCCTCATCCACCTGTTTGGTCACCTTCTCAAAGAACTCAATAAGGTTTGTGAGGCACGACCTACCCTTCATGAAACCGTGTTGACTATGTCTAATCAAATTTTTCCTTTCCAGATGATTATACATCCTATCTCTTATAAACCTTTCCAAGATTCTGCCCACAACAGAAGTAAGGCTCACTGGTCTATAGTTACCGGGGTTGTCTCTACTCCCCTTCTTGAATAAGGGGACAACATTTGCTATCCTCCAGTCTTCTGGCACTATTCCTGTAGACAAAGATGACTTAAAGATCAAAGCCAAAGGCTCAGCAATCTCCTCTCTAGCTTCCCAGAGAATCCTAGGATAAATCCCATCTGGCCCAGGGGACTTATCTATTTTCACCCTTTCCAGAATTGTTAACACCTCCTCCTTATGAACCTCAAGCCCTTCTAGCCTAGTAGCCTGAATCTCAGTAGTCTCCTCAACAACATTGTGTTTTTCCTGTGTGAATACTGACGAAAAATATTCATTTAGCGCCTCTCCTATCTCCTCGGACTCCAAGCACTTCCCACTACTGTCTTGACTGGCCCTACTCTTACCCTAGTCATTCTTTTATTCCTGACATATCTATAGAAAGCTTTAGGGTTATCCTTGATCCTACCTGCCAAAGACTTCTCATGTCCCCTCCTGGCTCTTCTTAGCTCTCTCTTTAGGTCCTTCCTAGCTAACTTGTAACTCTCGAGCGCCCTTACTGAACCTTCAGGTCTCATCTTTACATAAGCCTCTTCTTCCTCTTGACAAGTGTTTCGACTGCCTTAGTAAACCACAGTTCCCTTGCTCGACCACTTCCTCCCTGCCTGACAGGAACATACTTATCAAGAACAACTACCCTGTTGCTTTCGCTCCTATCCAGAATCATCTTTGCAATCCTTTCCTTTACATTTCTGGAACTTTTCGGAGGCCTATAGAAAACCCCGAACAGGTTGACCTCTCCTTTCCTGTTTCTAACCTCAGCCCATACTACCTTTGTGCATCCATTTGACCATCTGTCCTGATATCACTTTCTGTGGCTTGGTGTCAATGTTTTTATTTATTTTATATTAAGTGCCTTAGGATGTTTTGTTATGTTAAAGGCATGTTAGAATACCCAATTATTTTTTTTCCAATTAAGGGGCAATTGAGCGTGGCCAATCCACCTAACCTGCACATCTTTGGGTTGTTGGGCGAAACGGACGCAAACATGGGGAGAATGTCCAAACTCCACATGGACAGTGACCGAGGGCCAGGTTCAAACCCGGGTCCTCAGCGCTGCAGTCCTAGTGCGCCACGTGCCGCCCCGTTAAAGGCATGATATAAATGCAAGTTGTTGATTTTTGCAGGTTCATGTTAGCTATAATGCGCTGAGAGAACGTTCATTTTGTTGTCATGGTGCATCTATCTCACTAACTGGGTAATTGTAGACTTCAGGTGGTTACACAACATATATTCTATGTATCGATTTGTTTGTCAATTTATTGGTACTATGCTTTATTGGGGTGCAGTTTCTGCAACTTGTAACAGCATAAGGCTTGAACTGTAAGAGGAGCTACGTAACTGCTAAATACCATTTTTTAGAAAGTTATTGTGCGAAGACCTCTTCATAAAGTTTGAGGTGGAAATAACATATGTCCACCATAAAATAACTTGCGTCCAGTAATATCAGTTCCTAAATCAGTAACAATAAAAGCAAAATTCTCATGAGAATAAAATTTGTACGTGGTGATCACATTTTTTTTAACGAGTGGAAACCTTTCACTATTCCTTGGCTGGGCCCTTGAGTTCAACTTGTTTTTCCTATTGGACCAGCTTTTTTTATTTCTTCTTCCCAATTAAATTTTTTATCCTGCAGGAAATTTACCCTTTTATTTGCCTTTGTGTAGCAGTATTACATATATCTGTCTGAAACTGTACACTGGTGTAGTTTCGTTCTGAGTTTGGCGAAGTCAGCAGCTCTGAGCCAGTTTCTGTCCTTGAATTAATTCTGGCTTCTTTGTGCAGAGTGTTGCAGAACCTTAGTCCGGCAGAAATTGTGTCCAGGGTTCTGTTGCTGGCAAAAGGGAACTAACTTTGATTCTTGAAATACAGGAAGTCAGCTCATGCAGTCTGGTCTCTGAGAATCCGAACTGAATGAGCAACGGTGCACAATGGCATTTACTCGCGATATTTACCTGTTTAAAGCTCCCCTACTCTTTCCTTTGGTTTGCTGTGTTGCAGAGGGCTTCTTTTGTGCCCTTTTTCCAGTTCTGACCAAGGATACAGATATAAAGCAGTGACTGAAAATAATTGTCAAAAGTAATTCAAGTCTAAAAGCGCTAGACTGAATATATGTGTTAAGGTCCATAGAATATGTGTGTTAAGGTCCCAGGCTAGGGAAGCTGCATGATTGAATGCCGAAATTGAAAACTTGCTGTCGGAGATGCAGCGTTCTGCAAAAACGGCATCTTGGTCGCTGGCTCCAATCAGATCCACCCTGATTGAAGTAAGGTTTTTATACTCTCGGTAGACACAAGTTAATTCACTACAAAAAAGTTAGGACTTGTCCATTTCATTTTAGATGCCCCTTTAGACCATAAGACATAGGAACGGAAGTAAGGCCATTCGGCCCATCGAGTCCACTCCACCATTCAATCATGGCTGATTTCAACTCCATTTACCCGCTCTCTCTCCATAGCCCTTAATTCCTCGAGAAGTCAAGAATTTATCAACTTCTGTCTGAAAGACACTCAACGCCCAGCCTCCACCGCCCTCTGTGGCAATGAATTCCACAGACCCACCACTCTCTGGCTGAAGAAATTTCTCCTCCTCTCTGTTCTAAAGTGACTCCCTTTTATTCTAAGGCTGTGCCCCCGGGTCCTAGTCTCCCCTGCTAATGGAAACAACTTCCCTATGTCCACCCTATCTAAGCCATTCATTATCTTGTAAGTTTCTATTAGATCACCCCTCAACCTCCTAAACTCCAATGAATATAATCCCAGGATCCTCAGACGTTCATCGTATGTTAGGCCTACCATTCCTGGGATCATCCGTGTGAATCTCCGCTGGACCCGCTCCAGTGCCAGTATGTCCTTCCTGAGGTGTGGGGCCCAAAATTGCTCACAGTATTGCTAACAATAAATGGGGCCTAACTAATGCTTTATAAAGCTTCAGAAGTACATCCCTGCTTTTATATTCCAAGCCTCTTGAGATAAATGACAACATTGCATTTGCTTTCTTAATTACGGACTCAACCTGCAAGTTTACCTTTAGAGAATCCTGGACTAGGACTCCCAAGTCCCTTTGCACTTCAGCATTATGAATTTTGTCACCGTTTAGAAAATAGCCCATGCCTCTATTCTTTTTTCCAAAGTGCAAGACCTCGCACTTGCCCACGTTGAATTTCATCAGCCATTTCTTGGACCACTCTCCTAAACTGTCTAAATCTTTCTGCAGCCTCCCCACCTCCTCCATACTACCTGCCCCTCCACCTATCGTTGTATCATCGGCAAACTTAGCCAGAATGCTCCCAGTCCCGTCATCTAGATCGTTGATATATAAAGAGAACAGCTGTGGCCCCAACACTGAACCCTGCGGGACACCACTCGTCACCGGTTGCCATTCCGAAAAAGAACCTTTTATCCCAATTCTCTGCCTTCTGCCTGACAGCCAATCGTCCATCCATGGAATAAAGGAGAGGGGCAAGATTCTCCCAACCCCGCACTGGGCCGGAGAATCCCCGCAACCGCGCCGCCCCGATGCCGGCACGCGATTCTCTGCGCAGCCACTCCACGTGGCCGCTTGCCGATTCTTCGGCCCGGATGGGCCGAGCGGCCGGTCTAAAAAGGCAGAGTCCCACCAGCGCCGTCCACACCTGGTCGCAGCCGACGGGAACTCCGCGCAGGGTCGGGGGGCGGCCTGTGGGTGGGGGGGGGTTCCGACCCTGGGGGGGTGTGCCTCCGATGGGGCCTGGCCTGCGATCGGGGCCCACCGATTGGCAGGCCGGCCTCTCGCTACCCAGGCCTATTTTCTTACACGCCGGCCCCTGAACTCCCGCGCCATGTAGCGTCGGGGCCGGCACATTGAGGGTGGCCAACGCCACTGCGCATGTCCTCGTTGACGCCAGTGCCACTGCGCATGCGCGGATCCCGCGCCGCACATTTCACGCCGGGATGGGCGGCTGGAGCAGCGTGAATCACTCCAGCGCAGTGCTGGCCCCCTGTAGGGGCCAGAATCGGTACCCAGCGGCCCGTTCACGACGGCGTTTCTGACGGCGTGGACACTCTGCCGCCGAATGGGAGAATCCCGCCCTAGGGTTTTGTGATTTGTTACGAATTCTGCCTGACAGCAAGCTTGGGTGGGTTGGTTGTCATGAGAACGGGGAGCCTGGTTGAGACTCGCTGCGAACCAGGTGTAAAAACAAAGGTGGGGGCAGCTGGGCTAACTGTGGACAGATTTTCTGCCTCGAGCATTTTTGGACAGAACGAAAGAGGGAGGTCTCTGAGAGATGGAAGGCTACTGCTAATGCTGACTTTCTGTGGGCTACCAGGCAAAATTAGAGATGCAGCCCATGGAAATATAAAAATATATGCCTTGGTGTGGCCAGCGAAACGAAACTCCAGGCAAAGGACTTCCTGCTGCTAATCTGTTCTGGAAAACTGAAAGGTGTCTTTTGATGGTCACATGACGGGCTTTTGGACTTGTTAAAGAGGTGGTATATTTTCTGTAGTTTAGGATACTAGTTGCTATCAAGTAATGTTTAGTCAATATTGCTTTTATTTGTTACAGTAAACAAATCAAAGCTTGAAACATTGGCATGTAATTCCTTTAAGTTGATCACTGAGAATTCAAATATCTTTTCAAAAGTTGTCGGTCTCTACGGGGATATTAAGTAACATTGATTGTTCAGATTCTGCACTGCTAATTTCACAATCCTTCAATCTGGTGAAGGAGATACACAGTTGCTTTCCCTGTTCATTTAAATCCCTTCTGCCCTATAAAAGGTGTTGCAGTGTGCTAATTTTGCACTTCCAGCAACTTGCAAAATATCATGGCTGTTAAATGACCCCATGGCTTAAACGTGGCTGTTCAAGGGCAGCACGGTAGCATTGTGGATAGCACAATTGCTTCACAGCTCCAGGGTCCCAGGTTCGATTCCGGCTTGGGTCTCTATCTGTGCGGAGTCTGCACATCCTCCCCGTGTGTGCGTGGGTTTCCTCTGCGTGCTCCGGTTTCCTCCCACAGTCCAAAGATGTGCAGGTTAGGTGGATTGGCCATGATAAATTGCCCTGAGTGTCCAAAATTGCCCTTAGTGTTGGGTGGAGTTACTGGGTTATGGGGATAGGGTGGAGGTGTTGACCTTGGGTAGGGTGCTCTTTCCAAGAGCTGGTGCAGACTCGATGGGCCGAATGGCCTTCTGCACTGTAAATTCTATGATAATGAACACAACCAGGATAATTAACGGTGGGTGCTGTTTGCTGGCTGAGCCTTTGACATTTACAGGTGGATGACCTGCTGTGTATTTCTGAATTTCCCATTTATTTTAGATTTTTGTTTGTTCCTTTCTCACTCTAAAGTACTCGGACATGTTTAACTGCTTTCTGTGATACGAACTACGTCTCTATGAATGGGTAAATTCAAGTATCATATTTTTGCTTCAGAAAAGTGAATGGGAACACTATTTGACCCTGTTGTTATGAAGAAACTGCTTGGAAATAGCACTTTGATAATATGTTTCTAAAAATGGAAACTGGCAATTTAAGTAATTTCAATGTCAGCATGATTCATTTGGTAACATTTTTGCAGCTGAGTCAAAAGGTTATGGGTTCAAGCTCCACTCGAGGATTTGAACTGGTAACTCAAGCCAACATTTCAGTGCAGTGCTGCTGAGAGACGGCTGTGTAGTTGGGTTGCCACTGCATTAAAGATTTCACAGCATTATAATAAGAACAGGGAGCTCTCGTAGTGTCAAACCGAGACAGATTCTGGAATCATAGAACCCCTACAGTGCAGAAGGAGGCCATTCAGCCCATCGAGTCTGCACCGACCCTCTGAAAGAGCTCAATCTCCTGCTCTATCTCCGTAGCCGCACCTAACCTTTGGAGTGGAGATGTGGCGTTGGACTGGGGTGGGCACAATAAGAAGTCCTAGACCACCAGGTTAAAGTCCAACAGGTTTGTTTGGAATCACGAGGTTTGGGAGCACAGCTCCTTCCTCAGGTGAGTCATCTTTGGACAATTGGGGTAATTTAGCGTAGCCAATCCACCTGACCGGCACATCTTTGGACTGTGGGAGGAAACCAGAGCACCCGGAGTAAACCCAGGCATGGGGAGAAAGTGCAAACTCCATTCAGAATTGAACCTGGGCCCCTGGCGCTGTGAGGCTGCAGTGCTAACCATTGTGCCGCATGCCGCCTAGGAAATCTGAAGTAAAAACAGAAAATGCTGGAAGTACTCAGCAGGTCTGGCAGCGTCGGTGTGGAGAGAGAAATTGAGATAGTCTTTTACCAGAGCTGAAAGAAGTTAACAATGTAATAGGTTTTAAGAAGGTACAGAGACAAGGAAAGAGGGAGTGGCAGAACCGAATAAAATGAAATATCTATGATTGAAAGCAGTAGAGATTTTTTTCTTATTCTTTCACTGGATGTGGACATCACTGGCTTGCCCATCCCTAATTGCCCATGAGAAGGCTGGCAACAGTCCATCTCATGTAGGTACACCCATAGTGCTGTTTGGAAGGAGTTCCAGGATTTTGACAATATCGTTCCAAGTCTGTATGGCGTGTGGCTTGGAGAGAAACTTGCAAGTGGTGGTGTTCCCATGTATGTGCTGCCCTTGTCCTTCTGGGTGGTAGAGGTTTTAAAAAAAAAAAAAAATTTAGAGCACCCAATTATATATTTTTTAAATTAAGGGGCAATTTAGCGTGGCCAATCTACCTAGGCTGCACATCTTTAGGTTGTGGGGGTGAAAAACACTGGGAGAATGTGCAAACTCCACATGGACAGTGACCCAGGGCTGGGAACGAACCCGGGTCCTCAGCGCCGTGAGGCAGCAGTGCTAATCACTTTGCCACTGTGCCACCCATAGGTTGCTTGAAGTTGTGGGTTTGGAAGCCAGTGCCTCTTGTAGATCATACACACTGCTGCCACTGTGCGTTTGGTGGTGGAGGGAGTGAATGGTGAATGTGGTGGAAAGGGTGCCAATCAAGGTGTCTGCTTTGTCATGAATGGTGTTGAGTTTCTTGAGTGTTGTTGGAGCTACACTCATTTAGGCAAGTGGAGAGTATTCCACTACACTCCTTACTTGTATCATATAGATGGTAGACATACTTTGGGGAGTCCGGTGATGCATTATCTGCTTCGGAATTCCCAGCCTCTGACCTGCTCTTGCAGCTGCAGTATTTATATGACTGGTCCAGTTCAGGTTCTGGTCCATAGTAACCCCCAGGAGAATTCAGCAATGGTAGTGCCATTGAATATTAAGGGGAGATGATTAGATATTCTCTTGTTGGAAGTCGTCATTGCTTGGCACTTGCGTGGTGCAAATGTTACTTGCCATTTATCATCCCAAGCCTGAACTCTGTCCAGATCCTGCAGGACATGGACACAGATTGTCTTCGTAACTGAGGAGTCATGAATGGTGCTGAGTATTGTACAATCATCAGTGAACATGCTCATTTCTGATCTTATGATGCAGGAAAGGACATTGATGAAGCAGTTGAAGAAGGTTGTGCTCAGGACATTACACTGAAAAGCTCCTGCGTGATGTCCTGGAACTGAGATGACTGACCTCCAACAAGTGCAAACATTTCCCTCTGTGCAAGGTGTGACTCTGACCAGTGGAGACTTTTCCCCCCAATTCCCATTGACTTTAGTTTTGTTAAGGCAAATGGCAATAGAGATCACGGCGCAAGGCAAAACCGGGATGACAGTGGGGTAAGTGAAGCAGAATCATTGCCTGAAAAGGTGTCATTCTAAAACAAACAAATGGAAATGGCAGCAGTGGCGATAATCTTAATTGTTGAACTTGATGTTGAATCTGTAAGACTATAAAGCGCCTAAGTGGAAGATGAGTTGATATTCCTTGAACTTACATCAGCCTCATTGGTACTGTGCAAGAGACCAAGGACAAAGAGATCATAGTGGAACAGGAGCAGAGCATGAGGATAGGTGGGATGTAATGTGATGACAAGGGGAACCCTGTCCGATAGATGTTTGCCTCATAAGGGAGTCAAAGATAATAGGGGAGGTAGGCAGGTGGTTGGAATGGAGGCCATATTCAGGTCAGCCATGATCTTATAGCAGAGCAGACTGGAGGGGCTGAATGCCCTGCTCCTGCAGGCTTAAGGAGTTGAATCACATACTCATGCTCCTAATTTATATGCTTGGTCTTGAAAAGATGGGGAAGGGGCTCGAGCAGAAGTGCTGGAATGGGACAGATGTGGTAGTGGACTGTGTCAACCGTGGTGGGTGGAGGATGGGGAATCTTTGAGGGGTAAAAAGGAAGACATACCTAAGCACTGGAATGAAAGGTTACATCTTCAGAACAGATGCAATGGAGACAAGAGGTGCGATTCTCCCAAAAGAGAACAAAGTCCCCTATCCAAATGTTTCCCAGCGCTCGCAGTGCCGAGAAACACATGGCTACCCGCGTTGAATAAGGGGAACGCATGACGGAGGCGGCATATAGCCCAGTTTTGTACAGTGGAGGGCTCGGAGATCAGGGAGCCATTTACAAATGGCGACCCAATCTCTCGCTACAATGGAGAGTTCCACAGACTGAGAGAAGTAGAGAAATGAAGACTGCTGATGTCACACCAGCAGTCCTCAGTGAAAAGGGCGAGCAAGGGTAGGGGCTAGAGGAAGGCAGCACAAGAATTCTGAGACAAGAGGAAGGGGCTGCTCTTATAGGGGTGGTTAGTGGGGGAAGAATCATGGCCCAAAAATTGGTTGGAAGCACAGGCTCAGTTAAAGAGTTCAGTGTTGTGCCGGGCTCAAAGAATTGACCTACGGGCATATGGGGTTGAAGCTGAGGCCTTTGATAAGGACTAATCGTTCACAGTAGGGATCTTGAAAACGTAGCAAAACGTTGAAAGAAGGAATGGGGCCAGAGGAAACAGATGGGGAAGAAGGATCTGGAGCAGCATTGATATCCATGAGTTGTTGAAGCTCTCTTGCTGTCATTACCAATATTTTTCCTCCACGATCAAATGATCAAACATGGATCAGCTATTTATCATTCTCATTGCTGTTGGTGTTTGCCAAATAGCTGGTTCAATCCTCGACAGCAGTGGTGCTTCAAGGGTTCACGGCTGGTCCAAAATGCAATTCACAGATAGGCAATGCCAAAACTGAGGCAGCATTTTTTCTAAATTAATTTTTACGGGATGTGGACATTGCTGGTTAGGCCAGCATTTATTGCCCATCCCTAGTTGCCCTTCAGAACGTTGTGGTGAGTTGCCTTGTTGAACAGCTGCAGTCCTTGAGGTGTAGGTACACCCACTGTGCTGTTATGGAGGGAGGGTCCAGGATGATGCCCCAGCGACAGTGAAGGAACGGTGAAATTTATCCAAGTTGGGGTGGTGAGTGACTTGGAGGGGAACCTCCAGGTGGTGGGGTTCCCATGTATCTGCTGCTCTTGTCCTTCTAGATGGTAATGGTTGTGGCTTTGGAAGGTGCTGTCTAAGGAACCTTGGTGAGTTACTGCAGTGCATCTTGTAGATGGTACACACACTACCACTGTTAGTGGTGGTGGAGGGTTTGAATGTTTGTGGAAGGGGGAGCAATGAAATGGGCTGCTTTGTCCTGGATGGTGTTGAGTTTCTTGGTATTCCATTACACTCCTGACTTGTGCCTTGTAGATGGTGGACAGGCTTTGGGGGGGTCAGGAGCTGAGTTACTCGCCGTAGGATTCCTTGCCTATGACCTGCCCTGGTAGCCACAGTATTAATATGGCGTGTCCAGTTCAGTTTCTGATTGATGGTAACTCCCAAGATGTTGATGGTGGGGGTTTCAGGGATAGTAATGTCATTGAATGTCAAGGAGCAGTGGTTAGATCCTTTCTTGTAGGAGATGGTCATTGCCTGGCACTTGTGTGGCACGAATGTAACTTGCCCACTTGTCAGCCCAAGCCTGGATATTGTCCAGGTCTTGCTGCATTTGGACATGGACTGCTTCATTATCTGAGGAGTCGCGAATGGTGCTGAACATTGTGCAGTCATCCGCAAACATCCCCATTTCTAACCTTATGATGGAAAGGTCATAGATAAAGTAGGCGTAGACGGTTGGGCCTAGGACACTACCCTGAGAAACTCCTGCAGTGATGTCCTGGAGCAGAGATGATTGACGTCCAACCACCACAACTATCTTCTTTTGTGCCAGGTATGTCTCCAACCAATGGAGAGTCCCCCCCCCCCCCCGATTCCCATTGACTCCAGTTCAGCCAGGGTTTCTTGATGCCATACTTGCTCAAATGCTGCCTTGATGCCAAGGGCAGGTACTCTCGCCTCACCTGTGGCATTCAGTTTCATAGATTATCATAGAATTTACAGTACAGAAGGAGGCCATTCGGCCCATCGAGTCTGCACCGGCTCTTAGAAAGAGCACCCTACCCAAGGTCAACACCTCCGCCCTATCCCCACAACCCAGTAACCCCACCCAACACTAAGGGCAATTTTGGACACTAAGGGCAATTTATCATGGCCAATCCACCTAACCTGCCCATCTTTGGACTGTGGGAGGAAACCGGAGCACCCGGAGGAAACCCACGCACACACGGGGAGGATGTGCAGATGCTGCACAGACGTGATCCAAACCGGAATCGAACCTGGGACCCTGGAGCTGTGAAACAATTGTGCTAACCGCAATGCTACCGTGCTGCCCCAGTTCTTTTGTCCATGTTTGAACCAAGGCTGTAATGAGGTCAGGAGCTGAGTGACTCTGGCGGAACCTAAACTTGGCGTCCATGAGCAGGTTAATGCTGAGTAAGTGCTTGATAGTACTGTTGATGATGCCTTCCATCACTTTGCTGATAATGGAGAGTAGACTGATAGGGCGGTAATTGGCTGGTTTGGATTTGTCATGTTTCTTATGTACAGGACACACCTGGGCAATTTTCCATTTGCCGGGTAGATGCCAGTGTTGTACTGGAACAGCTTGGCTCGGGGTGCGGCCAGTTCTGGAGCACAAGTCTTCAGTACTATTGCCGGGATATTGTCAGGACCCACAGCCTTTGCAGTATCCCGTGCCTTCAGTCATTTCTTGATATCACGTGGAATGAATAGTATTGGCTGAAGAATGACATCTGCGATCCTCGGGACCTCCAGAGGAGACTGAGATGGATCATCTACTCGGCACTTCGGGCTGAATATTGTTCTGAATGCTTCAGCCTTGTCTTTTGCACATGTGTGCTGGGCCTCCATCATTGAGGATGAGGAGATTTGTGGAGCCTCCTCCTCCAGTGACTTGTTTAATTGTCCACCACTATTCACAGCTGGATGTGGCAGGACTACAGAGCTTAGATCTGATGTGTATGTTGTGCAATTGCTTAGCTCTGTCTATTGCTTGCTGCTGATGCTGTTTGGCACACAAGGAGTCCTGTGTTGTAGCTTCACCAGGTTGACACGTCATTTTTCGGTATGCCTGATGTTGCTCCCGGCATGCTCTCGTGCACTCTTGTTTGAACCAAGGTTGATCCCCCGGCTTGGTGGTAATGGTAGAGTGGGGGATATGCCGGGCCATGAGGTTGCAGATTGTGGTTAAATAAAATTCTGTTGCAGCTAAAGGCCCACAGCGCCTCATAGATGCCCAGCTTGAGTTGCTAGATCTGCTCGAAGTCTATCCCATTTAGCACGGTGGTAGTGCCACACAACACGATGGAGGGCATCCTTAATGTGAAGACGGTACTTTGTTTCCACAAGAACTGTGCGGTGGTCACCTCTACTGATATTGTCATGGACAGATGCATCTGCAGCAGGCAGGTTGGTGAGGATGAGGTCAAGTATGTTTTTCCCTCTTGTTGATTCCCTCGCCACCTGCTACAGTCTCCGGGTAGTCCTTTAGGACCCGGCCAGCTCAGTGTGTGGGCGTACTATCGAGCCACCTCGGTGATGGACATTGAAGTCTCCCACTCAGATATTCTGTGCCCTTGCCACCCTCAGTGCTTCCTTCAGTCAGGGACCCGGGTTCGATTCTAGGCTTGGGTCACTGTCTGTGCGGATACTGCACGTTCTCTCTGCGTCTGCGTGGGTTTTCTCCGGGTGCTCCGGTTTCCTCCCACAAGTCCCGAAAGACATGCTTGTTAGGTGAATTGGACATTCTGAATTCTCTCTTTGTGTACCCGAGCAGACGCCATAGTGTGCCAACTAGGGGATTCTCACAGTAACTTAATTGCAGTGTTAATGTGACACTAATAAAGATTATCATTATAAGTGGTGTTCAACATGGAGGAGTATTGATTCATCAACTGATGGTGGCCGGTACGTGGCAATCAGCAGGAGGTTTCCTTGCCTATGTTTAACCTGAAGCCATGAGACTTCATGGGGTCCGGAGTCGATGTTGAGGACTCCCAGGGCAATTCCCTCCTGACTGTATACCACTGTGCTGGCACCTCTGCTGGGTCTGTCCTGCTGGTGAGACAGGACTGGTTAGGGGCTGGTTTAGCACAGGACTAAATCGCTGGCTTTTAAAGCAGACCATGGCAGGCCAGCAGCACGGTTCAATTCCCGTACCAGCCTCCCCGGACAGGCGCCGGAATGTGGTGACTAGGGGCTTTTCACAGTAACTTCATTTGAAGCCTACTTGGGACAATAAGCGATTTTCATTTTTCATTTCACAAACCCAGGAATGGTGATAGTTGTGCTGGGACATTGTCTGTAAGATATGATTCAGTAAGTATGACAATGTCAGGCAGTTGCTTAACTAGTCTGTGAGACAGCTCTCCCAACTTTGGCACAAGTCCCCAGATGTTAGTACGGAGGACTTTGCAGGGTCGACAGGGCTGGGTTTACCATCGTCATTTCCGGTGCCTGGTTTGATGCCGAGTGATCCGTCCGGTTTCATTCCTTTTTTGTGTCTTCGTGGTAATTGAATACAACTAGGCCATTTAAGAGTCACATGTCGGCCAGACCAGGTAAGGATGGAAATCCAGGTAAGGATGGCAGATTTCCTTCCCTAAAGGAACCAGGTGGGATTTTATGACAATCCACAATGGTTTCATGGTCATCCATAAGACTTTTATTTCAAATATTTTATTGAGTTTAAATTCCATCACCTGCCGTGGTGGGATTCGAACACGGGTCCCCAGATCATTATCCTGGGTCTCTAGATTACTAGTCCGGTGACTATACCACTATGCCACCACCGCCTCCTAAGCGAACATCCTCACCACTTGTTATCATTACTGCAGGCAACAATAATATAAGACTGTAAGATGTAGGAGTAGAATTACCCCATTCGGTCCATCAAGTCTGCTCTGCCATTCAATCACGGCAGATATGTTTCTCATCCACATTCTCCTGCCTTCTCCCCATAACCCCTGATCCCCTTATTAAGCAAGAACTGATCTATCTCCGTCTTACAAACACTCAGTGATTTGGCCTCCACACCATTCTGCGGCAAAGAGTTTCACAAATTCAGCCCTCTGGCTGAAGAAAATTCAATCAATACTATCTGTTCAACCAATAATACCTGTTCAATCAATACTACCTGTTCCTCTGCATATCATCTGCAAACTTAGCAACAGTGCACTCAGTTCCTTCTTCGAGATCATTAATGTACATTGTGAAACGTTGTGGTCCCAACACTGACCCCTGAGCACACCACTAGTCACCAGCTGCCATCCTGAAAAAGACCCCTTTATCCCCACTCTCTGCCAGTCAGCCAATCCTCTAAAATTCTCTTAACATACCCTTAACGCCATGGGCTCTTAACGTATTTAACAGCTTCCTATTTAACGGTACCTTGTAGCTTTATCAGAAAGATTTGCATTACTGTTGATTTTGTTTTATATAAGGTAAGTGTTAGTTTCCCAGAAGATTATTGTGGTGATTTGATAACACAAAAATGTAATATTAATATTTATAATATGAAAATGTCTATGCTTTTGTTTCTGGCATGAACTAATCCAATAATTTAATTGCATGTAATTAAAATTAATTAATATAAATTTATTACATTTAGAAGTGAAAAGCAGCTTTATTTTTATAGTTTCCATTAGTTCCAATGAATTCTGATGATTCATTTTTCACGTGATGACAAGCAAACGTGGGTGGAGTATGACCGGGTAGGTGGGGTCTTTTGCCCCACTAATTGATCCATGGATGAAAACATTTGTGAGTCACTGTTTTACGCAATAGGCAATGTATTTGGGTGTAATTCGTTGTACGTCAAGGGTTGGGTGTTTTACGATTAAGTGCTATGCTGAGGAAAATGATAGCACAGCTGAGTTTATTTGTATAATTTTAGGTACTTTGCAATTCTGGTAGTTCCAAAGCTCCTCTTACTGAGGCTGTAGTTGTACTGTAGTATGTTTACAAGTAGCAGTTTTTCAATCAGCAGGTCCCCTTCAATATGGTAAAATGCACTCTGTCAGGAAACAGAGGTAGCTTTAAATAATTTATATTTGTTTTTCTGAGCATTAGAAGGTAGAGGTTAAGTCAGCTTACTTTTCTGTTTCTGTTTTGAAAGGGTAAACAACATCAATTTGGTTCAGATGCCAGCATCGCAATGAAGATTTATGACGTTAAAGCAAATACAAGGATTTAGAAAAACTAGGGTGATGTGTAGCAACCAGGGGCCACACTGGAACAGCAATAACTTTTGAGTTAGTTGTAAGCTAGTGCCAGGAGAAGCTGGATACAAGATAGTGAACTGCAGAGAGCAGATGATAGAATCATAGAATCCCTACAGTGCACAAGGAGGCCATTTAACCCATCGAGTTTGCACCCTCTGCACCCTCTACAGACATAACGGGCTACAAGATGAAGGCATGTAAAATCGCCGGCTCCAATGCAGCCCTCCCGAATGAGCTCAATGCATTCTATGCACGCTTTGAGCACGAGGTCAGCGAGAGCGAGCCCTCCACCCCAGAAGCCTCGGATGAACTTGTTTCTGAGATCACCATTGCAGATGTCAGAGCAGCCTTCTCGAAGGTCAACCCACGGAAAGCCACTGGCCCGGATGGGTATCTGGACGAGCACTTCGGTCTTGCATGGATCAGCTGGCGGGGGTATTCGCAGACGTCTTCAACCTCTCTTTACAAAAATCTGAGGTCCCTATCTGCTTCAAGAAGACGATCATCATCTCTGTACCAAAAAAACGGCAAGCGGCGTGCTTTAATGACTACCGTCCAGTGCCTCTGACATCCATCATCATGAAGTGCTTCGAAAGGTTAGTCATGGCACGAATCAACTCCAGCCTCCCGGATTGCCTTGAATCACTACAGTTCACCTACCGCTGCAACAGGTCCACAGCAGACGCCATCTCCATGACCCTGCACTCTACCCTGGAACACCTAGATAACAAAGACACCTATGTCAGACTCCTATTTATTGACTACAGCTCAAACAATGACGAGAGAGAGTACAGGAATGAGATAGAGAATCTGGTGAAATGGTGCGACGACAATAATCTCTCCCTCAGTGTCAACAAAACGAAGGAGATTGTCATCGACGTCAGGAAGCATAGTGGAGAACATGCCCCTGTCTACATCAATGGGAACAAAGTAGAAAGGGTCGAGAGCTTCACGTTTTTAGGTGTACAGATCACCAACAACCTGTCCTGGTCCCCCCATGCCAACACTATAGTTAAGAAAGTCCACCAATGACTCTACTTTCTCAGAAGACTAAGGAAATTTGGCATGTCAGCTACGACTCTCACCAACTTCTACAGATGCATCACAGAAAGCATTCTTTCTGGTTGTATCACAGCTTGGTATGGAGCCTGCTCTGCCCAACACCGCAGGAAACTACAAAAGGTCCTGAATTTAGTCCAGTCCATCACGCAAACAAGCCTCCCATCCATTGACTATCTATAATTCCCGCTGCCTTGGAAAGGCATCCAGCATAATTAAGGACCCCACGCACCCCGGACATACTCTCTTCCACATTCTTCCGTCAGAAAAAAGATACCAAAGTTTGAGGTCACGTACCAACCGACTCAGGAACAGCTTCTTCCCTGCTGCCATCAGACTTTTGAATGAACTTACCTCGTATTAAGTTGATCTTTTCTCTACACCTTGCTATGACTGTAACGTTATATTCTGCAGTTTCTCCTTCCTTCCCTATGTACGGTATGCATTGTTTGTACAGCATGCTAGAAACAATACTTTTCACTGTATACCAATACATGTGACAATAATAAATCAAATCAAGAGTACTGCACACAAGCCCACTTCCCCACCCTATTCCTATAACCCTTTCACCTAACCTATACATCCCTGGACACTAAGGGACAATTTAGCATGGCCAGTCCACCTAACCTGCACATCTTTGGACTGTGGGAGGAAACTGGAGCACCCGGAGGAAACCCATTCGGACACGGGGAGAAAGTGTAAACTCCACACAGACAGTCACCCGAGGCTGGAATTGAATCCATATCCCTGGTGCTGTGAGGTAGCAGTGCTAATCACTGTGCCACCGTGATCTTCCAAACAAAAAAGGTAGTCACAGAAACCAGGGATTAGGACAAAATAAGAGTTCCAGGAAGACGATAAAGTTAAAGGGAGAAAAATTGGAATTTGAACAAGGACCTGTTCAGGGAAATTCAAGTAAAAAGTCGAGAAGGACTCTGAATTAAAGAGTCAGCTGCAGTAACCAGATTTATAGTCGGCGAGGTGAGAAGCCAGCCATCCAAAGTGATTAAAAGATTATCGACACCTTAATCCAGGCTATGAAGCAGTGGTCTTCTGGCTGGATAACTGTGAGATTACATGTAAATTTGAATGCACGTGGTGATCCAAGGCAGAGGAATACTGAAAGGAAAGGTTGAAGTCCTGGAAATGGATCCTTGGTGAAGCTATTTGAGAGAAAGCACTGCTTGCGAGGAGATGCCAAGGCATGGTCTTTGAGTTGGAGTTTGGAAGCCCTTGTCTGGCGGCTCCAGTGAGACCACCTGTTTCACAGTGTGCCGAACATCTGGGGCGGATTGATGAGATATCCACAGAAGTTGTAATGGTGGCATCTTTCACTTGGTTTCAGAGCGTGAGATGTTTGACTACACTTCACGTATTGTTTTACATGGACTGTGTTCTTCCTGTGGTCATTATAAATGTGATGAATGTCGAAATTGTTATATTTTTTTATAGTTATGGCAGTAATTTTATTAAAAGTCTGGGGTAATATTATTAAAGACCTTAGGTTAAGGTATCAAGACTGTGTCGTCTAAACCTGTAATTGAGGAGGCATAAAAGGTGATGTCATGATTGATTCTAACCATTTACTTGATTTTAGATAAAGGGCTAATGAAATTGTGTTATGGTTGCTAGAGATTCCCTGGAGAGTAGACGAGGGGTTGTATTTATTCGTAGCTAAGCAGGTCATGTGACATCTTAGTGGGATACGGATGCGATTAATGGGGGGACCCAGGTCTGTCTGTAGTTTTGCCGTTTGCCGTCTGAAAAGACAGGATTTTCATAGAATCATATAATCCCTACAGTTCAGAAGGAGGCCATTCAGCCCATCGAGCCTGCACCGAACAGCAGTTTTGCCAAATGCTGCTAGGTTCTGCTCCTGAAAGGGTTTCTCTCTCCCCAAATGTTTCCACACAGCTGAGAAAGTAAACCTGTTTTGTTAATTTTATTTATAAGTGGCATTTGGGCTGCATTGGATTGCTTAACTGGAGTTAGTGGCAGATTTCATAGAATCATAGAATCATAGAAGTTTACAGCATGGAAACAGGCCCTTCGGCCCAACCAGTCCATGCCGCCCATTTTTTACCATTAAGCTAGTCCCAGTTGCCCGCACTTGGCCCATAACCCTCTATACCCATCTTACCCATGTAACTATCTAAATGCTTTTTAAAAGACAGAATTGTACCCGCCTCTACTACTACCTTTGGCAGCACATTCCAGACACTCATAGATAGTAAGTTTACATTTTTCCTTGTGTTTAAGAGCCTTTTAACTGATAATGGTAAAGCTATTTATTTGATGTTAATGTGGTAACTGCTGTGTTTAAATTAATAATAATAATATTATTGTCACAAGTAGGCTTACATTAACACTGCAATGAGGTTATTGCGAAATGCTCCCAGTCACCACATTCCAGCGCCTGTTCGGGTACACAGAAAGAGACTTCAAAATGTCCAAATTCCCTAAGAGCACGTCTTTCGGGACTTGTGGGAGGAAACCAGAGCACCCGGAGGAAACACACGCAAGCACAGGGAGAATGTGAAGACTCCACACAGACAGTGACCCAAGCCGGGAATCGAACCTGGGACCATAGCGCTGTGAAGCAACAGTGCTAACCACTGTGCCACCGTGTCACATAAAGTTTGTTTTAAATATAAGATGGCTATTGGTCAGAGCCATCACTCGTGGGTGAAGCATCCTTTCCTCACAGTTTTATGAATTTAAAAAAAATTGTTTGGGGTTCTGGTCCTGTATCCTAAGAAATGTTGGGGCCTGTTTCGGAATCCAAACAAGCATAAAACAGATTTTATAACTTGTGTTATTCTTACAAGTCTGTAACGTAATAATAATCTTTATTATTGCCACAAGTAGGCTTCCAGTAACACTGCAATGAAGTTACTGTGAAAATCCCCTAGTTACCACACTCCGCTGCCTGTTCAGGTACACTGAAAGAGAATTCAGAATGTCCAATTCACCTAACAAGCACATCTTTCAGGATTTGTGGGAGGAAACCCACGCAGACACTGGGAGAATGTGCAGACTCCGCACAGACAGTAACCCAAGCCGGGAATCGAACATGGGACCCTGGCGCTGTGAAGTATCAGTGCTAACCACCGTGCTACCATGCCATGACGTTTGTCATGATAGGTACATATCAGGAACTTTGGTCCAGAAATGGCATCCAAGATGTAGCAAGCAATTTAGAAGTCAAACAGACTGGGAAAAGACTGCTGTAGCAGAGTCAGAGGAATACGCCCACAGCCTGAGTTACCTTGTCCCACTCAGACTTAACCTTGTTAGTGGGAATACACAGGATGATCCATACCAGATCCATTGTCATTCAGGACAACCTTGTATGACCAAGCCATTAACCCACCACAGAGCCTGATGTCCTGTGTATCCATCAATGGAAGGTTAGTTGCATATAAATGGCATAGCTCTGTTGTTTTGTACAAACAGGAGTGGGCAATCAGCCAAGATAACAATACAGATCAAATCTGGCCACCGCAGAGGAGAACCTTTGTTTGAGGAGCTGGATGGAGCTTAGAGAGAGAGACAGGAAATGCTTTGAACAGTCACAGGCAGAATACCGTGGAAGCCGAGCAGAGAAGTCATGAAATTTGCCACCCAGGCAGGCTTTGGAAAAGGATTCTTAATCAGTGTCCCCAACGGAAGAAAAATTGCATCATAAATGCAAGTATTGCCTTTGTTTGTCTGCGATAGTGGAACAAGAGCTGCATGTTCATGTACTGTGTTGTTTAATGGAAACTAGTATGTTACGGTTAAGAAACTGCATGTGATCTGTGAGTGTTAGAGATGAAGTAAAAGTTTAAATATTGTTTTTTTTTCTTTAGTTTTAATAAAGTTTGTTGACAAAAAATAACAAGTCCTATTTTTGATGTTATCACTCCTGGAACAAATAGATCTTTCCACGCCATATTAAAACTTTAAAAACGTTATGCATCTGTTCAATATCCTGACCATTGTTGAGGGCTGACTAGGTGTACGTAACAAGGTGCAGCTGGGGTGAAGGAGTAATGGATTATAGTTGACCTTGTTTAATAAATGTTTTATTCTTTTATTAAAAGTTAATCGTCAGTCCTGTTAGCCTGTTAATCCACATATTTAAACAAACAATAAAAGTTGGAATCTACCAAGCCAGGTTACACCCTGAGATCTTACTTGCCCGGTAATAAAATCAGCTGGTATCATAACTCCTTGATATTTTTCCAAGGACTGTTTAATCACTATGCACCTACCTGCAGAATATAACGGGGTTGCCTGACCAAAAGCTTGGTTGATGTAGGGGCAACTGCCATTAGTGGTTGTCAGCTCTGGCGATGGTTAACATAAATCAAAAGGAATGACAATAGTTAACAGCAGAGAGACTAGTCTTCAGTCATCTTTTCCTGTGGTTAATCATTAAATCTATGAACCAGTCTCTTAATGTTTACAGGAGATTCCCCCATTACTTTTCATCTCCATTAGAATGTATATTGTATCATAGTCACTATAATTTTTTTAAAATTTAGAATGCCCAATTAATTTTTTCCAATTAAGGGACAATTTAGTGTGGCCAATCCACCTAGCCTGCACATCTTTGGGTTGTGGGGGCGAAACTCACGCAAACACGGAGAGAATGTGCAAACTCCACTCGGACAGTGACCCAGAGCCGGGATCGAACCTGGGACATCGGCGCCATGAGGCAGCAGTGCCATCCACTGCGCCACCGTGATGCCCTGTAGCTTAGTCAATATAGTACTGGACTGGCATACAGTTACAAAATGAAACGCAATAAATCATGGTCATTTTTAAAACTATGGGTTGTCAAAGTTAATCTGGTTCACTGAAGTTCTAAAGGCAAAGGAATCTGCTATGCTTGGCCTGGTCTACACGTGACTTCATCTTCACACTGCAAATCACTCAATGTCCACTGGGCAACAAGGAATGGGCAATTAAACATCACCATGCCAGTGTTTCACACATCTCTAGACTAAGTTAAAATAAACCTGTTTAACTCTTTGAAAGTGAAATATTTCTTCTCCTATTTTCAGCCTCCTGCCTTTTTGAGGGCTTGTATATTTCCATGGTTCCATTTATGGTGTCATCTCTCCTTTATTCTGTCCTTGTTAATCCATGAACCCAAACTATGATTTGTCATAAACCATCAGTCAAGCCTAATCCTATCTCTGCGTTAGGATCAACGATTTATATTACAACAATATTATTAGATGGCAAATAAGACTGGGAATTGTGCTTGGTTTTTCTCTTCCTATCTGTGCGGCCAGCTATAGCACCATGCTTTTTGATGATTTGGAGTTGGGGACCAAGTGCAGTGTGTCCAAGTTTGCAGACGACACTAAGAAAAGTGATAAAGCAAAAAGTACAGAGGGTACTGGAAGTCTGCAGAAGGATTTGGATAGTTTAAGTAAATGGGCTAGGGTCTGGCAGATGGAATATAATGTTGACAAATGTGAGGTTATACATTTCGGCAGGAATAACAGCAAAAGGAATTATTATTTAAATGATAAAATATTAAAACATGCTGCTGTGCAGAGGGACTTGGGTATCCTAGTGCATGAGTCGCAAAAAGTTGGTTTACAGGTGCAACAGGTGATTAAGAAGGCGAATGGATTTCTGTCCTTCATTGTTAGAGGGACGGAGTTTAAAACTAGGGAGGTTATGCTGCAATTGTATAAGGTGTTAGTGAGGCCACATCTGGAGTATTGTGTTCAGTTTTCGTCTCCTTATCTGAGAAAGGACGTACTGGCACTGGAGGGTGTGCAGAGGAGATTCACTAGGTTAATCCCAGAGTTGAAGAGAGGTTGAGTAGACTGGGACTGTACTCATTGGAATTTAGAAGATGTGTGGGATCTTATAGAAACATATGAAATTATGAAGGGAATAGATAGGATAGATGAGGGCAGGTTGTTTCCACTGGCGGGTGAAAGCAGAACTAGGGGGCATAGCCTAAAAATAAGGGGAAGTAGATTTAGGACTGAGTTTAGGAGGAACTTCTTCACCCAAAGGGTTGTGAATCTATGGAATTCTCTGCCCAGTGAAGCAGTGGAGGCTCCTTCATTGAATGTTTTCAAGATAAAGATAGATAGTTTTTTGAAGAATAAAGGAATAAAGGTTATGATGTTCGGGCGGGAAAGTGAAGCTGAGTCCACAAAAGATCAGCCATGATCTCATTGAATGGCGGAGCAAGCTCAAAGGGCCAGATGGCCTACTCCTGCTCCTAGTTCTTATGTTCTTATATGTTCTTATGTTTGACATCCATTAGCTAAATATAGGTTAAGGATGAAATGTGGGCTCATCTTGGTCTTCATGACTTCATTACCACCCTGTGAAGCATATTTATCCAGAGACCGTGGATGGTGTGGGGGGGGGGGGGGGGGGGGGGGAGGTGGGATGGGTGCAAGGAAAGGATGTATGGATACAAATATCCATGCATGCACAGATACATTTTTTTCTGTAACTATAATTAATATAACATACTGATAATTGTTGGTTTGAATGGAGCAATTGGAGTATCATAGAGCTCCTGCAGTTTATGTATTCATCAAGATCTTAACATTGCAGCTATTGGTATTGTCAGGGGACTAAAACTCCGCACCAAATATTTTATAATATATAACCTTTTGGCTAATATCTAATATTTTGAAAACTGGACAAAGATGTTTTAAATGGCTGAAGCTATATCTGTCTATGACCTTGAGCAAAAAGAACTACCATGGCAGTATCATTAAAATGTGCACCTCGTTATCTCGGAAGTGACCCTAATGACCCCCTGTTGACTGCAGAATACAAATTCAAAGAGAACTATACAAATGCCACCTGCATTTCATAAGCCGGGCCAAGCCAACTGGAACCTATTCGTCTGCTCGGAAAAGGACCCTGCTCGGCCCAAGGCTGAAAGAAACCAGAGAGTCGTGGACACAACCCAGTCCATCACACAAACCTGCCTCCCATCTATTGACTCTATCTACACCTCCCGCTGCCTGGTGAAAGTGGGCAGCATAACTTTTTTTTTAGAAATATTTTTATTCAAATTTTTACATATTTTCAACAAACAAAAAAGGAAAAAAGAAAAACAAAGAACACATAAATAAACATCTTAGAACTACATCACAAATTCCCCCAATATACAAACCCTCCATTAAGCAATAATAAACACAGTGTAGAAAACACAAAGTACACCCCCCCCCCCCCCCTCCTCTGGGCTGCTGCTGCTGACCACCACCTAACGCCCCGCTAGAAAGTCGAGGAACGGTTGCCACTGCCTGAAGAACCCTTGCACAGACCCTCTCAAGGCAAATTTTACCCTCTCCAATTTAATGAACCCTGCCATGTCGCTGATCCAGGCTTCCACGTTTGGGGGCCTCGCATCCTTCCACTGTACAGAATCCTCCGCCGGGCTACCAGGGACGCAAAGGCCAGAATACAGGCCTCTTTCGCCTCCTGCGCTCCCGGCTCGTCCGATACCCCAAAAGTGCTAACCCCAGCTCGGCTTAACCCGGATGTTTACCACCTTAAACATCGTCCTCGCAATACCCCTCCAGGACCCATCCAGCGACGGGCACGCCGAGAACATATGGGTATGATTTGCTGGGCTCCCCGAACACCTTCCACACCTGTCTTCCACCCCAAAGAACCTGCTCAGCCTCGCCCCTGTCATATGCGCTCTGTGAAGAACCTTAAATTGTATCAGGCTAAGCCTGGCACAAGAGGAGGAAGAATTAACCCGACCCAGGGGGTCCACCCACGTACCCTCGTCTGTCTCCTCCCCAAGCTCCTCCTCCCATTTACTCTTTAGCTCCTCCACCGAGGTCTCCTCCTCCTCCTGGAGCTCCTGGTAGATCGCCGAGACCCTGCCCTCTCCAACGCACACCCCCGAGAGCACCCTATCCTGGATCCTGAGTGCTGGAAGCAGCGGGAACTCCCTCACCTGCCGTCTTACAAACGTCCTTACCTGCATGTACCTGAAGGCATTTCTGGGGGGAAGCCCAAATTTTTCCTCCAGCGCCCCAGGGCTCGCAAACGTCCTATCTAAAAACAGGTCCCCCATCCTTCTAATTCCTGCCCTGTGCCAGCTCAGGAACCCTCCATCCATTCTCCCCGGGACGAACCGATGGTACTCCCGGATCGGGGACCAAACCGAAGCTTCTACCTCACCCCTGTGGCGTCTCCACTGCCCCCAAACTTTCAAAGTCGCCGCCACCACCGGACTCGTGGTGTACCTAGTCGGCTGGAGCGGCAGCGGTGCTGTCACCAGTGCTCCCAGACTCATGCCCACACAGGACGCCATTTCCAGCCTCTTCCACGCTGCCCCCTCCCCCTCCATTACCCACTTGCGTATCATCGTCACATTGGCAGCCCAGTAATACCCACACAGATTAGGTAACGCTAACCCTCTGTCCCTACTCCGCTCCAGAAACACCCTTCTCACCCTCGGGGTCTTTTTCGCCCACACAAATCCCATGATGCTCCTCCTGACCGGCTTAAAAAAGCTCTTAGGGATCAGGATGGGGAGGCACTGGAATATAAAAAGGAATCTTTGGCCAATGCAGCAGCAACCCAGTTTCCCCCCCCCCTCCCCCCCTTCCAGCTAGGTCCCCCCCCCTAGCTGCGTTGCTCCCCCCATGGCAATCCCGTAAGTCTGCTGACCCCGGCCACTCCCGCCACTCCATCGACCCCCCCAGTGTGGTAGTCTCTCCCCCCCCCCCGCCCCCCCTCCCCTGTCCATCAGCGGGCGCTCCTCTCCAACACCACCCTTCCCCCCCCGGTCCTGGCCCCTTCCTTCCCTAGCGCGGGAAAAAGCCCACTCCTCCGGCGTCTCAAAGTAATGGTGCCGGTCCTTAAACGTGACCCACAGTCGCGCCGGCTGCAGCATCCCGAATTTCACCCCCTTCCGATGCAGAACCGCCTTAGCCCGATTGTACCCAGCCCTCTTCTTGGCCACCTCCGCGCTCCAGTCCTGGTATATACGGACCTCTGCATTCTCCCACCTGCTGCTCCGCTCCTTTTTTGCCCATCTTAGGACACACTCCCTGTCCACCAAGCGGTGGAACCGCACCAATACCGCCCGCGGCGGCTCGTTAGACTTGGGCCTCCTCGCCAGGACTCGGTGAGCCCCATCCAGCTTCAGGGGCCTCGGGAAGGCACCCGCACCCATCATCGTGTTCAGCATCGTGACCACATATGATCCAGCATCCGACCCCTCCACTCCCTCCGGGAGACCCAGAATCCGCAGGTTCTTCCTCCTCGACCGATTCTCCATGTCCTCGAACTTCTCCTGCCATTTCTTATGCAGCGCCTCCACCTTCACCGCCAGGCCCAATATCACGTCCTTATTCTCCGAGGCCTTCTGCTGCACCTCCCGGATCGCCGCCCCTTGGGCCTTCTGGGTCTCGACCAGCTTGTCGATCGAAGCCTTCATCGGCTCCAGCAGCTCTGCTTTCAATTCCGTGAAGCAGCGCTTGAGAAACTCCTGCTGCTCTTGCGCCCACGCTGCCTGGTCTCCACCCGCCACCATCTTGGCTTTCCTCCCTCGCACTTTTCGCTGCACCAGAATTACTTTTTTCACCGCTCCACTCCTGGTCCAATCCATACACTGCCGGGTAAATCTGGGAACCGTCAAACAAATGCTGCTGGGGCCCCTCAAAAGAGCCCAAAAGTCCGTTTCTGGCAGGTGCTGCCGAACGTGCGATTTAGCTCAGCATAGCCGCAACCGGAAGTCCAGTGGGCAGCATAACCAATGACCCCTCCCACCCAGCCTACTCACTCTTCTAACTTCTTCCGTGGGCAGCACGGTAGCACAAGTGGCTAGCACTGTGGCTTCACAGCTCCAGGGTCCCATTTTCAATTCCCCGCTGGGTCACTGTCTGTGCAGAGTCTGCAAGTTCTCCCCGTGTCTGCGTGGATTTCCTCCGAGTGCTCCGGTTTCCTCCCACAGTCCAAAGACGTGCAGGTTAGGTGGGTCGGCCTTGATAAATTGCCCTTAGTGACCAAAAAGGTTAGGAGGGGCTATTGGGTTACGGGGATAGGGTGGAAGTGAGGGCTTAAGTGGGTCGGTGCATACTTAATGAGCCGAATTGCCTCCTTCTGCACTGTATGTTCTGTATGTTCTATGTTCCATCAGGCAGGAGATACAAAAGTCTGAGAACACGCACGAACAGGTTCAAAAACAACTTCTTCCCTGCTGTTACCAGTCTCCTAAACGACCCTCTTACGGACTGACCTGATTAATACTATACTCCTGTATGCTTCACCCGATGCCGGTGTCTATGTATTTACATTGTGGACCTTGTGTTGCCCTTTTATGTATTTTCTTCCCCCCCTTCTGCTGACGATTAATTCTCTGCGAGGAAGTCGACGAATGGCTGTCCCCTCCAGGCGAACCCTAACAGAGACCCTCTCATGGCGAACTTAATTTTCTCCAGGCAGAGGAAGCCAGCCACGTCCGAAAGCCAGGTCTCTGATTTCGGGGGCTTTGAGTCCCTCCATGCTAGTAATATGCGCCTCCGGGCTACCAGGGAAGCGAAGACAAGAACACCTGCCTCTTTCTCCTCCTGGATTCCCAGATCCTTCGACACCCCGAAAATCGCCACCCCTGGACTCACTGCCACCCTCGTATTTAATACCGTGGACATGGCGTCGGCAAACCCCTGCCAAAATCCCCATAGTTTTGGACATGCCCAGAACATATGGACATGGTTTGCCGGTCCTCCCGCACATTTTGTGCACCTGTCCTCCACCCCAAAGAATCTGCTCATCCGGGCCACTGTCACATGAGCCCGGTGAACGACCTTAAATTGGATCAGGCTGAGCCTGGCACATGTTGCGGTCGCATTGACCCTACCCAGCGCGTCCGCCCAGAGGCCCTCTATCTCTTTCCCCCCCCTCCCCCAGCTCCTCCTCCCACTTTTGCTTCAGCTCCTCGGTCTGCGTCTCCTCCGAACCCATAAGCTCTTTATATATGTCCGAGACGCTCCCCTCTCCTATCCACCCTCTAGAAACCGCCCTATCCTGAATCCCCCTCAGCGGCAGGAGTGGGAAGGTTGGCACCTGCCTCCGCAGAATGTCCCGCACCTGTAAATATTGAAATTCATTTCCCCCCGCCAATGCAAACTTCTCCTCCAGCGCCCTCATACTCGGGAAGCTTCCTCCTATAAACAAGTCCCCCATCCTCTCAATCCCCGCTCTCCGCCAAATTTGGAACCCTCCGTCCATCCTCCCCGGGGCAAACCGGTGATTATTGCAGATTGGGGACCACACCAATGCTCCCTCTGCTCCCACGTGCCTCCTCCACTGCCCACAGACTCTCAGGGCCGCCACCACCACTGGACTGGTGGAGTACCGCGCCGGCGGAAACGGTAGAGGTGCTGTTACCAACGTCCCCAGACTTGTGCCCTTAAAAGAAGCCGCCTCCATGCGCACCCACGCCGGCTCACCCCCCCCCCCCCCCCCCCCCCCCCCCCCCACCAGCCACCTCCTCACCATGGCTATGTTAGCCGCCCAGTAGTAATTGCTGAAATTCGGCAGCGCCAGCCCTCCATCCCCCGACTCCGCTCGAGCATTGCCTTCTTCACTCGCGGGGACTTCCCCCCCCCCCCCACACACACACACACAAAGCCCACCATAATCTTATTGATCCGCTTAAAAAAGGACCGCGGGATGAAGATGGGGAGGCATTGGAAAATGAATAGGAATCGCGGGAGGACCGTCATTTTTACCGACTGCACTCTGCCCGCCAGAGACAACGGGAGCGCATCCCATCTCCAGAAATCCTCCTTCATCTGATCCACCAACCGGGCCAAGTTCAATTTATGTAGCCTGTCCCAATCCCTCGCCACTTGGATACCCAGGTACCTGAAATTGTCCCCCACCACTCTGAACGGTAGTTCCCCCAGTCGCCTCTCCTGACCCCTTGCCTGGACCGCAAACATCTCGCTCTTCCCCATATTGAGCTTATACCCCGAAAACCGGCCGAATTCCCATAATTTCTTCCATCCCCTCCATTGGGTCTAAGACATACAGCAGGAGGTCATCCGCATACAGCGAGACTCTGTGCTCCACCCCCCTCCCGGATGCCCCTTGGGGCCCTCAGAGCAATTGCCAGCAGCTCTATCGCCAGTGCAAACAGCAGTGGGGAGAGGGGGCATCCCTGTCCCGTCCCCTGGTGCAGTCTGAAATAGTCCAAAGTCATCCTGTTTGTCCGCACACTTGCAACTGGAGCCCGGTACAGCAACCTGACCAGTCAATAAAGCCCGAACCATTCCAGCACCTCCCACTCAACCCGGTCAAAGGCTTTCTTCGCGCCCATCGGGACCACTACCTCAACCTCCCTACCTTCCGGGGGCATCATGATCACGTTTCGCAGCCTTCTTACATTGGCCACCAGCTGCCTGCCTTTAACGAAATCCATCTGATCCTCCACTGTAATGTCTGGTACACAGTCCTCAATCCTGGAGGGCAAGATTTTGGCGAGAAGTTTGGCATCTATGTTCAGCAAGGAAATCGGCCTGTAAGACCAACACAGCTCCGGGTCCTTGTCCCGTTTCAGAATGAGCGAGATCATGGCCTGTGACATCGTCTGGGGCAGAACCCCTCTTTCCTTCGCTTCGTTAAAGACCTTCATCAGCACCGGCCCCAAAATTCCGGAGAACCTTTTATAGAACTCGGCTGGGTACCCGTCCGGTCCCGGGGCCTTACCCGACTGCATGGCCTTCAGACCCTCCACTATCTCCTCCAGCCCGATCGGGGCCCCAAGCCGTTCTACCAGTTCCCCATCCACCTTCAGGAAAGTCAGCCCATCCAAGAAGTGCCTCATCCCTTCCGGCCCCGTAGGGGTTCCGACCTACACAACTGCTATAAAAGTCCCGAAAGGCCTTGCTCACCCCTGCCGAGTCCCCAACTAAGTTCCCATCCCCATCAATAACTTTCCCTATTTATCTAGCTGCCTCCCTCTTTCTGAGCTGCTGTGCAAACATCCTGCTGGCCTTCTCACTGTGCTCGTAAATAGCCCCCCTCACCTTTCTTAGCTGTTCCACTGCCCTTCCGGTGGTTAACAAACCAAATTCCGCCTGTAGCCTCCGGCGTTCCCTTAAAAGCCCTGCCTCTGGGGCCTCCGCATACCTCCTATCAACTCGTAGAATCTCTTTTACCAGTCGGTCCGTCTCTGCCCTATCCGTCCTGTCCCTGTGAGCCCGAATCGAGATCAGCTCTCCTCTCACCACTGCCTTCAGCGCTTCCCAGACCACCGCTGCTGAAACCTCCCCCGTATCATTTACCTGCAGGTAATTCAGCATGCACTTCCTCAGCCTCTCGCACACCGCATCGTCCGCAAATAGTCCTGCATCCAACCTCCATTACGGGCGCTGCTTGCTATCCATACCCACCTGCAGGTCCACCCAGTGCGGAGCATGGTCCGAGATCGTAATCGCCGAATACCCCGTGTCCACCACCCCCGCCAATAGGGCCCTACCCAAGACAAAGAAATCAATCCGGGAATACACCTTATGTACATGGGAGTAAAAAGAAAATTCCTTCGCCCTTGGCTGCCTAAATTTCCATGGATCCACCTCCCCCATCTGCTCCATGAACCCTTTCAGCTCCTTTGCCATTGCTGGCACCTTGCCCGTTCTTGAGCATCACCGGTCCAGGCCTGGATCAATAACCGTATTAAAATCCGCTCCCATAATCAGCTTGCGCGAGTCCAGGTCCGCAATCTTCCCTAGCATCCTCTTCATAAAATCCCCGTCATCCCAATTTGGCGCATATACATTGACCAGCACTACCTTCATCCCCTGCAACTTGCCGCTAACCATTATGTATCGACCTCCCACATCCGAGACTATTCCTCCCACCTCAAATGCCACCCGCTTGTTAATCAGAATCGCAACCCCTCTAATCTTTGTGTCCAGCCCCGAGTGGAAAACCTGACTAATCCAGCCTTTCCTCAACCTGACGTGGTCCACTACTTTAAGGTGTGTCTCCTGCAGCATTACCACGTCCGCCTTCAGTCCCCACAGGTGCGCAAACACACGTGCCCTCTTTACCGGCCCATTTAGCCCAGAACATTCCAGGTGATCAGCCTAGTTGGGGGGGCAAAGTGCCCCCCGCCGATCAACCATCCCCTTTCTTGGGCTTGCCTCTAGCCCATGCACCGCGCCTCCCCCGGCCCACCCCTCGACGGCCCCCACTCCCGACCCCCACTGTATCCCTCCATCAAAGTCCCTCCCTTGTCAGCAGAACCCCCCCCCCCCCCCCAGCACCACAACTCTAAAACCCAACCTATCGAGTAAACTAAGTGTATACACCCCCCCCTCCCCCACTGTGCTTCCGTGAGCTAGCTCACCCAGCTAGCTTGGTGCCCCCGGCGCCAAGAAGTCTCCCACCTATTGTTCCCTTGCTCCCCTCCCCCCACTTATGCAAACAAATTCCCTCATCTAACAATCCCCAAACAAACACCCAACAGCAAGAAAACACAAAAACTAAAGCACCCCCCACCGAAACTCAAACAGGCACATCTCCATACCACAAAAGTGCACATCAATAAAAACACAAAAAGGACATTGCCAACATCTGCCGAGAAAAACAACCCAAAAACGAAAAATCGACTTTCCCCCCACCCCACCCCTTTCCCCTAAACAGAGCTCCAAGGACAGACACAAAACAATACGAGAAGGCATAACCAATTTAAAAACAGGAAAACAAAACCCACCAAAAAGCCAAGGGGGAGAAAAGAAAAAAGACAAACAAAAACAAAACAGAAAAAAGTGTTGCTAACTTTTGGTTGGTTCAATTGGCTCTGTTTTATAACCTTTGCTCTCGAGTCGCCAGGTATCGTTATGATACCGCCACGAGGTTCAAGTTCAAGTAATGATCAATAACGCAATACACCGATTAGTAAGATTCAAATCAAAGCACATTTATTATACACAGTAATCGCTACTCATGCACAAATTCTACTTCTAAGCTACTTCTACAACTAACAGGCCTATACTTCGCTTCGGACTGGCCCACCAGGTCAGGGGAACAAATGGCCTTTCGTTCGGGTTCTGAGTCTGCGGGATTCGAAGTTGGTACAGATTGGTAGCTAGGAGCGCCTATCTCATAGCAAGCGTTGACTTAAGACTTACTGGATATCGGCGGCAGCTGCACCGGTCACGGTCAAGGGTTGGTTCGCGTTGCTGAGTGACCCGGTCAAGAAGAACGATTTGAACTTGGGGGCTTAACTTTATAGTCCCCAGGGGCTTCCCGCCTTTTGGGGCGGACCCTGTACTTGGTTCCAAGTGATTGGACTTTGTTCCAATTGCTTGGTTCGATTTCTCCAATACTGGAGCGGTTCCCTGATCGATGGGCAGTCTTGAGGTGTCCGTTAACCTCTTTTGTGTTGGCTCCTGCTGGCGCCGGGGAGTCTGACTTGGCTTTGTTTATCCCAAATGTTGCGATTGTTCCTGGGGATCGCTCATTAGTATGTAGATGGCTGCTACGTTATTATGCAGATGGCTGCTTGTATCAATGCTGTCTGGGCTTTTGCAGAGTTTAATACACAGTAACTTGCACCTGCTGAGTGACCTGGTCAAGAAGAACGATTTGAACTTGGGGGCTCAACTTTATAGTCCCCAGGGGCTTCCCGCCTTTCGGGGCGGACCCTGTACCTGGTTCCAAGTGATTGGACTTCGTTCCAATCGCTTGGCTCGATTTCTCCAATACTGGAGCGGTTCCCTGATCGATGGGTGGTCTTGAGGTGTCCATTAACCTCTTTTGTGTTGGCTCCTGCTGGCGCCGGGGAGTCTGACTTGGCTTTGTTTATCCCAAATGTTGCGATTGTTCCCGGGGATCGCTCATTAGTATGTAGATGGCTGCTACATTATTATGCAGATGGCTGCTTGTATTGATGCTGTCTGGGCTTTTGCAGAGTTTAATACACAGTAACTTGCACCTGCTAGTTTCTGCCTGTGTTGGCTGAATTTCCCTTCAGCCTTTGCTGTTCTCCATTTTAAATCGGGACTTGGCCAACCCAGGTGGCTACACACCCTCCTTGTTATCCTAATGCGAAGCGTGAAGGATCACATAACTGCATTGTTTTTCATTCCCTGACCCAGCGAGCACTCTTCTATGGCCTCTACACTGACCATAACTATGCAAAAAATGTTTAACTGACAATTCTGAGGGGAGCTATGTCAAACAGGGACATGCATTACAAAACAAGAAACTCGGAACCTCTAACTATCCTTAATAAACTACACTCACTCAAACATTTCATCACACTAACTTCCTAAACCATACAAACAAAATCATAGCAGTATTATACACATTTTCTGGCTTGGCAGTCAAGCTCAGGATTGTACATTTGCTCATGAACATTTCTTTATTTACAACAAATTGCAAACGAATGCTCTTTATTATAGATCGCGGGGGTCGGGGGTCTGGCCATATCCGAAAATAGGGGATCTGATCCTATATACCGGGGTGCGAGCGCCGTAGGCTCTCCTTCTCCATTTTCTCAGACAAATAGCCTGCACGATGCAGCAGAGTATCGCCAATACCAATCGGGATTCTATCAAGTAGGACAGGGAGTGCCAGGTTTTAAACCTGTCACACCAAGATGGTGTGGTGTCGCTTGTGCCTGGGCTCTGGGTACTGTGGGGAAGTGAATCATTAAGGGCTGGGGGATTGAGGTCAGGGGGTTCGTGTTCGCGCGCAACCAAATGTCCATTAGGGTTATGAGCCACGCGGGGGATGTCCTCATAGTTCTTCTCTCTTTTCTTTTCTCTTCTCTTCTCTTCTCTGGTCCTGGAGCTTCTGGAGTTCTGTGGAAACAAGCATAGTGTCTGTTACTATCTTGGTTTAATATCTCGTATGATAGCCTGTCTGTCCTTTTGTGCCAATTACTCCCTTTATAATTGGTCACTATGTGTGACTCCAAATTTCAGGACAAGACACACTTACAAATAATGAAACAGTGCGAGCCGTCTCGCAGGCTGTGCGATTTACCATCCAAATGTTTGAGGATGTAAATAGCATAAGGTTGGCAACCTAAGGGTCACCTGAAAACAGAAGAAAACCTTTTGAACAAAACTTGACGAAATGAGGTGCGTATGGGCCGCGACGGGTAAGATTTGGATGGAGTCCCCGGGTAGGACCAATGCCGTGAGTGCCCTACCCAAGCGTAGCTGACCAGAGGGGGGGGGGGGTTCCCAGGCAGGGCGGGTCCCAATGCCGTTACCCCCACTGCCTGAGCAACCGACAAGAACGGGCAAGAAATGTAGTAATCGTGGGGGGCTGAGTATTGGTTCTTCCCTCGAACCAGAAGAGCAGTTACGAACGGGGGTCTGTGTTTCAGTCGACAGACGAGTTCCTCTGAACTGGCGTCTGGGACATTAACAAGTCGCTGTGGACAAACTAGTTCCGCTGAACGAGCGGCTGGCCAAACTAGTTTCTCTGACTGCCAGTGGGCGGCAGAAGGGTGGTGTCGTGGGGCCGTGGAAAAAAAATGTTCCGGTCTAACATACAACATTTAACAAAACACTAAACAACATAAAACATGCTGCAGGTTCCATCAGAAAGGACACCGTTTTCTCCCAAGCGGTTCCTTTTAAAACATCACCTGGACACCTCGGTTATCGGTTGCGAACAGGGTCGCAAAGGGGTTCTCGTTTTGGGAGTCAGACTCAAGGTTGTCATCTTCTCCCGGATGCCAAACTCTCGAGTGTTTCAGGGGCTGATAGGGCTGCATGGTGTGATCTGGGATCGCTCTCGTCATTCCGGACGAGTCTGTACGATTTATCTCGGTGCCAAAAGGTGGTGTCTAGTTCTGTGGGGACGGAATCGGGGTCGTCATTGTAGGTCGGTGGTCGGTGGTGGGGTTTGTTTAGGAAAGTGATCATGAAGGGATCACTCGAAGGGGGAGCTGTTATGGGGCGGGGTGGTCGAGACGGGAGGGCACCGTCGGTGGGATATACGGGTACGTGGGAACCAGGTAAGGAGCTGGGTTAAAAAAGGGGATGGCTAGTCAACAAGGGGGGGGGGGGGTAAAGAGCCCCCCAACCCGGCTGATCACGTGGAACGTGAGAGGGCTGAATGGGCCGATTAAAAGGGCACGGGTACTCGCACACCTAAAGAAATTAAAGGCAGATGTGGTTATGTTGCAGGAGACGCACCTGAAACGGACAGACCAGGTTAGACTACGTAAAGGATGGGTGGGACAGGTGTTTCATTCAGGTTTAGATGCGAAGCATAGGGGGGTGGCTATTTTAGTGGGGAAACGGGTACTGTTTGAGGCAAAGACCATAGTGGCGGACAGTGGGGGTAGATACGTGATGGTGAGTGGCAGATTGCAAGGGGAGGCGGTGGTTCTGGTGAACGTATATGCCCCGAACTGGGATGATGCAAACTTCATGAGGCTTATGTTGGGGCGTATCCCGGACCTGGAGGCGGGAAAGTTGGTAATGGGGGGAGACTTCAATACGGTGCTTGATCCAGGGCTGGACCGGTCGAGGTCCAGGACCGGGAGGAGGCCGGCAGCGGCCATGGTGCTTAAGGACTTCATGGAGCAGATGGGAGGAGTAGACCCCTGGAGATTTATTAGGCCTAGGAGTAAGGAGTTCTCATTTTTCTCCCATGTTCACAAGGTATATTCACGGATAGACTTTTTTGTCCTGGGAAGGGCACTGATCACGAAGGTGACAGGGACGGAGTATACGGCCATAGCCATCTCGGACCACGCTCCACATTGGGTAGATCTGGAGGTAGGAGAGGAAAAAGAACATCACCCACTCTGGAGAATGGATATGGGCTTATTGGCGGATGAGGGGGTATGTCTAAGGGTGAGGGGGTGTATCGAAAGGTACTTGGAGCTTAATGACAATGGAGAGGTTCAGGTGGGAGTGGTCTGGGAGGCGTTGAAGGCGGTGGTCAGAGGGGAACTGATATCCATAACGGCACATAAAGGGAAGCAAGGGAGTAAAGAAAGGGAGCGATTGTTGAGAGAACTTCTGAGGGTGGACAGGCAATATGCAGAGGCACCGGAGGAGGGACTGTACACGAAAAGACAAAGGTTACATGTGGAATTTGACCTGCTGACCACGGGTAAGGCAGAGGCACAGTGGAGGAGGGCACAGGGTGTACAGTATGAGTATGGAGAGAAGGCGAGCCGGCTACTGGCCCAACAATTGAGGAAGAGGGGAGCGGCGAGGGAGATAGGTGGGGTGAGAGATGAGGAGGGAGAGATGGAACGGGGAGAGGAGAGAGTGAACGGGGTGTTCAAGGCATTCTATGAGAGGTTGTATAAGGCTCAGCCCCCGGAAGGGAAGGAGGGAATGATGCATTTCCTGGATCAGCTGGAATTCCCGAAGGTGGAGGAGCAGGAGAGGGCGGGACTGGGAGCACAGATTGAGGTGGAGGAGGTGATAAAGGGGATTGGGAGCATGCAGGCAGGAAAGGCCCCAGGACCGGATGGGTTCCCGGTGGAATTTTATAGGAAATATCTGGACCTACTGGCCCCGCTTTTGACGAGAACCTTTAATGAGGCCAGGGAAAGGGGGAAGCTGCCCCCGACTATGTCGGAGGCGACAATATCGTTACTTTTGAAGAAGGAAAAAGACCCGCTGCAGTGTGGGTCCTACAGGCCCATTTCCCTTTTGAACGTAGATGCTAAGGTGATGGCGACGAGGATAGAGGATTGTGTCCCGGGGGTGGTCCACGAGGATCAAACTGGGTTCGTTAAGGGGAGACAGCAGAACACGAACATACGGAAGCTGCTAGGGGTGATGATGATGCCCCCACCAGAGGGGGAGGCGGAGATAGTGGTGGCGATGGACGCCGAGAAAGCATTCGACAGAGTGGAGTGGGACTACCTGTGGGAAGTGTTGAGGAGATTTGGTTTTGGAGAAGGGCTTATTGGATGGGTACAGCTGCTATATAGGACCCCGGTGGCAAGTGTGATCACAAACAGGCAGAGGTCTGACTACTTCCGTCTTCATAGAGGGACAAGGCAGGGGTGTCCCCTATCTCCGTTACTGTTTGCATTAGCAATTGAGCCCCTGGCCATAGCATTGAGGGGCTCCAGGAAGTGGAGGGGAGTACTCAGGGGAGGAGAAGAACACCGGGTATCATTGTAAGCAGATGATTTATTGCTGTATGTTGCGGACCCAGTGGAGGGGATGCCTGAGATAATGCAGACACTCAGGGAGTTTGGGGAATTCTCGGGGTACAAATTGAATATGGGGAAGAGTGAGTTGTTTGTGGTGCATCCGGGGGAGCAGAGTAGGGGAATAGATGATTTACCGCTGAGGAAGGTAACAAGAGATTTCCGGTACTTAGGGATTCAGATAGCCAGGAGTTGGGGAACCTTACATAGGCTAAATCTAACACGATTGGTGGAACAGATGGAGGAGGATTTTAAGAGATGGGACATGGTGCCCCTGTCACTGGTGGGTAGGGTGCAGGCGGTCAAAATGGTAGTCCTCCCGAGATTCCTTTTTGTGTTTCAGTGCCTCCCGGTGATGGTCACGAAGGCTTTTTTCAAGAAAATTGAGAAAAGTGTCATGAGTTTTGTGTGGGCTGGGAAGACCCCAAGAGTGAGGAGGGGGTTTTTGCAGTGTAGCAGGGATAGGGGGGGACTGGCACTACTGAGCTTAAGTGAGTACTATTGGGCCGCAGGGGTTCTGGGTGGGGGTGGCAAATGTGCTTTCGAAGGTGGTGGGGATCCGGGTCGAGCCAAGCTGGGGGTTGGCTATATTTGGGGTTGCAGAAGAGCCGGGAGTGCAGGAGGCGAGAGAGGCTGATGTTTTGGCCTTTGCGTCCCTAGTAGCCCGGCGAAGGATATTGCTTATGTGGAAGGAAGCCAGACCCCCGAGCGTGGAGACCTGGATAAACGACATGGCAGGGTTTATAAAACTAGAACGGATAAAGTTTGCACTAAGGGGTTCGGCTCAAGGGTTCACCAGGCGGTGGCGACCGTTCATTAACTACCTCGCAGAACGATAAAGGAAATGGGAAGGTAACAGCAGCAACCCAGGGGGGAGGGGGGGGGGAGGTCCTCAGGGGTGTTTTTGTATAGATATTTGTACTTGGTTATGTATATTGGATTGCTTGATTTTATTATTTGGGAGAGCTAGTATTTTTGTTATGGCAGTTGCCATTTAGTTTATATATTATTTATTTATTTGTTAAAAACGGTCACTGTTATTTATATTGTTTTATTGTTGTAAAAAGGGAAAAACCTTTGTACTGTTTTGTTTGGCCGAAAAATTTGAATAAAATATATATTTTTTTAAAATGAAGGGATCACTCGAATCGGGGTCAGTTTCGCTGGGTGTGGGTCCTGTTGCATGGGGATAGTAGGGAGGCATGCTGTGGCTATTGACCGAGTCACAGTCGCTGTCGCTGCTGCTGCTGTCTGTGGGCATACCGGGGCGGAGTGTATATTTCGGGGGTGGAGTCGGGGTTGAGTCTGTGGCTGGGCTGGACGTGTTGGGGGAGGGTAGCGTTACGTTGGCTGTGGGCGGGGCGTGGTCTGCTGCGTCGAGCATGACGTGATGTGCGTGGTTAGACTATGTTCCTTATGCATTCAGCTGGTTGATATGGAACCACGCAGTCTTTCCATTGGGATACTTTATTTTGTAGACGGAAGGGCTTACTTTGTCCGCAATGGAGTACGGACCCGAATGCTTCGGTCACAGGAATGTGCTGAGGTTGTATACGGAGAGCATGAGTTGCTGTCCCACACTGAACTCAGTCGCATGCACTGTCGTATCGAAACAGGCCTTGCTCTGTTTCTTTCTTGTGCCCAATTTCACTGCGGCTGCTAGCTGAGCCGTTTTAACATTATTCACTAATTGCTCTACTGCTTTCTCGTGTGTGAGGGCCGTCACTTCGGGGCTGGTCAAATCTAATCCTAATAAAATCTCTGTGCCTTCCATGGGGCGTCCGGTCATGAGAGTGTGTGGGGTGTAACCTGTGGATGTGGAAACCATATTTTGCAGAAACACCAGCGCAAAAGGGAGGGCTGAGTCCCAAGTGGTGTTGTTTTGCTGGATCATTTTTCTGAGGGTGGATTTTAGGGTCCGATTTATGCGCTCCACGATACCACTTGACTGGGGGTGGTATGCAATGTGGAATTTTTGGGTAATGCCAAATATCGTGAGGACGTTCTTCATGACACGTCCTGTAAAATGGGAACCTTGGTCGGATTCAATGCTGCGGGGGAGTCCCCATCTCGTAAAGATGTGGTGGGTTAAAATCTTGGCTGTGGTCTTTGCAGTGTTTGTCCTGGATGGGAATGCCTCTCCCCATTTTGTAAACGTGTCTATCACCACGAGTACATATTTATAACCATTCCTGCAAGGGGGCAATGGTCCTATAAAATCAATCTGGAGGTTAGTCCAGGGGCCATTAACGGGTCGGGTGTGACTGAGCTCAGCCTTTTTGGAGTATCTGTCCGGGTTGTTCTCGGCACAGGTAAGGCAATTCTCAATGTAGTGATTTACATCGTCCTTTAAACTCGGCCACCAGCAGTGCTGCCTGAGGTGGGCTGTAGTGGGATCGATTCCCTGATGTCCATGACCGTCATGGAATAAACAAATCAGTTGATTCCTGTCCTGTTCAGGAACCACATAAAGGGTGTCTTTTAACACCACACCGTCATGTGTGGTCAGAGCATTTTTAAACCTCTCGTAGGGTGCTGGATAGTTTCCTTTTAAAATCTCCCTGAGATTGCTGTCCTGCTTCTGGGCCTCCACTAGATCCTCGATCCTAGTCTGTGAGACCTGAACTGTACTCACTGGTGCACTTTCGGGGGGTGTCCAACAATATCCATGCCTGGAACTTGCTTTAGCCAGTGTGTCGGCTTTTACATTTCTGGGGGGGGAGGAACGATGGTGACTACGAACTTTGACTATTCCAAAAGTCCTGTTCTGTGCTCTCTCTAAAATGTGACGGAGCAATGGGGCTGAAGGGAGGGGTTTTCCGTCGGGGGAAACAAATCCTCTTGCTTTCCACAGGGGTAGGAATTCCGTAAGGCTGTTGCAGACATAGAGGCTGTCCGAATACATGTCTGCTCGGCTGGGGAAGGAATCTGGGTGTTCCACTATGTATGCGATGGCCGCCAGTTCTGCTGCCTGCGCGCCGAAGTGTCCTGGACGTTTTATTGCTATTTTTTCTAGGGCGGGACCCTGCGCGTCCTCGACATAAATGCCGCATCCTGTTATGCGCTTCCCTTCTAATATTGTGGAAGATCCATCCACATATATCTTTATGGGTTTGCACGTGTCTGTGTGTTTGGGGCTCTGGGGTGAACTACCTATCTTTCTGGGGGGTGTTTTAGCAATAAAGGGGCCTGTGTTGTGGTGTGGAGATATAATTTCACATTCATGGGGGGTTCCGGGTTACTGTAGGTTGTCGGCTAAAAAGGTGTGGGTCTTTGTCCTTTTAACAGTGATGTCCCGTCCCTGCAAAAGAAGGGTCCATCTGGCTGCTATTATCTGACTAACTGTACCGTCCTTGAGTCGTTCGTCCAGTAAAAATTGGGTGGGGGTGTGTTCTGTGAGGATTGTGATGGGGTTCAGTCCGGTTATGTACGAAAAATACTGTACTGCCCAGAATACTGCGAGCAGGTGCCTTTCACAGGCTGAAAATCCCTGCTCCACAGCATCTAAAACTCTGGAGGCGTAAGCCACGGGCCTTAACTGTTTGTGCCGTTCCTGAAGGAGCACGGCCAAAAGGGTGCGGTCTGTGCTTGCTATCTCTATCGCATAGGGGGAAAGCGGGTCTGGAACTTGTAGTGCGGGGGCTGCTATGAGTGCCTGTTTTAACGCATCCACAGCATCCGTATGCTGCGGAAGCCATTCCCAGGGGGCTCCTTTCTTTAGGAGGTCTGAGAGGGGTGCTGCCTTGCTGGCGAAACCGTCAATGTAGTTTCGGCAGTAGCCAACCACTCCTAAAAACGACCGGAGGGCTGAAACGTTCTGGGGAAGGGGCAATTTAGCAATCGAGTCAATTATTTTATACTCGATCTCGCGTTTACCATGTGTGATAATTGTACCCAAATATATCACCTAATTTTCCAGAATCTGGGCCTTTTTGGGGTTAACTTTACATCCAATTGCTTGTAGGAGTTCCAGGAGTTCGGACAGAAGCTCAATGTGCTCTTCTTTGGTGTCTGTCTGCAGTAGTAGGTCGTCTACGTACTGGATCAGACATTTGGGGCGAGAAAATTTGGCTAAACCATTTGTCAGCTGTCGGTGGAAAATGGAGGGGGAGTTGTGGAATCCTTGTGGAAGGCATGTCCACGTGTACTGTTGATTTTTAACGGTGAAGGCAAATTTGCTCTGGCACGCCTTTGCCAATGGAATGGACCAGAATCCATTACTGATATCCAAAACCGTAAAGTATCGGGAATTGAGACCCTGCCTGAGCATGGTCTCGGGACTTGTTGCTACTGTGGGGGCTGCTGCTGGGGTGATTTTGTTGAGTTCCCGGTAATCGATGGTCAGTCGCCATGATCCATCGGGCTTTCTCACTGGCCAAATCGGGGCATTATTAGTGGAGGCTACTGATCTAAGTACGCCCTGCTCTAATAAGCTGTTGATTACCTTTGAAATTTCTCCCTCTGCCTCTTGCGAAAATCCATACTGTTTTTGGGGTCTAGGGTCAGGTCCTGTGATTTGTACTGAACCAGTCATCCGGCCACAGTCGTGTTTGTGGGTCGCGAATGCTGTCCTGTTCTTTTGTAACACTGCCCTAACCTGCTTGTCCGTGCTAATTGTAGTCGGGTTAAACCAAAATTTGCCTACAGCACTAATTTTGTTGGCGTATTCACCTATTGTATGCGTTGCGGGGGCTCTTGCGGATTTTGCCATTTTCCAGACACATTGGTTGACTGGATCAAAGGATAGATTGTGGGAATTCATAAAGTCTATTCCCAAAATGTGTTCTGCTGTGTGGGGCAGATCGACTAAAACTATGGGGTGCTTGGTGGTGATGTTGCCGATTTAAATGGGTACAGGGGCTGTGATGTGTCCCTGCTGTGAGTGGCCTGTAAAGCCGCTGAGGGTGATAGTGGCTGTAGTGGTCCACGTGTCCTTTTGGAACATGGTGGAGGAATTTATTGTGGTGCGGGGCCCTCCTGTGTCCCAGAGAAACTCGATGGGCTGTACCCGTATTTTCGCTGCAACTACCGGTCGTCCGGACCTATCCCAAAGGGTGTCGCAGACCCAACTGGGGGAGCCCGAACACCAAAGAACAAAGAACAAAGAAATGTACAGCACAGGAACAGGCCCTTCGGCCCTCCAAGCCCGTGCCGACCATACTGCCCGACTAAACTACAATCTTCTACACTTCCTGGGTCCGTATCCTTCTATTCCCATCCTATTCATATATTTGTCAAGATGCCCCTTAAATGTCCCTATCGTCCCTGCCTCCACTACCTCCTCCGGTAGTGAGTTCCAGGCACCCACTACCCTCTGCGTAAAAAACTTGCCTCGTACATCTACTCTAAACTTTGCCCCTCTCACCTTAAACCTATGCCCCCTAGTAATTGACCCCTCTACCCTGGGGAAAAGCCTCTGACTATCCACTCTGTCTATGCCCCTCATAATTTTGTATACCTCTATCAGGTCGCCCCTCAACCTCCTTCGTTCCAGTGAGAACAAACCGAGTTTATTCAATCGCTCCTCATAGCTTATGCCCTCCATACCAGGCAACATTCTGGTAAATCTCTTCTGCACCCTCTCTAAAGCCTCCACATCCTTCTGGTAGTGTGGCGACCAGAATTGAACACTATACTCCAAGTGTGGCCTAACTAAGGTTCTATACAGCTGCAACATGACTTGCCAATTCTTATACTCAATGCCCCGGCCAATGAAGGCAAGCATGCCGTATGCCTTCTTGACTACCTTCTCCACCTGTGTAGCCCCTTTCAGTGATCTGTGGACCTGTACTCCTAGATCTCTTTGACTTTCAATACTCTTGAGGGTTCTACCATTCACTGTGTATTCCCTACCTGCATTAGCCCTTCCAAAATGCATTACCTCACATTTGTCCAGGTTAAACTCCATCTGCCATCTCTCCGCCCAAGTCTCCAGACAATCTAAATCCTGCTGTATCCTCAGACAGTCCTCATCGCTATCCGCAATTCCACCAACCTTTGTGTCGTCTGCAAACTTACTAATCAGACCAGTTACATTTTCCTCCAAATCATTTATATATACTACAAAGAGCAAAGGTCCCAGCACTGATCCCTGTGGAACACCACTGGTCACAGCCCTCCAATTAGAAAAGCATCCCTCCATTGCTACCCTCTGCCTTCTATGGCCTAGCCAGTTCTGTATCCACCTTGCCAGTTCACCCCTGATCCCGTGTGACTTCACCTTTTGTACTAGCCTACCATGAGGGACCTTGTCAAAGGCCTTACTGAAGTCCATATAGACAACATCTACTGCCCTACCTGCATCAATCATCTTAGTGACCTCCTCGAAAAACTCTATCAAGTTAGTGAGACACGACCTCCCCTTCACAAATCCGTCAGTCCATTCCGTTCAGGTCCGTTTGATCTGAACGGGTGCTCACACTATGTATGGGCTCTGTCTTATTCTTACTTAGAGTGCCCGTCTGCTGGGCTCTCTGTGGCTTTCGTGGGGCATTGCACTCTCTTGCAAAGTGTCCCAAATGTCCACAGTTGTAACACTCCTGTGACTTTTGTGGGGGGCTGTTCTTGCCTTCATTTACCCATGCGGGGTTCTGGCGTGTTTCAACTGCGTGTATGTCTGCTTCTGCCTGTTTTTCTTCGGAATTTTTAACTGCGGGTTTGTTTTGTACAGATTGCTCCCAGGTGCGGGATAATCTTTTTACAACCCATTTCTCATTATGAGCCTCCTCTGAGGGATCATAATTCGCGCAAGATTTTTGTCCTGTTTCTGTGACATGGGAGATAAGGGTGCGGGTCCATTTGGCCATGTTGTCTGGGGACAAATGGGCACGGTCTAAGTCTCCAAAAACTGCTGCAAAGTGGATCCACAGGCATCCAGCAAACGCTGTGGGGTGCTCGGTTTTCTTTTGCCTGTATTTATGGAGGCCATCTACGGGGTCACCCTGGTTATACCCGATCGCATCCAGGATCGCGGTATGCATTTCTGCATTTCTATCTTTTTCTTAAAAACGTTTAAAAAAGGAGCCCCAACTGCTTCACTGGGCAAGGAATTTCAGAGATTCACAACCCTTTGGGTGAAGAAGTTCCTCCTAAACTCTGTCCTAAATCTACTTCCCCTTATTTTGAGGCTATGCCCCCTAGTTCTGCTTTCCCCGACCAGTGGAAACAACCTGCCCGCATCTATCCTATCTATTCCCTTCATAATTTTATATGTTTCAATAAGATCCCCCCCACATCCTTCTAAACTCCAATGAGTACAGTCCCAGTCTACTCAACCTCTCGTCATAATCTAATCCCCTCAACTCTGGGGTCAACCTAGTGAATCTCCTCTGCACTCCCTCCAGTGCCAATATGTCCTTTCTCAGGTAAGGAGACCAAAACTGAACACAATACTCCAGATGTGGCCTCACCAACACCTTATACAATTGCAGCATAACCTCCCTAGTCTTGAACTCCATCCCTCTAGCAATGAAAGACAAAACTCGATTAGCCTTCTTAATCACCTGTTGCACCTGCACACCAACTTTTTGCGACTCGTGCACCAGCACACCCAGGTCCCTCTGCACAGCAGCATGTTTTAACATCTTACCGTTTAAATAATAATCCATTCTGCTGTTATTCCTCCCAAAATGGAAAGCCTCACACTTGGCAACATTGAATTCCATCTGCCAGACCCTAGCCCATTCACCTAACCTATCCAAATCCTTCTGCAGACTTCCGGTATCCTCTGCACTTTTTGCTTTACCACTCATCTTAGTGTCGTCTGCAAACTTTGCCACATTGCACTTGGTCCCCAACTCCAAATCATCTATGTAAATTGTGAACAACTGCGGGCCCAACACTGATCCCTGAGGGACCCCACTAGTCACAGGCCGCCAACCAGAGAAACACCCATTTATCCCCACTCTCTGCTTTCTGTTAGTTAACCAATCCTCTACCCATGCTACCACTTTACCCTCAATGCCATGCATCTTTAGTTTATGCAGCAACCTTTTGTGTGGCACCTTGTCAAAAGCTTTCTGGAAATCCAGATATACCACATCCATTGGCTCCCCGTTATCTACTGCACTGGTAACGTCCTCAAAAAATTCTACCAAATTAGTCAGACACGACCTACCCTTTATGAACCCATGCTGCATCTGCCCAATGGGACAATTTCCCTCCAGGTGCCCCGCTATTTCCTCCTTAATGATAGATTCCAGCATTTTCCCTACAACCGAAGTTAAGCTTACCGGCCTATAATTACCCGCTTTCTGCCGACCCCCTTTTTTCTTTTTTTCTTTTAAACAGTGGTGTCACGTTTGCTACTTCCCAATCTTCTGGGACCACCCAGAGTCTAGTGAATTTTGATAAATTATCACTAGTGCGTTTACTAACGACCTCCTCTGTGCCTCGCAATTGTGCCAAGCAGGACACGATTACCATCGGCTTGCGAGCTTTCCCTAAGCTCTTCTTGTGAATCTCGCTCAGGTTCTCCCACCAAGTATGTCCTATACTCCCGGGACCTGTTTCCTCGTTGTTACAGAATTCGCTTCAAAGGGGCCATCCTTTCCCTTTGAGGTACTTCCTGATTTCTTCTTCCCATACGGGACACTGTCCTACTCTACTGCTGCTGGTCGCTGCGACCGCAAATTCTTCTGGGTTCATGAGGCGTTGCATTGCCTGCATTGCCATCTTTCTTATCTGAATGCTTCTTTTTAAATTTGGAACAGAGGGACTAAGGCGGTGCTGTAATTACGGGTACGGCTTTCACTATTTCCCGGAATACAAACTCTCGACAGTTTTGTCGCAACAAAAAATCTCAGTATTACCTTATCGCCCTGTTAGTTACACATGCATTTAACACACTTCCAAATTATGAGGATTGATCAGAACTGCTTGAACACTTGTGGTTTTCTGTTCCCAATTGGATCTCTAATTCACATTTTTGGGTTCTCCCGGAGTGGTTAAGCCACTTCTAGTTCGGGTCCCGTCAGATGTCGCCAGTAATATGTTGCTAACTTTTGGTTGGTTCAATTGGCTCTGTTTTATAACCTTTGCTCTTGAGTCGCCAGGTATCTTTATGATACCGCCACGAGGTTCAAGTTCAAGTAATAATCAATAATTCAATACGCCGATTAGTAAGATTCAAATCAAAGCACATTTATTATACACATTAATCGCTACTCATGCACAAATTCTACTTATAAGCTACTTCTACAACTAACAGGCCTATACTTAGCTTCGGACTGGCCCACCAGGTATGGGGAACAAATGGCCTTTCATTCGGGTTCTGAGTCTGCGGGATTCGAAGTTGGTACGGACTGGTAGCTAGGAGTGTCTAGCTCGTAGCGAGCGTTGACTTAAGACTTACTGGATATCGGCGGCAGCTGCACCGGTCACGGTTAAGGATTGGTTCGCGTTGCTGAGTGACCTGGTCAAGAAGAACGATTTGAACTTGGGGGCTCAACTTTATAGTCCCCAGGGGCTTCCCGCCTTTCGGGGTGGACCCTGTACCTGGTTCCAAGTGATTGGACTTCGTTCCAAACGCTTGGTTCGATTTCTCCAATACTGGAGCGGTTCCCTGATCGATGGGTGGTCTTGAGGTGTCCATTAACCTCTTTTGTGTTGGCTCCTGCTGGAGCCGGGGAGTCTGACTTGGCTTTGTTTATCCCAAATGTTGCGATTGTTCCCGGGGATTGCTCATTAGTATGTAGATGGCTGCTACATTATTATGCAGATGACTGCTTGCATTGATGCTGTCTGGGCTTTTGCAGAGTTTAATACACAGTAACTTGCACCTGCTAGTTTCTGCCTGTGTTGGCTGAATTTCCCTTCAGCCTTTGCTGTTCTCCATTTTAAAACGGGACTTGGCCAACCCAGGTGACTACAACAGGGGCCCAATATTGGCCAACAAGTTGTCTCTAAGTCCGAGAGTTCTCAGACCCCCACCAGTCCTTGTCTTTTCGCAAAGTCCAGGGCCTCATCGGGCGACTCAAAATAGTGATGCTGGTCCTCATGCGTGACCCAAAGACGCGCCGGATACAGCAGACCAAACTTCACCTGCTTCTTAAAGAAAATAGCCTTGACTTGGTTAAAACCTGCCCTCTTCCTCGCCACCTCCACGTTCAGGTCCTGGTACACCCGCAGGATGCTGTTATCCCACTTACAACTCCGGTGCGCTTGGTCCACCAAAGAATGCATTCCTTGTCCAGGAATCTATGGAATCTCACCACCATTGCCCTCGGAGGCTCGCGGCTTCCTAGCAAACGCTCGGTACGCCCTGTCCACCTCCAACGGTCGAGGGAATGCCCCCTCCACCAGCAGCTTTTCGAACATACCCGCCACATATGCCCCAGTGTCTGCTCCCTCAGCCCCCTCCGGGAGCCCGACATGTCTTAAGTTCTGCCGGCAGGACCAGTTCTCAAAGTCCTCCACCTTCTCCAGGAGCCTCTTCTGCTGCTCCTGAAGCATCCCCACCTCCAGCTCCACCGCTGTTTGATGCTCCTCTTGTTCAAGCAGCGCCTTCTCCACCTTCTGAATCGTCCGATCCTGGGCGTCCAGTCTGCTCTCTAGCCGATCAATTGATTCTTTAATCGGGTCCAAGCATTCCCGCTTCTGCCTGGCAAAGCCATCCTGAATGGCCTGCATCACTGGGTCCATTGGTCGCTGCTCTGCCACCCCAGGGGTCCGTCCCTCGGCCATACTGTCTCCCGCTGCAGCTTCAACACAGCTCGTGACTGACTTCTTGTTTCTGCCCTTTCGTGCACTTCTGGTCCTTTTCTCCGTACACCGATGCGTGGAAACGGTGCCCAATTGCCTCAGCCTTCAAATTTACCGTTTAAAACCAAAAACAAGTCCGGGGGAAAGGTCCAAATGTCCGACCAGAGCGGACTTACTCCTTCATAGCCGCCACCAGGAGCCTTTCCTTTCAATTCTTAATGGTTAGAATATTTAACATCTCTCGGACCCAGTCACACCCTTTGTCAAAGCCGGAATGGTGAGGTGGGGCTCCTGTAATATAACCCTCCAGCTGGTGGAATCAGTTATCGTGCCTTGCTGTATTGAAAATTCAGTTTGCCAGTTTACTGTCTACAAACAAGCAACACAGAAAAGAGGTACTACAATACCTAGCCTTCCTGCACTGTTTCTGCTGGAACTTTTGTACCACTGCTTTCAAGTCTGATTCATCTCCAAGTGCCTATCTTGGTGTGGATGTCAACTGTACTGGAAAAGTGAATTATACAGTATCCGTTTTCAGCCAGCTGACCTCTGTGAAGGAATACCTCATTGGTCTTTGATTCTAGACCCACGCAAAACAATAATTCTTTTCTTGGAGGTCTTTTTTTTTCTCTAGCCCTGTTTTATTACATAGTTCACAGAGGAGCTATGTTATGACCTTCCTCCTGTGTTTGAATGTGTTTAAATTAACCCTATAAGTTCATCCTATCTCAAGTTTGCTGTGGAGTTATTAAAGAAATTGGATCATATCAAAACCAAGGGGTTGGGAAATATGGCACCATTTATAAAGAGGGAAACAAACCAAAACACCTCTTCTATTTACAGACTGGTAACGAGAGGAGAAATTAGGGCTGTTGAAATTAACCTCTCTCCTGTCCATAACAGTGTGTACATATAATAAGATATTATGTACCATATAAAATCTGATTTTTTCTGTGTCTGGTTTTTCGGGTTCCATCCTAAAATAACCGCCTATTCATAGATTAGCTGTATAAATGCAAGTTGTCATAGTTTTTAAAAAAACCTGCAGATGCAGGAAATCCCAAATAAGAAGAAATCCTGGAAACACTTCAAAGGTAGGAGCATTAGTGGAGAGCAGAGGAGGTCATATTTCAAGTCTGGACCCTATGAGTGTGCATTTGCGATCACATAGGCACACTCCCTTCTGTTCCTTTTTGAATGCTCTGATGATGTATCTGTTTTCTCACAATGCTGCCTGACCTGCTAACTTTCCAACCTTTGAATCAATCCAAATTAATCACTTTCATATCTGTTGGACAATGGCTTTTCTGTGGCCCATTCTGGGTCAGTTCAGTGAGGGAAGTCGTTGAGAATGGTTTCTATAAAGGCAGAGGCACAGTGGAGGAAAGCGCAGGGGGCGACGTATGAGTATGGGGAGAAGGCGAGTTGGATGCTGGCACACCAGCTTCATAAGAGGGAGGCAGCGATGGAGATAGGTGGAGTTAAGGATAGCGGGGGGAATACGGTGCGGAGTGCGGTGAGAATAAACAAGGTATTTAGGGACTTCTATGGGGATCTGTACAGATCTGAGCCCCCAGCGGGGGAAGAGGTGATGCAACGATTTTTGGATCAGCTGAGGTTCCCGAGGGTGGAGGAGCAGGAGGTGGTTGGTTTAGGGGTGCCAATTGGGCTGGAGGAGCTGGTTAAAGGATTGGGGAGCATGCAGGCGGGGAAGGCCCCGGGGCCAGATGGGTTCCCGGTCGAGTTTTACAGGAAATATGTGGACCTGCTAGGCCCGTTGCTAGTGAGGACTTTCAATAAGGCAATAAGGCTGATCTCTCTGATCCTGAAGCGGGACAAGGACCCACTGCAGTGTGGGTCGTATAGACCGATCTCGCTCCTCAATGTGGATGCTAAGTTGCTGGCAAAAGTGCTGGCTACGAGAATTGAGGACTGTGTCCCGGGGGTGATTCATGAGGACCAGACGGGGTTTGTAAAGGGCAGGCAGCTAAACACTAATGTGCGGAGGCTCCTCAATGTGATTATGATGCCCTCGGTGGAGGGAGAAGCGGAGGTAGTGGCAGCTATGGATGTGGAGAAGGCCTTCGGGAGTGGGAGTATCTTTGGGAAGTGCTGCGGAGGTTTGGGTTCGGGGAGGGGTTCATCAGCTGGGTCAGATTGCTATATAGAGCCCCGGTGGCGAGTGTGGCTACGAATCGGCGGAGGTCGGAGTACTTTCGGCTGTACCGAGGGACAAGGCAGTGGTGCCCCCTGCCCCCCTTGCTGTTTGCATTGGCAATTGAGCCTTTGGCCATGGCACTACGGGAGTCCAGGAAATGGAGGGGATTGGTCCGAGGGGGAGAGAAACATCGTGTGTCGCTGTATGCGGACGACCTGTTGCTGTATGTGGCAGATCCAGTGGAGGGGATGGCGGAGGTCATGCGGATCCTAAGGGAGTTTGGGGACTTCTCGGGGTATAAGCTCAATGTAGGGAAAAGTGAGCTCTTTGTGGTGCATCCATGGGACCAGGGAAGGGGGATAGTCGACCTGCCGATGAAGAGGGCGGAAAGGAGCTTTCGGTACTTAGGGATCCAGGTGGCTGGGAGTTGGGGGGCCCTGCACAAACTCAATTTGACGCGGTTGGTGGAGCAGACGGAGGAGGATTTGAAAAGATGGGATGGGCTGCCACTCTCGCTAGCAGGCAGGGTGCAGTCGGTTAAAATGATGGTCCTCCCGAGGTTTCTCTTTCTGTTCCAGTGCCTTCCCATTATGATTCCCAAGGCCTTTTTCAAACGGGTACGTAGGAGTATCATGGGTTTCGTGTGGGCAAATAAGACCCCGAGGGTAAAGAGGGTGTTTCTGGAGCGTAGTAGGGACAGGGAGGGCTGGCTCTGCCGAATCTGTGTGGCTATTATTGGGCTGCCAATGTGGCGATGATCCGTAAGTGCGTAATGGAGGGAGAGGGGGCAGCGTGGAAGAGGTTGGAGATGGCGCCTGTGTGGGCACGAGCCTGAGGGCGCTGGCGACGGCACCGCTGCCGCTCTCGCCGACAAGGTACACCACGAGTCCGGTGGTGGCGGCGACGTTGAAGATCTGGGGGCAGTGGAGACGACACAGGGGCGAGGTGGGAGCCTCGGTTTGGTCCCCTATTCGGGAGAACCATCGGTTCGTCCCGGGAAGGATGGATGGGGGATTTCGGAGCTGGCATTGGGCAAGGATTAGAAGAATGGGGGACCTGCTTATAGATGGGATGTTTGCGAGCCTAGGGGCGCTGGAGGAGAAGTTTGGGTTACCCCCGAGAAATGCTTTCAGATATATGCAAGTGAGGGCGTTTGTGAGGCGGCAGGTGAGGGAATTCCCGCTGCTCCCAGCACAGTGGACTCAGGACAGGGTGATTTCGGGTGTATGGGTTGGAGAATGCAGGGATTTGGCGATCTACCAGGAGCTGAAAGAAGAGGAGGAGGCCTCAGTAGAGGAGTTAAAGGGCAAGTGGGAGGAGGAGCTTGGAGAGGAGATAGATGAGGGTCTGTGGGCTGATGCCCTGAATAGGGTTAATTCTTCTTCCTCTTGTGCCAGGCTCAGCCTAATACAATTCAGGGTTACTCACAGAGCGCATATGACAAGGGCGAGGTTGAGTAGGTTCTTTGGGGTGGAGGACAGATGTGGGAGGTGCTCGGGAAGCCCGGCAAATCACTTCCACATGTTCTGGTCGTGCCCGGCACTGGATGGGTTTTGGAGGGGTTTCGCGAGGACTATGTCCAAGGTGGTGAAAGTCCAGGTCAAGACGAGTTGGGGGTTGGCACTATTTGGGGTAACGGGTGAGCCGGGAGTGCAGGAGGCGAAAGAGGCCGGTATCCTGGCCTTTGCGTCCCTGGTAGCCCGGCGGAGGATCTTGCTATTATGGAAGGACGCGAAGCCCCCCAGTGTGGAAGCCTGGATAAATGATTTGGCAGGGTTCATTAAGCTGGAGAGGATAAAGTTTGCCTTACGAGGGTCTGTGCAGGGGTTCTTCAGGCGGTGGCAACTGTTCCTAGACTATCTCGCGGAGCGTTAGGAAGAGGTCAGCAGCAGCAGCAACCCAAGGGTGGGGGGGAGGGGGGGGTCTCTTTCGGGGGAGGGGAATTTGGGTGGGTGGGGGGGGCTTCCCTACGGGTACTTTTGAATGTCATATGGGGGGGTTACTGTATATGGGGAAACCCAATGTAAAAAAAGAGAGAATGGTTTCTATAACGTACGAGCTGCTTTTTTGCTGAAGGAAGAGCGTAATCTTGGTGCACGTTTAAATGTAGTATAGCAGTCCTCTTAATTACAGGTAGCCTAATGCAAATTATCAGGTTATTCCACAATTCAAAGTTCAATGCAAAATCAGTTTTGAAGTATCATAGTATGACATAGTTTTAGAGAAATGTGCAGAAAATCATAGAATCATAGAATTTACAGTGTAGAAGGAGGCCATTTGGCCCATCGAGTCTACACCGGCTCTTGGAAAGAGCACCTTACCCAAGGTCAACACCTCCACCCTACCCCCATAACCCAGTAACCCCACCCAACACAAAGGGCAATTTTGGACACTATGGGCAATTTAGCATGGCCAATCCACCTAACCTGCACATCTTTGGACTGTGGGAGGAAACCGGAGCACCCGGAGGAAACCCATGCACACACGGGGAAAAAGTGCAGACTCCGCACAGACAGTGATCCAAGCCGGCAATTGAACCTGGGACCCTGGAGCTGTGAAGCACTGAGCACCACTATGCTACCGTGTTGCCCACAAAGAGCCGTACACTATTTCCCGATTCCGAATATTCTTGGTAAAACCTCAGTTTTCATCTGATAGTTTGAAAGTCCACCTCAGCGGTGTGAATCTGAGTAATGCTGCTTCATGACACCGCGTACTGATGCACTGTTCCAACAAGCTGTTCATTTACTATCATTTAGTAATTTTGGATGTGGCATATGTAGCACAGGTTATGGCATTGAGGATTGGCCTTGTAATTTGCAGGATTTAGTTCAGGATGCCTGCGCTACTCTGTTTGTCTTCCACTGGACTTACTTTACAGGGGCCCTGAAATTGTGCAATGAAATGCTACCAGAGAAATGCTTAACACATTTGCCTGAAAAGCCTCTCCATAATTTTACCAAAGGTGATAATCTGTATAAATCTGATAAAATAGTGACAAACAAAATTCCGGAGAAACAAGTGATGCTCGGACCCCATGGATTGGACAGATGTTCAGCCATAAGTACGAACACACAAGTGTTTGCGCAGTTACATTCGGGAGGTTTTCTTACTTTATCAACCCCCATCTTGAACAGCACGGTAGCATAGTTGTTAGCACTATGGCTTCACAGTGCCAGGGTCCCAGGTTCGATTCCCAGCTTGGGTCACTGGCTGTGCGGAATCTGCACGTTCTCCCCGTGTCTGTGTGGGCTTCCTCCGGGTGCTCCGGTTTCGTCCCACAAATCCCGAAAGACGTGCTATTAGGCGAATTGGGCATTCTGAACTCTCCCTTCGTGTTCCTGAACAGGTGCCGGAATGTGACGACGAGGAGATTTTGACAGTAACTTCATTGCAGTGTTAATGGAAGCCTACTTGTGACAATAAAGATTATTATTGTTATATTAATTATTCTCTGGACGATTTATGAATGTGGTCATTTACAATTGAAATAACTTCTTAATGAAACAGCTGCTTGTCTTAAAACTGTAATATACCTTTCCACCACATTGCTGTTCTGCTAATTGTAGGAAGGGCAAGTGAAGCTCAATCTTTAAGTAAGTTCTTGAACTTATGGACCTCCAGTGTAATCTCCAGAATACAGTGTTTTAATTGCCTGTTGTTGGATGCAATGTTTGAAGATCCTGCTTACAGTCAAACTATGAGCGAGTACATCTCATGAAACACCACCTTTTCAATACATTAGATTCTCGCACTCTGTGCTGGATTGGCACAAAGTAGAATTTCCATCTTGAGTGTATAAGCTTTTTAAAACCTCATCAGCTCCAGGTCCCTGGGCAGGTTTTGCCCATCCCTAGTCAACAAACCGGAAATCTTGAAGGTCTAACTGACTTGATATTGAAATCAATTCATTGTTGAAAAGGCACAATGTTTCTTTGCTTTCTTAACGTTGTCAGCTATTGTGCGTTGGGAACGAATGAGAATATGTAGAATGTCCGCCTTTAGTAGAATGCTGTGCTCTGCACCACCCACACTTTGTAGAACTCAGTTACGGACAACAGATTCTTTGTTCACAAGGGACTGTAGTGCTCTGTGTGCAGTGGGCTGCAGAATTCACTACTGCGGGAGGCATGACGAGCAATAAATCCTGTTTTGTCACATCAACCTATTGGCACGCAAACCAATGGCCACTGTGACCTGTCACCTCTGTTGACCAGACTTTTTGGGGATGCCTTCCCACAAAAGATGATTCTGACCATTTCTTGCCAAATCTCTTTGGTGTGTCTGAGGTTGGGACTTGATGTACTGTGGATTATGAATGTGCATCTGAACTGTACTGCTTTGTGGATGAATGCACTGTCCCAGCAAGCTGTTCTGTTTCATATCTGGGCATAATGGTTTTAGAGAAAGAAGGTTGTCTCCAAATTATTATCTCCATAAAAGCTGCTCAACAAAGGCAAGTGAGTTAGAAATAAGATCATTTGGAATATACCATAGAAGTAATTGTTGAGACATGACCTGAGATAATTGTAGCATAATTAGAAGGAACCGACATCTTTCGATCTATGGTCCTAAAACTCCTCACTACTGGGATATTCTTCACCATTTCAGGGTCTGTTGTAAACAAATTGATAGTGATTGACTCATGTGATTTGTTACCATCATGTCATACAACTGCTTGGATGAGTGGAAGGTGAACTAGATGGACCTTTCGTTGTCTAACTATTCAGAGAAAGCTGCTTCCCGGCCTTGCAGTGCTTAGGCTTTGAATCTCTCACTTAATGGATTAAGTTATTTTGCTCACCCTATTTATGCCAGGCTTGGGAACAGTTAGATCCTTTGAATGCATTGTAAATACATTGTTGGATACCCGCAGTGCTTGCATTGACCTGCTTCCATTTGCATCTTGCATCAGGCAGTATGCAATTGTTGAGTGGCTGATTGTGTTCTTTGAGGTGAAGGAGGAGATCTGTCAGGTAGAACGTGAGTTCAGGCCATTTCTTTTTTTAACAAACAATTTTTAATGAGGTATTTTTGGCATAACAAATAACCACAGTACAAAAAACAATCGAATACAAAGAACAGTAATCAAAAAGCAACTGCTGACATCCGTCCCTCCAAGGCCCGCCTATTTAACCCCCTACTCTATACTACCCTCGCCCCCCCGCTGATGATTAATTCCCCGCGAAGAAGTCAATGAATGGTTGCCACCTGTGGGCGAACCCTGACACCGACCCTCTCAAGGCGAACTTAATCTTTTCCAGGCCGAGAAAGCTCACCATGTCGATTAACCAGGCCTCTGACTTCGGAGGCCTAGACTCCCTCCAAGCCAGTAGTATCCGTCGCCGGGCTACCAAGGAGGAAAAAGCCAGAACATCTGCCTCTCCTGCTGAACACCTGGGTCCTCCAACACCCCAAAGATCGCTACCCCTGGACTAATTTCCACCCTTGTCTTCAATACCCTGGTCATGGCATCGGCAAACCCCTGCCAATATCCCCTCAGTTTTGGGCATGCCCAGAACATGTGGACATGGTTCGCTGGTCCACCCGCACACCTGACACATTTGTCTTCCACCCCAAAAAATCTACTCATCCGGGTCGCTGTCATGTGTGCCAGGTGCACCACCTTAAACTGGATCAAGCTGAGCCTTGCGCATGTGGCGGTCGCGTTGACCCTGCTCAGCGCCTCCGCCCATAGGCCGTCTTCCATCTCACCCCCCAGTTCCTCCTCCGACTTACGCTTCAGCTCCTCTGCGTCTTCTCCGCCCCCATTAATTCTTTGTGGATGTCGGCGATGCTCCCCTCCCCCACCCATCCCCTAGACACTACCCTATCTTGAATCCCTCTTCGTGGCAGGAGTGGGAAGGATGGTACCGGCCTGCGTAGAAAGTCCCGCACCTGTAGATACCTGAAATCATTCACTGCTGTCAGCCTGAACTTCACCTCCAGCGCCCTTAAGCTAGGAAAGCTCCCTTTCAGAAACAGGTCCCCCATCTTCTCAATCCCCGCCCTTTGCCATACCCAAAATCCCCCATCTAAGCTCCCCGGAGTGAACCGATGATTGTTGCATATTGGGGACCAAACCGACGCCCTCACTGCACCAACAAATCTTCTCCACTGACCCCAGATCCTCAGGGCCGCCACCACCACGGGGCTGGTGGAATATCTCGCCGGCGGGAACGGCAATGGTGCCGTTATCAGCGCCGCTAAGCTGGTGCCCCTGCATGAGGCTGCCTCCATCCGCTCCCAAGCCGCCCCCGTCCCCACTACCCATTTCCTTATCATCGCAATATTGGCCGCCCAGTAATAATTACTAACATTTGGCAGGGCAAGCCCCCCCTCCCCCGATTCCTCTTGAGCGTCACCTTTTTCACCCGTGGGTACTTACCCGCCCAAGCAAAGCCCAAAATTATTTTATTGATCCTCTTAAAAAAGGACTGCGGGATGAAAATCGGGAGGCATTGGAACACAAATACAAATCTCGGCAATATCGTCATCTTAATCGTCTGCACCCTCCCCGCCAGTGATAGCGGAAGCGCATCCCATCTCCGAAACTCGCCCCATATCTGCTCAACCAGCCGGGACAAGTTCAACTTGTGTAACCGGCCCCAGTCGTGCGCCACATGTGTCCCCAGATATCTAAAGTCGTCCCTCACTAACCTGAACGGTAGCTCCCCCAGCCGACCCTGCTGGCCTCTTGCCTGGACTACAAACATCTCACTCTTCGTCATATTCAGTTTGTATCCCGAAAACTGTCCAAATTCCCCTAGAATCGTCATAACCTCCCTCATCCCTGCCCCTGGATCTGCTGCATATAGGAGTAAATCATCCGCATATAGCGATACCCTATGCTCCACCCCCTCCCCTCCACAAACCAGCCCTTTCCAGCCCCTAGAAGCTCTCAGAGCAATTGCCAGCGGCTCTATGGCTAGCGCAAACAGCAGCGGGGAGAGGGGACATCCCTGTCTTGTCCCCCGGTGCAGCCTAAAATAGCCCGCGGCCGTCTTGTTCGTCCTTACACTAGCTTCCGGGGCCTGGTACAACAGCCTGACCCAGTCAATATAGCCCCTACCAAACCCAAACCATCCCAACACCTCCCATAGGTAGTCCCACTCTACCCGGTCAAACGCCTTCTCTGCATCCATGGCCACAACTACCTCTACTTCCCTTCTCTCCGGGGGCATCATAATCGCGTTAAGCAACCTTCTAATATTGGCCACCAACTGCCTACCCTTGACAAATCCGGTTTGGTTCTCCATAATCACCTCCGGCACACAATCTTCAATCCTGGAGGCCAACACTTTGGCCAGCAACTTTAGTGTCCACATTGAGCAACGAGATCGGCCTATAGGACTCACGCAGCTCCGGGTTCTTGTCCCGCTTCAATATTAACGAGATGGTGGCCTGTGACATTGTCGGGGGCAGCACCCCTCTATCCCTCGCCTCGTTAAAAACCTTAACCAGCAACGGCCCTAGTATCCCCGAAAATTTCTTGTAAAATTCTACCGGGAACCCATCCGGCCCCGGAGCTTTGCCCGACTGCATCGCCTTCAAGCCCTCAGAAATTTCTTCGGCCCTAATCGGAGCCCCCAACTCACCCACCTGCTCCCTGCCCACCCTTGGGAAAGTCAGCCCGTCCAGAAAGTGTTTCATCCCCTCGGGCCCCGTGGGGGTCTCCGAGCGGTAAAGTCCGCTATAAAAATCCCTGAACGCCCTATTTAGCCCGGCCGGGTCCCCGACCAGGTTCCCATCCCCGTCGACCACCTTATCGATTCCCCTGGCTGCCTCCCTCTTCCTCAACTGCTGTGTCAGCATTCTGCTGGCCTTCTCCCCATATTCATACAGCGTCCCCCTCGCCTTTCTAAGCTGCTCCACTGCCGTACCCGTGGACAGTACCCCAAACTCCGCCTGCAGACTCCGACGCTCCCTTAACAGTTCCACCTCTGGGTTCCCGCATACCTCCTATCTATCCGTAAGGATCTCCTTGATCAGTCGGTCCGTCTCTGCCCTATCTGTCCTGTCTCTATGAGCTCAAATTGAAATCAACTCCCCTCTCACCACTGCCTTCAGCACCTCCCAGACCACCGCTGCTGAGACTTCCCCTCTGTCATTGACCTGCAGGTAGTCCTGCATGCACTTCCCTACTCTCTCACACACCGCCTCGTCCACCAACAAGCCCACGTCCAATTGCCACTACGGGCGCTGGAAGCTCTCCTCACTGACCTGCAGTTTCACCCAATGTGGGGTATGGTCCGAAATAGTGATGGCCGAATACCCCGTGTCCACCACCCCTGCCAGCAGATCCCTACTCAAAATTAAATAATCGATCCGGGAATACACTTTATGTACATGCGAGTAGAAAGAAAACTCCCTAACCGTCGGCTGCCTAAACCTCCATGGGTCGATCCTCCCATCTGCTCCATGAACCCTATCAGCTCCTTTGCCATCGCTGGCACCTTCCCCGTTCTCGAGCACGACTGGTCCAGGCCATGGTCGATAACCGTATTAAAATCTCCTCCCATCACCAGCTTGTGCGAGTCCAGATCCGGTATCTTCCCCAGTACCCTCCTAATGAAATCAACACCGTCCCAGTTCGGCGCATAGACGTTAACCAATACCACCTTCCTCCCCTCCAGCTTACTGCTCACCATGACATAACGGCCCCCCCGGTCTGAAACTATACTGCCCGCCTGGAATTGCACTCGCTTATTAATTGAAATCGCCAACCCTCTCGACTTAGTATCCAGCCCCGAATGGAAGACCTGACTGACCCAGCCCTTCCTCAGCCTAACTTGATCCTCCACTTTCAGGTGTGTCTCTTGCAGCATCACCACGTCCGCCTTCAGAGCCCTCAGGTGCGCGAACACACGGGCCCATTCAGTCCTCTAATGTTCCAGGTGATCAGCCTGGAGGGGGGGCAACCCCCCCGCCGATCAGCCATCCCCGTTTCTGGGCCCGCCCCCTGCCCATGCGCCGCCAACTGCCCGCCTCCAGGCAGTCCCCACCCCTGACCACCTCTCTGTCCCCAAACCCAAGTCCCTCCCTCGTCAGCAGAATAGCTCCCCCCCCCCATCACCCCCCTAGCAACGTCACCCTATAGCCCAACCCCTGCCTTGTATTGAACCAATATACACCCCCCACTGTGCTTCCGTGGACTGCCCCCCCCGCCCTCCGCCCCCCGCCCATCAAAACCACTTCCCTCATCAAACCAAGATCGAACAATCTCCGAATTACCATAGGAGACAGCCCAAGGCAGACAGAGACCCCAACAACCCACCCCTCAATAGTGCAAATTAAAGTAATATGAAATAAAACATAGCCCCCACCAACCACCCCCATCAAAACACCAAAAAACCCAACAAAAAACAAATATCTTTTACTCTCCCGTCTTCACCCAAACTTCAAAGACAGAAAAAAAAGGACAACAATCAAACCATATATACATCGTTCAAAGAAGAAAAAAGAGAAAGATACTGCTGCTTAAGTCCAAAAAGTTCTCAGTTCTGCGCCAGACCCTTCTTCTTGACAAAGTCCATCGCCTCTTCGGGTGACTCGAAGTAATGGTGCTGGTCCTCATGGGTGACCCAGAGGTGCGCCGGGTAGAGGAGCCCGAACTTCACTTTCTTCTTAAACAGGATCTCCTTCACTTGCCTGAAGCCTGCCCTCCTACTGGCCACCTCCACACTCAGTTCCTCACACATACGCAGTATACTATTGCCCCACTTGCAGCTCCTGGTACGTTTGGCCCATTGGAGAACACACTCTTTATCCAAAAATCTGTGGAACCGCACCACCATCGTCCTTGGGGGGTCCCCCGGCCATGGCTTCCTCGCCATCGCCCTGGACGCCCTGTCCACCTCCAACGGTCGGGGAAAAGTCCCCTCCTCCAGAAGCTTCTGGAACATATTTACCACAAAAGCGGCAGCAACAGCCCCCTCAGCCCCTTCAGGGAGACCAACAATTCTCACATTCTGTTGGTGCGCGCTGTTCTCCAGCTCTTCCACTTTTTCGAACAGCCTTTTCTGCTGATCCTTCAGCATCCCCACCTCCAGCTCGACCACCATTTGGTGCTCCTCCTGGTCCGTCAGCGCTTTCTCCAACTTCTGGATCGTCCGATCCTGGGCATCCAGCCTGCGTTCCATCCGATTAATCGACTCCTTTATTGAGTCGAGACAATCTTATTTCTGTCTGGCGAAGCCCTCTTGGATGACCTGCATCAGCTCCTCCATCGATGGCTGGGCCGTCGCAGCAGGGGTCCGAACCTCGGTCATGTTAACTTCAGCAGCCACTTCTACCCAGCCCTTGCTTATCTTTCTGTTTCTTCCCTTACGGTCCCTTGGGGTTCTCCGTTCCATGCACCACTGTGTGGATCCAGTACTTAAATGTCCGCACTTTCCAAATCAAGACTCAAAGCCACGAAAAAGTCAGGGAAAAAGGTCCAGAGTGGGAGCCACCAAGTATGCGACCTACTCCCTTATAGCCGCCACCGGAAGCCAGTTCAGGCCGTTTCTAACAGTATGACTTGTTGAGAAAATATCCCTGGAGGTGATCATAGAGAATAATCTTATGACGGCATGTTAGAAATTTTAGTTGCTGTGATATGAAGAGTCTAAAGTTCTGGTCCTTTTTCACAAACACACATTTATTTCATTCCAACAACCTTTGCACAACACTCTAACTACACATCACCTGACAGAGGCCACCTGAAGCCCCTTTACGTATCAGTGTCAATTAATGGATACTTAACATAAATGCGACAACTAATTGCAATGTCTCTTAACCCATTACTTAACAGTCTCCCCTTCCTTGGAGAAAAAAAAAAATTAGGTGAAAACAAAATTTCAAGAAACTCAAAATCACACATGTGATTTCCCCTCCCTTTTTTTTGTTTGGACGAGAAAGAAAAAGAAAACAGTCACAGAAACAAGCGCCCTTCATTAACAATACCCAAAAGTTTCTGTGAACTCGCCCCTCTTTTTGTAAAACAGTCTGACAGTTGATAGCTCCTGTCGACCCATTTAATTTTTGTTATTTCCCCTCTGTCCAACATCTGCTTCAAACTTGTGATGTCTATCCGTAACCTCTTTTCATTGACACTTTTTGTAGAGTGCACATTTTCCCACAGGGATTTATTGTCAATGTGACAGTCAATAGGTATATTTCCCAAATCCTCTAATCCCAAAATTTCTGTCAATGTCATACTTATATAAAAGGCCATATCCACCACCTCTACAAGGCTTAACGTCTCAGCAGCCAAAGTGCTTTTTACCACTCTCCTTATTTTCTTTGTTTCCCACACAAGCGGGCAACATTTACCATTGTTCCCCAAAAGAAAAATTATAAAACCTCCTGCCACTGAAACCCCATCACATAAATTTGCGTAGGACGCATCACTATAAACTATGAGTTTCAAGTGCCTAAGGTCACCTAAAACCAGGAACTTCAAAACACACTCCTGCATTTTTTAGTTTGGCCAACGCTTTATTTGCTCTTATTATATCTTCCACTTTGGGATCATTCATTTTTGTACCGAACTCTAAGACATCAAAACTCACGTCCGGTCTAGTCTGTCTACCTAACCAGTTCAGTTGCCCAAATAAACTTCGCAGTTGCTCTTTTTCTATCTTTGAAACCATTGCGTCTTTTTGTGAAACTCGTCCACGACTAATTGCTATTGGGCTGATGCTTTCCAAATAAGATTGCTGATGTAAAGTTGCCCCTAGCTTAGTCTGTACAATTTCCAGTCCAATATATATTTAAATGCACCGGAAGCCTGACTTCCAACCCTGAATTCTTTCCTCAAACCAGAGATTACAATAGCTTCAAAATCACTACTCCCACCCCACAAAAAGTCATCGACATGCATCATAAAAATGCCAGAAAGATTTCCTTTATAGTCCCAGTAAAACATTGCAGGATCTGCTTTCAACTGGCAACAGCCTAACTTTAACAAAACTGACCTTACCGAAAAATACCAGACTCTAGATGCATCATTTAATCCATATACACATTTGTTCAACTTCCAGAGTACCCCTTCTGTGTTAGCTGCTTCTTTAAGAGGACGGAGAAAAATGTCTCTGGAGCTGATGCCCCTGCAAAAAGGCAGCTTTTATATCTATAGATTTGCATTCCTGTGCCTTTGTGGCTAATAGAGCCAAGAAGATCTTTAAAATACCCTTTCCTGCTGTAGGTGAATCTACCCTTAAATCCTGATCTTCTAAGTTTTCTTCAAATCCCCTTGCCACAAGCCTGGCCTTTGCCTTATAAGTTCCATCCGGAAGAACCTTTTCTATGCAAATCCGTCTGCGGGATAAAGCTCTTTGTCCCCTATCTGGTACTTCCGTGTAGACCCCAAATTCACTCCAACTATGCAATTCTTGCTGTTTAGCTTCTTTGATAACTTTTTCATCTAATTTATTTGAAGCCACCAAAATCTCATGTGCATGTGGGCTTCTACTCCTATTAGTATTCGTATTCTTACTCATGTTCCGAGATCTTGATGAACTACATCCCCTCTCCTGCCTGGTATCTCGTTCTGTACTGCAACTGCTTGATCTTTCCCTTCTGCTGTGGGATATCCTTTCAATAGTTCTCGACCTTTTCCTGCGGACTTGTTCACTATCCGATGTACTACCTGAACTGGCACTGCGTTTCTGTGCCCTCCATTTTTGAACTTTGTTTTCCCTTTCCATTGTCTTGACTCCTTCCCCTGAATGCTGTGCATTCAACCAATGTTTATACTTTCCAGTGGCCTTCCCTGCTCTACTAATAACAGTTGCATCCTTCCATTGACAAGTATGTCACTTTTGTACCAACTTTTGGCAGTTGCCCTTTTGGAAAAAGGTCTGCTCTAATTCATCAGAAGTGTTGTGTTCCTCCACAGAAACCCTGTCTATATCAGTTAATTGGTCCTCATAGTTCTGTAACACATGCGTACCAGATGACTCTGGTTCCTCGTCATGTCTGTCTGCTCTGTCTCAATTTGAAAATTTGTAATCTGTACCCATTATCCTTGATGAATGTACCCTAACAGTTTGATTACCATGTTGCAAAATAATTGTTTTGCCATCTATGCCTATGATCTTCCATGGGCCTTTCCATTCATTAGAATTGTCTCTCTTATAGTATACCATATCTCCTTGCTGAAAAACGGCATCTGATGGCCGTACATTATGTCTTAAAGCTCTGCGAATTCTTTCAGAGACTTCTGCTTCCAAAAAACTTTTCTACTGCTATGTAATGCATTTCAATGTTCAGCAAAACCAGAGCTAATTGTAGTCCCCTCCCAAGCTGGAGGCTGGTCATCCAAAATGGATGGAATTTTAGGATTTCTACCAAATACTAATTGCCCATGCAGTTTTAATACCACAAGCTTTTTATCAGCTATAGTCCCATTTTCAACTGCCATTAACACATCCTTAACCACTCTACTTGAAATATTATTTGTCAGCAATGGAATACAATAGTGTCCCGACTGTGTGAATTGTAAGTCCACCATCTTTCCAAAAACTGTTGCCTTATCCTGTTCCATATCCAGTTTCATGTGTGCTTTCTTCATTGACGGTCTGCTCAGAAGCAAAGGTATCTCACTTGATGCAACATCCGTGTTAATGAAATGATTCACTCCGGCAATATTGCAAGGGATCACCACTCTTTTCAGCGACTTCAGAGTATTATTATCCCCAAACCTGAAACTTGTGGAACTTTCAAATTCCTTAACTTGTTACGATTTTCAGCATTCAAAGAGTCCAGGTAACATTTTAACCAGTCAATTCCACACACAATAGATGTACAGCCACTGTCCAATACAGCACAGTTGAAAGATTCTGCAACCAACACCCTCATTACCGGCGTAAAACTGCTTGTCAATAGGACAATGCCTTATTTCTGGTCACTATCTTTTTCCTCTTCTGACTCTTCCATGTCATGTGTCGCTTCAAACACTCTATCATAACGAGTTGGACAGTTGAAAGCATAATGGTATTGAGAGTCACATCGAACACATCGATTTATCATGTCCCGTGCATTTCTGGGGTTCATCTTCCTATTGTAGGTTCTAACTGGGTTTCTGTCTTCATAATTTCCTTCTCTCCGTCTCCTTCTATAGTCTTGAGCCCTGTTCGTAGCCATACGATTTCGCCATCCTGTTAGTAGTGTATCTTCCATATTCTGCCTTATTGCAGGCTGACCTATTTGGGTCATCAGAACCATCGGAATCGAATGTTTCCCCAGAAACTTTTGACAAGCTTTTGTCATCTGTTTGAATAAGGTATCCTTATCAGTAAACTGAACTCCTGTCAAAACCAGGAGCCTATCCATGTTGCTCACTCTAGCACAGTCAAGGCCATTTTAAGGCCAACACAGACTGTGGAAATTCCAGGTTGTGTTTCTGCAGCCTTTTATATCGTCTGCCAAATTCCATTATATAGTCTTCCATGGAGAATTCTGACCATGCTTCATACGCACTTAACAAGTCATCTTTCTTATAAATCTTATCCATATAATGTAATAAGGTCTCCAGACCTTCTTCTGAGTCTAACTCTTCCAATTCCAGCTCAGAAAGCACTTTGTTTCGGATTTTACTGCCATATGGTAGAGAAAGAGCCAATGCCATACCTTGTTTTCTCTTTCCCAAAGCAGTTACCTTAGTCCACATAACTACTGCACTTCTCCATTGGTCGTACGATTCCCTTTCAGAAAATAAGGGAGGGTAGTCATATCCAGCCATCTTTATCCTCAGTTCAGCCATATATCCCTTTTTTTTTCATTTCTCACTCGCTCCTTGGTTTGATCTGGAAAAGTTGTATCTTTCAATCCTTCACATTTACACAACAACCATCCTCTGCAACCAATTGTTCGACGTTTTAGTTGCTCTGATACGAAGAGTCTAAAGTTCTGTTCCTTTTTCACAAATACACATTTATTTCATTCCAACAGCCTATGCACAAAACTCTAACTATACATCACCTGACAGAGGCCACCTGAAGCCCCTTTACATAGCAGTGTCAATTAATGGATACTTAACATAAATGAGACAACTAATTGCAATGTCTCTTAACCCATTACTTAACACGGCATTGAGATTATATAACGGAGTTAGTAAAAGATATTGTGGCGACCTCCTGTATCATAAGGTGATGGTTTGCACTGTAATGGTCAACCCTGTGAAACGCCGCCTGGTATGGCTCAGGAGCTCCACTTTGACATGTTAGTCCCAGCTGCATTTGCTGCAAACATGGGCTAAGAAGGTACACAATTCGCTGGCCTGTTTTTTCTCTGAACTCTTCTCGGCCAGTTGAGAATTTTGTTTCTGCTCTATCCTTCCAGCGCCCTTTCAAACAGTCAGCCTCCAGGCCTCGCCCATCAGTAATTCTTTGTGCCAGCAGCTGCCACCTTCATATCTCGCTTGCAGATGTCTTTGCAGTGGAGTTATAGATGTCCAGGAGCTCCTAACCCAGTGGTAAATTCACTGTAGCCAGCTGTCATCCATCTGATTATTCATTTGATTTAGCATGTACATAGCCACAAAGCCAATAGCCTTACCAGTGGTTAGAAGGAGTTCTTTAAGCTAGCCTTCAAGTTTAGTTAGACTCTCCCTGGCAATGTGCGTCATTGTTTAGACTGCATCACAGCTTCAGCCTGGATTGTCTTGCTGGCACCACCTTAGAATCATAGAATTCCTACGGTGCAGAAGGAGGCCATTCTGCCCATCAAATCTGCACCGACTCTCTGAAAGAGCACCGTAGATAGGCCCACTCCCCCGCCCTATTCCCGTACCCCACCTAACCTGCACACCTTTGGACTGTGGGTGAATACCTGGAGGAAATCTACGCAGACACGGTGAGAAAGTGCAAACTCCACACAGACAGTCACCCAAGGACGGAATTGAACCAGGTGCCCTGGCGCTGTGAGGCAGCAGTGCTTGCCATTGTGCCGCACAGAGGCTTTGGCCAGTCTGGAAATTATTTTAAATGGCCCACTGTTCCAGTGGGAGATCAAAGCCAGGTGGGCAAGCTGAGCCTACAATGAGAAAGAGTTTTCTGGTGAATATTTTCCTCAGCCAATCCTCCCGCCATAGGTCCTTGGCATGGTGAGTTAAACTATATGGGTCGGTTTGAGGGAAGGTGCCCTGTTGGTGGGTTGAGGAGGTCCTTGAATAAGGGCAAATTGGGTTGGTGTACACTTTCTCCATTAGCTTATGTATTGCAATTACTCTCCTCGTGTGGTGGTAGGCGGTGTGGAATGTTGCTCAGGACTGGGAGCCAGGGGAGATTTGTTATCCGAAGTGTACCTGTAATGATGCATGTTGAGTTGGTGTGAGCAGATTGGTACCATACTGGGGCCATCCAATGAACATGACCAAGCCTGCTTAGCAACATGTGTGTGCTGATGGAATTAGCATGGCCAGTATCTCTGAGTTAGCTGACTTTGTCCTCAAATGAGCAATACATATGATACAGTGAAGGTGGAAATTGTTCAGCCTTTTTCTCCTGCTGTCCAGGTCTCACCACTGTGGAGGGGAGTGCACTGAGAAAGCAGGTTTGGTTGACTTGCAGTTTTGGTGTTGTCAGTCAGCTGGTAGATGTTCCACATATACTTACTCAGCTTAGACATAACAGGTTCAGCTTTTGCGGTGCTTTGAGATCCACCGTGGGTTCAAACAGGGTTGTGTTCTGGCACTACCATTCTTGGCATCTTCGTCTCTTTGCTGTTGTATACTATCAGGTCATCTATACAGGGTGTCCACTTACAAACCAGAACAGATGCAAAGCTGTTCACCCTTGCCCGTCTCAGATCCAAGACAAGGGTATGTTAAATCTTCATCAGAGCGTTACTCTAATGCTGACAATTTTGCACTAGCATTCCATACTGAGGAACACCTGCAACGGCAGATGGACAGACTCACTCACTTCTGCAATTAGTTTAATTTTGCCATCAGCATCAGGAAGACAAAATGATAAATATTAAAGTTAAAAGCAAATTACTGCGGATGCTGGAGTCTGAAACAGAAACAGAAAATGCTGGACAATCCCAACAGGTCTGACAACATCTGTGGAGATAGAAGGAGCTAACATTTCAAGTCTGAATGACTCTTTGTCAGAGCTAGAGAAAACTGGAAATAGGATGAGATTTATACTGCTGTGAGGTGGGGGGGAGAAGGGAGCGTGGAGCAGTGGGACTGGATAGAGGGCCAGCAATCGTTGGAGATTGACAAGGATGTCGTGGACAAAAAGACAAAGGGAATGTAAATGGTGATCATGACTCAGAAGGATGCTGATAGTGGCTCATTAAGAGATCAGAATGTGTTGATGGCAGAACAAAGGTGAGCAGTGTGCCAAAGGACAACTGAGAACAGGGAACAGATGGCCGGGTGAGGTGGGGGCAGGAGAGACAATGGTGAGTGAAAACAGATCAATGGATTAAAGCTAATTGGGACCTTCAATAACTAAAAAGGAGGATACATTCTGACATCACATTACTGTGATTTGCCCATTAAACCATGACTGAAGAATTTGTTCCAGAACTTTGCTCCTTCACATCGATCACGTGGCCAAACCTCCCCCTTTCTGGGAAATGCATCATGTGGAGGATTGTGAAGTGAACCATATCAATGACGCAATGTGTTTAAACACTGCCTGTTGTTCACAGTTTTAATAAATTATATAAATAAATTGAAGATAACCTTTGGTGCTTAATCATATTGCAATTAGTGCACAGCCAACTAAGTTGAGAATGTTCTGTGCTATTGGGTCTGTACATATTCAATGGCCTCATTCTGATGCGTATATGTTTGTCTCTTTCTGGCTTGTGACGAACATACTATAGACAAAAAGAATAAATATATTTTATTGCTTGTCGTAAGTAAGAAAGCGGAAGCAAAACTGAAATATGTTAGTGATGCCATAACTTCGACATATCTCAGTTGTGAATAATTCACCCTAAACTATGTTGTGTACAGAAGTTTCATGGGGGAGTGAGTATTGAACTGTGCAGACCAGAAAAACCCTAGGATCTGTGGCTTGGGTGAAATTTATGTGACAATAATAAAGATTATTATTTACTGATCTTAGTCTGCGCAGCATGACTTGATGCTACCAGTGACATGCTTTTTAGCCTAGCTTGGGAAGGTAACAAAAGGACAGGAGTTCCTGTGCTTTCAATTTATCAGCATGGGATCCCTGCTGGCTACAAGCGTGGACATTGGTACGGTAAAGGTCAGTAACTTATCTTACCTTGACTGTATATCCATCAAGACTCTTCAGAACACTGACCATTTAGGTTGGGCGCTGGATACCTATTTCCATCGTCTCATGAAAGGCTTCATTGCTGGTAAAAATCGAGGGGGGAGAAAAATATTTTTCTTCTTTATTTTCTCCGGTATTCCCTCTTCCCGGGTGTGGGGATGGAGTGAGGTGTGCTTTGTAAAAAGGGCCCTAAAACTTCTAATGACGGGTCACAGGACTGAAATATTAACTGTTTCTCTCTCCAGGCTGAGGTTTTCCAGCATTTTCTGTCTTTATTTCCGATTTCCAGCATTAATTCCTTCTTCTCTTCCTAAGCAATCCCTTGGGGATGTGAATGACTTTTTTCTACACTAAAGATGTGTTCTCAGGTGACTGAGGAGTCTAACGGGCGACCTACAGTCTCTGTCACAGGTAGGGGAGAAGGTGGTTAGAGGAGAGGGTGGGTGGGTGTAGAAGGGTGCCCGGGTTGCTATGCATTCCTTTCGCTGTCAATGCTTGGCTTCAGCTTGCTCTTGGTGATGAAACTCAATGTTCAGCTCCTTCTCTGATATTTTCCCTCCACTTCTGGATGTCTTGGGCCACGGATTCCCAGGTGTCAGTGGGGATGTTGCACTTTTTCAAGAGGGCTTTGAACGTGTCCTTGAAGTGTTTCCCCTGCCCTCCTGGGACTCGCTTGGCATGACGAAGTTCTGAGAAGAGTGCTTGTTTCAGGAGCCTTCTGTTAGGCATGTGAACGATGTGGCCGGCCTAGTGGAGCTGATCAAGTGCGATCGATGAGATGCTGGCCTGAGCAAGAACACTGAGTTGATGTGCTGATCCTGCCAATGCTGGATCATGAGGAGGCAACACTGGAGGTACTTCTCCAAGGTTTTAGGTGCCTTCTGTACACAGTCCAGGTGTCTGAACCAAATGGGAGGGTGCGTATCACTGCTGCTCTGTAGACCCTGCGCTTGGTGCCGTGAACTTGGGTCTGAGATCTAGGTCTTCAAACATTCTTCCTCAGGCTACTGAAAGCTACTCTGGCAGACAAGGTGGTATTGAACCTTGTCGGCGATGTCTGCCCCTGTTGACAGTAGGCTCCTGAGGTATAGAAAGTGGTCCATGTTTTCTTCCAAGACGTGCCGGGGGGTGGGGGGGGGGGGGGGTGCGGAAGTTGTGGTGGGAGGAGGGGGGCGGCAGCTGCAGCAGGGTGGGGGGGGCAGCTGCAGCAGGGTGGGGGGGGGGGCAGCTGCAGCAGGGTGGGGGGGGGCGGAAGCTGTGGTGGAAGGAGGGGGGCGGCAGATGCAGCAGGGTGGGGGGCAGCTGCAGCAGGGTGGGGGGGGCAGGGCATCGGCATCGGTATGCTAACACAGCTTTGTTTGACCCCAGTTCGAATGTGAATTGGGTCCGTGATGGTCAGGATCACAATTTGCATGTCATTGTATTGCAGGCGGAGGATACTGACAAACCTTAGGGGCAAGCAAGACAGAGGAGGACCCTCCATAATCTCTCGTGGTTGACAGTACCAGCATTAACATAATTTCACTTTTGTACTATTGCTTCCAAATTCAGCATCAATTGCACTGATCGATATTCAGCATCAGTTGCACTGATCGATATTCAGTTAGCCAGTACAAGTGGTGTTAATGGAGATTTCTGCTTGACATGTGGCCCTTTTGCTGAGAGCAAAGTTTGGCTTTTCCAATGAATCATTTGGGCAGGTTTGTCATGATGGTTTTTTTTGTGTTTCCAGATCTATTATTGATATCTTGGCCGGTATTCGCCCCTACCCGGCAGGGCGGGGGGTCCCGGCGGGTTGGAGTGGCGTGAACCACTCTGGTGTTGGGCCGCCCCAAAAGGTGTGTTTCTCCGCACCTTTAGGGGCCAAGCCCTCACCTTGAGGGGCTAGGCCCACGCCGGAGTGGTTGGCGCGCCGCCGACCGGCGAGAAAGGCATTTGGCGCCACGCCAGCTGGGGCCCAAGTCGGCGGAAGTCCGCGCATGCGCGGGAGCATCAGCGGCTGCTAACATCATCCCCGCGCGTGCACAGGAGGGGTGTCTCTTACGCGTCGGCCATGGTGAAGACTGTGGCCGAGGCGGAAGGAAAAGAGTGCCCCCACGGCACAGGCCCGCCCGCGGATCAGTGGACCCCGATCGCGGGCCAGGCCACCGTGGGGGCACCCCCCGGGGCCAGATCGCCCCTCCCCAGGACCACGGAGTCCGCCCGCGCCACCTAGTCCCGCCGGGAAGAGAGGTGGTTTGATTCTCGCCGGCGGGACAGGCATTCCGACAGGCATTCCAGCAGCGGGGCTTCGGCCCACCGCGGGCCGGAGAATCGCCGGGGGGGGGGGGGGGGCCCGCCGACCGGCGCGGCGCGATTCCTGCCCCCGCCGAATATCCGGTGCCGGAGAATTCAGCAACCGACGGGGGCGGGATTCACGCCAGCCCCCGGCGATTCTCCGACCCGGTGGGGGGTCAGAGAATCCCGCCCATATGTTCTTCTACCTTGTCCCGCATCTCCCAATCCATGCTCCTAATCAAATCTGTTCTTAGGAACATGCTCCCTTGAGACAGTCCCTCAATGCCTCGTTGCACCATTCAATGACATCAAGGGTGATGTGCACCTTCATTCCATTGAGCTGCTTTTGATCCATATCCCTCGACTCCGTCACAAAAATCTTTCAATCTCAGTTTTCAACATTTCAGTTGACCCAGAACACCAAGCCTTTTGAGAGGAGAGCATTCTAGATTTGTACCCTAAATGGCACATTTAAGATTGCAATCCCTGTACTGGGTCTCCCCACTAGAAGGAATAATTTCTGTGTCTCTATCCTATTGAATCCCTTTATCATTAAAATGCTTGGATTAAGGGGCCAAGTGCATTGCAGCCAAACATGCAAAGCTGGGTGAGAAAGCAAGTAGTGAAGAGTCTGCAAAGAGGTATAAATGGTGATGAGTGAGCAAACAAAATGTTCAGAAGAATGAGAAGTGATCTTGTTGAAACTTATATGATTCTAAATGGGCTTTCCAGGGTAGATGCTGAGAGGCCATTCCACCTTGTGGGGAAACCTAGAACTAGAAGACACAATTTCAAAATAAGGGGTCTCCCATTTAAGCTGGAGAGGAGGAGGAATGTTTTCTTGGAGGGTCATTAATCTTTGGAATTCTCTTCCACAGAGAGGAGTCAGGGCTGGGTCATTGAATACATTCAAGGCTCAGTTAGAAAAATGTTTGTTCGACAAAGGTTGTGGATAACCGGCAGGAAAATGGAGCTGTGGCGCGATCAGATCAGTGGCTGACCATAATGAATGGCTCGAAGGGCTGAGTGGCCTACTCCTGCTCCTATTTCTTATGCTCTTAAGCTTCTTCACTCTCTCCAAACACCAAAAGCTTGACTTGAAAAAAGAAATAGATTCTGCCAAGATTTGAAGGCCACCTCACTCTCCAAACTGGAATTCTTGCATCTCTGTCATCGTAAGTTCTGTGCAGAAGCCTCTTTGGTGTCCTTGCTGACTGGTGTCCTGCTGCATTAGGCCGTTCTGTGATAACTTGGTCAGCTGTGACTCCAATTCACTACACTGATGCAAAACATTGCTGACTAAACTAAAGTGTGTATCAGTGAATTCTGGGTGCTCATAGCTGCTTTGAAACCCATTCAATGTGTACTTAAATGTCCATCACTGGTCCCGGTTACTCTCTGTTCTGTCAGTCCAGCACATTTTAGTTGTTAAACCACCAACATCATTGTCCTGATTGGGTTTTATTTTTAATCCGGATGTGTGGTCTGGCAACCACCGCTTGTTGACTTGCACAGTAAGATTCCCAGTAATTGTCTGGCTCCTATGGGCTGAGTGCACCTCACCATTATCAAGTTTATGAAGTAGTGGGTGGATGAGTGGTGGTGAATCAGAGGTGCAGTACGGGGCAATTAGCACACGCAATTTCTCATTGCAGCCAGGTCACTTGCTCTCAGAATGAATAATCGACCAAGCCAATTGACGATGTCGGAACACCAGTACATCAACATCTGGCACCTACCTCTATAATAGAAGAATGCATCCATAGAATCAACGGTTTACACCAACTAAGAAATTTGGAGACTTTGTTTGATTTCTCATCAGCTGCTAGATTTGAGAAACGGGTGCAGAATGCCCTGGACTAAACATGCACTCCAGGCAGGGACAGTACACAGTGTAGTAGAGCAGCAGGTCCTGCTGCGAGGTGCTAGATCACCACTGTAGCTCTTTGCTCCATTGAATTTACTCTATTGGACTCCTCTTCTAAACCAGAGTATTTTGGGAAATGAGAGTCCTTCCATGCATCTGTTATACTGATTTTGAAGGAGCCGTGGCAGAAGCTTGTAGGCTACCTGACGGACCTTTAGCGGATGCTTTGTAATTGGAAAGATCATGGGCGAAATTCTCCTACCCGCCCCGCCACATTTCTGCGCCGACCGGCCGGCGGGAGTCTCCGTAACACCGGCCGGTCAATGGGGTTTCCCATTGTGGGGCACCCCCACGCCGTCGGGAAACCCCCGAGCGCCGGCAGAACGGAGACTCCCGCCGGCGGAGAATGACGCCCCTTGTGTGTGGTGGGGGAATACTGAAGGATCAAAACCATTCAAAATAAGGGCCCAAATCTACAAACCACAGACCCAGCATTTCAAAGGTCATCCCGTTTTCTTTTCTCCCACAAATGCTTGTATGTTTGTTCAGACTAATTGACACAACCTGCACTTTCATGTCATAAAGGTCAATTTTAACACTGTTTTTCAGTTCTCTATCATCTCACATTATTATGTGCCATTCCTCCAGTGAAAAGTCTGGTACAGCATAAAATAATGTACAAAGCATGTTAGTCAAATGAGCAGACAGGTGTCAGATAAATTGCATTGAAATGATGCTGAAGGCTGTGGCCAGAGGGATCAAAGGGTTCAAATATATAAATCTCAAAGTTGTCATGTGCAGGTTGATAAAAAGGCAATTTAGGTTTTATAAAATGAATACAAGAGTAAAGATGTAATAATGTACATTGGTTAGAGTGCTGTTAGGTACTTATACAAAGGATCTGTTAGGCTGGTTGACCAGTTTCTGTGCCGCCAATACTATGTACTCATTAATGGCTGTCCCTCGATTCAAGATGATGTCTACTTGGGGTCACCAGTTTCTTTGTGTGACTGAACAGGCCAATTCTCGACCCACAGACCTTTGAGCACATGGGACAGGAAGGTCTGGAAGCGGCGGTTGAATCCAGAATGAAGAGCTTGCTTCCTTTTCGTCTCTGCCGCTGCTGTGCCTCATCATTAAGATGCTGCGTCTCAAAGCGTCGTGCAGCTTGACAGACATGTTGTTGACATTTTGAACGATTGGCACAAGCTCCTCCCAGTCATTAATATCAATGCCGCTGCACTTCAAGTAGAGCCAGAGTGCCTTTGAAGCTTTTTTCCCTCTTTCCCTGGTGCATTAATCAGCTGAGAGAACATAACCTGTTGAGGGAGATGCTTTTGGCCATCTGGATATTGTGTCTGATTTTGCAGGGCTTTTGCTGAATACTTGTGGAGCTGTCTTCAAGAAGGTCATTAGCATTTATTTGATGGCCCTCCCATTGAACCCAGAGGATGCAGCAGAGACGTTGATGATGGAATTACTCCAGTGCTCTTGTGTGTCACTGTTGTACAGGAGTGTGGTGTACATGGCTCTGTACACTAGGACTTCTGGTAAATTGTGGAGATCTTTGTTATCAAACACTCTGATGTAGTTTGTAGATAGCTGGGCTGGTGTAGATGATCTGGTGTTGTCAATTGTGGCCTTTAGGGAGAACTGGCTGCCAAAGTATGGCATGTGGCTGACATATTTCAGTGTCTCCTTCAACACGGTGGCACAGTGGCTAGCACTGCTGCCTCATGGGTCAACAAAGAACAAAGAAATGTACAGCACAGGAACAGGCCCTTCGGCCCTCCAAGTCTGTGCCGACCATGCTGCCCGACTAAACTACAATCTTCTACACTTCCTGGGTCCGTATCCTTCTATTCCCATCCTATTCATATATTTGTCAAGATGCCCCTTAAATGTCCCTATCGTCCCTGCTTCCACTACCTCCTCCGGTAGCGAGTTCCAGGCACCCACTACCCTCTGTGTAAAAAACTTGCCTCATACATCTACTCTAAACCTTGCCCCTCACACCTTAAACCTATGCCCCCTAGTAATTGACCCCTCTACCCTGGGGAAAAGCCTCTGACTATCCACTCTGTCTATGCCCCTCATAATTTTGTATACCTCTATCAGGTCGCCCCTCAACCTCCTTCGTTCCAGTAAGATAACGGGTCCTGGGTTCAATTCCAGCCTCGGGTGACTGTCTGTGTGGAGTTTGCACTTTCTCCCCGTGTCTGCCTGTGTGGGTTTCCTCTGGGTGCTCCGGTTCCTCCCACAGTCCAAAGATTTGCAGGTTCGGTGGATTGGCCATGCTAAATTGTCCCTTCGTGTCCAAAAGGTTAGGTGCGGTTATGGGGATCGGGTGGAGGCGCGGGCTTAAGTCGGGTGCTCTTTCCCAGAGCCGGTGCAGACTCAATGGGCCAAATGGCCTCCTTCTGCACTGTAAATTCTATGATATATGGAAGGTGGAATATTTGGCTGAGCAGGTGTGGGTTGATCATTCAAGGACAGGTTGAGTTTCTTGTACACAGATTTGAAGAGATCAAGAGTAGCTTTAAAATTGTGCAGAGTGGGCAGCGATACTGCAGTCATCCGCAAACTGTAGATCATGTATGCCCATAATGGTCAGTTTAGTTTTGGCATGGATACAACGGAGGTTAAAATTTTCCATCTAGACAGTATCTAATACTCACACCAGAGGGCAGTTGGTGTTGAAGTGATTAGCCACTGTCACGTAGATTTTAAATAGTATGTGCGTTATCACACAGCCTTCCTTGATCCCGGTTTGGATCTTGAAGGCGTGGTTTCAGATCTCCCACTCAAAACATTTCAGGCATTTCATCATGAAGCAGCTGCAGGATTGTGATGATATTTCTTGGACATCCCGATCTTAGGAGCACAATCCAGAACCTCGATTTACTGAGTCAAATGTTTTGATCAGGTCAGCCAGAATCTTATTGAATGGCCGAGCAAGCTTCAGGGGCCGAGTGGCCTTCTCCTCCTAATTCAAATGTTCGTGTCAGATCAATGAATCCAGAGTTCCTGGTGCTCTTGACATTTTCCTTGTATTTTTCTGTCAACAATGATCTTCCAGAGCTCTGTTTTTCAAACTTCTTTTCCCGGGACCTATTTTGGCAACTGGCGAACCTTTCGAACCCACGCCATGTTCCAGTCTATCCTGAGTCAAGGCAGTGTTTGGGACATTCAAGATTTTATACCCTAGGATGGAAAGAAAATCATCTTGTTTTCCTGTTCATAATTACTAACCAGTAGCTCCTGGTGTATTAGTCTTACGTTATGGATAACCTTATGTTATTCCTAGTGCAAAAACTGCTATGATGGAAGATCCAGAAACACTACTCTATGATGGACTCTGCTTAAGGTTAATCATTGTAGTGAAAGTGCTGCAAAATTTCCCCATGACTTCTAACGGTAATCAAGAAAACGTGAGTAGATCTGTGCATTTCCACATCCCTAGCAATTGTGAGAAATCAACAAAGCATTTATTTTATGAATGTTTTTTTTTAAATAATATTTTATTGAAAATCTTTGGTCAACCAACACAGTACATTGTGCATCCTTTGCACAACATTGTAACAATACAGATAATAATGACCTTTTTTATTTAAACAAGAACAAAAAAAAAAAACAACAACAAATAAATAAATATTAAGTAACAAAAATAAAAACTAGCCCTAATTGGCAACTGCCTTGTCTCAGGCCACCCCCCCCCCCCCATCCCCCCCCCCCCCCAAGTCCTGGGCTGCTGCTGCTGCCTTCTTTTTTCCCCCATCTATCTTTCCGCAAGATATTCGACGAACGGTTGCCACCGCCTAGTAAACCCTTGAGCCGACCCCCTGAGGACGAACTTAATCCGCTCTAACTTTATGAACCCCGCCATATCATTTATCCAGGTCTCCACCCCCGGGTGCTTGGCTTCTTTCCACATTAGCAATATTCTGCGCCGGGCTACTAGGGACGCAAAGGCCAAAACATCGGCCTCTCTCGCCTCCTGCACTCCCGGCTCTTGTGCAACCCCAAATATAGCCAACCCCCAGCTTGGTTCGACCCGGACTCCTACTACTTTCGAAAGCACCTTTGTCACCCCCATCCAAAACCCCTGTAGTGCCAGGCATGACCAAAACATATGGGTATGATTCGCTGGGCTTCTCGAGCACCTCGCACACCTATCCTCCACCCCAAAAAATTTACTGAGCCGTGTTCCAGTCATATGTGCCCTGTGTAATACCTTAAACTGAATCAGGCTTAGCCTGGCGCACGAGGACGACGAGTTTACCCTGTTTAGGGCATCTGCCCACAGCCCCTCCTCGATCTCCTCCCCTAGCTCTTCTTCCCATTTCCCTTTTAGTTCGTCCACCATAGTCTCCCCTTCATCCCTCATTTCCCTATATATATCCGACACCTTACCGTCCCCCACCCATTTCTTTGAGATGACTCTGTCCTGCACCTCTTGTGTCGGGAGCTGCGGGAATTCCCTCACCTGTTGCCTCGCAAAAGCCCTCAATTGCATGTACCTGAATGCATTCCCTTGGGGCAACCCATATTTCTCGGTCAGCGCTCCCAGACTCGCGAACTTCCCATCCACAAATAGATCTTTCAATTGCGTTATACCTGCTCTTTGCCACATTCCATATCCCCCATCCATTCCCCCCGGGGCAAACCTATGGTTGTTTCTTATCGGGGACCCCCCCAATGCTCCGGTCTTTCCCCTATGTCGTCTCCACTGTCCCCAAATCTTCAGTGTAGCTACCACCACCGGACTCGTGGTATAGTTCCTTGGTGAGAACGGCAATGGGGCTGTCACCATAGCCTGCAGGCTGGTCCCCCTACAGGACGCCCTCTCTAATCTCTTCCACGCCGCTCCTTCCTCCTCTCCCATCCACTTACTCACCATTGAAATATTAGCGGCCCAATAATACTCACTTAGGCTCGGTAGTGCCAGCCCCCCCCTATCCCTACTACGCTGTAAGAATCCCTTCCTCACTCTCGGAGTCTTCCCGGCCCAAACAAAACCCATGATACTCTTTTCTATCCTTTTGAAAAAAGCCTTCGTGATCACCACCGGGAGGCACTGAAACACAAAGAGGAATCTCGGGAGGACCACCATCTTAACCGCCTGCACCCTCCCTGCCATTGACAATGCTACCATATCCCATCTCTTGAAATCTTCCTCCATCTGTTCCACCAACCGCGTCAAATTTAGCCTGTGCAATGTGCCCCAATTCTTAGCTATCTGGATCCCCAGGTAACGAAAGTCTCTTGTTACCTTCCTCAACGGTAGGTCTTCTATTTCTCTACTCTGCTCCCCTGGATGCACCACAAACAGCTCACTCTTCCCCATGTTCAATTTATACCCTGAAAAATCCCCAAACTCCCCAAGTATCCGCATTATTTCTGGCATCCCCTTCGCTGGATCCGCCACATATAGTAGCAGATCATCCGCATATAAAGATACCCGGTGTTCTTCTCCTCCCCTAAGTATTCCCCTCCATCTCTTGGAACCTCTCAGCGCTATCGCCAGGGGCTCAATCGCCAGTGCAAACAGTAATGGGGACAGAGGACATCCCTGCCTTGTCCCTCTATGGAGCCGAAAATATGCCGATCCCCGTCCATTCGTGACCACACTCGCCACTGGGGCCCTATACAACAGCTGCACCCATCTAACATACCCCTCTCCAAACCCAAATCTCCTCAACACCTCCCACAGATAATCCCATTCCACTCTATCAAATGCTTTCTCGGCATCCATCGCCACTACTATCTCCGTTTCACCCTCTGGTGGGGCCATCATCATTACCCCTAACAGCCTCCGTATATTCGTGTTCAGCTGTCTCCCCTTCACAAACCCAGTTTGGTCCTCATGAACCACCCCCGGGACACATTCCTCTATTCTCATTGCCATTACCTTGGCCAGGACCTTGGCATCCACATTGAGGAGGGAAATTGGTCTGTAGGACCCGCATTGTAGCGGATCCTTTTCCTTCTTTAAGAGAAGCGATATCGTTGCTTCTGACATAGTCGGGGGCAGTTGTCCCCTTTCCTTTGCCTCGTTAAAGGTCCTCGTCAGTAGCGGGGCGAGCAAGTCCAAATATTTTCTGTAAAATTCAACTGGGAATCCGTCCGGTCCCGGGGCCTTTCCCGTCTGCATGTTCCTAATTCCTTTCACCACTTCTTCTACCGTGATCTGTGCTCCCAGTCCCACCCTTTCCTGCTCTTCCACCTTGGGAATTTCCAGCCGATCCAAAAAATCCATCATTCTCTCCCTCCCATCCGGGGGTTGAGCTTCATACAATTTTTTATAAAATGTCTTGAACACTTCATTCACTCTCTCCGCTCCCCGCTCCGTCTCTCCTTCCTCGTCCCTCACCCCCCCTATTTCCCTCGCTGCTCCCCTTTTCCTCAATTGGTGTGCCAGCAATCTGCTCGCCTTCTCTCCATATTCATACTGTACACCCTGCGCCTTCCTCCATTGTGCCTCTGCAGTGCCTGTAGTCAGCAAGTCAAATTCCACATGCAGCCTTTGCCTTTCCCTGTACAGTCCCTCCTCCGGTGCTTCCGCATATTGTCTGTCCACCCTCAAAAGTTCTTGCAGCAACCGCTCCCGTTCCTTACTCTCCTGCTTCCCTTTATGTGTCCTTATTGATATCAGCTCCCCCCTAACCACCGCCTTCAACGCCTCCCAGACCACTCCCACCTGAACCTCCCCATTGTCATTGAGTTCCAAGTACTTTTCAATGCATCCCCTCACCCTTAGGCACACACCCTCATCCGCCATTAGTCCCATGTCCATTCTCCAGGGTGGGCGCCCTCTTGTTTCCTCCCCTAGCTCCAAGTCTACCCAGTGTGGGGCATGATCCGAAATGGCTATAGCCGTATATTCCGTTCCCCTCACCCTCGGGATCAATGCCCTACCCAACACAAAAAAGTCTATGCGTGAATAGACTTTATGGACATAGGAGAAAAACAAGAACTCCTTACTCCTAGGTCTACTGAATCTCCACGGGTCCACCCCTCCCATCTGCTCCATAAAATCCTTAAGCACCTTGGCTGCTGCCGGCCTCCTACCAGTCCTGGACTTCGACCTATCCAGCCTTGGTTCCAACACCGTGTTAAAGTCTCCCCCCATTATCAGCTTTCCGGTCTCTAGGTCTGGGATGCGTCCTAGCATTCGCCTCATAAAATTGGCATCGTCCCAGTTCGGGGCATACACGTTTACCAACACCACCATCTCTCCCTGTAATTTGCCACTCACCATCACGTATCTGCCCCCGTTATCCGCCACTATAGTCTTTGCCTCGAACATTACCCGCTTCCCCACTAATATAGCCACCCCCCTGTTTTTCGCATCCAGCCCCGAATGGAACACCTGCCCCACCCATCCTTTGCGCAACCTAACCTGGTCTATCAGTTTCAGGTGCGTTTCCTGTAACATAACCACATCTGCTTTAAGTTTCTTAAGGTGTGCGAGTACTCGTGCCCTCTTTATCGGCCCGTTAAGCCCCCTCACGTTCCACGTGATCAGCCGAGTTGGGGGGCTTCCCACCCCCCCCCCTTGCCGGTTAGCCATCATCTTTTTCCAGCTTCTCACCCAGTTCCCACGCAGCTGTATCTCTCCCAGACGGTGCCCCCCCGCCCATCCTTTCCCGTACCCACTCCCCCCTTTCCCCAGCAGCAGCAACCCAGTAATTCCCCCCTCCCCCCCCCCCCCCCCGCTCGACCCCCCGCTAGCGTAATTACTCCCCCCATGTTGCTCCCAGAAGTCAGCAAACTCTGGCTGACCTCGGCTTCCCCCCGTGATCACGGCTCGCACCGTGCGACGCCCCCTCCTTCCTGCTTCTCTATTCCCGCCATAATTATCATAGCGCGGGAACCAAGCCCGCGCCTCTCCCTCGGCCCCGCCTCCCATGGCCAACGCCCCATCTCCTCTCCCTCCCCACCTCCCCCCATCACCACCTGTGGGAGAAAGAAAAGTTACCATACCGCAGGATTAAATCATAAAACCCCTCTTCGCCCCCCCCCCCCCACTCGTCCCACCACTTTGTCCAAACGTTCATTTTCATAATCCAATCATTCCAATTTTTCTTCGACAATAAAAGTCCACGCTTCATCCGCCGTCTCAAAGTAGTGGTGCCTCCCTTGATATGTGACCCACAGTCTTGCCGGTTGCAGCATTCCAAATTTTATCTTCTTTTTGTGAAGTACCGCTTTGGCCCGATTAAAGCTCGCCCTCCTTCTCGCCACCTCCGCACTCCAATCTTGATAAACGCGGATCACCGCGTTCTCCCATTTACTACACCGAGTTTTCTTCGCCCATCTAAGGACCATTTCTCTATCCTTAAAACGGAGAAATCTCACCACTATGGCTCTGGGAGTTTCTCCTGCTCTCGATCCTCGCACCATAACTCGGTATGCTCCCTCCACCTCCAACGGACCCGTCGGGGCCTCCGCTCCCATTAACGAGTGCAGCATCGTGCTCACATATGCCCCGACGTCCGCCCCCTCCACACCTTCAGGAAGGCCAAGAATCCTCAAGTTGTTCCTCCTTGCGTTGTTTTCCAGTGCCTCCAACCTCTCCACAGATCGTTTCTGGTGTGCCTCCTGTATCTCCGACTTCACCACCAGGCCCTGTATATCGTTCTCATTCTCTGCTGCTTTCGCCTTCACGACCCGAAGCTCCTGCTCCTGGGTCTTTTGTTCCTCTTTCAGCCCTTCAATCGCCTGTAATATCGGGGCCAACAACTCTTTCTTCATTTCCTTTTTTATCTCCTCCACGCAGCGTTTCAAGAACTCTTGTTGTTCAGGGCCCCATATGAAACTGCCACCTTCCGACGCCATCTTGGTTTCTGCTTGCCTTCCTTGCCGTTGTTCCAAAGGATCCGCTGCAATCCGGCCACTTTCCTCTCCTTTTTCCATCCGTGTCCAGGGGGAACACCCTTCTGGTTTACCGCACGGTGTTTTTAGCCGTTAAAATTGCCGTTGGGGCTCCTATCAAGAGCCCAAAAGTCCGTTCCACCGGGAGCTGCCGAAACGTGCGACTTAGCTGGTCCCGGAAAACCTATTTTATGAATGTTGAAAGACTGCATCCACAGGTATCAGAAAAATCATTAAAGGTTATGAAGTATTTACAAATTAATACTTTTTAAAAACACAGAATCTCTTACCATCCTTATTTCAGTGATCAAAGCGTAATTCTTCTTGGCACCATTCCAGATCTAAAGTTAGGCATAAACGTGAGGTTTAGTGGGCAACCTTCAAGTTACCATGCATCTGCCGCGAGGCGGAGGTCGCAAATTTGTGCCATTAAGGAGTATTTTTAGGTTCCACTTCTGGGGCGGGATTCTCCGACCCCCCACCGGGTCGGCGAATCGGCGGGGGCTGGCGTGAATCCCGCCCCCACCAGTTGCCGAATTCTCCGGCACCGGATATTCGGCGGGGGCGGGAATCGCGCCGCGCCGGTCGGCGGCCCCCCCCCCCCCGTCGATTCTCTGGCCCGCGATGGGCCGAAGTCCCGCTGCTGGAATGCCTGTCCCACTGGCGAGAATTAAACCACCTCTCTTCCCTGCGGGACTAGGCGGCACGGGCGGGCTCCAGGGTCCTGGCGGGGGTGGGGGGGGGGGCGCATGGCGATCTGGCCCCGGGGTGCCCCCACGGTGGCCTGGCCCATGATCGGGTAGGGGAGAATCCCGCCCCGGTATTGTTCAAAGTGCTGAGGGGCCAGTACTTTAGTGTGGGCCTAAATAAATCACCTGATGAATGGATCCTGGTGACAGCAACTGACTCCCAACACAGAGAGGTTGCAACAAATCAGGAATGTGGCTAAGTGTAGCGAGCGAGTCGGTGCATAGCCAGCACAATACATTCATTGCACACAGCGAAGTAAGTGAGCTCAGCAAATATCCTTTGCTTCGCTATTTTCCCCACCTCTTCTGTCATGGTTCTGTCTTTCTCTCACTCTCACTGGATTATTCGAGGAATAGGACTGTGTGTTCGTGAACCTGAATCCCCGGCACTTCCTGCGTTAACAAAAGTGCAGACCATGACTCTTAACTCCGCGAACCTGACACCCGTGAGTCGCGACCCGCACTTTGAAAAACTCTGTTCTAGAGGAACATCTGACCATGTAATACTATGCAAGTGGCACGGTGACACAGTGGTTAGCGCTGCTGCCTCACCACACCAGAAACCAGGGTTCAATCCCGACCTTGGGTGACTGTGTAGAGTTTGCACATTCTCCCTGTGTCTGCGTGGGTTTCCTCCCACAGTCCAAAGATGTGCAGGTTAGGTGGATTGGCTGTGCTAAATTGTCCCTTGGTGTCCAATGGTTAGGTGGGGTTACGGTGTCCAATGGTTAGGTGGGGTTACGGGGATAAGGCGGGTGGGGGTGGGTGGGAGGGGTGGCGGAATGGGCCCAGGTAGGGTGTACTTTCAGATGGTCGGTGCAGACTCGATGGGCTGAATGGCCTCCAGCACTGAAGGGATTTGATGATTCTATGAATCGATGCAAAAATCCATTGAACTCATGGAAGGGTTATTTAGACTAGAAACATTGGACTGAATTCTCCGCCGTCGGGATTCTCCTTTTTGCCGGCAGCCCGGGGGTTTCCCGATGGCGTGGGGCTGCTGCACAATGGGAAATCCCATTGACCAGCTGGCGAAACAGAGAACCCCAATGGTGTACCGTGGAGCTGCGGGACGGAGAAACCAACCCATGGACTCTGTTCCTCTCCAAATGCTGCCAAACTCTGCTGAGTTTTTCTAGCATTTTCTGTTTTTGTTTACTCATTGTGTGCCCATGAGTGCCATTGTCTTGATTTGACAATTCAAAATGACATATGTTTTCGAACAGCTACATTCCAAGCTATCCCACTTCCAGTTTTTGTGCCATGTGGGTGCATTTCATTGGGAGATGGAGGTTGAGGAACAATGATAAGATTGCGAACTTGGCATTGCTCATTCGTTTATTGCAATCCTGCTCTTTCTCTACCTATTTCTTGATTTATTTATGGCTCGGAGCTGCTAGCCACTTCAAATATGTTTATATTCTCTTGATCCCAGCTAATTGACTCCGTGCTAAGAGCAAAGCTGTGGGCAAGAAATGAAAAACTGCTGTGATCAATGTTCTTTCTGACTTTTCTTTGATATGTGCCACCTATTTATTGCATTGTGCGAAGCATTCAAGATTGCGTGCATCTTGGAGGGAATGTTGGTTGTGTGCAGCTTGTTTATTGCACTGCAAGGTACATTCCAAATTTCTGCGCAACTGTGCACCCACACAGCTTAGAATTAAGATTGGACGTGACTGACAGACCTAACAAAAAGTCCCTCTCCTTCCCCTTGTGGATAATGAAACATTCATTTGCATGTGGGGTTTGGCATGTATTGAGATGATGAAGAGGTACACGCTGGAGGCAATCTAACAAATATTCTAGTACAAATTTCAGAGTCACGCAATAATGTAGACCAATTCAGAACCCGTTTCTGGAGGGGAAAGCAATGCAAGTTACCAAGAGAGTTAAATACTGTTTCTGTTGTAATTCAAAGTTTATGGATTAGAGTTTTTCCTGGTGGTAAAACCATATATGAATGTATAACAGAATGGGCTATTTTCTACTGATAAAATAAGTAAAGGGCAAAGGCCACAGTACCAGATTCTGCAAAGGTGAAGGAAGTAGGATGGTTTAACAAATTGTGATAATGACACAATACAACCTTTCAAATTGGAGGAAGGGGAAGACTTGGGGAGCTGGTTTTGAGATCCTTGATGGAATGGAATTGCAAATGGCGTGATGAATTTTGAATTTAGAACAGTGAGGAGGTAGAATGTGTGGCTCGTGTATTTGAGAGGAATAATCAGTAGTAATATCAATTAAATAAAGAAGCAATGGTTAAATTTGCATATGAGCCCCACTGAAGAGGAGCCATATTTTAAAAAATTGTTTCCAAGTTGGAAATTGATATTTTGTTTGTGTTTCATTGAGTTAGATGCTTTGGGTCTGACATTCATTATTTTGCTTTTGCAAATTTTTTGTTTGGAATCTGTTGAGTAACCATCTGGTTAGATTCATTCTGACTTGCAAATACTTCCAGCTGAATTTTACTTATTTCAAAATTGGGAATGAATTGGAAAACCCTATTGGACGTATCTCAGTGGTGTTGGTGGTAGAGGTATTGTGGATGGAGATGCAGTTGGAAGATTCTCTGTGCACTGATTTGTATTGACTTAAAATGTGGCTTCTGATGGTTTTGTGAATTTGTTGTGTATTATTTCTGCCAACCTCCATTTACTGTGATAGGGGGGAATCACACCCCCACCACCAAATCTACAGTACAGTTAGACCATTTACCTTCTAATACCTTTTCCTGATTTACAATGTCTCAAACTAATGTTCCATGCCAATGCCAGATAGCTCAATTCTTCAAAGTTATTTTCTTGCTAATGCCAGTATCAGGACTGCGAAATGCCCACTGTATAGTTTTAGGAAAGCACCATGATCACTTTGGGAATATGCTGAATAACCTCTTCTAGTTGTTGCAGGTAGCATGATGGGAGAAGCAAGCTATTTCATACTGTTTCCGTAAAACTGTCTGACATTGTGCTCAACTGAAGGATGTTGCAAAGACAAAATGAATTTGAAATAAACTGGGTTAATCTTGCATATTATGATGCATACTATCCTTAAAACAATAATGTTTAAACTGGCATATAAATGTTAATTACACAGAGAGCGATCTCATCCTGAACTTCATAATGTTCATCCTTCCTCTGAATACACAAGAACATTAAACATATTGTGTTGTGCAACTCTACTGAATAATTCAGAATAGCCAGTGCTGGTAGCATGTCTCTTGTTAGACGCCATAAATTCTTGAGTGTATTGCTGCATGGTTGGTGACTCTAGAGAGGTCTTGACTCCTAGAGGGTGCTTCATCCCTAGAAATTGACTACCAATCAGAGGGCCTCAAGAGGATGTACAAAATGGGGAGGTATAATACAGTTAAAAGCATTAAAACTTGTCGATACCTTGAACTTGAACAGTTGTCTGTAAAGCCAGGTTTACATTACAATTGGAGAGTCCGTGGGAGAACTCAAAAAAGGAATGCAAAGGAAGAGTGTCTGTAAGACATAGTAGGCCATTCGGTCCATCATGTCTACTCTGCTATTCAGTGAGATCATGATTGATCTGATATTATAATCTTCAATTCCACTTTCCATCTGATCCCCATAACCCTTGATTCCTTTACTGGTTTAAAATCTGTCTATCTCTTCCTTGAACATACTTAACGGCCCAACCTCGACAGCTAACTGCAGCAAAGAATTCCACAGATTCACTACAATCTGAGGGAAGAAATTCCTCCTCATCTCTGTCTTAAAACGGCGACCCCTTACTCTGGGATTGTGCTCTCTGGTCCTAAAATCTCTCACAAGCAGAAACAACTTCTCAGCATATATCCTGTCCAGTCCCCTGAGAATCCTATATGTCTCAATAAGTTCACCTCTTATTCTTCTAAACTCCCAATGACGACAGGTCCAATCTTCTCAACCTCTCCTCATAAGAGAATCCATCCATACTAGGGATCAACCTAGTGAACTTTCTCTATACATCCCCCAATGCCACTATATATTTCCTTAGATAAGAGGACCAAAACTATTCACAGTATTCTAGGAATTCCCTAAGTTGGAAACAGGGCAAAATAAGTAAACTCATAGCCTTCTAATAATTTTCATATCCTGTGGGCAAATGGGAAAATATTTATTAGGTGATACAATAATCAGACTATGAAAAGGCACTAGAGAGACAAATGATGAGCACATTTTAGCATTGGTATTCCTGATCAAATTATTGCCTCTCCTATTTTTAGTCGGAATATCATATGGAGAAAATTGAGTATCTTTAATCTTTCCACAAAACTGAACTTCCTCATCCATGAAAGCATCCTAGTGTACTCATCTTTACCCTTGCCATCCTTCCTAAAACATGGGGCGCGATTCTCCGAAATGGAGACAAAGTCCCGACACCACCGGAGTGTTTCACTCCGGCGTCGGAGCCCGCTCCCAGCCCCCTATTCTCCCGCCCCCTGGGGGGGCGAGGAGCGGCATCGCGTATTTTACGCGCGCTGGGCCTTGGCGCTGCGTAAAAAACGGTGCCGCGTCAATGACGCGGCCGGCGTCGCATAAATGACGTCACCCACGCATGAGCGGGTTGGCCAGCGCCAGCCCGTGCATGCGCGGTTGCCGTCCTCCCCGAGGCCGTCCCGCAAGAAGATGGCGGATGGATCTTGCGGGGCGGCAGAGGAAAGGAGGTCCTTCTTTAGAGAGGCCGGCCAGACCCTATCGGAGCCCCCCCCCCCCCCCCCCCCGGTGCAGGATCCCCCCTCCCCCCCCACATGCCCCCCCCCCCCCCCAGCATTCCCGCGCAGTTCCCGCTGGCAGCGACCAGGAATGGATGGCGCCGGCGGGTACCTGTCGTGTTGGGACGGCCGCTCGGCCCATCCGGGCCGGAGAATCGCCGCTCGCCTTTTGCAAACGGCAACTGGTGATTCTCCGAGTGGCCCGGCCTGATTCTCGCGGCGCTGGTTTGGGGGGGGGGAGAATCGCGTGTGGGTGTTGGGGCGGCGTGGCGGGACTCGCGCGGCGCCCCAGCGATTCTCCAACCCAGCGTGGGGGGGGAGAATTCCGCCCATGGTGCCCAATATTACACACACTACTCCAAGTGAAACCTAATGAATCACTTGTAAAATTTTAGCATGACTTCCTTTTTTATGGCTTTAATGCCCTTAATGCTTTTGTAAGGGGCACAAAGAGTTCACACTCAGTTGGTGGAAAACAAAAACTTACTTTATAACACTTTACTATTTTGTACAACTGCAATAGTGCCCTGCTGGGTCTTTTCTAGTCGGTGCCTTACAGGCTGACTCTATTTATCAAAACAAACATTATTAAGGATCCCTGGCCCCCTTATCGAGCGAGCTCATATTCTGCAAAATCCATGGGGTAGTTAATTATCCCTACCCCATTAGACATGTGCAAATTATAACAATCGCTGTATCAGATTCCATGCCATCTTCATAGATTTGTGACGATGCACCCGAGTTCCCCTCCTTCTCCTCCTCCTCCTTCTGCAAACTCCTTAGAATAGTACTTTTTAGATTATATATTGTATAGTACCATATTGCAGTGCTTACCCCGAACCAGACCCCAACAATTGCGAGGATACCAGACAGAAACCCCAATATTTAATTTGCAAGACTGCGAGGAAAGGATACTTCACTCCAGGAGTGATTCCATGCACAAACAGGAATATGATATTTAAAACAAACTTTATTACTAACTTCATCATAAGACAATATCTTACAGTTACCAGTTAAACGATGCTTAACAATGCAATGAAACAATAACTTCGAACTGCTACCTTTATCTCCACTCAAACAACATCCATTTCAGGTTAAACAGTCAGCAGACCCAGGGATGCTTGCTTAATAGAGATGTATTCGATCCCCTGCTTTGGGGATCGAATACATCTCTAACATTTTCCAGTTCGGGCGAAAGGTGGAAGGTTGCAGGGTGGAAGGATCTCTTTGAGAAAGAGATATCCCTCAGGAACTAGCTTGCAGATTCTTGCCTGTCTCAAACTACTGCTTAACCTGGCAGCCTTTGAGAAACCTCTCCTGTCCTGTTCACAGGTAAATCTTTAACTCTCTCTTTTTGGGCCGCATGGTGGCGCAGTGGATGGCACTGTTGCCTCATGGCACCGAAGTCCCAAGTTCGATCGGGCTCTGGCTCACTGTCCGTGTAGAGTTTGCACATTCTCTCCGTGATTGCGTGAGTTTCAACCCCACAACCCAAAGATGTGCAGGGTAGGTGGATTGGCCACGCTAAATTGCCCCTTAATTGGAAAAAAAATGAATTGAGTACTCTAAATTAAAAAAAAACCTTTCTCTTTTCAAAGAAATCTCTCCCGTCCACATCCCAATCTAAAACTGAACTTCAAAACTGAAAACTCAGTACCTGACTGCTTCAGCTCCTGGCTTCTCGCATTAACTGCATCATCTTACTAAGCTAACCACAATGTCTCTAATTATCTACTCCAAGGGGAACCTTCTTGATATAAACAAAATTTCATTCGGCCTATCTTTTTATGATGCTTTAATTGTACGTCTTGTAGCCACAAAACCTGGTTGTCTTGCAAACCAGGATTTTTAAAAAACACTACTGAAGCAGTCATACACACAGTAACTCAAGCTTTTAACCCTTACTGCACCAGATACATATAATACAATACAATACAGTATATCGGAAATTCCTACATTCATCACATGATGCAAAACTGGAGTAGAAAGCAGAAAATGCTGTAAGTCCTTAGCAGGTCTGGTGGTATCTGTAGAGAGAGAAACAGAGCTAATGTTTTGGGTCAAAGGCCTTTCGCCCGAACTGGAAAATGTTAGAGATGTAAGTAAGCTCAGAAACATGAAAGAGAGAGAGGAAGTTACACACTTCCGGTTCAGTCAGATCAGCCATGAATCTTATTGAATGGCAGAGCAGATTTGAGGGCTCCACCTGCTGCTAATTGGTCTGTCCGTATGTAAATTGCAGGGTGGAAGGCAGGCGGTATCAAATGACCAAAGATGTCATTAGAAGGCAAAAGGGTGTGATATGAGGCTAGTAAAGGAACAAAAATCGACGGCCTCCTTCTGTGTCTGTGACTCTTAAGAGATCGGTCTAAAGAAAGTATAATTGGCAATAGCTGAATTGTCACCAACAGCTGCCATCCGAATATGATCTGAAATTATTGAACTCGAGTGTTGGGTCTGGAAGGCTTTTAAAATGCCGAATTGAATGGCGAGAACTTCTGTGAAATTCATTGTGACAGTGTCGAAGGCTGAGGTCAGATAATTAAAATGAGAGGTCACTGGAGGCTTAGGGAATCCTTGCAACAACAACAAAAACAAGTTGCATTTATATAATGCATTTCACAAAATGTCTCAAGGTGCTTATGGATCGACTGAAAGTGCTGTTACCATTTAGATTATACTGACTCTTCAAATATTGAAGAAAAAAATTAATTAAGTGGTCAGAAAAATCTAAAAGATACGGACATTCATTGTATATTGAACAAAAGCCATCGGGTGACACGAGTATGTAGCTGAGCTACACCGAGCAGGAAAGCAATTGATCTGTATTAAGGGAGCTGATCTTGGCCAGGACAATGGTAAAAGGCCACATCTGACCTCAGCACAGATGATGAAGAAAGCAAAAACCAGAGTGATTTCCAGTTCCCACTTGCTGTCCATTGATTCTCAATGGATCGTGTGCAAATCTGTCACAGGGTGAGGGGCATAGGGAGTGGGTGGAATGTGATCAGAAGGATTACTGAAGGAGCTGGAGGTGGGAGGAGAGTTAGATGGCTGCCATTCAAAGAAGCTCCTGATGTTAGCACATCTTATTCAAACGCTGCATGTCCTTTCCTGCATGCGTGAGATGGACATTTGCATTTGTACTTCATTTTGAATATCTGACTTTTTCTCCTGCTTTATTCCTCAGCAGCACATCCTCACCATCATGCGGCGGCCTTCATCCAGGAGGGGGGCTGATGGGAGGCACACTTGCAATGGGGTGAGCAGATCATTTCTGTTACTAATCTGAAGTCCTGGCTAAGAACTATTGACTCTTATGTCCCAACCCTGAGCACCAGTCCCAGTACTGGTGCTGGTACTGTGTTGGGACAGAGGGTCTCTGTTCTGCATGTGATACTGGGCAGCCTGGTTGCATGTCTTCGAGTATGATTTGACTGTACACTAATAGTCGATAATAGTATACTCCACAAAATGGTTTGGGTATCGGGATAGCGGTACGGAAGTAGAGATGTGCAACATCCAAATACTACAGCCCTCTCCTTTTTACTGTGCTAAGGACTATTTCCATGCTTCCTAACACTGTCTAGGATCTTTCGAGAAATTGGGTCTTGGTCAGTGTTGGAAATGTCAAGTCCACTCCAAGCAGCCGGCTTGTCACCTATTGGTACTGACATCACTGGATGCACCAAATTTCTATCTGAATTCTTACTGAGGTTTCTTTCACGAGACAAACTGCAGGAGTCTAAGGATACAGCAGCACAAGGTGCAGAAGATTTCAAATGAGGATCCGGGCAATAACATTGTGCCATTACACCAGATTCCATAAATTATTTGCTGAAAAGTGGTGATCTTTATTCCATTCTTTTCTACCTATTGCACAGATGATATTTTACTGAAAGTGAGATTTAGCTATCGATTGCTCCAAATGACCAGCATGGATACAATGAGTCAAAAGGTCATCCTTCTGTCCTGTGGCTCAGTTGCGGCACCCTCATCTCCAAATCAAAAAGGTGTGGGTAAAAGTATCGCTCCAGAGACTTCTGACGCTCCAGTGCTGTATTGTCAGACGTGCTGGCGTTCAGATGAGATGATAAAGCAAGGCCCCGCCTGCAATCTCAGCTGGGCATCAGAGATCCCATGAAACTATTCGAAGAAAAGCAGGAGTGTTCTTCCTGATTTCCCAGCCAATGCTTATCATTCGCCCAATATAAATAAATCTGATCATTATAGTATTGATGTTTGTAGATCTGATTGGATGCACATTTTCTTACATTACAATAATGATTACACTTCAAAAGTACTTCATTGGCTGTAAAGTGCTGTGGAATACCCAAAATTGTGAAGGAAGCAAAACATTTTATTTATTTCATGTGCTGTCAGTTTGCACGGTTCTTTGGAGAGTTTAACCTCCTTGCTCACCCAAAATCTAGACTTAAAAAAAATTAAATTATCCCCTTACGTCCATTGATTCCAGTGAGGTGAATGAGACAAGACCAAGTCCTCACACCCCAGGCGGATGATGATGACTTGCAGAGGGGACAGTCCGTAGATCCTCACAGGGCTTCTGGGGCATTTGACTTCTATCTGGCTAATGGCAGCAATCAATGATCAGGGTCATGGCGATGCAGCGACGAAAGTTTAGCCTTTCCTGATCCCACGGCATCCTTCGTGATCTGAACCGGTGAGGACCTCAGTGTCACCGGTGGCAGAACCTGATGAGATGGGCCAGCCGCACCTCAAAAGTGCTGAGGGCACATGAGGAGAATGACTGACTGAATGCTGTGACACCAGCCCAGTGGATTCTGGCAGACATTACAATTCCCATTCAGATACAGGCATTACTGATGTGTTCAGTCACTGTGAAGGTATGCCATCAATTTGCTGCGGAGGTTGAACAAAGCACCGGGAGGAAGCCCTGGACTGAGAACCCTGCCTTTATCTTGTGCAGGAATCACATTTTCACTTCCGACTGACAAACACAGCTCACCATAACAAGGAGCCATAGAGAAGGTGAAATTAGAGGGATTTTATTTACAGAGGTGAAGTTATGTGCAAGTGATTAACAGTCATGCCCACACTGTGAAATTACGACTAACCTCCTTTACCTTGCCTTTACATCTTGGTGCATCTGCAACATCCACAACAGAGGTGGAGGCAGTTTGCTGATTGCTTTGCCCAGTGTCCTCAGGAGGGCTGAGCCCTTTGGTCCTGCTGTGGCCGTGCCACCTTTCTCAGCCTGTGGATCTGGAGCTGGGGTAATAGGGAGAGGGAATTTGGATGGACAGGACACTCATGGAGTCACGTGGGTGGATGGCCCTGTGATGTGCAACAGCTGATTCTCACCCTACCAGTGTTGACCTAAGTGCGTTGGCCTGTTGGCACTATCACCTTAGTCTGAAGACGGACAGACCCCTCCATCAGGCCTTGCAATGATCTGAGGAGTGCAGCAGATACCCCTTCCTGATTTTCCCTACCATGCCTTTGCAGCTCCAGTAACTGAGCCACGGCCAAGTCCAGAGGCTCATCATCTGACTTGGGCTCAACATAAGAACATAAGAACTAGGAACAGGAGTAGGCCATCTGGCCCCTCGAGCCTGCTCCGCCATTTAATGAGATCATGGCTGATCTTTGTGGACTCAGCTCCACTCTCCGGCCCGTACACCATATCCCCGAATCCCTTTATTCTTTAGAAAGGTATCTATCTTTTTCTTAAAAACATTTAAAGAAGGAGCCTCAACTGCTTCACTGGGCAAGGAATTCCAGAGATTCACAGCCCTTTGGGTGAAGAAGTTCCTCCTACACTCCGTCCTAAATCTACTTCCCCTTATTTTGAGGCTATGCCCCCTAGTTCTGCTTTCCCCGACCAGTGGAAACAACCTGCCCGCATCTATCCTATCTATTCCCTTCATAATTTTATATGTTTCAATAAGATCCCCCCGCATCCTTCTAAACTCCAATGAGTACAGTCCCAGCCTACTCAACCTCTCGTCATAATCTAATCCCCTCAACTCTGGGATCAAACTAGTGAATCTCCTCTGCACTCCCTCCAGTGCCAATATGTCCTTTCTCAGGTAAGGAGACCAAAACTGAACACAATACTCCAGATGCGGCCTCATCAACACCCTATGCAATTGCAGCATAACCTCCCTAGTCTTGAACTCCATCCCTCTAGCAACGAAAGACAAAACTCGATTAGCCTTCTTAATCACCTGTTGCACCTGCACACCAACTTTTTGCGACTCGTGAACCAGCACACCCAGGTCCCTCTGCACAGCAGCATGTTTTAACATCTTACCGTTTAAATAATAATCCATTCTGCTGTTATTCCTCCCAAAATGGATAGCCTCACACTTGGCAACATTGAATTCCATCTGCCAGACCCTAGCCCATTCACCTAACCTATCCAAATCCTTCTGCAGACTTCCGGTATCCTCTGCACTTTTTGCTTTCCCACTCACCTTAGTGTCGTCTGCAAACTTTGACACATTGCACTTGGTCCCCAACTCCAAATCGTCTATGTAAATTGTGAACAACTGCGGGCCCAACACTGATCCTGGAGTGACCCCACTAGTTACAAGTTGCCAACCAGAGAAACACCCATTTATCCCCACTCTCTGCTTTCTGTTAGTTAACCAATCCTCTACCCATGCTACCACTTTACCCTCAATGCCATGCATCTTTAGTTTATGCAGCAACCTTTTGTGTGGCACCTTGTCAAAAGCTTTCTGGAAATCCAGATATACCACATCCATTGGCTCCCCATTATCTACTGCACTGGTAACGTCCTCAAAACATTCTACCAAATTAGTCAGACACGACCTACCCTTTGTGAACCCATGCTGTGTCTGCCCAATGGGACAATTTCCCTCCAGGTGCCCCGCTATTTCCTCCTTAATGATAGATTCCAGCATTTTCCCTACAACCGAAGTTAAGCTTACCGGCCTATAATTACCCGCTTTCTGCCGACCTCCTTTTTTAAACAGTGGTGCCACGTTTGCTACTTTCCAATCCTCTGGGACCACCCCAGAGTCTAGTGAATTTTGATAAATTATCACTAGTGCGTTTACAATTTCCCTAGCCATCTCTTTTAACACTCTGGGATGCATCCCATCAGGGCCAGGAGGCTTGTCTACCTTTAGCCCCATTAGCTTGCCCAATACTGCCTCCTTAGTGATTACAATCATCTCAAGGTCCTCACCTATCATATCTTTATTTCCATCAGTCACTGGCATGTTATTTGTGTCCTCCACTGTGAAGACTGACCCAAAAAACCTGTTCAGCTCCTCAGCCATTTCCCCATCTCCTATTATTAAATCTCCCTTCTCATCTTCCAAAGGACCAATATTTACCTTAGCCACTCTTTTTTGTCTTATATATTTGTAGAAGCTTTTACTATCTGCTTTTATGTTCTGAGCCAGTTTACTTTCATAGTCTACCTTACTCTTCTTTATGGCTTTTTAGTAGCTTTCTGTTGTCCCCTAAAGACTTCCCAGTCCTCTAGTCCCCCACTAATCTTTGCCACTTTGTATGTTTTTTCCTTCAATTTGATACTCTCCCTCACCTCCTTAGATATCCACGGTCGATTTTTCCCCTTTCTACCGTCTTTCTTCCAATCAACAGATTCTTGGCCTCCAGCAATCCTCCGAGTACCAGCATACTTGGCTGCCCTTGCCTCCACATGTTGTGGATCAGACAGCACAATGTGCTCACCAGATTGTGACCTCAAGGCTACTCCAGACTAGGCCCCACTGGGGTGCGTGTCTCTGCACTGGTGAAGGGTGTGGGTTAGTGCTGTGATGGTTCTTCTATTTCAGGGTCTGTAAATACCTGTTACGTGCTCCTGTCGAGGCTGGTGTTGAGGAGCTAGCTCATGGAGCCCCTTGGCTGCTTCCCAGACAGGCCTGTAAAAGAAAGGAGAGAGAAGTCATTAGTGCAGGGCAGGGACCTGAGAAATAGAAGACATCATTCACAGTATTGTGTTCTGATGGATGCTGCAGTACTAGATTTTCAGTTAGTTCATCACCGCCAACCTCATCATTTATGGAAAGGCGGTGACATAGTGGTATTGTCATTTGACCACCAAACCAGAGACCCAGAGTAATGCTCTGGGGACCCAGGTTCAAATCCCGCCATTGTCGATTGTTGTAAAAACCCATCTGGTTGACTAATATCCTTTAGGGAAGGAAATCTGCCATCCTTACCTGGTCTGGCCTATATGTGACTCCAGATCCACAGCAATGTGGTTGACTCTTACCTGCCCCCTCAAGGGTAATTAGGGATGGGCAATAAATGCTGGCACAGTCTGCGATGCACATGTCCCATTAACAAATTTTATTTTAAAAGGTACAGGGTGGTCCATGTCCTTATTGTCCAGCTGAATAGCTCTCTCCTCAAAATTCATGAGAGCCTTGAGTTCTGGCATCCCTCCACCTGACTCCATCTTGTTGTGAGACAGCTTGTCTTGCATGAAGTTCGATGGAAAGTGTGTAAACAGGATTCATGCCAGGGCAGATGATAAGGATGCCTGAATGTGTGGATGGTGAATGGGATCAGCGAGGGGATGAGGACATGACCTACAGGAGAGATGAAGATGTGTTTAGGAGAGTTAGTGAAAGTATCCCTTAGCTGGCACTTAGTGATGTGTAGATGTGTGATGGGTCTGTGAGCGTGAAATTTGTGAGTGATGAGAAGAGTGACTTACCCTGGCAGAATGTAAGAGAACATTCCTCTTCTGCAGGGCGTTAGCACTCACCACCACTGTCACCGACCCCTGGACTGGATTGATCACCTTTGTTACAGGTCTTCCCCCATTGCATGAGTCTAGTAGAGTACATCGAGGCGGGCATCCAGTGGGTCCAGCAGGTACTTGAGTGCGGCATTGGTGAGCTTGGGTGCAGAATGTTTCCTGGGTCTGGCAGCATGACTTCCGAAGTGTGCTAGCTGTGAAGTGCTGAGGTGATGGCAGGACGGGCGAATCAGAGGCCACTCACCAGTGATCCGGTGTGGAACCTGTGCCTGCTCATTTCTTCCCTCAGTGCCACACAATTACTGTTGGTGGGTTAAGCACCACGTTCCTCACCCAAAATCAGACTTTGCCAATTTCTGAGACGTTTCCGCTCTATTTATTTTGGAGATTATTCATCCCAAATTAAAACAGTTACTAATTATAATTTTGTTTTTGCAATTTCTATTTTGGCATGGATGCGTAGAGGCACTTTCTCGTGGTTTCATTTATGCTTGGTGAATAATCGGGTATGTTTTCCTCCAGAACTTTCTCTTGAAAAGAAAGATAGACAAACATGAATAGTGTCCTTGCGTGCTGTTAAATCCAGTACTGTGAAGCGAGATGAAAGAGTACGTGAATAGTACTTTTGTATCGCAATGCGATGATGCAGTTTTGGCTCAATTTTCACAGGGATGCAAATGTGGCGCCGCATTTTCAGGGCCTGTTTGCATCATTGTGGAGTTGGAGCTGACATCTCGCATGTTTATTGAGGTTTTTGCACGAAACACAGTTGGCAAGCCTCCCATCACTAGCACAGATAGTTATTTTCCTTAATCACCAAAATGTGATTCATTGCTGCCGAAATTAGCAGTTGTCTGAACACTCTGCATTTTTGGTTTAGCTCTTAACTTGCTATTTTCATACTTTAGTTGATGCTAATCCCGAATGAAATAGAAAGTTTTCAATGCACAGCCGTTCCTTCAGCATCTGAGAACCGATGGATTAATTTTTTAATGATGCCGCTCTGTCACGTAGGAGTTTAGTAAAGGGTCTTTGTTAAAATGGAAACCTATCATTTTGTAGATATTCTGCAGCATTATCGATGTGGGAATATGAGAGATAGGAGCTGGAGTCGACCATTTGAGCCTGCTTCACCATTCAACACGATCATGGTTGGGCAATGTTCAACTTCACCATCCCACACTGTTTCCCATGCCCTTTTTAAGTTCCTCGTTACCTGAAAATCTATTAACTTCCATCTTTAATATAGTCCACAATTGAGCCAAGCAGTGCATTCTGGGATAGAGAATTCCGAAGATTCACAATCCTCTGAGTGAAAATTATCTCAGTCATAAATGGCCCGACCTCTTATTCTGAGACTGTGACCCCATGTTCTAGGTTCCTCAGTCGTGGGAAACATTTTCTCAGCATCTATCCCGTTAAGCCCCTTAATTTTGTATCTTTCAATTGGATCACCTCTCATTCTCCTGTGTCCATCGGCAGGGTCTAGTCGATCTCTCCTCCATGAGACAATCTCCTCACACCAGGAATCTTCATTACATCCCGCACTTGGATATTTTCAGTATTTTCTTTTTTGCGTTTTTGCACTTTTCTTTACTGCTGATACATTGATGGGCCTCTGGTCAAAAAGATGTCTTATTGATACCAAGAATGCAGTATTAATACGACAGCTGGATTCCTTGCGGGCACTTTGCATCACAAAGTGGAGTTCCAATTCAAGTCTGAGATTTTACAACCAGTTAAGATTCTGATTGTCGCCTGAAATTGACCAGTTCATAAGTTGTTAGTTCCGAAGGCTAACTGGTGTTAGCCTGCAATTATATTACAATAATATTTCATGATAGAGAGGTTCAACTCTTATCTCTTTTAAATCTGGATTTTGAATTCTCAACTAGAAACTTTTAAAGCAATGGATTGCTGCCTCACAGCTCTAGGGACCCAGGTTCAATTCCTGCTTCGGGTAACTGTGCGGTGTTTGCACTTTCTGCCCGTGTCTGCGTGGGTTTCCTCCGGGTGCTCTGGTTTCCTCCCACAGTTCAAAGATATGCAGGTTTGGTGGATTGGCCATGATAAATTGCCCCTTAGTGTCCAAAAAGGTTAGGTAGGGTTACTGGGTAAAAGGGGTAGGATGGAAGCATGGGCTTAAGTCGGGTGCTCTTTCCAAGGGCCGGTGCTGACTCGATGGACTGAATGGCCTCCTTCTGCACTGTAAATTCTATGAATCCACTCTCTTGCTCAAAACTAGTGGTGCACAATTCAACCATCTTATTTGTGCATTATGCATGTGATTTTCCTTTTTAAAAATGACGTATGGGTTGCAAAATAATTTTAAATTTGTTGCTGCTAGTTAGTGGCAAGATGTCCAAATACCAGAGTGGTGGTATATGGGTTTCACCTCTGGTAATTTTCCATTGATCACATTGAGGATCTCAATCTTTGTCTTTTTTTTCTCTCCTTTTTCTGTCTTTTTCTCTCTCTCTCTTTTCCTCTCTCTTTTCCTTTGTTTCTCTTTTCCCCTCCCGGCTCTTCTCCGCTCGCCTCTTTCTCTTAGTCTTTCTTTCATTTACCTCTTTTCACTCTTTCTTTGCTGTTAATGCCTGCCACATGGGAGTTTGTTTTCAAGTTGACTGACACAAATGCTGCATTCATTGTATTCTTAGGAGCTGACGGAAGCTCTGGCTAAGTGTATAAGATGCCATTGACTCTTTGAGATGAGGCGACAAGGATTTGGTCCTTTTATCTGAAGCAATATCACTACTGTCCAGGCATTTAGACTTCTCTGATTGCCTGTCTGTATACCTCATTCAATAGGTTATAGATTGAACTGCCATTCAACTCCAAAGGCTTATCCATCAGGTAAAGATGAGATTGGGAATTTTCTGTATGGGGACTCGTGGACATTAAAGTATTATTGTTTGTTAACAAATCCTAGATGTTAAAGTAATTTGTAAAAACAATGAATGTGCAACCACGGATGATAGCTTATGATGAACCTTGTGAAGTAGAAATTACAATTGAACTGTTCATGGGACCCACCAAAGTTTATTTGGGGGTAGTGTGAGGCAGGACATAGAATATACAGTGCAGAAGGAGGCCATTCAGTCCATCGAGTCTGCACTGACCCACTTAAGCCCTCACTTCCACCCTATCCCCGTAACCCAATAACCCTTCCTAACCTTTTTTGTTTACTAAGGGCACATTATCATGGCCAATCCACCTAACCTGCACGTCTTTGGACTGTGGGAGGAAACCGGAGCACCCGGAGGAAACCCACGCAGACATAGGGAGAAAGTGACCCAGCGGGGAATTGAACCTGGGACCCTGGCGCTGTGAAGCCACCGTGCTATCCACTTGTGCTACCATGCTGCCCCTATGTCACATCTGCCACTTCAAATGTCAATTGTATCAAATAGTTCAAATAATTAATCTAACTTTAGTTTGGGTGCTTGACGTGGACCAGGAAGAGTGACAGGTTTGGTTTTGCATTTTTAAGAGGTTTCTCTCTCTGGATACTGAGGACAGATATTTATCACAGAATATAGAGCATACACAGTCCCTCAGCTACAGAGCTGTGGAACCTGTGCCTGGAACATGAGGATAATTTGGAATGAATCCATTTCCTTTACTCTGGTTCTCACTTTTCTGACTGCTTCAGAGTACAGTTACTTTCTCAACTAGAAAACAACTTGGTGGCAAAGTGAGCTGTCCTCACATCGGGTAGATGTTGCCTTCCATGCAGACCATTGAACACTTTTTAGTAGAAATAGTCTGCAATATTGACTTAGTCACCTTTTGGCTTTAATCGGTGAAGTTATATTTTAAGTCTCACTGTGAACCCCAGTTGAAAGAATGGGCAGAGAGCTGCCCTAGACTCCACCGAGTCCATCCTGGTGGAAATGCATGAACCTGACTAGGACAATCCTAGATTTGCGCCTCCCCTTCCCCACCCTGCCTCTATATCACAAGCTAGATATGGATAGCAAAGCCAGATTAGCCCTCTTCACTTGTCAATCCTGAAGCCCGCCTGCCCTGCTTTGATATTATTCTCGGACGTTTGCCTGCAGGATCCTGAAAGACCATTTGAATACGTTAATCATTTTAAATACGGGAATGCTCAGTCCTGATCCCTAATTCTTCCTTCTACTAGTCTCAACCTGCTCCTTAGTTTGATTTGAAGTAGCATTCCAAACGTATTAATTCTACACTTGTGAGTGGCATAGTGGAGTAGTGGTTAGCACTGCTGCCTCACGGCGTTGAGGACGCGGGTTCGATCCCGGCCCCGGGTCACTGTCCATGTGGAGTTTTCACATTCTCCCCATGTCTGTGTGGGTCTCACCCCACAACCCAAAAAGATGTGCAGGTTAGGTGAATTGGCCATGCTAAAACTGCCCCTTAATTGGAAAAAAAAGAATTGGATATTCTAAATTTATAATTTTAAAAATTCCACACTTGTTCACAAATTTCTTTATTACAATAAGGTTGCTTCTCAGTCACCTTTCCTGAATTTGTGCAGATCTTTTCCATTATTCATTCCTCAGACAACAGTGATCAAGGTCGCAGTTACCCACTGCACGTTGTCCAGGCCTTGAATTTCCCCTTTATGACTTGCCGCCAAGGTTTGTTGTGGTTTTGAAGGCTAAATAATTTGTCAGACCTGATTTAATATGTAGCATTTTAGCTATACACGTGCAGCATTCAATTTTCTTTCACTGTGGCTTTTCAGTGATTGGACATGTTGATCACCAAAGTTTACTTCAGCTATTTGATCTCTTTCAACTTCACCTGTAACTAATTCAACACCATTCATTGAGTGCTTATGTCTCACATTCTTTCCTTTTATGTTAAATTTCATCAATCATTGCTACACAGATTTTCTGTGGAGAAAGGTGGTGTCATTTTAAAATATTTGGGAGATTTATTGTATTATTCTGTTTGTGTATGAGACTAACTTGATGAAGTGGAAGACAGTTCGGCTGCAAGAATTAGGGCGGCAAAGGGTGTGAAAGGTATGCATTTGAAGTAAATATAAAAAGTTGCATTTTCTACAAGTAAATAGTCAGGTAGAAATTCGCATTAGGAGATACAGAAGTTTTGTTGTGTTCAGTTATTATAATTCAGAGGGAAGTAAAAAGGGTTTACAAGTTGAAAAAGGTCATAAACAAGGCAAAGATATTATATTTTCTTTTGCCTGTACGTGGGGGAAATAGGCAGAACATAAAAAGTGAGTTTCAAAGAAGGATAAGGACAATGGAATAAAGATGAAACAGGAGAAAAGAACTACTTGAGGAGAGATGCGAGAGCTATGTTCAGCTTAGCCATGTAAGGCCTCCTGGAGTGTTGTTCTGTGCTGAGAAAAGAACTATGAAGAGGCAAAATGAGGCAGCTTTCCAACCAACCCAGAAATGTTCCTGCTTTTCAGAAAGCAGGAATATTTTTCAAGTTTCTTGAATTTCCACAACAGAGTGGGAGTGAGTGAGAATCTACTTGACATACGTTCCCTGCAGCAACAATGGAGTTCCCTCTGGCAGTATTACTAGATTTTCTTAGATTGAATCTCCATAAGGATTGTTGCCTAAAGGAATGTTTGTTTGCAACACTAACCAAGTAGGAAATCTTCTTGGAGGAATGTTCTTTAAGGCTAATTTTAACTGTGTAAATCTTGTGAGTTTAGATTTTTACAAATTTTGTTAATAAATGTTTTAATTTAATATTTAAAATCCCTAAAAGTGCTACTGGAATTTGTATCTTCTGGTTTTAGTACACGTATTTTCTCTTGGCAAAAATACAAAACAAGTTGTGGTAAGCTTGCCAAGTTTCCCTTTGCGATTTGGTTTGCGTGGCAATTCCATGTGCCAGATCAGAACAGGACGCATCTGATTCAAATATCCCTGCAGTTTGGTAATAGCACATTTGCCCAATTTCTATATCCATGTTGCTGATTTACATTAGAAACATTGCAGGCTCACGGCGGCACGGTGGTGCAGTGGTTAGCACTGCTGCCTCACAATGCTGAAGACACGGTTTCGATCCCGGCCCTGGGTCACTGTCCCTGTGGAGTTTGTACATTCTCCCCGTGTCTGCGTGGGTCTCACCCCCACAGCCCAAAGATGTGCAGGATAGGTGGATTGGCCAAGCTAAACTGTCCCTTAATTGGAAAATATAGAGAATTGGGTACTCTAAATTTTAAAAAAAGAAACCATGCAGGCTCAATATTAATCTGTAGGACACGATGATGGTGATTCTGCACCCACGTCCACCACCAGTTGGAATGGTGAGATTCTTGTCGGCGAAATCTCGTTTACTGATTTTCCACGGCCCTCACTGGTGGTGCAACGAGGTTCACTGCCACAAAGAGTGAGAACATAATTTTGATAGATTTACATATGTCTTAATCTAATTACCAGGCACCCTCCCCAAGCCACATGATCCTCCCTTATTGAATATTCAATTTATAACCGATTTGGACAAATTAGAACAGTCATGAGGATCCACCCGGGGGTGCAAAGGTAAGTATCACCCCTGGTTGGGAGAGGGGAATGCAAGGCTCTGCCAGGTGCCACATGTTGGCAGTGTCAACCTGGCAATGTCATCCTGGCAGTGCCAACCGGTACCAGGGGACAATTCTGGGACGGGCCCTCTGGGACCCTCATTGGGGTTGAGGTTCACATTGTTTGTTGAGGGGGGGAAAGCCCCCGAAGCTGATGCTTGTGGTGGGGGGGGGGGGGGGGGGGTCGGGGGGGGGGGGGGTGCAGGAAGCCTCCTGACGCTAATGGTAGTGTGTGTGTGTGTGTGTGTGTGTGTGTGTGTGTGTGTGCGTGCGTGCGTGCGAGTGAGCGTGTGTGTGTACCTGCTGCCGTTACCAGGCCACAGTGATGGCGTAGACCACGCTCCCTGTTTTCGTCCCCACACTGACTCAACATCTGCGTTCAAAACTCTGCTGTTCCCGTCCCCTGGTTATTGTTCATGTGGAGTTTGAACATTCTCTGCATGTCTGCGTGGGTCTCACCCCCACAACCCAAGATGTGCAGGGTACAGGGATTGGCCACGCTAAATGGCCCGTTAATTGGAAAAAAATACTAAATTTATTGAAAGAAAGAAAACACTTGGCTGTGCAGCTGGACAGCTACACTCCAGGTTTCACTCAGAGCCTGACACTCTGGATAAATAGGGGAAAATTTTGCCCATTGTATTTGGAATTTGGTGTGGGGGTGGGTGGAATTTGGTGAAATTGTTAGCACGCCAAGAACTTGGTTCCAACCTGCCAACTTAGTAGGAATTTCACTGCAACACTTTAGGCTACAGTTGAGAAGTGGAGGCATTTTGAACTAGGCCTCCACTTCCGTGACCCCTCTCATCTTCATCCCTTTTATGAATACATAAACGATTTGGGTATACATAAACGATTTGGAGGAAAGGTCTGATTAGTAAGTTTGCGGATGACACCAAGGTTGGTGGAGTAGCAGATAGTGTTGAGGATTGTCAGAAGATATAGCAGGACATAGATAGGTTGGAGACTTGGGCAGAGAAATGACAAATTGAGTTTAATCCAGACAAATGTGAGGTAATGCATTTTGGTAGGTCTAACAGAGAGGGGAAATATACCGTAAATGGCAAAACTCTTAGAAATATAGAAAGCCAGAGAGATCTGGGTGTGCAGGCCCACAGATCTTTGAAGGTGGCAACACAAGTGGACAAGGTAGTCAAGAAAGCATACGGAATGCTTGCCTTCGTCGGATGGGGTATCGAGTATGAAAACTGGCAAGTCATGCTACAGTTGTAGAACCTTAGTATGGCCACACTTGGAATATTGCGCACAATTCTGGTCACCACACTACCAGAAGGATGTGGAGGTTTTGGAGAGGTTGCAGAGGAGGTTTACCAGGATGTTGCCTTGTCTGGAAGGTGTTAGCTATGTGAAGAGGCTGAATAGACTCAGTCTGTTTTCATTAGAATGATGGAGGTTGAGGGGTGACCTGATAGAGGTCTACCAGATTATGAGGGTCATGGATAAAGTGGATGGGCAGGCACTCTTTCCTAGGGTGGAGGGGTCAATCACCAGGGGGCATAGGTTTAAGGTCCGTGGGGCAAAGTTTAGAGGAGATGTGCGAGGCAGGTTTTATACGCAGAGGGTGGTGAGTGCCTGGAACGTGTTGTCAGGGGAGGTTGTGGAAGCAGACACCTTAACGGTGTTCAAAAGGCATCTTGACAAACACAGGGATAGGATGGGTAGAGAGGGATATGACACAAGGAAGTGCTGAGAGTTTTGGTTAAGGTTGGTATCAAGACCGGTACAGGTGTAGAGGGGGCCATCTCTGCTACTCCACTACTGGGCCGATATCTGGGGTTTGAGTATCTGTGTGTGTCTCTCTCCAGCTGGCACTGAAACTTCAGAGGCCAGGGGATGCCGCACTGGGACACCTCCACGGAAGAGAGCACTGAATCAAGCCTGCCGTTTATCCCTAACCGGAAGCCTGAGGCTTATATCACACAGATATCCAGACCCCTACCAATGCCCAGGTGATTCTCTCTCTTGCCGGTGGTGCAACACCCACCCGGTTCCTACTTCGCTGGAGTAGCTTTCCCAAGAGAGAGAATAGGACACTGCTGTTTATTACCTAACCAGCAGCCTGTCCTGAGTGAATCGCTCAAGATGACCCTAGATTCTTGAACCCGGAATTAAGGTGAGGAATATTTTAACAATGACTTGGTCAGAGATCGCTGGTGAGAGATTGAAGAATTTAAACGACTCCAATTATCAGCAAATCAAGGTTTATTGCAAAACCCAGGTCAAAATCATCAAACAGAAGAAATTATAATAAAATCTTAAACTCTAACACAAACTAAGTCTATTCAGAAAGTACTATAACGGACACAACGAAAAATCTTATTGTTACACAGTTTTAGCAATGACACAGAACACAAATCAAGTCCCCTTCCCCAAAGCCTCAACCACTATCAAAGTCAAGGGAGTTTCGCAAGCTGCTGCAGGGTACTTACAGTCACAGGCTGCAGAGGTCAAGTCAAAGGTGGAGAGGTCGAGCCAAGAGAGCCTCAATCGAAACACAGCCCCTTTTATACCCGTTTTACCAGGCTTTTCCCTGTGTTCGGCCAGCCCCTTTTGCATTGAATTGGTAAGGTTTAAAGTTCCCGCTGGTCCCGCCCCCTTTGAGCCGGTCAGAGCTGTCGACTTCCGGGTTTTCCTCCTCCCTTGCGTTGTATCAGTCCAAGTTTAAAGTTCCCGCTGGTCCCGCCCCCTTTGAGCCGGTCAGAGCTGTTTGCTTCCGGGTATTCCTCGCAGGTCCGCTCCTTCCAGCCAGGCAGACCTGCCGCGATTTGAATTTGGCGCCGACTCCGCCCCCTCCTCCCAGTGAGTTCCTGCCGGTGGCTTCTGTCAAGATTGGAGTACCTCCCCCAGGTCCGCCTCCAACTTGGTTTTTCCTACCGTTTATCTCCAAGGGGCTTTTCCAGCGCAATATACTGAGCCCAGACAGTCTGTTTTTTGGGATAACAAGGTTAAGCTCTCTTGTGAAGATTTTCAGTCTTCCAGCTGCTCCGGAGATGGCTGCTATTCTCACCTTGCTATGTTGATGGGGTGTTAATTGGATTCTGCTCTGGTGGAGGCCAGGTCATTTACATCTGCATGGGGCTATGACCATCCCATTGTCCTGCTTGCAGGCAGGCCCCCTGTGTATTCCCGTGCCCCTTTGTCTGTGTTTTGATCTTATCTCGTTGTCTGGCTCCTTCTTCCTTGTAGCTCCTAGGGGGGGGTTTGTAAATACCTATGCCCCTACTCAGCTCAGCGGACCAAGCCTGCTGGGAAATCTGGTTACGTTCTCTTGGCTGAAAAGTCAGTTTACAGTCTCTGGGTTTTATTCTTGGGCGGTCCAAAAAGGGCCGAATTGCCCGAAAACCTTACACAGGCTTGGAGGGCCGAAAGGCCTGTTCTTGTGCTGTATTGTTCTTTATTCTCTCACTTCCCCGCTATCAATGAGCTGGAGACCACTTTGCTCCAGATCACTGTGGTGGTGAAAGGCCAACGCTAGGATATCATTCATCTTATTTAAGATGGCATTCAGACTGTACAAACTATTGGTGAGAGTCTGCATGCACTTGAGCAATTGCAGTGTTTGATGCTCAGTGCCACTCTCGCACGGACAAAGACATCTTCACAAAAGCCTGTGACATCATGTGATTTGTGCTAGAGATGGGCTCCTCTAATCGTTTTTCAAGCATGGCGGCTGTAAAGTTTGCCAGTGCATCAGACATTCTCTGCTCTGCTCAGGAAGTATCCTGTACATTGATATTGTCTTAGAGTACAGCATCTCCATCCAGCTGAGCAAAGCCTTAAGTGTCTTGTGCTCTCTGAAGCAGACTATCTACTGCTGTCCCTGATCCACCATCTGCTCTTGCTCACTTGTGAAGTGTGAGTTACCAGATGAAAACCTGTCTCTCTAATTAGTCCCTCTGAAGTGTGAGTAATTGAGCTGTTGTGTGGTCAGCAAAGGTCCTGTGACAGTGCACCCTGAAGAGGAATTGAGCTCCTTTGAGAAGTTGTCATCACCTTGGGTGACATTGACCACTGCCTTATGGACCTTGTGATAGATAAGATGTGAATGATTACTGGCAAGGTAAGAATGTTTAAAGTGATCATTATGCACATTGTATTTCAGTTGCCATTGTCATCAAGCTGACATCATTGTTATATGCCACATGGCTGCCTGATATTTATTTCAGTTACAAGATAGCTGGTGGCTCCTATCTTCGTTGGCCACACATGCTGAGACGCCACAGATCTTCACCGCCTCCTCTGCAGGTATTAGTTGAGAGGTCACTGGAGGAGCACCTCTGGCTCTCTGCTGGTGATCTCAAACATGACGCCTAACAAGAAGGTGGACCAGGTTACTTTCCAGTTATTAGTTGGCATGAGGTAAAATGCCATGTGGTGTCCGCTTGCCAGGCTTGTCAGACTGCTGCTCTGGAACTTGTATTCCAGATCTTTCTAGCCGGCAGTCAAATAGCAAGCGACAGGAAACCACATTGACAGCAGAAGGACTGGAAAATCTCATCGCCAGCCAATGACAGGCTGCCTCCGCCGCCGCAAAATACACAACAGGGTTGAGTTACCACTGCATTGAACCCTGCTGGTGAATGTATTTGCTTCATGCTGCTTTTTGTTCATCAGACTGAAGTCCACAGAACTATATCCTCAGCCCTGCATTTGTTTGCTGCTGCAAGATTATCCGAGGTATGGTTACCATTATGAAATAGCAGTTGATTTTTTTTCTTTCATTAACACTGTCGCTTGGAAAGACTCAACTCACAGCATTTGGGGAGTAGGACAAGTCCCCATTTGGTAAGTTCCTCTTCTCAAGCTGTTGTGTTAGGAGCAGATGGGGAAATTCCCCAACAGGGAAGGAAGATTTTTAAAAAAAGTATAGATCACTTGACCAAAGTTCCTTGTGCACTTTTTAAAAAATGCAATGACCAGTTAGTTACAAAGTTGTGGGGCAGGGTTTCTAATTCACATTCGGGTGAAGGATTGCTGTGTGATACCAAGGCTGTAGAAGAATGTTACTGTGGTAACGCTCCCGAAGACCACGGGGAATTACTCATTGATCGCCCCATGGGGCTTGTTTACTACGTGTTCCCATGGTAACGGGCGAAGGCCCATCCGGCTAGGACCCGTTATCAAACCCTTTAAATATAAATAATAATAATCGCTTATTGTCACAAGTAGGCTTCAATGAAGTTACTGTGAAAAGCCCCTAGTCGCCACATTCCAGCGCCTGTTCGGGGAGGCCGGTACAGGAATTGAACCTGCGCTGCTGGCCTTGTTCTGCATTACAAGCCAGCTGTTTAGCCCACTGTGCTAAATCAGCCCCTAAGTGCTGTCACAAGGGCAGCATGGTGGTGCAGTGGTTAGCACAGCTGCCTCACGGCGCTGAGGTCCCAGGCTCGATCCCGGCTCTGGGTCACTGTCCGTGTGGTGTTTGCACATTCTCCCCATGTTTTCATAGAAATAGTTTTCATAGAATTTACAGAGCAGAAGGAGGCCATTCGGCCCATCGAGTCTGCACCGGCTCTTGGAAAGAGCACCCCACCCAAGGTCAACACCTCCGCCCTATCCCCACAACCCAGTAACCCCACCCAACACTAAGGGCAATTTTGGACACTAAGGGCAATTTATCATGGCCAATCCACCTAACCTGCACATCTTTGGACTGTGGGAGGAAAGCGGAGCACCCGGAGGATGTGCAGACTCCACACAGTGACCCAAGCCGGAATCGAACATGGCACTCAGGAGCTGTGAAGCAATTGTGCTATCCACAATGCTACCGTGCTGCCCATGTTTGCATGGGTTTCGCCCCCACAACCCGAAGATGTGCAGGCTAGATGGATTGGCCACTCTTTTGAGGTCCACCAACAAAATGGAAGAAAGGAAAACAAACTGAGGGACAAAGCAAAGAAAGGGCCGCTCCTGTTAGGGGCACTGCCCGAACATAACAAAGATCAACGGAAACTTAAAAACATCAAATAAGAGTACAGTTAAAGGGGTCAATAAAGCACGCCAACCCCTGCGGTGCCCACCGGGCACGGAAGGCCTCGATGGCGCCCATGGACACCGTATACTCCCTTTCCAGGGACACCTGGCCGCGAATGTAGCCATGGAAGAGGGGCAGACAGTCTGGCCGGACGATCCCCTCGGTTGCCCGCTGCCTGGACCTATGAATGGCATGCTTCGCCAGGCCCAGGAGCAGGTTCACAAGGAGGTCCTCCAACCTTCCCCGCTCCTCTCCGCACCGGGTGCCCGTAGATTAGGAGCGTGGGGCTGAAGTGCAAACAAAACTCCAGCAAAAGATTGGTTAGAAAACTAAATAGGGAGTACAGCCTAAAACACGTAACACAGACATGATCCACGGACTCGACAAGGCCGCCAAAATGGAAGGCTTCTTGGGAGTCCGTGAACCGGTGCAATCGGTGATTGTACGGCACTGCTACATGCAACACCCTCCACTCCAGGTCCCCAAGATTGAGGGGGAGGACTCCTCCATAGAGGGACCTCCAGTGGGGACCTACGCCGCCGGGCAGCAACAAGGCACGCCATGGCCTGTCTGGATGACAGGTGAGGGTAAGGAGGTGGAGGGTTTGCAGCTGCAGCCCGTACAGGAAACCCCACCGCGCAGTGCGAAAAGGGGCAGGTTTAGCAAACTGGGCTAAATCGCTGGCTTTAAAAAAAGCAGACCAAGGCAGGCCAGTAGCACGGTTCAATTCCCGTACCAGCCTCCCTGAACAGGCGCCGGAAATGGCGACTAGGGGCTTTTCACAGTAACTTCATTGAAGCCTACTTGTGACAATAAGCGATTTTCATTTTTTCATTTCATTTTCAAAAGGCACGGAAGGTATTTCCGCGAGACGGGTAGGATTGTGGGGCACCAGCCCCCGAGGGAGGTTTTGGGGCCTGGGACCAATGTGGAATTCCGTCTGGGCAGGGGTTCGCCCAGGCGGGATACCACCTGACACCTGCGCGTCCTCCAGACCACGAGTGCCATCGGGTCCGAGCACAACCGTTTTGAGGTCTCGGATGGCATTGGCTGCGTGCTGGACGTCCACCGCTGCACGTTGTGCTAACTCATGGGGTGTCATCCAAGCCCACTCCTCCGGCACCTAACACATCCCCGATCCTAGTCACCCCGGCAGCCACAGCTCGCTCCTCTGCCAGCCACTCAAAATGGTATTGGTGGAGGTGCGGATTCCTGAGCAGCGACTCCCTGACGACAGCCGCTACTCCTGACGGGGGGGGGGGGAGCTGCGACGCGAGGCAACCATTGTCCAGACTCCGAGCAGGTCCTGGTAAAAGACGGGATGTGCCTGCAGAGGGTAATGAAGACTCTGCAGATCTATGAACAGGAGCTGCACGTCACAATTCAGGCCGTGCACCTGGTGGAAGAAATGCGTCGCCAGGGCACAGCATCATGGAGGGGGCTCAACGTAAAGGTATCGTTGTAGCGTCTGAAGGCGGATGGTCGCCACCTGGGTGTGAAGGCACACCAGTGTGGTGTTGGGTGCTCTGGTGCACAGATGAGCCAACACAGTTGTATGTGGTACAACTCTATTTTATTATAACTCTTATAATACAGTTCGTTCTGGATACTCTGCACGTGCTGTCTCCCTGAGTGTGTTTGGCAACAGATGTGTCCTGGTTCTCCTCTGCAGCTAATACTGACCACCGGGGGTCGTGTCTGTGCTTTTATATCTTTCTGTCATTGGTTGTGGTGTTGTGTGTTCTGATTTGTCTGTTGGTGTGTCTATCATGATGTGTGTGTTTGAATATCATGACATCCCCCCTTTTTACAAAGATATGTGCCTACGTGGTTATAAATATAATTGTGTCGTGAGTGCATCGAAGAGTGTGTGTGTGTGTTATGTACAGCGTGTGTATATGACGTAACTATTTACATGGGGCGATGTCGGGTGCGTCACACTAACAAGGTTGTACCATAACAAAACTTGGATGCGAGAGAAAAAAAAACTTGAACATTGGTCTGGTCAGACGATATCTGGAACAATAAACAACAACAGGTTATAATACAGAAGTGTTTGACTTTTTGAACGTATGAACAGCGTTATAAGTCCAGTCTAATGGGTGACCGCCTCAAGAATGGGCTGGTCCTCAAGCCGGTTCAGCTGTGGAGATTTGGTTCTGGTGGCGATGGAAGGGGCATGATCCGTGGCATCTCCACGAAGTCATCCTTGGGAACCAGTGGAGGATCCGGCGTGTGCGTACGGTTCAGTTGCGAGCGTGGAAGGCGGCGCAAAGCTCGCTGATTGCGCCTACGCACCAATCCATCCACCCTGCATGCCAGGAACAAGGTGGAGTCTTTTTCTTTTTATGTTTGTGGTGGACGGCATCTTGTAGCCGATGGGTCGTTGCCATCGAAGTAGCACCATCACTAATATCATGCAAGGCGATGACTGTGCCAGATGTGGAAGTTGGCCGAGACCGTGTACGCTGGTTCCGGCCACCTGCTGTGCCGGAAGGGCGACTCCGCAGAGAAACGTCGAAGCATGTCGCCTTGGAGAGAGAATTGTTGCTCGCATCAACGTCTGGCGATGGCGCGAATTGGTGTGTCCATCTTGGACCGCCGGTGCTGGTTGCCACTGCCGACCCAGTGGGACTGCCACGCGATCCATTCCCTGTCGCCGTGGCATCCGCCGTCACCCTGAGCGTGCCATCACCGAGGCCGCGACACCGCCCGTCCGGAGCAAGGTCTGGCGTGCGCGAATCAGAGTCGGCGCTTGGCTGCTCCCCATCTGGAGTCCGGTCTGCCTTCCGTCGATGCCCCCCATCCGGAGTCCCAACAGGTTCACTGGAGGCAGCCGAGATTCCCTGAAGCTGCACTTCTGGAGTCGGAACATGCAGGAATGCACCAACCAGTGGAGAGGGTCGAGCCATCGAGGGTGGAAGCGGTGCGCCGTCACCGCAGTCGTCAGTGGTCCCACCGTGATCGTCGAGTGCCTCGGTACGCACTAGGCGAGGTCTGTCACCTTGCACCTTTTGCATGGGAAGTGGGATGCTGTCGTCACTCGTCTCACATCCCGTGGATAGATCCTCATTAGCAGCTTGCTGTTCACTAGGGTTGGGTAAATTGTCAGAGTTTTCATCTGGTGGTGCACACCATGTCGGTGGACTGTCATTGTCTTGCCGTTGTCCTTCATTTGGGCTTTTCTTCTTTGGAATTTTAAATCTTCCCCCAGACATTGCAGAACCTTGTTTATTACCCCCAAATTCTCCCATAGGTATGGTCTCGAATATAGGATCCAATGTTTCTATCGACATTGTACTATTTTCCAAAGAACATTCCGTTTCACTTTTCTTCTCAGGTGCCTCATATGTATCTTTGTCTAATGTACATGCCTTCATGGTCTCTGGGTCTGATTTTGCTGGGACTGGCATGGTCACAGTCTCTCTTTTACTGTTCTCAATTGCCCACATTATACTCCCCATACATAACTGCTTAATCACTGGGGTTAGTGTGGTACAATGGATAATCGGGTCGACCTTATCTGCATCTTCACCATTAGTGGAAAGCACACTTGGTTCACTTGACACTGCTGTGGGTTTTAAATTCGTTATCTGGCTACTCGATGTCGGTGTCCTCAGGATTCTTGCTCCAATGTTCTGCTCAATAATCAGTGGAGCGTGTATAGGTTCAATGCAATTAATGTTCCCCTCAAGGTTTGAAGAGTCATTACTGACTAACTGCTGGTCTCCGAAGTTGGGATTTTGCGGTGTTGTGTTGAAGGGAGACATTTGTCCCTGCTGTAGATATGATTCAGGTTGTGTTATTTCCATTACCTGAGGATCAATGTCTTGTCCATTTTTTCGATCCGTACTAAAACACTGGCAATTCTCAGTCTGCTCCTTGCAAGTTAAACATTCAATTAATTTCGTTAGCAAATCCTCAGCATCCTTCTGTGGCCGTGCAGCATTATTAATCTCTGTTCGGCTATAATGATCCTGAAGGTCAGCGCATAAACCTTTTTTCTTCGAGCTTGGACGAGGCGATTCCTTTGGCTTGTCTTCAGTTGGGCTTGAACAGTCTTCAGCGCTGTGCCCTTCATTGTAGCATGAGAGACCGTCATGTTCATGCTGCTGTGTAGTGGAGCATGGTAGGCTGTTATAGCCTTCTTGCTGTTCACGTGAGCATGGCAGACTTGCATCGTCTGCCGCTGGTTGGTCAGGAGAGGTTGCTAGACCCTCATGGTCTTGTTCCTGCAAGGACTGCGCTCTGGAGTCTTGCGTTCCTTCCATCGTGGAGTCCGTCCACGAGCTCTCTGTGGAGGCTTGTGACACTGGAGTCACTTCTTGTTCGTGCAAGGACTGCGCTCTGGAGTCTTGCGTTGCTTCTATCGTGGAGGCTGTCCACGAGCTCTCTGTGGAGGCTTGTGACACTGGAGTCACTTCTTGTTCGTGCAAGGACTGCGCTCTGGAGTCTTGCATTTCTGCAATTGTGGAGTCTGTCCACGAGCTTGCTGTGGAAGCTTGTGACACTGGAGTCACTTCTGGTTTATGCGAGGACTGCACTCTGGAGTCTTGCATGTCTTCTTTCATAGAGTCGGGAACGTTGAGCGGGACGTGGACCACGCTCTGTGTGGCAGCAGGGCACTCTCCGTGTGCTTGCACCGCTCCCTGTCTGTTAATGTCAGGCTGCAGCATCATCCGGTACTGATAAGTTGGAACGTCATATCTGCTGGATTGAAGATCCTCAAATCCGAAAAATGAATCCGCATCTGCGTCGGATTCAATGTGGGGGCCGCCAATGTGCAACACGAAAGGTTCGTCCGAGTCATAGTCATATAGGACCACGGAGCTATCATTGGGCTCGCGAGGTCCGGAAACACTGTAAAGATCGTCATCGAAGTATTCAAGGTCGGAATCATCGGCTTGTGCGTAGGTAACTGCTTGTCGGAGGGTTCTTCGGAGGTCAAATTCATCTCCTGGGTCAATTTGCGGCACTGTGCTGTCATTCCAGGTGAGGGAAGGTTGTTTTACAGCTTTAACAGATTTTTGTTTTTTTAATTTGGGACGTTTCCCTTTTAAATTGGATTTGGGACATTTCCCTTTTAAATTGGTGCAGTCTGGGGCCTCTGACATCCTGACGCTCGGTATGTAGCACGTAGGAAGCGACTGCGCATGCTCAGATCGCTGTTCCTTTACCGATGGCCGTTTTCTTGACTGCGCATGCGCAGCATCTCGCGCATGCGCAAACGAAACTTCCGGTTCTGCGCACTTCTCGCGCAACTGTGCTAGCGTTATACCTTTAGCAAGATGGCCGCCGACCTCGACCCAGCCTTCTCTCAGGCCCGGGATTTCAGCCTCTGGGAATTCGGGCTCCGGGATCCCAGCCACGAGGTGAGTACTGCAGCTTTTCTTACCTTTATGTGCCGATTGGATTGCGTTTTCTTCACAGTACTTGGAGAATTTGTCCAGGACTGCCTGGTAATCGTACCTTTGCTGCCTCCTGAAGAACCTGAACCTTCTGAATATTTCTCTTGCCCTTGCACCGGCGATGGTGAGGAGAAATTCAATTTTTTCCCTATCATCCAGGTCTTTGAGTTCAGCTGCCACCAGGAACAATTCGAACATTTGCAGGAATCGCCGCCAGTTTTCGCGGAGGTCGCCGTGGCACTGGAGCGCCTGCGGAACCGGGAGCTCGTACATCATGCCTGGGCATTGCTGGTTGTCTGTGTACACTGAGGTATGCCGGCAGGTATCGATCCACTCCTGTACCATGTGGTGTTGGGTGCTCTGGTGCACAGATGAGCCAACACAGTTGTATGTGGTACAACTCTATTTTATTATAACTCTTATAATACAGTTCGTTCTGGATACTCTGCACGTGCTGTCTCCCTGAGTGTGTTTGACAACAGATGTGTCCTGGTTCTCCTCTGCAGCTAATACTGACCACCGGGGGTCGTGTCTGTGCTTTTATATCTTTCTGTCATTGGTTGTGGTGTTGTGTGTTCTGATTTGTCTGTTGGTGTGTCTATCATGATGTGTGTGTTTGAATATCATGACAACCAGCGCCTGGCCGCCCTCCCTAAGCGGGAGACCCAGAACCTCAGCAGCGACCCAGTGTAGTCTCTTGTCCCAGAAGAACTCTACAAGCATTCTCTCGATCTTTTTGACAAAGTCAGGGGGAGGGTCAAAGTGACCAGCTGGTACCACAACATGGAGGCTGTCAGCTGGTTTATGACGAGAACTCGACCCCTGTAAGATAACACTCGGAGCAGTCCTGTCCAAAGTCTCAAGCGAGCGGTGACCTTGGTCTCCAGCTCCTGCCAGTAAGCCGGCCAGGATTCCTCAGCCGGGCAAAGATGGACTCTCAAATAGAGGAGGCTGGTCCTGCTCCAGGTGAAAGGCCTGAGCTCCTCTGGGAGGGGGTCCGTCTGCCACGAACTGACCAGGAGTCCAGAACACTAGGCCCAGTTGATCCTGGCAGAGGACGGGTCGGAGTACACAGCCTGGCACTCTCACATCCTCCGCAGGTCAGCAGGGTCAGTAAACATGAGGAGCACGTCATCAGCGTGTGGTAGTCACCACTGTTTGTATATAGTACACATATGAGATATAATACGGTAAGGCTCCTGTACTACAGGTACGGGGGTAGATCCCTGCCTGCTGGCTCCGCCCAGTAGGCGGAGTATAAATGTGTGGGCTCACTGAGCTGCAGCCATTTCTGCAGCAGCTGTAGGAGGCAACACATCTCTGCGGAATAAAGCCTCAATTACTCTCTACTCTCGTCTCGTCGTAATTGATAGTGCTTCAATTTATTACGCAGAGATTTTATCAGAGATTTTACAGCGATGGACCTTCGCATCAAGCCAGATCGCCTGCAGCTGCACCCTCAAGCAGACAACGCCACATCGGCCTTCGACCACTGGCTAGCTTGCCTTGAAGCCTACATCGGATCAGCGACAGAACCACCCTCAGAGGCACAGAAACTACAGATCTTGTACACAGGGTTGAGCTCCGATATTTTTCCTCTTATCCGGGACGCGCCCAACTACACTGAGGCCATGTCGCTTCTGAAAGAGAACTACCCACGGCCGATCAACAAGCTCTACGCCAGGCACCTCCAGTCCATGCATCAACAACTCCCTGGTGAGTCATTGGAAGATTTCTGGCGTACCCTGCACGCCCTGGTGAGGAACTGCGGTTGCCAGGCAGTTTCGGCCGTTGAACATTCCGAACTCCTCATCAGAGGCGCTTTCGTTACGGGCATAGGGTCGGCGTACATCCGCCAGCGCCTCTTAGAAGGGGGTACGCTCGGCTTCGCGGCGATCAAGAAACTCGTGACCTCGCTAACGGTAGACTCCCGAAATGTGCAAGCGTACGCCCCCGACCGCACGGCGACCCCATCCTGGACATTGTGGACCCTAACCAGCGACCGCCCCCAGCCAACCCCAAGACTGTGCCGCGTCGCAGCCAGCCAACCCCCGGGGGCCCAAGTGCTATTTCTGCGGGCAGACAAAGCACCCACTCCAGCGCTGCCCGGCGCGGAGCGCACTCTGCAAGGCCTGCGGTAAGAAAGGACATTCCGCTGCGGTGTGCCAGGCCCGGTCGATCGCTGCTGTAACCAGCCCCATTGTTCCTGCATCCCCCACGTGCGACCCATGGGCGCCGCCATTTTCGCCCCCGCAACCGACATGCGGCCCGTGGGCATCACCATCTTTCCCTCATCAGAGCTCGTGCGGCTCTTGGGTGCCGCCATCTTTAACGCCGCCCGCCACGTGCCGTCTTCGGCGCCATTTTGGACACGCCTCAGGACCCCTGCTCGTCGGGCACCTCATCGGACCACTCATGGCCCGCAACCGCCACCGACCAGCCCGGGGCCACCACACCGGCCGCAGCCCGCCTCCATCACGCTCGACCAGTCCCGGCCGCACAACCTTGCAACCGCGACAACGGCGGTGAAAGTCGGTGTCCACAAGACACCCTGCCTTCTCGACTCCGGGAGCACGGAGAGCTTCATCAACCCCGATACGGTAAGGCGCTGCTCCCTCACGGTACACCCCATTACCCAACGAATCTCCCTGGCCTCCGGATCCCACTCCATGGAGATCTGGGGGTACTGCACCGCCACCCTCACTGTCCAGGGCGTAGAGTTCAACAACTTCGGGCTCTACGTCCTCCCCAACCTCTGCGCAGCCTTGCTACTCGGCCTGGACTTCCAGTGCAGCCTCCAAAGTCTAACTCTGAAATTCGGCAGGCCGCTACCACCCCTCACTGTATGCGGCCTCACGACCCTTAAGGTCGACCCACGCTCCCTGTTTGCAAACCTCACCCCGGATTGCAAACCCGTCGCCACCAGGAGCAGACGGTACAGTGCCCAGGACAGGACCTTCATCAGGTCGGAGGTCCAGCGGCTACTGCGGGAAGGCATCATCGAGGCCAGCAACAGCCCCTGGAGAGTTCAAGTGGTAGTTGTAAAGACTGGGGAGAAACACAGGATGGTCATTGACTACAGTCAGACCATCAATTGGTACACACAGCTCGACGCGTACCCCCTCCCACGCATATCTGATAATGGTCAATCAGATTGCACAGTACCGGGTCTTCTTTACAGTGGACCTGAAATCTGCCTACCACCAGCTCCCCATCCGCAAGGCGGACCGGCAATGTACGGCGTTCGAGGCAGACGGCCGCCTTTACCACTTCCTTAGGATTCCCTTCGGCGTCACTAATGGGGTCTCGGTCTTCCAACGGGAGATGGACCGAATGGTTGACCGGTACGGACTGTGGGCCACTTTCCCGTACCTGGATAATGTCACCATCTGGGGCCACGATCAGCAGGACCAAGACGCTAACCTTTCCAAATTTCTCCACACCAACAAATTCCTGAATCTAACAAATAACAAGGAGAAGTGCGTGTTCAGCACCAACCGCTTAGCCATCCTTGGCTATGTGGTGCAAAATGGAGTTCTAGGGCCCGGCCCGATCGCATGCGCCCCCTCATGGAACTCCGCCTCCCCCACTGCCCCAAGGCTGTTAAACGATGCCTGGGGTTCTTCTCATACTACGCTCAGTGGGTCCCTAACTATGCAGACAAGGCCTGCCCACTCATTCACTCCACAGTTTTCCCCCAAACGGCCGAGGCTCACCAGCCCTTCAACCGTATCAAGGCCGGCATCGGCAAGGCCGCGATGGACGCGGTCGACGAGACCCTCCTCTCTCAAGTTGAGAGCGATGCATCAGACGTCGCTCTAGCCGCCACCCTCAACCAGGCAGGCAGACCCGTGGCGTTCTTTTCCCGCACCCTCCACGCCTCCGAAATTCGGCACACCTCCGTCGAAAAGGAGGCCCAAGCCATCATTGAAGCTGTGCGACATTGGAGGCATTACCAGGCCGGCAGGAGATTCATTCTCCTCACTGACCAACGGTCGGTAGCCTTCATGTTCAATAACACACAACAGGGCAAGATCAAAACGATAAAATCTTGAGGTGGAGGATCGAGCTCTCCACCTACAATTACGAGATTTTGTATCGCCCCGGTAAACTCAACGAGCCGCCCGATGCCCTATCCCAAGGTACATGTGCCAGCGCACAAGTGGACCGACTCCGGGCCCTACACGATGGTCACCCGGTTCTTTCACTACATAAAGGCCCGTAACCTACCCTACTCCATTGCAGAAGTCAGGACCGTCACCAAAGACTGCCAGGTCTGCGCGGAGTGCAAACCGCACTTCTACCAGCCAGACCGAGCGCACCTGGTGAAGGCCTCCCGTCCCTTTGAACGTCTCAGCATGGACTTCAAAGGGCCCCTCCCCTCTTCCGACTGAAACACGTACTTCCTTAACGTGGTCGACGAATACTCCAGATTCCCCTTCGCCATTCCATGCCCCGATCTGAAGTCTGCCACAGTCATCAAGGCCCTCAATAGCATCTTCACTCTGTCCGGTTTCACCGCTTATGTCCACAGCGACCGGGGATCCTCCTTTATGAGTGATGAGCTGCATCAATTCCTGCTCAGCAAGGGCATTGCCTCGAGCAGGACGACCAGCTACAACCCCCAGAGAAACGGGCAGGTGGAGAGGGAGAACAGGACGGTCTGGAAGGCCGTCCTGTTGGCCCTACGGTCTAAAAATCTCCCGGTCTCCCGCTGGCAGGAGGTCCTCCCTGACGCGCTCCACTCCATCCGATCGCTATTTTTCACTGCGACTAATGCAACCCCCCATGAATGCCCCCTTGCCTTCCCTAGGAAGTCCACCTCCAGGTTTCACTCCCAACGTGGCTGGCAGCTCCAGGACCCGTTCTCCTCCGCAAACACGTGCTGCTCCACAAGGCAGACCCGTTGGTCGAAAGGCTTACTCCATGCAAACCCTCAGTACGCGTACCCCGACAGCCGCCAGGACACCGCCTCCCTCAGGGACCTGGCACCAGCTGGTTCCCCAACCCCCCCTCCAATTGCCCCAGCGCACCTCACCACAGCCCCCGCTCCAGGACGATCCGTCCTCCCATTGGTTCCACCCAGGGATGAAGATGAGGACTACACGCTCCCGGAGTCACCGGCGACCAAGCCGGCGCCTGCATCATCACCGGGACTGCGGCGCTCATAACAGAGGATCAAGGCACCCGACCGGCTGAATTTGTGAACTTTTCCAGAACTGTACACTTTAAAAATGCTCACTTACATGTAAATAGTTTTCCAGCACCCCAGCTGGGCTCTTTTTTTAACAGGGGGTGAATGTGGTAGTCACCACTGTTTGCATATAGTGCACATATGAGATGTAATACGGTAAGGCTCCTGTACTGCAGGTACGGGGGTAGATCCCTGCCTGCTGGCTCCGTCCCTGAGGGAGACTATGTCCTGGTGGCTGTCGGGGTATGCGTACTGCGCGTTTGCATGGAAGTAGCTCACCGAGCTGCAGCCATTTCGGCAGCAGCTGTAGGAGGCAACACATCTTTGCGTAATAAAGCCTCGATTACTCTCTAGTCTCGTCTCATCGTAATTGATAGTGCATCACAGCGTAAGCCGAAAGGACCAACCCAATGCCCAGCCCGTGCAGAAGCAGTCCCGACAACCTCCTCCGCATGAGTCACAGGAAAGGCTCCACGCAAATAGAATAAAGTTGGCCAGACAAAGGGCAGCCTCTCTCAAAGCGAAGGGGCGCCGTCAGGGACCCATTAACCTTAACGAGACACTTTGCGGCATTATACAGAAGTTAGATCTGGGCGACAAATTGCGTCTCGAACCCGAATGCTTGCAGAGTCCCGAATAAATATTCGTGATCCACCCTGTCGAACCCCTTCTCCTGATCAAGGGACAGGAAGGCACGCGACATACCATCCCTCAGGGAATGATGGACCAGGCCCGGGACCATGTAGGACTGGTCAGAGTGGAACATGTGATCTGACACGGTGCCAAGGCGCAAACTCATTGCCTTGGCGAAAATCTTGTAATCTGTGCTGAGGAGCGAGACACGACGCCAGTTTTTAAGGCGGCGGAGATCCCCCCTCTTTGGCAGCAGGATATGGTGGCCCTGCACCATGAGAGGGGCGTCTCCCCGGTTGCGATACTTTCCCACAGGACCCCCGCATAGTCGCTCCCAAGGACCTCCCAAGAACACCCTAAAGAACTCCACGGTCAGCCCATCAGGCCTGGGGCTTTGCCCTGGACAAGCTGTCGAGGGCGCTGGTAAGCTCCCCCAGGCTTATAGGGGTATCAAGCCTACCGGTGCCCTCCGGGCCGACCTGCGGCAGGTCCTCCCACAAGCATCTTCGCTGGATGGTTCTGGAGAGAAGAGAGTGCTGTAGAAGCTTTGGATTTGGGCCCGAACCTCCTCCAGATCCGAGACGAGGGTCCCGTTGTCGGCCAGCAGCGTGAGGAGCTGCTGACGGACCCCGCGCCTTTTTTCCAGCGAGTAGAAGAAGGGGCAGCCACAGTTCATTTCCGAAAGGATCTGGATCCGCGACCTTACATACGCGCCCCGGGACCCGACATGACGCAGGTCCCGCAGCGCGCCTTTCTTCTCTCTGTACACCAGCCGCAGGGCCGGGTCTTCATCAGGCTGACCGAGAGGTGACTCCAGGTCGAGCACCTCCTTTTCCAACTCCTCGACCCTGGATTTCCGCCTCTTTGTCGATCCCCTCGCATACTCCTGACAGAAGGTACGCACGTGAGTCTTGCCCACATCCCACCATAACCTCCAGGAGGGGAAGCCTCCCCGTTTCCTTCTCCAGCCGGTCTAGAAGTTATGAAACGAGCCCAGGAACCGCTCGTCCTCCCGCAGCACGTTGTTAAAATGCCAGTATGCGGACCGTGACTGAGCGCAAGACAGGGCGAGCCCCGCCCACACGAGACGGTGGTCCGAGCACGGCACATGCTGCACAGAGGCCGTCGGGACACGGGGCAGGTACGGCTTGAAATGTAGAGGCGATCGATTCTGGACACTCCAACCCCAGGCCTCACAAAAGTGAAGACGCTGGAGTCAGGATGGAGAGTCCACCAGATGTCCACCAAGTCAAAGAACCCGACCAGGTTCCTTAACTTCACCACCGCACGAGAGCTGCACTGGGTACCAAGGCGGTCTTTTGTCCTGGGGGTGCAATTAAAATCTCCCCCCAGGACGATGCACTCGCCCGCGGCGATGGTGCCAAGATGAGTGGACGCTTGTTCGAAGAAAGTCGTCTGCTGCTGGCCAGCCTGGGGAGCCTAGACATTCACAAAGTGAAGTACCTCGACCCCCTCATGGACCGTCAAGTGCAGCAACCGCCCTGGCACTGGCTCCTTGACCCCCAAGATCTCCGGCTGAAAATGTGGGGCCAACAAGATAGCCACCCCGTCTAAACGTGAGGTTAGGTGACTCATGTAGACCCCCCCCCTCGCCGCTCCAGGTGCCATGTGGCTTCGTCTCCCGGAGCGGTGTGGGTTTCTTGCAGGAAGCACGCCGCATACTTCCCGTCTCGGAGAACTGAGGAGTTCTGGAATCTGCGGATCGCGTCCCTGCTGCCGTTAATGTTGAGGCTGGCTAAGGTCACCTCCATGGCAGTAGTAAAGTGCTACCTTCACCTTTTCAGTGCTCAGAAGGAGCAGAGGAGCGCCGGCCCCTCTGTTCCTTCAGGAGTCCGGCGAGGAAAAAGTTCTGCCCGCGCTGCTCAGAAGCGTCCTCGTCTCCCGCCTCTTTAACGTCGGCGCGGGAAGACGGGACGAGCAGCGCCAAGTCCGACCACTGGTCGAGGGCTATCTGCACTTGGTTTCGGCGACCATGGTTTGCACGCAGAAAATCCCAGAGATCCCCTCGGGGGATGAGGGGCGACTCTGTGTTGGCCACGAGGGAATCCACAATCTCGCTGCTGATGGACCCAAAATTATCCCCCATGCCCCCCACCGAGCAACCGTCCTCCTCGGGGCAGTCGCCGTCTGAGTGTGGCGGACGGCACGGTCCCACCAACCAGCCCTGGGTCTGCCTCGATCCCACCCCCGGATCGTCGACAGATGGGTTCCTCGCAGAAACCTCCAATTGTATCAGGCCAGTGGGAGGTGGCGGCTCAGATCCCCCCTCCTCTTGCGATGCCGGGCCACCGGATAGACCCGGGAACAGTTCTGGAATAAGCTCCGGGGTGGAGATGGGAACTGCCGGCGTCGGAGGCTGGGATGGAGAGGGGAGGCGCTACCCGCCACCGCCACCCAATGACCCTGAGGTCAGGGAGCCATCACAGCCTTCTGGCGCTGTAAAAAGGAACGCCTCTGGGGTGCAAAATGGCACCGAGCGGAACGGGCCCTCGGGGGTCTTGTTTGCACCCGGCCCCGAGGCGTCCTGCTCTGGGGGCTGCGACAGCTCAGGGGTCGACAGATGATGGACTTTATCTAATCTCTTCCGTGGGCGCAGTGTAATGTCAAGGGGCAGGGGTTGTGGCGCCACCCGCTCCGTTCCAGGGGGAGTCATGATGTTTCGCCCACACCCCTCCATTCTCACAACGCCCCCCCATTCCCTCAACACTTTGCCCCCGGGTTCGAGATGTTGCCGTCTTCTGCGCCGGCCTGGGAGCACGCACATTCCGTCTCCCCCCCCCGACGACGGGCCCAGTACCCGACGCTGAGGCGTAAATGGGCCCGGGATGAGCTTGAGTGTCCGTGGTGGCCCCCAGGCCTAAGTTCTGGGGCGCAGGGGTCTCTAGGCTGATGGGGTCGGGGGGTATTTGCAGCCGATCCCAACCTTTCCTTCTTTCGGGCCTTGCGGCCTGGTGGATACCCTCCCTTCTCCACGCCGGCAGCCGACTGGCCAGTCTGCGCCAGCACAGTGTCCCCCTGTAGGGTCGGGGTGGTAATGCCAATGGAGGGGGAGAGACCGGCGGTGCCACTTGTCATGATATTTAGACCAGCATATCATGGTGCAATCACACACATACTGACACACTGATGGACATGCAGTAGGACCAACCAACACACACACAACATCGCAGCCAATCACCAGTGAGAGCACACGCACTATAAAAACAGGGGACACTACAGTTCCCCCTCCTTCCAGCAGCAGCCAGCTCAGAGCACCGAGCTCAGAGCCTGCCACTCAGACATTCACCATGTGCTGAGTGCCTCACCCAGATACTGATAGGACAGGGTCCACAGATTAGCTGGTAATGCACGTACCCAGGTTAGCAGTGTGCTGTTACAGTTGAGTAGTTAATAAAATTGAGTTACACCATCTCCAGCCGTGTTGGTCGTTTGTAGACCAGAACACCCAACACGACACCACTCACAGCCACCTTGGTGTCAGTGGTGTCTTTGGAAGCAGGGCAGTTCTTCTGCACATGCCCCATCTTCTTGCAGGCATGGCACCGCACGCCATCTGCAGACCAGAAGATGCGGAAGGTCTCCCCCAGATGGGAGACCTCTAATCCGGCCTCTAACAGATCCTCCCGGGCCAAGCGGATGAAAGCCTGCCGCCGGAAGGAGTAGATGTGCCTGAGGGGGACGTCCTTCAGGCCGAGAGGGAGCGGCGTTACCTCAGAACGAACCTCCCCCAGTAGTTGGAGCTCGGTAGGGAGGTAAGGCGGCACTTTGGACAATATGACTCGCTCGGCAGTGGCCTCAAGAGGGGTCCACTGCCACATAGGTCCCGCCCACCGCAAGCCCCTTTTCAAGGACGAGGTGAACCGCCCTCTCGGCCCTCAGGAAGAACACGACTTTCCTGTACATTCGAGAGGCGGTCACAGTGGCCGTGGGGCTGACGACCCCGGTCATCGCGCGAACAAACACCTCTATGGTGACGGTGGGGTGACTGTAGCACTTTATGCCCAGCTTTCGGGTCAGCAACCGGAAAGGTGGCGGGGCTGCAGGAGCAGTGAAGGCCGAGGCGCCTACCACCCCCGCATAGTGGCTCTGGTCGGCCCCGCCACTGGCGTAGGTGGAGTTGCCATCAGGGCAAGTGCCTCGCCCACCCCAATGAGGGCTTTGTCACGTTGGAATTTAATTGACGAAATAGATAGTGGAGAGTGGGTTGTCAGGGGAAGGGCAAGGTGGAATGACGGACTCTCCCCCTTGGAAGGTATACAGGGGAGCAAAGCAGGGAAGAGAAGAGAGAACAAGGATCACTGTTGGAGGAGGTCAGCAGGAGGGTGGGGCACCGTAGATGGAATGGTGCCCGAGGTGAGAGACTCCTGAGACTCCGGGTGAAGCTGGAGGGTGGGAGGATTGGGGATATTCAGCTCAGGAGGGGGCCCAACAAAGAAACATACTTCTTGCTCCCACCCTAGGTCACCACACTGACGTAAGTGACGCTGGTTTAAAGAAGTCTTCTGCCTAAGTAGGGCTCAGCAAAATACAGTCTGTGCTCCACCCTGGAACGACCACCCAATGGAAACGATCTCCTCCCTGCTGGTGTATGGGATCTTCAGCCCGGGAGGAGCCAGCAACCGCTCGATGTCCCCGTCCCGGAACAAGCTCACTGGATGGAATGAGGAAGGCCTGACAGTTGGGAGAACTGGACAGGGCCGGGCCCTCAGCCCGGGAGGCGCCCAGCAAACAAATAATACAAACGGGCTTTACTCCCACCTTGTATTTGCAGCCACCTTTCCTGTTGTTGTTGTTCCTTCTCGCCCTCCCCTCTCCCTCCCCTCCCTCTCCCCCTCCCCTCCCTCCCCTCTCCCTCCCCTTCCTCTCCTCCCTCCCATCCCTCTCCTCCCGCCCCTCTCCTCTCCTCCCGCCCCTCTCCTCTCCTCCCTCCCCTCTCCCTCCCCCTCCTCCCTCCCCTTCCCTCTCCTCCCGCCCCTCTCCTCTCCTCCCGCCCCTCTCCTCTCCTCCCTCCCCTCCCACCCCTCTCCTGCCTCCCCTTCCCTCCCCGCACTCCCCTCCCCTGCCCTCTCCTCCCCCTCCCTCTCCCTCCCGTCCCGCTCCCCTGCCCCCTCCCATTCCCCCCTCCCCCTCCCCGCCCATCTCCTTCTCCTTACCCCCTCCCACCCCTCCCCCACCCCTCCCCCACCTCCCCTCCCCCTCACCTTCCCCCCCTCCCCCACCTCCCCCACCTCCTCCTCCCCCTCCCCCACCTCCCCATCTCCCTCCCCCACCTCTCCTCCCCTCCCCCCCACCTCTCCTCCCCCTCCCCCCACCTCTCCTCCACCTCCCCTCCCCCTCACCCACTCTCCTTCCCCCTCCCATGCCTATCATGTCAGGAAAATCAGAAGCTCCCACCAGGAGCTTCACCAGTTGTAATGACCAGGGAGGCCTTGGGTATGGGTACACGCGCACCTCACCAGGCTGTTTATGGCGTCAATGTTTTTAATCTTGGTTGACGCCCATTCTAAATGGATGGGCAAGCATTGGATGCCTTCCACACTTTCCACGCCACGATAGAAAAACTCTGGCAATCATTTTTCACTAATGGGATACCTGAGGTACTAGTGCCTGACAACGGGACCCCCTTCACCAACAGAGAGTTCCAGCTGTTCACTAAGTCCAGTGCGATGAAACACACCTGAACAGTGCCATACCACCCATCCTTGAATGGCCTGGCTGAATGTGTGGTCCAAACATTTAAAAATGGCATGAAGAAACAGACCACCTGCTCGCTCAATACAGGACCGTGTCACATATGACGACAGGGGTTGCGCCAGCGGAACTGCTGATGGGCCATTGCCTCCAGACCAAACTCAATCTATTGTTTCCCAATGTAACTCGGAATGTGGAGTCAAAATAAGAGGCCCAGAAAACAAATTATGACATCTGTCAACCCGACAGGACCTTCAGGCCGGGAGATACCGTCTTATGTTCGCAATTTTGGAGCTGGTTCCCTTTGGATCCCGGGAGTGGTAGCAGAAAAGACTGGTCTCGTGACATACAAGGTCCAGATCATGGAGAGGACCATAAAAAAGCAGGTGTATCATCTACTGCGGAAACCACTCCGGGCGGGGTAACACCCGCAACATCTTTTGAATCTACCTCCAGGCAGGGGACTCAACCAATGTTACACCCAAGAGTCATCACCCTGCCCAAGAAGACGAAGACTCAGGCTCAGAAATAGAGGTGATGGAGCCGCAGCCAGTAGTCAAAGTCAGGGTAGAACCCCAATTAGTGACCCTTTGTCGTTGGATAAGGAAGTGGTGATTTACCCTATCTGCTTCACACCCCCAGATCTAACTCCAATTGAGGGTGGACATGAAAAATGAAATGAAATGAAAATTGCTTATTGTCACAAGTAGGCTTCAATGAAGTTACTGTGAAAAGCCCCTAGTCGCCACATTCCGGCGCCTGTTCGGGGAGGCTGTTACGGGAATTGAACCGTGCTGCTGGCCTGCCTTGGTCTGCTTTCAAAGCCAGCGATTTAGGCAAAGAAGGCTTCATTGTCGTGAGAGTGGGGGAGTGGACCCGGACTTGGCAGGGTGGGAGAAGAAGGGAGGGGAAGGAGGAGTGACCTGATAACCCTCACGAAGTCCACAGGGAATTGCTGTGGGGCTCGTGGAGTACGAGTTCCCATGGTAATGGGCAGAAGCTTATTCAGCTGGGACTCGTTATCAAGCCCTTTACATACTGTCCCAGACTGGCAGTGCTATTAGTTTTGGGCTGGGACACTTGAATGCTGCAGGTGTGGCTTTTAGTTTAAAATAAAATTAGCCAACCTTCATCTTCATGTCCTGGATTACGACAATCACAAATTGAAAAATGTTTGCTTTATTAATATACAAAATGAAAATGCTCACTAGTATACAGCTGCATATAGACACGTGGGGCGGGATTCTCCGACCCGGAATCGCCGGGGCTGGCGTGAATCCCGCCCCCGCAGGTTGCCGAATTCTCCGGCACCGGATATTCGGCAGGGGCGGGAATCGCGCCGATTGCGGAGAATTCCGCCCAAGAAGTCCTGGTCTAAATGATCGCAGTTGGGTAATTCTCCCATCAGTTACTGCTATAAGTAACTGGGATTGATTTTACACCTATAATTTGTGTTATACAATAATACACCGCTCAAAATATTTTGCTGGAAAAATAATCTTCCTTTTAATCAATCAGCACGATTTTTGAGATCCTATTTTCTGTAGTTATGATCATAATTTCAGAGGCTTATATTCACCGCCTGTCTCCTTCTGCCACAGCGGCGTCAATTCAGCCCATGGTAGGTGGCACTGAAAAGGCATAAAAAATTCATCATGAATTTGCGTCAGCAGGGGCTGGTGTAGCACAGTGGGCTAAACAGCTGGCTTGTAGTGCAGAACAAGGCCAGCAGCACGGTTCAATTCCCGTACCGGCCTCCCCGAACAGGCGCTGGAATGTGGTAGCGAGGGGCTTTTCACAGTAACTTCATTGAAGCCTACTTGTGACAATAAGCGATTATTATTTTCTTATTAGGTAACTCTTCCTGAAGACCAACAGTGTGAAATTTGGTGTTTCGTCACAGACATTGGGCTGGATTCTTTGTCGGTGGGATCCTCCGTTTCACAGGCAGCGCACTCACGCCTGCGGATTTCCCGACGGCGTGGGGGTGCCCACAATGGGAAAGCCCATTGGCTGGCTGCCGGGACGGAGAATCTCACTGCCGGCGGGGGCGTGCTGCGCCAGAAAACGGGTGTGGCGGGACGGAGAATCCCGCCCATTGTGTTGTGTCATACAACCAATTTGTCAACTGTGCACATGCTTTGTAAGCTCGTCAAAGTTGGCTCCCAAATCATTTAGGTCGTTAATATATATCAAGAAGATCAGTTGATCATATTCTTGATCCTTCAGCAACACCGCTCTACACCTTCCTCCCGTCTGAAGAACAACTGTTTACCACTACTCTCTGGTTCTTATCATTCAGCCAACTTTGAATCAATGCCCCTATGGTTCATTTTATTACATGGGTCTCAACTTTGCTGATGAGCCTATTATTTATCAAATGCCTTTTACAAGTCCATATATGCCACATTATCCTTTAAAGAATCCATGTTGGCTTTCCTTAATTAATATGTCCTTGCCCAAGTGACTGGCAATATTGTTCTGGATTATCATTTCTAAGAGCCTTCCTGCCACTGAATGTCTTGCAATTGCTGTGTTTATCCTTGCACCTTGTTGAAAGAAAAGGCCATTCTTTTAGTCTACTGCCACCAGCCCATTATCCAAGAAGGATAGTACGATTATGATCAGTACCTTCACAAGTGCTGCCATTACTTCCCACAGCGTCCTTTGATTTTTACAAATATTCATTCATGGGATATGGGCATCACTGGCATTTATTGTCCATCCTGAATTACCCTGAACTGAGTGGTTTGCTAAGCCATTTCAGAGGGCTTTTAAGAGTCAACTCAATGCCTTCCCTAAAGGATATTAATTTTTTTAAATTTCATTTACGGGATGTGGATGTCGCTGGTTGGGCCAGCATTTATTGCCCATCCCTAGTTGCCCCTCAGAAGGTAGTGGTAGCCTTCTTGAACCGCTGCAGTCCTTGAGGTGTAGGTATATCCTCTGTGCTGTTAGGGAGGGAATTCCATGATGTTGCCCCAGCGACAGTGAAGGAACAGCGATATATTTCCAAGTCAGGGTGCTGAGTGACTTGGAGGTGAACCTTCAGGTGGTGGGGTTCCCAGGTATCTGCTGCTCTTGTTCTCCTAGATGGTAGTTGTCATATGTTTGGAAGGTGCTGTCCAAGGAACCTTGGTGAGTTACTGCAGTGCACCTTGTAGATGGTACATTCGGCAGCCACTGTTCGTCGGTGGTGGAGGGTTTGAATGTTTGTGGAAGGGAAGCAATAAAGTGGGTTGTTTTGTCCTGGATGGTATCGAGCTTCTTGAGTGGTTGGAGCTGCACTCATCCAGGCAGGTGGAGAGTATTCCATTGCACTCCTGTCTTGTGCCTTGTGGCTTGATGGCTTTGGAGGGGTCAGGTGGTGAGTTATTCGCCATAGGATTCCTAGCCTTTGGCCTGCCCTGGTAGCCACATTATTCATATGGCTAATCCAATTCAGTTTCTGATCAATGGTAACCCCCAGATATTGATTGTGGGGGATTCAGCGATGGCGATGCCATTGAATGTCAAGGGGCAGTAGTTAGATCCTCTCTGGTAGGAGATGGTCATTGCCTGGCACTTGTGTGGCACAAATGTAACTTGCCACTTGTCAGCCCAAGCTTGGATATTGTCCAGGTCTTTCTGCATTTGGACATGGACTGTTTCAGTGGAGATGTGCAGGGGAAGTTTTTTTACACAGAGGGGTGGCCTGGAATGCACTGCCAAATGAGGTGGTTGAGGCAGATACATTAGCGACTTTTAAGATTATCTGGATAGGCACATGAACAGAATAGAAGGATACAGGCGGTTGGTCTAGATGGGACACATGATCGGCGCAGGTTTGGATGGCCAAAGAGCCTGTTCCTGTGCAGTGTTGTTCTGTGTACATTATCGGAGGAGTCACGAATGGTGCTGAACATTGTGCAGTCATCTGCAAACAATCCCACTTCTGACCTTCTGATGGGAGACCATTGATGAAACAGCTGAAGTTGGCTGGGCCTAGGACACTACCCTGAGGAACTATTGCAGCGAAGCCCTGGAGTTCAGATGATTGACCTCCATCCACTGCAACCACCTTCCTTTGTGCCAGGTATGACTCCAACAAATGGAGAGTTTCCCACCTGATTCCCATTGACTCCAGTTTAGCTTGGGCTCCTTGATGCCATACTCGGTCAAATGCTGCCTTGATGCCAAGCAGTCACACTCACATCACCTCTGGCATTCAGCTCTTAACCAAGGCTGTAATAAAGTCAGAAACTGAGTGAGCCTGGCGGAACCCAAACAGAGCGACCGTGAGCAGGTTACTGCTAAGTGTCGCTTGATAGCAGTGTTGATGACTCTTCCAACTCTTTGCTGATGATGGAGAGTTGACTGATAGGGCGGTAATTGGCTGGGTTGGATTTGTCCTGTTTCTTGTGTACAGGAAACACCTGGGCAATTTTCTACTTTGCTGGGTAGATGTCAGTGTTGCAGCTGTACTGGAACAGATTGGCTCGGGGTGTGACTGGTTCTGGAGCACGTCTTCAGTAGTATCACTGGGATATTGTCAGGGCCCATAGCCTTTGCACTCTTCAGTACCTTCAGCCGTTGGACCAGATGGTTTTTTTAATGACAATCTATAATAGTTTCCTGGTCATCATTTAGACTTTATAATTCTGGGGTCTTTGGAATTCAAATTCCACCATCTGACATGGTGGGATTTGAACCCAGGGCCCCAGAGCTTATTTTGCTTCATGTGTACATACTCGGTAAACCTGAACTCATTGTTCTGCCTCACGCGCCGATCTCGGTCCTGGGTCACTGTCCATGTGGTGTTTGCATATTCTCCCCGTGTTTATGTGGGTTTCGCCGCCACAACACAAAGATGTGGGCAGCACGGTGGCACAGTGGTTAGCACAGTCGCTTCACAGCTCCAGGGTCGCAGGTTCAATTCCTGGCTGGGTCACTGTCTGTCTGGAGTCTGCACGTCCTCCCCGTGTCTGCGTGGGTTTCCACCGGGTGCTCCGGTTTCCTCCCACAGTCCAAAATGTGCAGGTTAGGTGGATTGGCCATGCTAAATTGCCCTTAGTATCCAAAAAGGTTAGGTGGGGTTATAGGGATAGAGTGGAAGTGTGGGGTCAAGTAGGGTTCTCTATCCAAGGGCTTGTGCAGACTAGAAGGGCCAAATGGCCCCCTTCTGCACTGTAAATTCTATGATGAATGATCTATGTGCAGTGGATTGGCCACGCTAAATTGCCACTTAATTGGAAAAATTAAAAAAAGCTGAACTCATTGTTACTATGGGCGCGATCCAGCAGCCTCGTCACTCCCACTTGGTGTCGGGACGTGGCTGTCCAAGCCTGGGAGACCTCGCCAGGGCACCAGATAGTACTGGTTTTCACAAATGTTGCACCTGATGGGGTCTCCAGACTGCTGGGTGGTCGGGGACATGGCAGGGTGGCACCTTGGCACAGCTGGAATGCTAATGGGATGGGCGAAAGAAGCCACAGAAAGAGTACTCATGACATTATTCATAAAAATTGGTACCACAGCTTCGGCGAGAGCTCTTTATGTAACTTTGCAGATCAATGTAGCAATCAATCAAGTGACCCAGAAGACATTGAGTTTCACTAGTCCTTTCTATGCTGCGGTAGTTGCAATGGCATTAGCTGAGATATTGTTTTCTTTGACAGCCCTGGGTGAAAGGTGGTTCTTGATCTTTATAATTCATGCTAAAAAGTGCATACTTGTGCATTGGATGAGGGTAAATCAGATTGGCCTCCATGCCTGCTTTCACTGCTTAAGAAGAGCAGCCAGCTGGGTGGATATTGGAAGAAGCCTAGGACCTCTGAACTGTTCTCCAGTACTCGACCAATTACAGATTTTTTGGTGGTCGTTCTTTATGGAAGGACATCTGCCATGGAACCATAGAATTCCTATAGTGCAGAAGGCGACCATTCAGCCCATTGAGTCTACACAGACCCTCTGAAAGAGCACCCTATCAATGCCCGCTCTCTCACCCTATCCATATAATCCCACCTAATCTGCCCATCTTTGGACACTAGGGGGTAATTTAGCATGGCCAATCCACTCAACTTGCATTTCTTTGGTCTGTGGCAGGAAACTAGAGCACCCGGAGGAAATCCACGCACACTCAGGGAGAAAGTGCAAACTCCACACAGACATTCACCCAAGGCTGGAATTGAACCTGGGTCCCTGGCACTGTGAGGCAGCAGTGCTAACCACTGTAGCACTGTGCTCCAGTGCCATCATTACCTGGTCTGTCATACATGTGACTCCAGATCCGCAGCAATGTGGTTAAGTGAAATGGCCGAGGAAGCCACGCAGTTGTATCAAACTGCTAAAATGGCAATAAAAAGAAATGAAACTGGATGGACCACCCAGCGTTGACCTAGACACTGGAAATGATAATGGCAAACTCGGCCCTGTCGGCCTTATAAAGCCCTCCTTACTAACGTCTAAGGGCATGAGCCAAAATTGGGAGAGCTGTCACACAGACTAATCAAACAAAAGTCTGATATAGTCATACTGCTAAGAGTAACTCGCCTCATGACTCATCAAAGCCTGTCCACCATCTACAAAGCACAAGTGAGGAATATGTTGACTCTTCACTTGCCTGGATGAGGCAGCTCCAACAACGCTCATGCTCGACGCCATCCAGGACAAAGCAGCCTGATTGGCACTCCATCCGAAAGCATTCAGTCCCTCCACCACTGATGCACAGTGGCAGTATTGTGCACCATATGCAAGATGCACTGCAGGAACTGACCAGGTTTCCTGAGACACACTTTCCAAACCCATGACTGCAATCATCTAGAAGGACAAGGACTGCAGATGCATGGGAAAACCACCACCTGGAAGTTCCCCTTCAAGCCACTCCTCATCCTGACTTGGAAATATATTGTTGTTCCATCTCCCTCGCTGGGTCAAAATCCTGCCACTTCCTCCCTATCAGCACTGTGGTTGTACCTATACCACAGGTAGTGCAGTGGTTCAACCACTGTCTCAAGGGTAATAGGGATGGGTGGTAAATGTTGGCCGAACCAGCGAGGCTGAACTCCCATGAATGAATAAAAAATATATATGTATTTGAACGCCAAGAAGAATTTTAGTGACGTAGTTGATTCATGTACAACTCTGCTCTGAGCGTTCACAGTGCCATATTTGTTTTTGTTTTTCCCAGGACTCAGGCTGAGATGGGACACACATGCAGAGGCACCATTAACTTAGCAACCGCCCACATTGACGTTGAGGACTCGTGCACATTTGTGCTCTCGGATAGTGGTCGTACGTACCACTTGAAAGCAAGCTCTGAGGTGGAACGGCAACGCTGGGTGACGGCGCTTGAACTGGCCAAGTCCAAGGCTATTCGGATGATGAACAATCAGTCAGGTAGTGTACATGGAGCAATGTTATAATTGTTAAAATTACAATCATGTTACTTTAGATTCACTTTACTCAGGAAAAAAATGTGACTTTGATGACACTTTGTTTTAGTGTGAGCATTTTAATAACTGAGATTTCATACTGGTGCATTGTTAACTTCCTTCCCACACCGCTGGAGTTGAGCTACAACTCTGTGCTGACAGATTCTGGTAGTGAGACATTGTCCAACTCTAATGATATGTGGAGGGATGCCTTTACTTGAAGAGTGAGGACAACTGTACAGGCTGAGCTACCTGTTTTCTTCGTATTGGTGTATACATTATTACAAGTGGCATTGTTAATCTGACTTTGCACAGTGAGTTTTAGAGAATTGTACAGGAAGTGATGGCTTCCAAAGTTTGACATTATGAGCCAGAGAGAGTGTGAACCCTCGGAAATGTGATGGAATGAATGCAGATGTGAATTGTGGCTACAAAATTTGGCTTTAATAAGGGCGATACTGGAAATGTCTCAGTTATTGTTCAACCCTCATTGACCTGCCAAGATGGTGCTGGGCTGTCTTCATGATCTAGTTGTCCTTGTGTGATGATGCTTCCACAATAGTGCTAGATAGGGAATTACAGCCCACTGACCCAGGATCAATGAAAGCACATTTTATGGCCAAGTTAGAATGGTGTGTGACTCAGAATTTATTGCTCGACCTGAGTGATTGATTGAACTGTCAGTCATATTAAAAGAGTGAAGGTTTGTGGCTTTTTCAATGATTGGCCAATATGGAACTGCGTTTAATGTAGTGCTTGGAAAATAATAATGTTACTCAGTGAGTCTGTACATTTCTGGGGCTATATCAGTGTGTCTCATATTTGAAGCAGGAACTTCCCTCACTCTTAAATTGGACTCGAGCTAAAGGCAGGGGAGAGAGGTTGGTAACCTGAGTGTGGCCATTTCAACAAACAATATTTGTTAATGAACAATAGTTATTGACTTCATCTGTTAGGAGTAGGTTAGCCTCTTGTCAGCATGTAAGCGATACTTTGCAATGTAGGTTAATCTCTTTACATTGCAGAATGAACATGAGGGCCATGCAAGAGGAAATGAGAGGCAATACTATGAGTGGCAAACCTCTGGCTAATTAAACCAGTTGGCACCTGTAACTGACTCTCCCTGGTTAGATTAGTAGATAGGTTGTGAAGGGAAACATGCTGTGGCTGGAAATACCTTCACTGAAATAGGTCTTGGAGGATGGCCACATGATTACATTTATCATTAATAAAGTGGCACAATCAACCGAGTGGAAATATTTACCACTTCACCCAGTTGACAATCGCATTTTCTAAAGATCCAAATAAAGGAAAAAACGCACAAATTCAAAATAAGGAACAGAAAAGGCTAGATCTGCGCATTCTGAGAATTACCCATTTATTACTATTCCCTGTTTTCTGTACATTAACCAATGCTCAATCCATGCCAGTATATTACCCCCAATCCCATGTGCTCTAATTTTGCTCACCAACCTCTTGCTTGAGACCTTATTGAAAGTCTTCTGAAAATCGAAATACACCGTATACACTGGTTATTACACTCCCAGATCTATTCAGCTAGTTATATGCTCAGAAAACACTTTAACAGGTTTGTCAAATTTCATTTCCCTTTCATTAATCCATGTTGATCTATCCAATCCTACCATTATTCGTGAAGTTATCACATTCCCTACGACTGATGTCAGGCTAACAGGTCATATTGTTTCCTGTTTTCTCTTTGCCCCCTGTCATGTGAGGGTACGTTTAAGACATGGATGTTTAAGCAATGTACCTTTAAGAAAACAGTGATGTCAGAGAGTGGGTGGGGCTGAGCTCAGATCAGCCATTTTGCAGTTTAGTTTTGCAGGTTTTTAGTTTCAGTTTTGAAAAGAGCTGGTGTGTGTCTGTGTTTTGCAGTTTTGAAAAGAGCTTGTGGGTGTCTGTGTTTTGTCTGCCATAAAAGACCATCTCTGGTTCATTTGGGTGATTTAACGTAAAGCTTTAACCTGATGTGATTCTGTTTAAAGGTGTTAAGTCTCTTGGAAGTTTGAAGGAACATTTTAAGGAATTATTTACTGTTGCAATATTTTCTGAGTTATCTTTGAAGTAAGGGGTGTTAAGAGATCCAATGTTTATTTAAGATGTTAAGTTGAGTTCATGGAATAAACAGTGTTTTGTCTTTAAAAACCCACGTGTCCATAATTGTAATCCAACACCTAGGGGTGTGCTAGGAAAAGCAACAAATCCATTAAAGGGAGAGGTTGGTTGAACTCCATGATGCATTTTGGGGTTCTGAAAACGCCTCACCCATAACACCCCTCACCTCCTTTTCCTAAAGGGTGGGGTTACATTTGCTACCTTCCAATCTACAGGTACTATTCAAGAGCCTATGGCATTTTGGAAGATTTTAAAAATTCTTTGATGGGATGTGGGCATCACTGGAAAGGTCAGCGTTTGTTGCTCTCGAACTGAGCAACTTGTTGGGGAAGTTAAGAGTCAACCTCATTGCTGTGGGTCTGGAGTCACATGTAGGCAAGACCAGGTAAGGACGGCGGATTTCCTTCCCTAAAATTAACCAGATGGGTTTTTATGACCATCGGTGATAGTTGTCATGATCACTATTGCTGAGACTAGCTTTAAATTCCAGATTTTATTATTTAAATTTAAATTCCACCAGCCGCCATGGTGGGATTTGAACACATGTCACCGGAGCATTAGACTGGGCCTTTTGGATTATTAGTCTGGTGACATAACCACTGCGCCACCATCTCCCCAAAGATGACCACCAATGCATGCACAGTCACCTCTCTCATTTGTGTGGACATTGAGAGAATGGGCTCGAGTTAATCAAGTAAATCAAACACTTCTATTTGTTTTCCATTTCTGTGTTTTATGATATTGATGCATTTGTTAAGGTTTGTTTTGATCAGCAAAGAGGTTTTAACCCTCAATGAACTCTCTATCCTGTGCCTTGTCTGACTTTGATTTAATCTGGTTCCTACTTTGTGTGACCCAGTGTTTTGAATAAAGTTGGAAGGGAGAGTCATCAAGTTCTGGAGATGGAACCAGCGCATTAAAACTATAGCAATGAAGGATGTCGAACGTAACCCAACACCTGTTATTTTAAGCTGTGATAGTGGTTTTGACCTCCACATGTGCAAGACTCAACCTCACGCAACTATAGAGCCCACTTAAGAAGAACCCGAATGAGTAGGTTCTTCCCGGAGGTGGAGGACAGATGTGAACGGTGCCAAGGAGGCCCAGCCAACCACGCCACATGTTCTGGTTTTGCCCCAGACTTGCTGGCAACCGGACAGCCTTCTTCGAGGCAATGTCCAAAGTAGTGGGGATGAGGGTGGAGCTATGCCCAAAAGTGGCGGTCTTCAGTGTATCAGATCAGCCAGATCTCTTCGTGGGGAGGAGGGCAGATGTGCTTGTCTTTGTCTTCCTGATTGGCCGCCGTAGAATTCTACTGGCTGGCGGTCAGCAGCACCACCTAAAGCTGCAGACTGGCTGTCCGACACATCAGAATTTCACCTAATGGAGAAAAACAAATTCACCATCCGAAGGTCGGAAGAGGGCTTCCTCAAAATATGGGAGCCATTCACCCAACTTTCTGGATATGTGGCCACCAAATAACCAAGTAGCCAAGAGCTTAAACAAATAAGAAAGTAGCCAAAACATGATGGAAGAGAGGGAGAGGAGGGTGGTGGGGAGGGGGGGGGGGGGGGGGGGGGGGGGTGGAGGGAGGAAGAGGGAGTTGCCAAACCCAGTAGGAAAGAAAGGGGAATAGCAGAGAAGAAAGGGGGGGGGGGTGGTAGAGGACAGGGAGGGAGGAGAGGACAAGGGAAGGAGAACAACAGAGGGTAGCCAGAAGGGAGGAAAGAGGATGGAACACAAACTGGGAGGAGCACGCAGGAAACGACAACAACCACAACAAGTACAGCAAGGCGAAAGAGAGAGAGAAAGAGCAGGAAGAAGGAATGCCAGATGGCCGAAGCTGAGGCAAATGGACCAAAATGGAAAGGGAAAAAACTGACCATGAGATGCCAGTGACATCAGGGGCACCACCCAGGTGCCCCTTCCACCCAGTTTTGTTTTGCTTGTTTTGTATAAAGAAAAGAGAAGAAGGGAGGGAGAAAGCCCCCCCTTACGGATAAATGTTATGACTTTTTTTTTGTTTTCTTTTATATACTTCCTGGGCGGGATTCTCTGGTCCTGAGGCTAAGTGTTGACGCCGTCGGAAACGCCGTTGCATTTCTCGACGGCGTCAACACTGCCCCAGGATCAGCAATTCTGGCCCCTACAGGGGGCCAGCACAGCGCTGGAGCGGTTCACGCCGCTCCAGCTGTTGATCTGGCCGTGGAATGGGCGCCGGGGGATGCACGCATGCGCAGTCCCACCGGCACGATTTCCACGCATGAATGGTGCCTCCCTTGTCCGCCCCCGCCCCGGCCCAACATGGCGCAGGAGTACAGGCAGGAAAAAAGGAGGCCGAGAGACAGGCCGGTCCGGTGGGTCCCGATCGCGGGCCAGGCCACATCAGAGGCTGCCCCAGGGTCGGACCCCCTCTCCCACCCACAGGCCGCCACCAGACCCTTCAACGCTGAGTTCCCGCCGGCTGAGAGCAGGGTAGAACGGCGCCGGCGGAATTCTGCGTTTCCACGACGGCCACTCGGCCCATCCCGGCCCGAGAATCGGCAGGCCGGCCACAAAAGGTACCGATTCTCCACTCTGCAGCGAATTGCATGCTGGCGGCGTGGCGTGATTCGCGCCGGTCGCGGGGGATTCTCCGACCCGGCTCCTGGCTGAGAGAATCCCACCCCCTTCTTTTTTGTTTCTCAGTCTGTACATTTGCAAGTATATCATGTATAAAACCCAATAAAAACATTTTTAAAAAGCGAATGCATTTCAATCTCAGTGTATTGTCTTGATCAATCAGAGGATCAGTTAATATCCAATCAGACCACAGCATCAAAGAGGTGCTTCAAATTGTTGTTGGTGTGTGTGTTGCTGTGTGCGCGCGCGTGTGTGTGTGGGGGGGGGGGGGGGGGTGCAAGGCGATGGGATCCCTCTCTGTCTCTGTTACGAAGTACTTATCCATCTGCTGATCTTCCTTCTGTATTATATCAATAACTTTCCATTGCTTAACAGATAGGAACTCTTGTGCTAAGACCTGCAAAACTCCCCATCGCATTCAGCGATAGCAACTCTGAGTCACAGAATTGTTACCACACACAAGGACGCCATTCGGGCCATCATGTCTGCACCGGCTCTCCAAACGAGCATTATGACTTGATGCTATTCTCCTGCCTTTTTCCCTGTACCACTGCACGTTGTTTCTATTCAAATAATCATCTAAAGCCCCCCTGAATGTCCCGAGTGAACCTGTTTTCACCACACTTCAGGCAGTGTGTTTCAGACCCAAACCACACCTTGTGGTTCTTCTTTTGAAAATTACTTTAAATCTGTGCCCTTACTTTCTAAAACCTTTTACCAGCGGGAACATCCACTCCTGCTGCTCTCAGTTTTGTTTTTTCAAAAAAATCATGGCAACATTGCATAAATTTAAGAAGTAGTAGCGGAAACAAAAGTATACCAAGTGCTTTTTGATGGCTGGGTTTGTTTAAAAGTTATAATGGTTAGGCACAATGATGGATCACAAAATTCCATGGGTTGCCATAATGCAGAGATGCCTCCAGATGGTGCTGCTTTACAGCAGTTGCTGCTACGCAGCAACTTTGGTGTCATTCTTTTGAAGATTGGTGACATTCAAGAACATTCCAGGTTATGTGCAATTAATTTTGGATTCATCTGGAAAGAATGGTTCCTTTATTTAAAAAAGACTAACAAATTCAATTTATTTTTCATGATTTGGCAGTCCTGAATAGCAGAGTTTTGCTCAGCTTGGATTTCATAGCTCCTTGGCATTCACTTAAAGCAGTCTGAAAAGGTCTTTGTAATTGCATAGCTTTAGCCTGCATATATTTTTGAAAAATTATAATCATGAAATTAGGCAAGAATCAAAAAAGTCACATTCTCGGAAAAACCTGAAATATAAATTCAATTGCTAAAAGCTGCAAGGAAGTTCTGATCAATTTAAGACCAATGGTAAGATGCTAAATGATAACCAATATCCAACAACAACAACGCTGATCTCTTCTTTTAAGAGTGCTTTGTATCCGTCGTTATAGAAGATGAGAGGTAAGCAGTTACTGTCAGCAAATCCAGTCTGCTGCCTTTATTTATTAGATTAATGTATGTGCTTATCTTGTGCTGATCAAGTATGTGCATTGTATACTTTTTCTTCACAGTTTTATTCTTGTATGTTAATCTATGTTTCATTGTCATTCATGTATTTCATTTAATTCTGAGGTTGGTTTTCTTTAATTTTTCATTTTTTCAATACATTTTTTTTAGTTGAATCTGCTCTACATTTCCTTGTCATTTATTGTGTGTGTGTGTGTCTATTTGTGCCTGTGCAGTTTTTTTTGGTTTACTGTGTGCTTAATATGTATTCATATAAAAGTCCACAAATAAAATTGACTTCCAGCCAGATTAGCCAACTCTTGTTATGCTATCATCACACTCCATTCACTTGCTAATGCATACAGCCCATGGTTAGGCACCAGACAAGGGGAGACAATAATGCACACTAAACATAACCAATGAGATGGTGTATAGCCCATGGTCAGGCAAAACTGTGGCATGGAGAAATAGGTGAGCCTGCTTGAATGCGTATACATAGTTTTGAGTAAGGGATAGGAAAGAGAGAAATTTCACTTAAACTGCAGCTTTACACATCAGGTCCCCCCAAGGACAGCTTCACAACCAGTGGATGAAGGGTAATAATTTGTAAATAAGCCAAATCTTCACCCAATTTATGCAGAACATGAGCTCACAAACAGCAATGAAATGAATAGACAATGAACTTTTTTGTGGTATTGGCTGATGGAGAGATGTTGACCAAGGCATGGGTGGCACAGTGGCACAGTGGTTAGCACTGCTGCCTCACAGCGCCAGGGACCCGGGTTCAATTCTGACCTTGGGTGACTGTGTGTAATGTTCTTTGATTATGCTGATGTTGAATCTTGATGTAGTAGTGTTAACAAAGAACATTAGACTTTGTTTTGCAACAAAACTATTTATCACTAACACAACTCAAAAGGATTACTATAATGTTTAAAATTAATACAGTTGGAAATAATGGTCTAACACTAACTTACGCTAAGATACTACAAAGCTACTCTAATATGCGATTGCTATCAACCTCTTAGTAACACTTTCTCCTGGAACACATGGTGCGTCCGGGTCACGTGTCTGCATACTTGCACCATCTGCTGGTCGGTCAGATGCTAGAACTACAAGGGTTGGTCCATTCAAGGATATTGGAGGGAATCTATGTATGGAACCAGAGTAAATGACGAGATACTAAATGGATACTTTGCCTCAGTATTCACCAAAGAGAAGGATTTGGGGGTGAGGAGTACAGGGTAGAGTGTGTAGATATTCTCAGTCATGTTGATATTAATAAAGAGGAGATGTTGGCAGCTTAAAAAGCATTAAAGTAGATAAGTCCCCAGGGCCTGATGGGATCTACTCCAGAATATTGAGGGAGGCAAGGGAGGAAATTGCTGGGGCTTTGACAGTAATCTTTGTACCCTAATTGGCTACAGGTGAAGTTCCAGAGGACTGGAGAGTAGCCAAGTTGTTCCATTGTTTAAGAAGGGCAGCAGGGATAATGCAGATAATTATAGGCCGGTGAGCCTTACGTCAGTGATAAGGAAATTATTGGAAAAGATTCTTGGAGACAGGATTTACTCACATTTGGAAACAAATTGACTTATTAGTGACAGACAGCATGGTTTTGTGAAGGGGAGGTCGTGCCTCACTAATTTGATCCAGTTTTTCGAGGAAGTGACAGATGATAGACGAGGGAAAGGCAGTAGATGTTGTATGCATGGACTTCAGAAATGCCTTTGACAAGATACCTCATGGTAGACTGGTATAAAAGATGAAGTCACATGGGATCAGAGGAGAGCTGGCAAGTTGGATACAGAACTGGCTTGGGCACAGAAGACAGAAGGTAGCAGTAGAAGGATTATTTTCTGAATGGAAGGCTGTGACTCGCAGCGTCCACAGGGATCAGTTCTGGGACCTTTGTTGTTTGTAGTGTATATAAATGATTTGGAAGAAACTGTAGCTGGTCTGATTAGTAAGTTTGCAGATAACACAAAAATTGGTGGAGTTGCAGATAGTGAAGAGGATTGTCAGAGGATACAGCAAGATATAAACTGATTGGAGACTTCGGTGGAGAAATGGCAGATGGAGTTTAATCTGAAAAAGTGTGAGGTAATACACTTGGAAGGCCCAATGCATGTAGGAATTACACAGTAAATGGTAGAACTCTTGCGAGTATTGACAGGCAGAGAGATCTGGGCGTGCATGTCCACCTATCAATGAAAGTGGCAACGCATGTGGATAAGGTGGTCAAGAAGGTGTACAGCATGCTGGCCAATGGGGCATTGAGTTTAAAAATTGCCAAGTCATGTTGCAGCTTTATAGAACTTTAGTTAGGCCACATTTGGAATATTGTGTACAATTCTGGTCGCCACACTAACAGAAGGATGTCGATGCTTTGGAGAGGGTACAGAAGCGGTTTACTAGGATGTTGCCTGGTATGGAGGGCATTAGCTGTGAGGAGACGTTAGATAAACTCGGTTTGTTCTCACTGGAACGATGGAGGGTGAGAGGCGACCTGATCGAGGTATACAAGATTACGAGTGGCATGGACAGAGTGGATAGTCAGATGCTCTTTCCTCGGGTGGGAGAGTCAAGTACGAGGGGACATAGGTTTAAAGTGCATGGGGAAAAGTTTAGAACAGATGTGTGAGACAAGTTTTTTTACACAGAGGGTGGTAAATATATGGAACGCACTGCCTGGGGAGGTGGTGGGAGCAGGTACGGTAGCAGCATGTAGCTAAGGCTGGAAACAAAAGCCCTAATTTGGACTTTTTAAGAGATTATCCAGAAAAAGAAAGAGAACTTGCATTTATAGAACCGTGGTAACTCTACAGTGCAGAAGGAGGCCATTTGGCATATTGAGTCTGAAAGGACACCCTATATAGGCCCATTCCCTTCACAATTTCTGTAACCCCACCTAACCTGTGCATCCCTGGACACTAAAGGGCAATTTTTGGAGCACCCGGAGGAAACCCACGCAGACACAGGGAGAAAGTGCAAACTCCACACAGACAGACATCCAAGGTTGGAATTGAACCCGGGTCCCTGGCGCTGTGAGGCAGCAATGCTAACCACTGTGCCACCATGCCACCCCTGAAGCATCTTTCTCAACCACAGGACCTACGGTCACTTAAGTGCATTTTAAGTGTTAGAAACAGGACTTAAAATAGGAATATAACATTTGCCTTCTCGTGACAATTTTTTGGACATGTTAAAAGTGGCAATTGCCTGAGTTATTTATGTAAGTGCACACGGTTTCATCACAGTGCAAGGGTATTGCTGAACTGAAGACTTATTGTGAGCTGGTTCTATTTATCCTGAGGTATTTCAGCTTCTGGCTACAGAACTGCCAGTCAAGATATGTTTGATGGCCAAGCAAAACTGCAAGTAGAGCATCTATAATAGATAACTTGATAACTTCCAAAACATGCCGCAGGCATTAGTATATGGAATATCTGTGGTTAGCCTGTGTGAGGCTTAATACAATTGCCAATGCAATATTATTGGTTGTGCGAATGAATAATTAACAACTGATTATCTACAATAAAACACAGTTTTTGTCTGTCCGGAGTATTTTGGTCAGTTTCAGGGATGCATCCCGTGGATTTATTTGATGGGCAGTGGCTGGTGCACACGACAGGTGCGGGGGGTGGGGGGGCGGCATTCGGCCATGCGGAGGGTTGAAATATGTGACACAATCGTGGCTGTCGGAGGTTGGTGGGGTGGGGAGGTTAGTGGAGGGTAAAACAGCGGAAGGTAAGGGGGACCCAGTGGCAAAGTTATCCTGACTGGAGAGATTTGTGTTTCTGTGATGGATTGAATGAGATTGATGGGAGGGATGGGAATGGCAAGAGAGGACTGGGGATGGTATGGCAGGAATTGAAGGACTTAAATGGGACTGGTATGGGTTGAGAATGGCATGGGAGGGATTGGTGAGATGATGGAATTGGTTACGTGTGACAAAATGGTAGGCACTGAGCTCCCTGATACAATTTTTTCATTCAAAAGCGATTCTGTGCTAAAAATGAAAATTCACTCGACTTGGATGAAATTTGTTTTAGAAACGCCGTCTGGCAAATTTAAAAGAATGAGTGTTGATTCTATGCAGGAAGAAGCTAACAATCTGTATCGTCCAGAGTTTCTGCACAGTCTAACTCCAATGGACATGCCACTGCACAAAGGTACTCAAAGCTGGAGCAAAGAGAAAAAGAACAAAGAAAAGTACAGCATAGGAACAGGCCCTTCGGCCCTCCAAGCCTGCACCGACCATGCTGCCCGTCTAAACTACAATCCTCTACACTTCTGGGGTGCGTATCCCTCTATTCCCATCCTATTCATGTATTAGTCAAGATGCCCCTTAAACGTCACGATCGTCCCTGCTTCAACCAGTGACTTACAGGCACCCACTACCCTCTGTGCAGTTATGATGTTGCTCCAAAGCAAAGGCTTAGGGCCCGATTCTCCCAAAAAATTTCCAAGTTCATTTGTGGCGGGTTTTTCAGGGAGTTTCCTGCCGGCTCTGCTGGTGAGTTCCCCACCGCTATTCAATGACACTTAGTCACTTTTTTGGGCCCTGGGGAGTTTCTCACCGATTTAGGCCACTTTTGTTTAGCACCGGGGAACTGAACTCAGAGATCGAGCCGCCATTTGGAAAGGGTGCCCCGATCTCTAAGTGAGCTTGTGGGTCCCCACACACCCCCCACGCCGCCCCCCCCCCCCCCCCCCCCCATGGGCAATGTCATCCTCCATATACATGAGCAGTACCCCACACCTCCCCAATTGAGGACACTCCACTATGGCGTCCCTGAGGGCCCTTTCTTCAGGCCCCCTTACGGCACCCCCTTCCTTCCGGGACCCGCACCCATCACACACCCCCAACTTCCCGGAGGCCCCTACTTACCTGCCCTGCACTATCCCATCCTTAAAAACCCCCTCCACCCTTGTTTCATGGGTATAGATCCCTTGGCTCTTGGCAGTGCATCCTGGCACTCGGGCACCCGAGCATTGCCACCCTGGCACCCAGGCAGTGCTCCTGCTGGCTTGGCAGTGCCATCTGGGCTGTGTTAAGCTTCCCGCAATCCAAGGAAGGGCCAGGGAGCCACCCTACACTTACCCTGATCACCCAGGTGTCTCTGATGGCCCGGGGGACCCCCGAGTGCCGTTCCGCCTGGTCCACGTTTGTTTGGACCAACACTGATCGGCGCCCGGCTGCAGCCTATGGGGCTCACACTGGCTCTCCAGTCAGCAGATGAGATTCACATCGCCTGGATTCTGCCCGTGTATTTGAAGAAGAACAAAACACATACTGACTTGACCACAAAGGTTTGCTAGTCTTTGCTGGTCTCTATTATTTCTCTCACCTGGGTTCTATCCTTGTAACTGGCAGTAGTACAGACAGCTGCTCCTCAGAGTCCAATTACATCTGATTGGAAGTCCAGGGGCGGGATTCTCCTCTACCCAGAGAGGGGGGGGGGTCCCGGCGGGATGGAGTGGCGTGAATCACTCCGGCGTCGGGCCGCCCCGAATCCGCACCTTTAGGGGCCAGGCCCTCACCTTTAGGGGCTAGGCCCGCGCCGGAGTGGTCGGCGCGCCGCTGCCCGATGGGAAATGCCTTTGGCGCCACGCCAGCCGGGCCGAAGGGACTCCGCCGGCCGGCGGAAGGCCGCGCATGCACGGGAGCGTCATCCCCGCGCATACGCAGGGGGGGTCACCTCCGCGTCGGCCATCACGGAGGCTGATGGCTGAGGTGGAGGGGAAAGAGTGCCCCCACGGCACAGGCCCGCCCGAGGATCGGTGGGCCCCGACCGCGTCCAGGCCACCGTGGGGGCACCCCCCCGGGGCCAGATCGCCCCGCGCGTGCCCCCCCCCCCCAGGACCCGGAGCCCGCTCGCACCGCCAGGTCCCGCTGCCAAGGGACCTGGTTCAATTTGCGCCAGCGAGGCCGGCATAGCAGCAGCGGAACTTCGGCCCATCGCGGGCCGGAGAATCGCCGGGGGATGCGATTCCCGCCCCCGCCGAATCTCCGGTGCCGGAGAATTCGGCGGCCGGCGGGGCAGGATTCACGCCGCCTCCCCCCCGCCGATTCTCCGAACCGGCGAGGGGTCAGAGAATCAAGCCCCTGATTTATAATGATGTGGAGATGCCGGCGTTGGACTGGGGTGAGCACAGTACGAAGTCTTACAACACCAGGTTAAAGTCCAACAGGTTTGTTTCGATGTCACTAGCTTTCGGAGCGCTGCTCCTTCCTCAGGTGAATGAAGAGGTATGCCCGCGTACGAACGGGATATGGCACTCGACTCATCGATCGACAGTTCCAATGCGCCACAGCGAAAAACCGCACCGACCTCCTCAGAAGACAAACATGGGACACAACCGACAGAATACCCTTCGTCGTCCAGTACTTCCCCGGAGCGGAGAAACTACGACATCTTCTTCACAGCCTTCAACACGTCATTGATGAAGATGAATATCTTGCCAAGGTCATCCCCACAGCCCCCACTACTTGCCTTCAACCAACCGCGCAACCTCAAACAAACCATTGTTTGCAGCAAACTACCCAGTCTTCAGAACAGTGACCACGACACCACACAACCCTGCCATGGCAATCTCTGCAAGACGTGCCAGATCATCGACATGGATACCACCATTACACATGAGAACACCACCCACCAGGTACGCGGTACATACTCGTGCGACTCGGCCAACGTTGTCTACCTCATACGCTGCAGGAAAGGATGTCCCGGAGCGTGGTACATTGGCGAGACCATGCAGACGCTGCAACAACGAATGAACGGACATCGCGCGACAATCACCAGGCAGGAATGTTCCCTTCCAGTCGGGGAACACTTCAGCAATCAAGGGCATTCAGCCTCTGATCTCCGGGTAAGCGTTCTCCAAAGCGGCCTTCAGGACATGCGACAACGCAGAATCGCCGAGCAGAAACTTATAGCCAAGTTCCGCACACATGAGTGCGGCCTCAACCGGGACCTGGGATTCATGTCGCATTACATTCATCCCCCACCATCTGGCCTGCGAAATCCTACCAACTGTCCTGGCTTGATACAATTCACACCTCTTTAACCTGGGGTTACCCCATCTCTGGATCTGTAAAGATTTAATCACCTGCTAATGCTCGCATTCCAAGCATTGTTTGGCATCTTTGAATCTGTCTATATATGTGTTTCTGGAACAGACCTCTTCATTCACCTGAGGAAGGAGCAGCGCTCCGAAAGCTAGTGACATCGAAACAAACCTGTTGGACTTTAACCTGGTGTTGTAAGACTTCGTACTGATTTATAATGAATAATATTGTGATGGCATGATTCAGCAAAACCATGAGTAAGGCAATCAACCTCATAGTCAAAACGAATATCAAGAAAAGAAGGAATGAACAAAGAATTTGTTTTGGGTATGTTAATAGTCGCTCGGTATTGTTGAAAAAAAGAGACGTTGCTGAAGTTAGTTGTCTTGCACTCATCAGGACATTGTGCAGGAATACCAAATTTCGAAGGAAGCGACAATTTATCCTTACGTGATCAAAGGGTTGGTTGACGAGACTGATTAGGTAAGGCATTGCCATGGAGTATGCATGTGGGAATTATTACTCTCCCCCCCCCCCCCCCCCCCCCCCCCCCCCGCCCCCCGCATCTACCCACCCAGGCTTTTGCTTAATTCAAAAAAGGGCGCAATTCCTGGTCATGTTACTTTTTACCTGCAGAGCACAGGGCCCTGCATATGAATAAATGTCACTTCTAGCAAGGATAAGTGAACCATATTGACCATCTTAAATTGGTTGTTAGTGTAATTCAAAGCATGCTTGGAGTTGCTCAGCAAGTAGTGAGCCTGTTGTAAAAATATTGCGACTTTTCTAGGTACAGAGCTCCCAGAGACATTGGCGTTTTCATGGAGGCTTTATTATGTGTTTATCTGTTTAGCATCATGTTAATTTAATGGCATCAGAGGAGCATCAGATTCTTAAAATATCCCATTGGAAGTCCGTCTGCATGAATGGTGAGTGTTTGTGAAGCTGGTACTTTGTACACACTGGGGTCTTGTGTTCTGGATTGCAGCTGGGGGAAATCCCAGTGCATGTGCCTTCCCTCATCCCTCAACATACCGTGCGGAGCCATTGCAGCTGGTTCTGGAACAACAGCTAGCTGTGACTCAGACAGCTGTCAATAATTTACGCTGTGTCTGATACTTAAAATATACACGATAAGTGTTAGACGTTTTAGTTGCTGTGATATGAAGAGTCTAAAGTTCTGTTCCTTTTTCACAAATGCACATTTATTTCATTCCAACAGCCTTTGCACAAATCTCTCACTATACATCACCTGACAGAGGGCACCTGAAGTCCCTTTACATATCAGTGTCAATTAATGGATACATAAACATAAATGAGACAACTAATTGCAATGTCTCTTAACCCATTACTTAACAGTCTCACCTACCTTGGAGAAAAAATAATAATTAGGTGAAAACAAAATTTCAAGAAACTCAAAAACACACACATAATTCCCCCCCCCCCTTTTTTTTTTTGGACGAGAAAAAAAAACAGTCACAGAAACAAGCGCCCTTCATTAACAATATCCAAAAGTTTCTGTGAACTCTCCCCTCTTTTCGTAAAACAGTCTGACAGTTGATAGCTCCGGTCGACCCATTTAATTTTTGTTATTTCCCCTCTGTCTAACATCTGCTTCAAACTTGCGATGTCTATCCGCAACCTCTTTTCATTGACACTTTTTGTAGAGTGTACATTTTCTCTCAGGGATTTATTGTCAATGAGACAGTCAATAGGTATATTACCCAAATCCCCTAATCCCAAAATTTCTGTCAATATCATACTTATATGAAAGGCCATATCCACCGCCTCTACAAGGCTTAACGTCTCAGCAGCCAAAGTGCTTTTTACCACTCTCCTTATTTTCTTTGTTTCCCACACAAGCGGGCAACATTTACCATTGTTCCCCCAAAGGAAAATTATAAAACCTCCTGCGCTTGAAACCCCATCACATAAATTTGCGTAGGACGCATCACTATAAACTATGAGTTTCAAGTGCCTAAGGTCACCTAAAACCGTGAACTTCAAAACACACTCCTGCATTTTTAGCTTGGCCAACGCTTTATTTGCTCTTATTATGTCTTCCACTTATGGATCATTCATTTTTGTACTCTACTCTAAGACATCAAAACTCACTTCCGGTCTAGTGTCTAGTTGCCCAATTAAACTTCGCAGTTGCTCTTTTTCTATGTGTCTTTCTCCTTTAGCATCTCAGTGCTTCTTGACTGAGTTTCAATTCTCCACATTAGTTCTTTATTCATCTATGGTATCCTGTAATTTGCTGGTTCGTTTTGGCTTCTAGTGGAATACATTTCTCTTAAACTCTATAGGCTACCCTTTTAAAGATTTTACATGGCTTTATTGTTTTTGTCTTTGTTTTTCAAAATTTTCCCCATCTTTAGTTCCACCCTCATTTCTTCATAATTTGCTGTTTTTCGAATATATTACCTCAGCCTTTGTCCTATTTGTATCACTTTTGATTCTAATTTTGAACCTTACTATGTTAGGATCACTACTACTTGAGGGCTCCTCTACTCTTTCATCTTCTGTTGGTTCTGCTCCAATATCCATTGCAAGATCCAGCAATAATTCTTGTTGAATCTGTTTAAGTACTGAGTGAGAAAAGAATTCTACATTTTCTTAAGTTCTTTCACAAGATATGGCATCACTGGCTCGGCCAATGCTTATTGCTCATCCCTAATTGCCCTGAGAAGGAGGGAGATAGAGAACTAGTGGCGTGGTGAAACAACAACAATTTCTCCCTCAACACCAGCAAAACTAGGGAGTTGGTCATTGTCTTTGGGAAGCAAAGTATCGTACACATCACTGTCTGCATCAATGGCGCCGCGGTGGAGATGGTTGACAGCTTCAAATTCCTAGGTGTGCACATCACCAACAATCTGTCCTGGTCCATCCACGATGGCAATACGACCAAGAAAGCACAACAGTACTTATACTTCCTCAGGAAACTAAGGAAATTTGACATGTACACATTGACTCTTCGCAATTTTTTCAAATGCACCATAGAAAACATCTTACCTGGCTGCATCACAGCTCGACCCAAGACTATAAAAACTACAGAGTCGTGAATGCAGCCCAGTCCATCACGCAAAACCGCTTCCCATCCATTGACACTTCTACACCTCCTGCTGCCTTGGGAAAGCAGGCAGCGTACTCAAAGACCCCTCCCACCTGGGTTATTCTCTCTCCCAACCTCTTCCATTGGGCAGGAGATACAAAAGTCTGAGAACACGCACGAACAGGTTCAAAAACAGCTTCTTCCCCGGAGTTACCAGACTCGTGAATGACCCTCTTATGGACTGAACTGGCGTCTTCACACATCTTCTCTACTGAGTAATACTATACTTCCTATGCTTCACCCAATGCCTGTGCCTATGTATTTACGTTGTGTATTTACGTATGTCCTATGTTTTTTCATGCATGGAACCATCTGTCTGGACTGTACGCAGAATAATATTTTTCACTGTACCTCGATACACGTGACAATAAATCAAATCAAATAAATCAAAGATGTTGTGTTTAGGTGCTTTCTTAAACATTTGCAGCCCATGTGGTGTAGGTGCACCCATGCTGCAATTATGGAGAGAGTGCCAGAATTTTTACCCAGCTGTTAGGAAAAAAGTAGTTTGAAGGTATTTATGTTTGTATTGGTAAACATTAGAAATAAGATACAGTTTTAAGAGGATTTAATTTTTTTTTAAAAAGTATTTCTGTTCCGCGACGTGTAAAAACTATATTTAGATTCATGTTGGACAAAGGTGTTGGACAAGGGGGTTGGTTCAGTTCCAGCTGTGTCTCTATTGTACTAGAGTAGTGTTCTTCAAACTCTGGGGCACGACCCACCCTTGGGTCGCGGGCAGGTGTCGGGAGGGTCGCGGAGCCGTCCTTCACGGCTTTCCCAATCGCGGAAATCCCCGCGCAGTGGCCTTTAAAATGGCCGCGAACATGAAAATAAAACTATGCGCATGCGCGCCGATGATCAGGCGCGCATGCACAGTGCTGCCGCTATTTTTTTAAACGGTCGCAGCTTTTTGTTTTACAAGTTCGGGGGGGATTTATTCATTTTATTCATTTAATTTTTATTTTTTTCATTTATTTTATTCATTTTTATTATATTTTACAAGTTCGGCGGGGTTTTATTTGATAAGATTTTACAGGAAAAAAATGCAGAACTTTGGACACATGGAGACTCCATACTTTCCGACACCGGAAGGCTTCACCTTCATCCAACAGGTTCCATTGGAGGAACGTGTACGAGGGCCAAAGGGACCCAAAACCATTTCCTCAATTTTAATCAGCAGCAAACAAGGTAAGAGAAAATGGTGGGTCGCTCAGGTCGGCCGGCGTGGGTCATGAAGTTCGGCTGGCGTGGATCGCGAAGGTCGGCCGGGTTGGGTACCGCAGGTCGGCCGGGTTGGGTCCCGAAGGTTGGCCGGATGGTAAAAATGGGTCCCCGGAAAAACAGTTTGAAGAACACTGCACTAGAGAGGATTATGGTATGAAGAATAAATGGTGGAAGTAAGCTGTCGCTTAGAAACAGGAGGCCACTTTCCAGAAGGAAGTGCTTTCCTTTGTTCCTAGTTTGAACTGGAAGCCAGGGCCGTTGGAGACCAGACCTTGGGGAGTGAACATCACTTAATCCTGCAAGAGAAAGACTAGACAAGAAGGGAGCTGCAAAGTGGTGGGCTTCTTGAAGTTTAAGTTAGAGTTCAGGGCCGGGATTCTTCCCTACCCCGCGGGGCGGGGGGTCCCGGCGGGATGGAGTGGCGGGAACCACTCCGGCGCCGGCCGCCCCAAATGTGCGGATTTCTCCGCACCTTTAGGGGCCAAGCCCTCACCTTTAGGGGCCAAGCCCTCACCTTGAGGGGCTAGGCCCGCGCCGGAGTGGTTGGCGCGCCGCCGACGGTGGGAAAGGACGTTGGCGCCACGCCAGCCGGGGCCGAAGGGGCTTCGCCGGCCGACGGAAGTCGCCGCTTGTGCGGGAGCGGAGGTTATGGCCGACGCGGAAGGAAAAGAGTGCCACCACGGCACAGGCCCGCCCCATCGTGGGCCAGGCCACCATGGGGGCACCCCCTGGGGCCAGATCACCCCACGCCCCCCCAGGACCCCGGAGCCCGCCCGCGCCGCCAGTCCCGCCGGTAAGGGAGGTGGTGTGATTAATGCCGTCGGGACTGGCATGACAGCAGCGGGACTTCGGCCCATCGCGGGCCGGAGAATCGCTGGGGGGGGCCCGCTGACCGGCGCAGCGCGATTCCCGCCCCCGCTGAATTTTCGGTGCCGGAGAATTCGACGGCCGGCGGAGGCGGGATTCATGCCGTCCCCCCGGCGATTCTCCGACCTGGCGGGGGGTCAGAGAATCCCGCCCCAGATAACCAGGGAATTGGGACAGAAATAACATTTTAAGACATCCGGGCTGGGATTCTCCGACCCCCCGCCGGGTCGGAGAATTCCCAGGGGGAGGCACGAATCCCGCCCTGATGCCGGCTGCCCTATTCTCCGGCGCCAGTTTTTGGGCGGAGATGGGATTCCAGCCACGCCGGTCGGGGGCAGTTGATAGCGGCCCCTCCGGGCCCCGATGGGCCCAGCGGCCGTCCAGTTTTGGCCAGTCCCGCTGGCGTGAATTACTCACCTCACGCACGGCGGGACCTGGCAGGTGAGTGTGCGGGGGCAGTCCTCGGGGGGCACGGGGGGATCCGACCCCGAGGGGGCCCCCCACGGTGGCCTGGCCCACGATAGGAGCCTACCAATCTGCGGGCGGGCTTGTTCTATGACGTCAACACGCGCATGCGTGGTTGCCGTCCTCTCCGAGTCTACCCCGCAAGAAGATGTCTGACGGATCTTGTGGGGTTGTGGAAGAAAGGAGGTCCTCCTTCAGAGAGGCCGGCCCGACGATCGGTGGGCACCAATCGCAGGCCAGACACCATTTGAGGCCTCCCCCGGTGCAGGATCCCCCTCGCCCCCCCCCCCCGCAGGCCGGCTCCCCAGCGTTCCCACGCTGTTCCCGCTGGCAGCGACCAGGTGTGGACGGCGCCGGGGGGAACCCGCCGTTTTGGGCAGGCGCTCGGCCCATCTGGGCTGGAGAATCACGGGGCTACCGGTGAATCGCCATTTTGGCTGTCTTGGGCGATACACTGTACCGCGCCGCGCAAAACGCGATTGTGCCAATCTGGCCGCTTCTGTCGCGGGAGGGCGTCGGACCGCCATCGCGGGAAAATTTGGCGACCCAGGCGATTCTCCCAACCAGCGCGGGAGCGAAGAATCGTGCCCACAGTCTTTTGAGCCAGAGTTCCATTCTGGGATCTTCCGGTCCAGTTATAACAACAACTGAGGTCATAACAAAGTGACAGTGAAGGAATGGTGACATAGTTCCAAATCAGGATGGTGTATGGCTTGAAGGGGAACCTGCATGTTATAGTATTCCCATGCATCTGCGGCCCCTGTCCTTCTAGGTAGTAGAGTTGTGGGTTTGGAAGGTGCTGTTGAAGAAGCCTATGGTTAGTTGCTGCAGTGCATCTTGTAGATTGTACACACTGCTGCCACTGTGCATCCATGGTGAAGCAAGTGAATGTAGAAAGTGGTGGATGGGGTGCCAATCAAGTGGGCTGCCTGCTCTGTCCTGGGTTGTATCAAGCTTCCAATTGTTGCAGGAGCTGAACTTGTCCAGGTAAATGGAGTATCTGTCATCACAATCCCAGCTTATACCTTGGGGATGGCAGGTATATAGAATATAAAGCATTGGTTTCCTTTTTTGTTTTTGCTGGGTGGTCAATAGTGTAGCTTTGTCTTGTCCCAGTGCTGGTGTCAATGTCTCACGAAATGGAACCCCTCTTTCACACATCACTTCTCCAACCATGTGTTGACTTCCTTGATCCAATTATTCCTATGCCAATTGGAACATAGTTCTGGTAATGTTTTTACTCCTGATATCCGCTCAATAGGGCCCATTCAGTAAATCTATCCTATGTCGTTGGCTCTGATGTGGAGTGCCATAACTGAATCCTTCCCGCCCCATTCCAGCCGCTTTCTTGGCACTTTACCATGGCACCGTGTAGGCCACACTCACCTTTCAGGACTCATGGCAAAAACAGATTATCTGTCACCCTCATTATAGAATTATCTATAATTGCCAGCTTTCCACTCTGCACTGGTTCCCCTTGGACGGCCTCTTGCTTCATAGTGCCTTGGTCAGCATTCTGCCTTTGTTCCCACATAGATATTGATTACTTTGTACTTGTTGAACAGGAGTTCTGTCTGCTGGCCCTCCTTCCCTAACCCTCCTACACTCTGCTTACCAGGCTGACTAACCCTTGCACACTGCTTCTCGCACCTGTGCATTCCAGGGTATGTGACCGTAGTCCAGAGTAAATTATCCCACCATTCCTCTCACTCGCTTGAGTGTTGGAGTGTCTCTAGCTCAGGCTTTCCTGTCTTTTCTCCTCAAGACAGTGCTTTCCTCCTCACTGTTTATGCATTTCCAAGTTTTGTATCCTCCGCAAACTTTGGAATCATATGCTGTGTTCCGAACTCCAAGTAATTAATATATATCAGAAAGAGCAGTGGTTCTAATACCAACCTCGAGGGATATTTTTTCTAACCTGAAAAACAATTGCTCAGCACTATGCTCTGCTCTTTCGTCCCAATTTCATCTTCATTCTGCGACTACCCCAATTCCATGGGCTTAAGTTCTCCAAATTTCTGCTGTCGTTTAACACACTGCGGTTTGTATACAGGGCCATATCTATCTGATAGTTCATAAACATCTGGGTCTGCATTGCCATAGTGTACTAGAGCATTTTAACCACTAGAGGTCTTCAGTGAGTGAGAGACTGGACAGACCTTCATTGGCAATATTGAAAGTATTTAGGTTTAATATTTCAGAGTAAGTGTATGAGACAGGAGGAGGCCAGAAGAACAGTTAAAAGGAGAACTTCCCCATGAGGTACTTGGTAATCACGATTAGCATGATACTGAGACAACTCCAGGCCAGGGAAGGACATTGAGTGCTCCAACAGGTAGGAAAAACAGCCAGATTGCCTCCATCTGGGCTCCTCCTCCTCCTCTTTGGGGTTCAGAGAGCTAAATTGTGAGGACAGATTACATGGACTAGACTTGTGTTCCTTCGAGTTTAGAAAATTAAAGCCAACCTAATTGAGTTGTTTAAGATGACTAAGGAAATTGATCAGGTACATGGGAGGGGGAGGGGGTGGGGCAAGAGTCCAGAACAAGAGGGTGTCGCTTTAAAGGTAGAGGTGGGTCGTTCAAGGACATTTCTTAACAAAAAGAATAGTGGAAATCTGGAACTCTCACCCCTAAAAAGTTGCGAAGCCTTATTGGGGGGCAATTGAATTTCAAAACTTGAGATTACTAGGTAAGGTTTTAAGGTAGATTGAGGTATGGTACAGATCAACTTGGTTTTAATTGACTTGAAGATTCACCCGAGGAAGGAGCAGTGCTCCGAAAGCTAGTGTTTGAAACAAACCTGTTGGACTTTAACCTGGTGTTGTAAGACTTCTTACTGTTTTAATTGACCGGCAGAGGAACCTTGAGGTGCTGAATAGCCTGCTTCCTGTTCCTATGTATCAGTACCATAAAATTCAAGTGCCTCTGCTTGTTTCTTGCCACCCACAGCAAAGGTACGTTTAAGCAGTCTCCAATTTATTCCAGAAATTGCCATACTTAGGACGCCAGAATAAGGGAGATTGGTACCAAAATCTCTGGCTGATGGCCTTACCCCTCAACTAATTTTTCAGCCCGATTTAACATGAGGCCAGAAATTGGATTTGTTCAGACTCTCAAATACAATCTGAAAATATTAAGTGTTTGGCAGCATCTCTTTTCCTATCACGTAACGGAGGCATTCTTTTCATGTTATTTTGTTCAAGGTGTGTGAAAATGACACTGGAGAGGAGCCAAGAAATTTAAGAATCAGTCCTCAAACCACAAGGAGGCCTTGTGATGCAGTGGGCAGCGTTCTGCCTCTGAGGCGGAAGCTATGGGTTTGAGACCCACCCCAGGACTTGGTGGACCAGGAGGATGGGCATTAACCTGCAAAATCCTTCCAATACATGCCAATGGTAAGAGAGCCAATGGAGAGACCAGTCAGCTTTGCTGGCGACAGGCTAGCATCCTGTTCCAGGAAAAATCAGTTTGGAAACGGATGAAAGTCTGCCTTGTACACCACTATGTGCGGGTGGAGAAATAACAAACAAACAATTCAAACCAATAGAAATTTGGAGACGGGTAGTAACTGCAATCCCCAAGGAGGGGAAGTCATCCTTCACTTGTACAAAGCCTTGATCAGATCCTTTCCGAAGGATCATATTCAGTTCTGAACATCACACCTTGGAAAGGACAAACTCGATAAAGTACAGATTCACCAGAAATCAGGGGTTGAGTGTTTTTTGTCTTTATTCATTCATGGGAGGTGCATCCCTAATCGCCCTTGAGGAGGGCAGTTAAGTGTCAACCACGTTGCTGTGGGTCTGGAGTCACATACCAGGTAAGGACAGCAGATTTCCTTCCCTAAAGGGAACCAATCAACATCAATTAGACTTTTAATTCCAGAATTTTATTGAATTTAAATTTCACCATCTGCAGTGCCGGGATTTGAACCTGGGTCTCTGGTTAACCAGTCCAGTGACAATACCCGATGTCACCTCCCCTGGTTAGATTATGAAGACAAATTGCATGAACATGGCTTGTTTTCCTTGACTGTGAAAAAGTTAAAGGTGATCGAATCCAGGTATTTAATACCATTAGAAGGAAGATGGTGGCATAATGGTTTTGTCACTGGACTAGTAATCCAGAGGCCAATACTATTGCGCTGGAGACATGCTCTGGGGGCAGCACTGTTGCTTCACGGCCCCAGGTTCGATTCCCGGCTTTGGTCACTGTCTGTGTGGAGTCTGCACGTTGTCCCCGTGTCTGCGTGGGTTTCCTCCGGGTGCTCCGGTTTCCTCCCACAAGTCCCGAAAGGCGTGCTGTTAGGTAATTTGGACATTCTGAAGTCTACCTCTGTGTACCTGAACAGGTGCTGGAGTGTGGCCACTAGGGACTTTTCACAGTAACTTCATTGCAGTGTTAATGTAAGCTTACTTGTGACAATAATAAAGATTATTATTATATTATTACATAGGTTCAATCCCACCAGTGCAGCTGGTGAATTTAAATTTAATGAATAAAATCTGGAATTGGTAGTGATGACCTTCAATTATCATTGATTGTTGTCAAAATCCATCTGATTCACCAATGTCCTTTAGGGAAGGAAATCTGCCATCCTTACCTGGCCTGACCGACAACTGACACCAGACCCACAGTCAATATGGTTGACTTTTAACTGCCTAAAGAAATGGTCAAGCAAGCCTCTCAGTTCAAGGGCTGTTAGGGATGGACAATAAATGTTGGACTTGTCAGTGACACCCACAAGCCATGAAAGAATAACGAAAAAAAGTTATCATAGATTATCATAGAATTTACAGTGCAGAAGGAGGGCATTCGGCCCGTCGAGTCTGCACTGGCTCTTGGAAAGAGCACCCCACCCAAGGTCAACACCTCCACCCTATCCCCATAACCCAGTAACCCCACCCAACACTAAGGGCAATTTTGGACACTAAGGGCAATTTATCATGGCCAATCCACCTAACCAGCACATCTTTGGACTGTGGGAGGAAACCGGAGCACCCGGAGGAAACCCACGAACACACTGGGAGGATGTGCAGACTCCGCACAGACAGCGACCCAAGCCGGAATCGAACCTGGGACCCTGGAGCTATGAAGCAATTATGCTATCCACAATGCTACCGTGCTGCCCTAAATTGAATAGGTAGAGCAAATGGTTTTCTATGGCGGAAGAATCCAGCACATGGGGAGCATAATCTTAAAATTAGAGCTAGGTGTGAAATCAGGAAGCACTTCGTAGACAAGAGATTATGGAAATTTGGAATTTTCTCCTTTCAAAAGCTGAGGACGCTGGGTCAATAGAAACTTTACAGACTGAGAATGACAGGTATTTGTTGGGTAAAGGTATCGAGGAAAACGGGGTAAAAGCAGGTAAATAGGGTTCAGGTACAGATCAGTCACGGTCTAACTGGACGTTAGAACTAGCTCGAGGGCTGAATGGCCAACTCCAGTTCCTATCTCTCCTCTTGCAATTCTGTTAATGCAATGTGTTTTTGTTGCTATGATTCACAAGTTCCACAAGTGATCTGGAACTGTTGATGCAGTCTCGCTGGGAATGCTGTCATCTGTCAAATTCACATATTGCTCTGGATGCTCTAACGACAATGTCACAGCTATACCTTGTCCTGGATGCTTGACTAGTTTGCCCTGAGCAGTACAGAGTGCTCACGTGATTTAGTCTTACTAAAATTAGATATTGTGCCATCTGCATTACTGACTTTGCGCTTCATTTTGAGAAGCTAATTCTTAGTGTCAACAAATAAAAGCACAAGATCTACACAGGAACTGCAGCCTATTTAAATAAAGGCTGAACATTTCTTCCTCTGGCAACTATAAGAGTCCTACCTGAAACTGAGCCAACTAACCTTTATCCACTTCACATTCAATCCTCCTGCTTCATCCAGTAAGGAATTCAGGAAAAAAATCTCTCTTCCCCAGAGAGTAGTGAAAATTGTGAAACCATCTACCAGACAGACTAGTTAGGGCAGATAGTGTAGATAAGGGGAAGCTCAGGAGGAGGATTGGCATAGAAATCCACATAAGGTTTCTTCTGTGGACAGGCATTTTCATTGCCAATGACCAGCCCCTTACCAGGGCCTGTCTGACTGGCCCCGGCGTCCCCAGATCCCACTTACCCCTCTGCGACAATGCACGGCCATTCTGCATTTGCAGCCCCTGCAATGGCCACCACTAGTGGTAGCATTGCTGAGCTGCCGGCAGCTCTTGGGGAATAAGCTATCAGCCTTATTAGGATGGCAGGCAATTTAATTGGCAGCTGCTGGCACTATACAGTCCCGGCTCCTCCTGCCCACCAAAGCGGGGCCATGACCCACTGGCGGAAACTCTGCCCCTGCCCCACCCCTCAGTATTCTGGCCATTAATTCTGATTCTGTCTCCCCAGAAGCTGCGTAACCTGCTGAGTAGTTCCAACATTTTGTGTTTTTATTTGAGAAGACCATGAGATGTAGGCCACTTGGCCCATCGATTCTGCTCTGCCAATCAATGAGATCATGGCGGATCTGATAGAATCCTCAACTCCAATTTCCTCTCTTATCCTCATAACCCTTGATTCCATTGATGATTAAATATCTGTCTATCTCAGCCTTGAACATATTTTTAAAATTTAAATTTAGAGTACCCAATTCTTTTTTATACAATTAAGGGGCAATTTAGCGTGGCCGATTCACCTTGGCCATATTTTTGGGTTGTGGGGTTGAGACTCACACAGACACGAGTAGAATGTGCAAACTCCACACAGCCAGTGGGCCGGGATCGGACCTGGGTCCTCGGCGCAGCTGTGCTAAGCACTGCACCACCGTGCTGCCCAGCCTTGAACATATTGAATGACCCAACCTCTACAACCTCTCTGTGGTAAAGAATTCCACAGATTCATTACCCTCTGAGAGAAGCTGGGGTTGTTCTCCTTTAGAATTGACAGGATGGGCAGCACGGTGGCACAATGGTTAACACTGCTGCCTCACACAACCAGGGATCCGGGTTCAATTCCGGCCTTGGGTCACTGTCTTTGTGGAGTTTGTACTTTCTCCCCATGTGTGTGTGGATTTCCCCCGGGTGCTCCGGTTTCCTCCCACAGTCCAAAGACGTGTAGGTTAGGTGGATTGGCCAAGCTAAACTGCTCCTTAGAGTCTAAAAGGTACTCGGTTACGGTGGGGCCGTGGGCCTAGGTAGGGTTCTCTTTCAGAGAGTTGGTGCAGACCTGATGGACCAAATGGCCTCCTTCTGCACGGTAGGGATTCTATGATTAAGCGTACACTTAATAAAAGTGTTCAAAATTATGAGAAATTTTGATGAATAAGATGTGGAGAGAGTGTTTCCACTAACTTAGGCGTTGGTAACCAAAGGATACAGATTGAAGATAATTGGTAAAGGAACCGGAGGAAGTGTTTTTTTGAGAGGATGAGAATTTTCTATGCATGGAATTGTTATGCTCTGGAGCGCACTACTGAAAGGATAGTGGAAGCAGATTCAATAATAACTCAGAAGGAAATCGGATACATACTTGGAAATGTCTGCCGAACAGCAGAAGTTACCCTCGCTTGAGAGATTGTTTCTGGGATTGATTGATGGGTGGGATGTGATTGATGGGATGGGAATGGGACTGATGGGGGAGGGATGGGATTGATGGGTGGAGGGATGGGTTGGGATTGATGGGGAGAGGGATGGGGTTGGGATTGATGGGGGGAGGGATGGGATTGATAACTGGAGGGATGGGGATCGGATTGATGGGAGAGGGACAGGGATGGGATTGTTGGGTGGGATAGGATTGATGGGAGGAGGGATGGAGATGGAACAAGAGAAGGGATGGGGCTGGGGTCGGTGGGATTGATGGGGAAGGGATTAATGGGAGGGATGGGGATGGGATTGATGGAAGGAGGGTTGGGAATTGGATTGGTGGGTGGATGTGGGGATGGGATTGATGGGAGGAGGGATGGGGATTGGAATCATGGATAAGATGGGGGTGGGATTGATGGAAGGAGGAATGGGGATGGGATTGATAGGAACAGGGATGGGATTGATGGAAGGAGGTATGGGGCTGGCAAGAACAGGATGGAATTGCCATTGGTGGGGTTTATACGGGAGGGAGGTGATGACTTTGGAAAGCTGAATATGATAGATTTGGTTGTGATAGATTTGCAAAATGGCAGGGACAATTAATTGATATAAATTGAAAACTATTTTTGTGCTAAAATTGAAGGTTCACTAGATTTGAATGAATAGGCTTTTGAAGAACTATTGGGTTAATTAAAATAATACATCAATATTGATTCTATAGACAAAGAAGGTGGTAGCAGTCTATACCCTTCAGAGTAACAAATGGGTAACAAATGCTGGCCCAGCCAGCGATGTTCAGATCCCATGAATGAATATTAAAAGGTGATTTCACAGTTGCGTTGGAGCTCAACTGCTTCAATAATGAGTCCGATCCACAGGGAATGGCCGACAGTCTTTGAAAAGAGTGTGCATGGGTGTCAGAGCACAGTAAAAAGCTATCTATCTTGGGAGGAGACCAAGGGAACATGCTAACTCTGGCTTATCATTGACAGATTTATAGTGTAGCTGGCTGCTATATAGGTCATGTCACAAAATCAATAGTGAGTGTAAATTAGAGGAACCTGCACCGGATTGATTCAAGACTAAGATTGCAAAGGGAGTGAAGTATGATTGTTACCATCCTGTGGAGACTTGATACCTTTTTAAAAAGTTATATGAATTTCCATTGATCGACAGGAAGGACAAAACTTCATGGGCTGGATTCTCCAATAATGGGGCTATGTCCCCACGCCGGCGTGAAAACCGGCGCCAACCACTCCGGCGTCAACAGTCCCGAAAAGTGAGGAATTCTCACCTTTCTCGGGGGCTAGGTTGCTGCTGGAGTGGTTACCGCAGCTCCAGACGGCGGCGAACGGCCCGCGCGAGTACATGCATGCGCGGAACGGCTGGTGTATTTCTGCGCATGCGCGGAACGGCCCGCGCATGTTCGCGCATGCGCGGAATTGTTAGCGTATTTCCGCATATCTGCGGGGGTTCCCTTCTCCGCGCTGGCCCACGGGCAATATGGCGGAGCCCTACAGGGGCCTGGCACGGAGTAAAGTAGGCCCCCATGTAACCAACCCGCACGCCGATCGGTAGGCCCCAATCACGGGTCATGCCACCGTGGGTGCCCCCCCCCCCCCCCGGGGTCGGATGCCCCCGCCCACCCTCCAGGACGGCCCTCGCACACTTACCTTCTAGATCCCGCCGTGTGTGAGGTGAGTAATCCACACTGGCGGGATGGGCAAAACATGTTGGCCACTCGGCCCATCGGGGCCCGGGGAATCGCCGGGGCGCGATCCCGCCGGCGCCCGAAAAATGGCGCCGGAGAATAGGGATGCCGGCGGCGGGCCGGGATTTGCACCAACCCCCCCCCCCCCCCCCCCCAGGGATTCTCCGGCCCAACGCCGGGTCGGAGAATCCCGGCCCGTGTTTTGAAATTTTTACTGTAATAAACAAACTAAAAGCAACATTGCCTAAACACTGTTCAAGAAGCAACTTAGACTTTAGACTACAAAAAAGTTTCCCCATTTGACTTTTGAAGATGACCCAAATTGTCCCTCCACAGTTATACTTTATTCTGCCCCTGAAGTGGACACTTAAGTCTCCTGGAACCAATCTAAGATATTCTCAGCTCCCGGTACTTTACTCCCTTTTCCAGCCAGGTAAATAATCCCTGAACTAACTTCAGGGATTCCTCCCTCTAGCCAAAACGAGGTGAATCTTCCAGCCTTGTTTAAATCACCATGAACTTGATCTCTTCAATTCAAGGACGAGCTTCCACCTGCGTTTGTGCTGAAGAATAGAGACTGGCTGTATCTTGGGATTAAATAGACAATTTAAAGTACATAACGATTTACGAGACATGACCATCTCCTTGTAACTTGGAGACTAGCTTCTATCCACTGCCAGTGCAGCTGCTCTGGTCATTGTTTACAGCATTAATATCTTACACCTTCTTCCCAGTAAGGCAACCTGGACTCCCCTTTAACCTTTAGTAACCAAGTTGTTGTACCATCAATAACGACGCTTAGAGAGTAAAATTGTAAAGAAGGCTTTAATAAGCTAAGAACTAACCTGGTGCCGAGACGGGTGCTAACTAGGTGCCCCTTATATACGTCTCCCAGGTGGGCGGAGCCGGAGGCGGAGTCCCCCAGGGTTCCAAGCCCGGTCTTAAAGGGAACATCACCTTACATGATGACAAGGGTACAGTAGTACATATAAACTTCATATTTGTAACAATTGATATAAACCTTGGAACATATTAAAATATTACAATGTGTTTGATCTGACCTAAAATGTTGGTGGATTGGGAAGAACGATGCTGATGTGTGACATAACAAGGACTTGATGAGCTGTTGACAGCAATCAGTATGCTACAAAAACTTGCATTACTAAAGCATATTCTTCAGGTTGAACGCTGTCTTCAGTCTCTGTCCACACTGGAAGTGTCACAGGCAAGTAAAGAGACCTGGTAATGCTAATAGCAATTCTAAATGTACAAAGGTGAAGCATTTTGTAGAATCTCGACAGATACCTACTCCATTTCATTGCCTTTTACACCACTTGTTTCTGGGATGGGATGGGGGTGGGGTGATTGGCAGTGTTTGAGTAAGAGGTGAGATTTGTTTGAATGTCACAATTGCTTTTACTTTTTCTCTTAGCTGGTAAACGCACCTGCCATTCTAAACTGTTAAAAAATCAGGGCCTCCCTGGTGCATTTAGTCCTGAGTAAGTTCATCAAAGTTAATAAGCCACTGCAGTTTCTTTTAACATGCCTGGCAGGGAAAGTTCAATCCTGGTCCCTGCTCTTCATGACTACCTAGTCGATGCAACTGGAAAATGTGCAGTTGGGTAATAGCAGGATAGTGCTGCCCTTTGCAGTTGAATAGCTTTCAGACTGGAGTGTCTGTGTTGTCAACATACGTGCTGAAGATACAAACCGATTCGCACCAGGCCGCTCGGAGAACCGGCGAGCGGCGATTCTCTGGCCGGATGGGCCGAGCGGCGGGCGCCGTCAACCCCTGGTCGCTGCCAGAGGGAACTCTGTGGGAACGCTGGGGGGGTGGCCTGTGGGGGGAGGACAGGTGTGTAAAATGTGCGGGAAGACCAGCGAACCATGTCCACATGTGCATGTCCAAAACTTTGGCGATATTGGCAGGGGTTTGCGGACATTATATCCAGAGTATTGAAAACAAGGGTGGCAATGAGTCCAGAGGTGGCAATTCCAGGAGTCCAGGAGGAGAAAGAGGCAGATGTTCTGGCCTTTGCCTCCCTGGTAGCCCGGAGACGGATATTATTAGCTTGGAGGGACTCAGAGCCCCCGAAGTCAGAGGCCTGATTAACCAACATGGCGAGCTTTCTTGGCCTGGAGATGATTAAGTTCGCCTTGAGAAGCGTTCGCCCGGAGGTGGCAACCATTCATCGACTTCTTTGTAGAGAATTAATCGTCAGCAGGGGGCGGGAGGGAGGGATAGGGTAGCGTAGAATAGGGGGTTAAATAGGTGGGTCTTCGAGGGATGGGTGTCGGTGTTTGCATTATGTTTATTGTTCTTTGGACACTGTTTCTATACAAAGAACAAAGAACAAAGAAATGTACAGCACAGGAACAGGCCCTTCGGCCCTCCAAGCCCGTGCCGACCATACTGCCCGACTAAACTACAATCTTCTACACTTCCTGGGTCCGTATCCTTCTATTCCCATCCTATTCATATATTTGTCAAGATGCCCCTTAAATGTCCCTATGGTCCTTGCTTCCACTACCTCCTCCGGTAGCGAGTTCCAGGTACCCACTACCCTCTGCGTAAAAAACCTGCCTCGTACATCTACTCTAAACCTTGCCCCTCTCACCTTAAACCTATGCCCCCTAGTAATTGACCCCTCTACCCTGGGGAAAAGCCTCTGACTATCCACTCTGTCTATGCCCCTCATAATTTTGTATACCTCTATCAGGTCGCCCCTCAACCTCCTTCGTTCCAGTGAGAACAAACCGAGTTTATTCAATCGCTCCTCATAGCTTATGCCCTCCATACCAGGCAACATTCTGGTAAATCTCTTCTGCACCCTCTCTAAAGCCTCCACATCCTTCTGGTAGTGCAGCGACCAGAATTGAACACTATACTCCAAGTGTGGCCTAACTAAGGTTCTATACAGCTGCAACATGACTTGCCAATTCTTATACTCAATGCCCCGGCCAATGAAGGCAAGCATGCCGTATGCCTTCTTGACTACCTTCTCCACCTGTGTTGCCCCTTTCAATGACCTGTGGACCTGTACTCCTAGATCTCTTTGACTTTCAATACTCTTGAGGGTTCTACCATTCACTGTATATTCCCTACCTGCATTAGACCTTCCAAAATGCATTACCTCACATTTGTCCGGATTAAACTCCATCTGCCATCTCTCCGCCCAAGTCTCCAGACAATCTAAATCCTGCTGTATCCTCAGACAGTCCTCATCGCTATCCGCAATTCCACCAACCTTTGTGTCGTCTGCAAACTCACTAATCAGACCAGTTACATTTTCCTCCAAATCATTTATATATACTACAAAGAGCAAAGGTCCCAGCACTGATCCCTGTGGAACACCACTGGTCGCAGCCCTCCAATTAGAAAAGCATCCCTCCATTGCTACCCTCTGCCTTCTATGGCCTAGCCAGTTCTGTATCCACCTTGCCAGTTCACCCCTGATCCCGTGTGACTTCACCTTTTGTACTAGTCTACCATGAGGGACCTTGTCAAAGGCCTTACTGAAGTCAATATAGACAACATCTACTGCCCTACCTGCATCAATCATCTTAGTGACCTCCTCGAAAAACTCTATCAAGTTAGTGAGACACGACCTCCCCGTCACAAAACCGTGCTGCCTCTCACTAATACGTCCATTTGCTTCCAAATGGGAGTAGATCCTGTCTCTAAGAATTCTCTCCAGTAATTTCCCTACCACTGACGTAAGGCTCACCGGCCTGTAGTTCCCGGGATTATCCTTGCTACCCTTCTTAAACAGAGGAACAACATTGGCTATTCTCCAGTCCTCCGGGACATCCCCTGAAGACAGCGAGGATCCAAAGATTTCTGTCAAGGCCTCAGCAATTTCCTCTCCAGCCTCCTTCAGTATTCTGGGGTAGACCCCATCAGGCCCTGGGGACTTATCTACCTTAATATTTTTTAAGACACCCAACACCTCGTCTTTTTGGATCACAATGTGACCCAGGCTATCTACACCCCCTTCTCCAGACTCAACATCTACCAATTCCTTCTCTTTGGTGAATACTGATGCAAAGTATTCATTTAGTACCTCGCCCATTTCCTCTGGCTCCACACATAGATTCCCTTGCCTATCCTTCAGTGGGCCAACCCTTTCCCTGGCTACCCTCTTGCTTTTTATGTACGTGTAAAAAGCCTTGGGATTTTCCTTAACCCTATTTGCCAATGACTTTTCGTGACCCCTTCTAGCCCTCCTGACTCCTTGCTTAAGTTCCTTCCTACTTTCCTTATATGCCACACAGGCTTCGTCTGTTCCCAGCCTTTTAGCCCTGACAAATGCCTCCTTTTTCTTTTTGACGAGGCCTACAATATCACTCGTCATCCAAGGTTCCCGAAAATTGCCGTATTTATCTTTCTTCCTCACAGGAACATGCCGGTCCTGTATTCCTTTCAACTGACACTTGAAAGCCTCCCACATGTCAGATGTTGATTTGCCCTCAAACATCCGCCCCCAATCTATGTTCTTCAGTTCCCGCCTAATATTGTTATAATATACTGTTGTCATGCCAAAAAATACCTCATTAAAATTGTTTTAAAAAAAAAGAGGTGTCAGGCAAATGAGTAGACTGATTGGCACACACAACCTTAACTGATCACACGAGGTCTAGAGAAGAGGGTTTAAGAATCCCTACAGTGCAGAATGAGGCCATTCGACCCATTGAGTCTGCACCGACTCTCTGAAAGTTCACGCCACCCAAACCCACTTCCTTGTCCTATCCCCGTAACCCCTTAACCTAACCTACACATCCTTGGACACTAAGGGGCAATTTAGCACGGCCAATCCACCTAACCTGCGCACCTTTGGACTGTGGGAGAAAACCGGAGCACCCGGAGGAAATCCACGCCGAAACGGGGAGAATGTGCAAACTCCACACAGACAGTCACCCAAGGATTGGATTGGATTGGATTTGTTTATTGTCACGTGTACCGAGGTACAGTGAAAAGTATTTTCCTGCGTACAGGTCAAACAGATCATTTAGGACATGAGAAGAAAATACATAATAGGGCAACACAAGATATGCAATGTAAATGGTTGGAATTGAACCTGGGTCTCTGACATTGTGATGCAGCAGTGTTAACCACTGTGCCACTGTAGGTGAATGCTCTTGATCATTGTGGTTTGTTAACTAACTCCTGAACTAAAATAGTCTTCAGTGTGCAACCATTCCATTTTACGTAAAAGGAATCCACGGCAGTGGGTATCTTCGTTGTGAAAGATCCCACTTCGCAACTGTGCACCTTATAGAGAGATAGGTTAAGCTGTCATTGAACTGGAGCTGGATAGATTGCACTGACTTTTAATTCTGACTGGCTCCTGATTAAAAAGCACCTGGAGAAAACTGCATTGCAAACTAGCAAGTTATTAAAAACTACAGAGAGCAGAACTGTGTGGTGACATAGAATGATACGATTTCATGCATGATAGCTGTACAGTTTGGAAGGATACTGACTGATGCTCAGATTCTTCCTCTGATTAATCGACCAGCCACAGAACATCAAGCCCAAACATTTGAGAGTCAGTTGTGTCCCTGCTGTCCGCTGTGAGAGGGGGCAGGATTAGGCCCAAGGCAGGAAACGAAAGGGTCATCTACAAATTGACTTTGCATAAATGGCGAAAAGCATAAATGTTATGCTGAGCAGGTTGTGTGTTCTTGAAGAGCACACGTAATTAGCTGTCTCTATTCCTGGCCACATCGGCGGAATGCAATATATTTTGTTCTCTCAAAGCATAAAACTAACTGAAGATACTGCTCATTAAACCAACAACCAGCTGAATGGCTTGTAACTCATGTGATAGAAATAAATATTAAAATCTATTTAGAGTAATGCGTTGTACTCTAGTGTGCAATGCACATAACGTAAGGGGAACAATTCACTGCAGTCTGGTACTGTATGTCTTGAATGTCTGTGTCACCCAGAACATATAAAGTATACAATGTAAAAAGGAGCCATTAAATCATGTACTGAATATCTCTGTCCCTCACCCTGCCCTTGCCTCCAGTCTACACTGATTAAAGGGGACGGTTTCCTTTGATTGATAATGAGATTTCTTCGGATTCCTTTCCCCATTCTTTCTCTGCACTCCCCACACCCCTCTTGCTGTCCGAGGCCTAGATCACTTGTTCCTGCCCTAGCAGTGCAGCATTGTCATCTTTGCTATGCTGTCTCGCGTGGTAATTTCAGCCGTGCGGCCAGGTTCTGTCATGAACCTACCCAAGTGTGGCAGGTCAGCACTGAGCATCTTGGGGATAGCGTGGGAAATGCTTATTATGTATCATGGTCAATCAGAGAATTGCAAACTTTAGAGCAACTACACACTTGTATATAGCAGAGTCCATTTACAGACCGCCATTGAGATTGCGGAGACCTAGATATGGGAGGAAATGTTCAGTTAAATAAATCAAATCTTCAAAAAATACCAAAACAGAACCCCAGAATCCTGAGAGAAGGGGGATTAGAGACCCTCGGAGGAGGGTGAAGCCAAATTCCACCAACCTCATGTATTTTATGGGGTCTGTTCAAAGATTTTTATTTTATTGATGGTTAGAAACCAGGTGAATGATTTTAAAATAAATAAATAACTGTGATCTTCCTAGATTTTAAATATCAGGGCTTATTAAAAGTGACAAAATCCAGAAACTACAAAGTGCTTTAAAATATGAAAACCTCTGTAATGTTAGGGCCTCCATATTTGTAAAATAAAAATCAGGGACACATTTTTTAGGTGAAAATTAGGATCATCTCCTGTTGAAATACTTATTTAAATCACCCTCCTCATCCGATCCACCTTTTTCCAACCTCACCTAAGTTTCTAACCCCCAGGGGTGATACTTAAAAATATTTTGAACAATATTCTTTTTGCACAAATTAGATATATGCATTAATTATTCCACATTATCTCAGATGATCCATAGAAGAATCCATAGAATCCTTATGGTGTAAAAGGAGGCTGTTCAGCCCAATGAGTCTGTGCTGACCCTCCAAAAGAGCACCTTACCGAGGCCCACGCACCATTCTATCTGCGTAACCCCACCTAACCTACACATCCTTGAACTGTGGGAGGAAACTGGAGCACCCGGAGGAAACGCACGCAGACATGTGGAGAACGTGCAGACTCCACACAGACAGTGACCCAAGCCGGGAATTGAGCCCAGGTTCCTGGTGCTGTGAGGCAACACTAACCACTGTGCTACTGTGCCGCCTGTGGCATGTGTTCAATTCATTCTCTGCCTCTTTTCCTTTTTAATAATCCGTATATATCTGTAAAATTACTAAACAACTGGCTTGTAATGCAGAACAAGGCCAGCAGCGCGGGTTCAATTCCCATACCGGCCTCCCCGAACAGGCGCCGGAATGTGGCGACTAGGGGTTTTTCACAGTAACTTCATTGAAGCCTACTTGTGACAATAAGCGATTATTATTATTAAATATAAAGCAGTCTGCTCTTTTTGAAAAAAAGTAACTTTGGTGAATGCAGATTTTCCCTGTTCATTCATGCCTAATGCCACAGGAACAGACAATCACCATTAACAACAGACAATTTCCAAGAAGCCAATCCCTTTTTCATTGATCAACCCATCTATGCACCTTCTCACCTTCACTCTGCCTCTCCCTAGAAATACATCTGATTGCCCCTTGAATCCAGTTAATCTGGCCTTGCAGAGTAACATGTGCCATAAGTTTATTGCCCTGTGCGAGACAGCCTTTCTTTCTCCGAAAGTCCTAACCTTTACCTTGTGTCCCCAGGTAGTTAAGCTTACCTGGCGTTCAGTGTCTTTTCTGTATATTGGCTGAGGATTTGACATTGCTTAAGCTGGCTTTGGACAAATTTGTGCCACCATGCCTTTGAGCGCTGAATGCTCTTTACGGCTTTCAGAATTGATGCACTTGATCTCATGAGATCTGACATCTCGGAGCTTTTGCATGATGGGGAATTGCAGAAGGCATTGGAGTTACAGAGCTTTAAAGGTTTGAGATCTGTAAACCAATGTAACATTCAGAAATTAATATTTATTTCATAATGTATGATGTTGCATTTGTATTTAATTTGATAACATTTGGTCGGACAGGAAACTACATAATTAGATGAAATTAACAGCACAGAAATATGGCACACAAGTGGAACAGAACGTGTTAGGTGGAATAGTCCCGAGTGTCAGTGCCTGTTTCAGACTGAAAACTGGCGGGTATCTCTCCAGCTGTACAGCCGAGTTTTCACTCCAGGTTTTCTGGCACTCTGTGCGCAGAGAATCTGGGGGCGTGGTTTGCGCTGTCACTCTGGCAGGATGGGGCCTGATAGAGCCTGTATGACCAGCTCCACAGAGATTGGGTTGCCATCTGTCAAGGGTGCCCCATTCAGCGCTAAAAATAAACTTCCTCCATCCCCCACAGAGACCGAGAACTCCATCCTCCACAAGCTTTGGGGCACACCCCTGTCCCCCATCCCCTCATAGGCATCAGGGTGCCCCACAGTCATTGCCCCCCTTCTCATGGACATTGAGGCACCCTCTCCATACCCCACAGGCATCGGGGAACACCCCCCCCCCCCCCACACCCACGTATAAGGGGGACTAATGGGGCCCCAGAGGGCCTGCTCTGGCATTGTCACCCTGGCACTTCCAGGGTGGTGACAGTACCAGGGCACTGCCCAGACATTTCCCTCACCACTCGCTGGAGGGGTGGTGGGGTGGAGTGCTAGATGTATCTGTGCGCCCACAGCATAGATGTCACGACTGGCTTACATTTTTGAAAACCAGTAATGATTCCCTCCGCTTGTTGTCACATCGGCTGAGTGAAAGATGAGCTGAGAGCGGAAGTAGCGACATTAAGCCTGCTAATTATATTAAATTATATTCTAGTATACGCTAATCAGGCTTGTGCACTTCCGGGAAGATCTCGTACTGTGATCCTGCCAGTGCAAATCCTATTTTTGCCTCTTAAGAGATTTAACGGCCATTCTGGGATTTGCACCCATGGCAATCGCGGCTGCTAAATTGCAGCTGTTATGTTAGATGCAAACAGATGATTCAGCATGTGAAAGAAAATAAGTCAGCATTTCAAATGAAAACTCTTCCTTCGAACCCTTGGGGTTGATTTTCAACTTTCTGCCCGAGTGTGAAACTGGCATAGCAAATCCACCACCACTGCAATGAATAAAAGTTTCGATAATGAGTGGCTGTCTGGCAATGGATGGATAAGCCCAGGTGTCAGGCTGGAAATCTACCACAGCTCAGACTTCACTATGTAATAACACATTGTGGAATGGTACAGCTCTGTACGTAAACATGATTTTTAAAACCAGTTTCCAATTCAGGGGCAATTCAATTTAGCGTGGCCAATCCATCTACCCGGCACATCTTTGGGTTGTGGGAGTGAGACCCACACAGACACGGGCGAATGTGCAAACTCCACATGGACAGTGACCCGGGGCCGGGATTGAACCTGGGTCCTCAGCGTCATGAGGCAGCAGTGCTAGCCACTGCACCACCGTGCTGCCCTACAGTTCTCTATATGACTATTTCCCTGGCTTGTCCACATAGCCATGGGGAGATTGTGTGCACATTGGGCAGAATAACCGCCCCACGTGCTATAAGCATCTATGCTTGATCTGCAGCATGGTGGCACAGTGGTTAACACTGTTGCCTCACAGATCCAGGGATCCGAGTCCAATTACGGCCTCGGGTGACTGTGTGGAATTTGCACTTTCTCCCCGTGTCTGCGTGGGTTTCCTCTGGGTGTTCCGGTTTCCTCTTTCAATCCAAAGACGTGCAGGTTTGGTGGATTGGCCAAGCTAAATTGCCCCATAGTGTCCAAAATGTTAGGTGGGGTTACTGGGTTACTGGAATAGGGTGGAAAAGAGGGCTTCAGTAGGCTGCTCTTTTCAAGGGCTGGTGCAGATTCAATGGGCCGAATGGCCTCCTTCTGTACTGTAGATTCTATGATTCTATGCAACGATGGAGGGAGATAATTTGTAAAATAATCGTCTGAAGGTATTGATGTTTGGCCCTGGACTAGAATTTCTTGGGATCTGGGATGCAACTGGTTATTGGAAACCTGTAATCTCTCAACAGTGCGGCAGGTGTTGTTTGAGAGTGTCAGTTTGGCAATCTGGAGGGAGTTAAGACTGAAAGAGATCACAGGGTTGGTAGGTGAGTGGGGGTTTGGATCAGTCATCAGGAGGGAGGGAGGTTGTGCTAAGAGATCATGGGTTAGGAAGTTGGCAGAAAATTTGCATGAGAGGCCAGATGGAGCAGTCTTGCTCCACTTGGACTAGAAGCAGTGCTATAAAAAAGCATTCATCTGGCTACTCCCATCCCCTTTAGGTGCTGTGTTTCCTGAGCCCTGGGAAATTTGGCACCTCTGTAAACTAATTCCCAACACAAGCATTTGGTAGATTAAAGGTTTTGTCAAGAGTTTGAATTCCTTTTCAATTACTCTTCTGTTTTCAAATCGAACAGATGCTGAATCCATGTGAATAGAAATTTCTACAAGCACAGGGACACATTACATGACTTCACCTTTGAACGATATCATCTCTGGCACAACCAACTTGCAGCATTTGTTTTCCAATTGTCTTCTCTTCAATTTCGGATGTGATAACGTTCTTGAATGAGGAGCCATTAATATCTTATCAAATAGGTGGCTTTGCACACTGCCCCTCGCAGGACAGAGGCCTCGCCAGTGACCGTGTCAGCTCACACACCCCTCAAAACCACTAGTTTTCTCCAAGCTCTGCATGGCCACTGCAGTCCTGCTCCTTCCATCCTGCACCGGACAGGTTGTCACAAACTGTGCGTCAGGCCCAGGACCCTCATCACACTGCAGCTAAGCTCCCAGCAGATGCACAATTCCCTCGCTCACCCCTATCTGTTAAAACCTGCCCACACTCTAAGCATGGAGGCAATTGGTGGCACACGTTGCCCATCCCCACTGCCCAACCATGAGACACCCTGCTGGTGAGATAACACATGGCCCACCCAATGAGGAAACTCACAGTCAACCCCACTGGAGGAAACAGGACAGGGGCTGCAGAGTCTACCACTGAAACAGGAGGCAACAGTTGACAGGGACGGTTGGTGACGATAGAGGCTCCTCACGTCACAGGCCCGGTGCCACTCACTGATGGGGACTGGGGTGCAGTGCAGACGACCACATATTGGGGGCAGCAGCTGAGGGTGGGTTTGGAGTAGACATGTGGAGCTGAAGTGCAACTTGGAGTCACCAGGTAACCTGTTGGATTTGGATAGGAAATGGAATACTCACTTGATAACATGACTTCTCTTTCCCCCGCCCTGCAGAGAATGAATTTTGAAGTACGGCCAGCTGGCTCGTATTAGGAGTGGAGCCTCATTTACATTTTAAAATGACATAGTTGCCTGCCTCTCTAGAGTGCATTCCTCAGACACCCCTGAACCCAACACAGTTAAAGCAGGAGCAGGCGAGTTCACAACAAGTTGAAGTTGGCTTTTGTATGTTTGTCAATTTAAACTTACTTTATAATAATCTTTATTGTCACAAGTAGGCTTACATTAACACTGCAATGAAGTTACTGTGAAAAGCCCCTGGTCGCCACATTCCGGCGCCTGTTTGGGTACACAGAGGGAGAATTCGGAATGTCCAATTCACCTAACAGCGCGTCTTTCGGGACTTGTGGGAGGAAACCGGAGTTCCCGGAGGAAACCCACGCAGGCACGGGGAGAACGTGCAGACTCTGCACAGACAGTGACCCAAGCCGGGATTTGAACCTAGGACCCTGGAGCTATGAAGCAACAGTTCTAACCACTGTGCTACCATGCCACCCTATCCTCTCCTTCTCATCGACTCAGACCTAGGTCTTAATAATCTGTGTATGTTGTTAACTCTGGCTCAGTTCTGAGCATTTTCACCTTCAAGTCAGAGGGCCTGGAACCAAAGGACACAGAGAACATAGAACATTACAGCGCAGTACAGGCCCTTCGGCCCTCGATGTTGCGCCGACCTGTGAAACCACTCTAAAGCCCATCTCCACTATTCCCTTATCGTCCATATGTCTATCCAATGACCATTTGAATGCCCTTAGTGTTGGCGAGTCCACTACTGTTGCAGGCAGGGCATTCCACGCCCTTACTACTCTCTGAGTAAAGAACCTACCTCTGACATATGTCATATCTATCTCCCCTCAATTTAAAGCTATGTCCCCTCGTGCTAGACATCACCATCCAAGGAAGAAAGCTCTCACTGTCCACCCTATCTAATCCTCTGATTATCTTGTATGTCTGATGCATGATCAATTAAACTCAAAGACGAGGTTATATCATAACTGAAGGCTTTAATAGACTAGATCTGTTCCCCAGCAGCTTTGGCACAGAATGAAGGCTGCTGGGACGGCACCGGTTCTTATACCGTGCCTGTCAGGGTGGAGCTACATACCAAACAGCTAATGGTAAACTCCTAGGTTTACCCAATGGTCTACAGCCTCTCGGGTACTGCAATACCTGATAATACCACATTCACCCCCTATTCAAAAAGAGTCCGGCGGGGGTGGTGGCCAGTGGGTATAATTGCATTTAACATGGTATGATCAAATATGGAGGTACCGTGATACCTCCTTACAGGGTTGTCGAGAATATTTACAAGCGTGGAAGATATATACAGTCAGTGTTCATTTACAGTTACAGTTACAGTGAAGCAATCAGTTGGTCGGGTGGCCTGGTCGTCCTCCTGGATCGTCTGAGCCTCGGTGGTGATTCTGGCGGGGGTCCGGGCGTCTGCGACTCTGGGAGCATGGCGTCGGTCTCCATGGCAGCTTCGTCACCCCTAGACGGCGCTGGTGGAGCAAACGGTTGACACGAGAGGGGGGTGCCTGGAGGGGGCGTCGGTGGGTGGGATGGCCTAGGTAGGAGCAGCAGGAGGACCGACCCTCCAGTGAGGTGCTGTGGGGGGGGGTAATGGTTCGGGTGCACGTGGGGTTCCGGCGGGCGCCAGATCCCGGAGGGAGTCTGTATCTTGCCGGCCGTCAGGGAACACCATGTAGGCACTACCTGGGGGTCTGCACGTACTGGGGGCTTAGCGTGCAGCAGGTGGACCCTCTTGACCAACGGGTCCGACTTGTGTGCCCGCACGTGCTTCCGAAGCAGGATGGGTCCGGGGAGGACTTCCTGGGGAAGACGAGGAGACGTTCATGAGGTGTCTGATTGGTAGTTGTACAGACCAGCGACCGGATGGCGTAGAGGGCCTCCGGGAGGACTTCCTGCCAGTGGGAGACTGGGAGAGTCCTGGACCGTAGGGCCAGTAGAACGGTCTTCCAGACCGTCCCGTTCTCCCTCTCTACCTTCCCGTTACCCCGGGGGTTGTAACTGGTCGTCCTGCTTGAGGCGATGCCCTTGCTGAGCAGGAATTGATGCAGTTCGTCGCTCATAAAGGAGGACCCCCTATCGCTGTGTATGTACGCGGGGAACCCGAACAGTGTAAAGATACCCTGGAGGGCCTTGATGACGGTGGTTGCGGTCATGTCGGGGCAGGGGATGGCGAATGGGAATCGGGAGTACTCGTCAATCACGTTCTGGAAATACGTGTTGCGGTCGGTGGAGGGGAGGGGGCCTTTGAAGTCCATGCTGAGGCGTTCAAAGGGACGGGAAGCCTTTATCAGGTGCGCCCTCTCTGGCTGGTAGAAGTGCAGTATGCACTCCGCGCAGATTTGGCAGTCCCTGGTGACTGTCCTGACTTCCTCGATGGAGTAGGGCAGGTTACGGGTCTTAATAAAGCGGAAAAACCGAGTGACCCCCGGGTCCTAGTGGAGGGCTCGGAGGCTGTCCACTTGTGCGGTGGCACACGTGCCGCGGGACAGGGCATCGGAAGGCTCGTTTAGCTTCCCAGGACGGTACAAGATCTCGTAGTTGTAGGTGGAGAGTTCTATCCTCCACCGTAAGATCTTGTCGTTCTTTATCTTGCCCTGCTGTGCATTACCAAACATGAGCGCCACCGACCGTTGGTCAGTGAGGAGAGTGAATCTCCTGCCGGCCAGGTAGTGCCATCAATGTCGCACAGCTTCTACTATGGCTTGCGCCTCTTTTTCGACCGAGGAATGGCGAATTTCTGAAGCATGGAGGGTACGGGAGAAGAAGGCCACGGGTCTGCCTGCTTGGTTGAGGGTGGCCGCCAGAGCTACGTCGGACGCATCTCTCTCGACCTGGAAGGGGAGGGACTCGTCGATGGCGCGCATAGTGGCCTTTGCAATGTCTGCTTTGATGCGGCAGAAGGCCTGGCGGGCCTCCGTCGACAGGGGGAAGGTTGTGGACTGGATCAGGGGTCGGGCTTTGTCTGTGTAGTTGGGGACCCACTGTGCGTAATAACTGAAAAACCCGAGGCAGCGCTTCAGGGCCTTGGGTCAGTGAGGGAGGGGGAACTCCATAAGGGGGCGCATGCGTTCAGGGTCGGGGCCTATAACTCCATTTCGCACTACGTAGCCGAGAATGGCTAGGCGGTCGGTGCTAAATACGCATTTATCCTTATTATACGTTAAGTTAAGGATTTTCGCGGATTGGCGAAATTTCCGGATGTTGGTGTCGTGGTCCTGCTGGTCATGGCCGCAGATGGTGACGTTGTCCAGATACGGGAACGTTGCGCGTAAGCCGTATCGGTCAACCATTCGGTCCATCTCGCTTTGGAAGACCGAGACTCCATTGGTGACACCAAAGGGAACCCTTAAAAATTGGTAGAGCCGCCCATCTGCTTCGAAGGCAGTGTACTTGCGGTCACTAGTGCGGAGGGGTAGCTGATGGTAAGCTGACTTGAGATCCACCGTGGAGAAGACCTTGTATTGCGCGATCCTGTTCACCAGGTCGGATATGCGGAGGAGAGGGTACGCATCTAGCTGCGTAAACCTGTTGATGATCTGACTGTAGTCAATGACCATCCCATGTTTCTCCCCGGTCTTCACCACCACTACTTGAGCTCTCCAGGGACTGTTGCTAGCTTCAATGACCCCTTCCCTCAGTAGCCTTTGGACCTCTGACCTGATGAAGGTCCGGTCCTGGGTACAGTACCGTCTGCTCCTGGTGGCGACGGGTTTGCAATCCGGGGTGAGGTTCACAAACAGGGAAGGCGGGTCGACCTTAAGGGTCGCGAGGCCGCAGACAGTAAGGGGGGGTATAGGGCCGCCGAATTTAAAAGTCAGGCTTTGCAAGTTACATTGGAAGTCCGACCCCAGGAGAGTTGCCGCGCAGAGGTGCGGCAAGACATACAGGCAGAAATTGTTGAATTTCCTGCCTTGGACAGTGAGGTCTGCTAGGCAGAACCCCTTTATCTCCACCGAGTGTGACCCGGAGGCCAGGGAGATTCTTTGGTTTACAGGATGGGTAACAAGTGAACAGCGCCTTACCGTGTCGGGGTGTATAAAGCTTTCCGTGCTCCCAGAGTCGATCAGGCAAAATGTCTCGTGACCGTTGATGAACACCGTCGTCGTCGCAGTCGCGAGTGCCTGAGGTCGATTTTGGTCCAGCGTCACCGAGGCCAGATGGAGCAGTTGCGGGTTGTGATCGGGCAGCGTGTAGTCGGCCGTGCTGGGGGCCTGGGGCCCCATCCAAGATGGCGTCTCCCACGGATCGCACATGGTGGTTGGGGAGGGACAAAATGGTGGCGCCCATCCGTCCAGCGTGGTGTCCGAGGGGCAAGATGGCCACGCCCGTGGGTTGGACGTGGCCCTAGGATAGGGGGGCGGCGGTGAGTGCTGGCCGCCTGGGCCCCGAAGGAAAGATTGCCGCGCCGGTCGCTGGAGACCGCGGCCACGGCTCGTGCTTGGCAGACCCCCACAAAATGGCCCTTCTTGCCGCACCGTTTGCAGGTGGAGATGCGGGCCGGGCAGCGCGTGCGGGGTTGCTTCGCCTGCCCGCAGAAGAAACAGCGGGGCCCGACGGAGTTAGTGGGCCGTCTTACAGCGCAGGCCTGCGGGGACACGGGGAAGGTCGGTGGGGCTGCCGCTGCGGGATGCCACGCAGCCCAGGGGGCCGCTGCGCGGTTGGGCGCATAGGACTGCGCGTTTCTGGAGGCAACATCCATGGACCCTGCCAGGGCCAGTGCCTCTCTCAGTCCCAGGGTGTCCTTTTCCAAGAGTCTTTGGCGGATCTCTGAGGAGCTCATACCTGCTACGAAGGCATCCCGGATTAGAAGTTCTGTGTGCTCGCTGCACGAAAGTTGCGGGAGGCCACAGTTTCTGCCCAGCACCAGTAGCGCACGGTAGAAGTCCTCCAGCGATTCCCCGCGGCTTTGCCGTCTAGTTGCAAGCAGGTGACGTGTGTAGACCTGGTTTACAGGGCGTATATAATGTCCCTTTAACAGTTTGATCGCATCATCAGAGTCCTCCGCCTCCTCGATGAGGGTGAAGATTCCAGGGCTTACTCTCGAGTACAGGAGATGCAGTTCCTGTCCTTCTGTGGGGGTGCCTCCGGCCGTCTCGAGGTAGCCTTTAAAACACGCCAGCCAGTGCTTAAATATCGCAGCCGAGTTCTCCGCGTGGGGGCTGAGTTTTAGACACTCTGGCTTGATTCAGAGATCCATTCTTTCAGCTTAAGAGTAGTCTATTAAATTGATGCACGATCAATTAAACTCAAAGACGAGGTTGTATCATAACTGAAGGCTTTAATAGACTAGATCTGTTCCCCAGCAGCTTCAGCACAGAATGAGGGCTGCTGGGACAGCACCGGTTCTTGTACCCCGCCTGTCAGGGCGGGGCTACATTCCAAACAGCCAATGGTAAACTCCTAGGTTTACCCAATGGTCTACAGCCTCTCGGGTACTGTAATACCTGATAATACCACAATGTCTCAATTAAGTCACCTCTTAACCTTCTTCTCTCTAACGAAACCAGCCTCAAGTCCCTCAGCCTTCCCTCATAAGATCTTCCCTCCATACCAGGCAACATTCTGGTAAATCTCCTCTGCACCCTTTCCAATGCTTCCACATCCTTACAATAATGCGGCGACCAGAATTGCACGCAATACTCCAAATGCGGCCGCACCAGAGTTTTGTACAGCTGCAACATGACCTCATGGCTCCGAAACACAATCCCTCTACCAATAAAAGCTAACACACCATACGCCTTCTTAACAGCCCACTCAACCTGGGTGGCAACTTTCAGGGATCTATGTACATGGGCACCAAGATCTCTCTGTTCATCCACACTACCAAGAATCTTACCATTAGCCCAGTACTCTGTCTTCCTGTTATTCCTTCCAAAATGAATCACCTCACACCTTTCTGCATTAAACTCCATTTGCCACCTCTCAGCCCAGCGCTGCAGCTTATCTATGTCTCTCTGTAACTTGTAACATCCTTCTGCACTGTCCACAACTCCACCGACTTTAGTGTCGTCTGCAAATACCCAAAGGCAACGTGGAGAATTTATTTTTATACAATGAGTTATACGATCAGAAATGCTCTGCCTGCAAGTGTGATGGAAGCAGATGCAATAGTAATTTTTGAAAGAGAATTGCATAAATCTTCGATGGGAAAATAATTTGCAGTGCCATGGGGAAAGACCGGGAGAATTGGATAGCTTTTCCAAAGAGCTGGTATAAGGACAATGGGGTGAATGGCACCTATGATCCTAATGGCATTGAACTTAATGGACAAATTGCAATATGTTGTGTATTGGGTAAGTCAAATTTTTTTTTTAAATCAAGTTTTCCTATATTGCTAGCCTGCACCTGTCAAAAGAAGATTAGAAGTCAAAATTGGAAGGGTAAGTGTTATTTGCTTTCCAATATATTCTACCTGTGAAATTGAAGAAAAGTCAAAGAACCAGATTAGTTTGCTTAGCTTTACCCTGCATTATTTTCCTTCGCAGTCTGATTCCTTGTGCTGTCATCTGTCATCTCTGTCTCCACCTTCTAAACCGAGCTGGATCCATGCTTTCAACGCAGAGGTCATGGGCCCGATTCAATGGGATAAGAGCAGAGTTCCATTTTGGGTGCGTTTAGGGGGCGTTTCTCGGCACTTTATGCTATTTCATAGACTCCCTCCATTGCAGAAGGAGGCCATTCGGCCTATTGAGCCTGCACCAGCCTTCGAAAGAGCAGCCTACTTAAGCTTAAGCCCACGCCTCCACTCTATCCCAGTAACCCCACCTAACCTTTTTGGACACTAAGGGGCAATCCAGCATGTCCAATCCACCTAACATGCACATCTTTGGACTATTTAACGGGACTTGGCCTTTTTTTTGGCCTCGACGAGGAACGCCCGACCAGGCGTTCTGGTGGGGGTCTGGTGCACTGATTAGCTCAGCTCGCCGGTGCAGGAAGAAGACCCGCGGATTGGGGCGTCGTTTTTAAATGCTGCCTCAATCTTTTGACCCGCCTCATTGCCCCCCACTGCGACCTCCGAACCTCCCCACTGCACCCAACTTACCTCTTAGGGAGCTCCTTGAGCCCTCTCACCCCACCTCTGAAGGGTAAGGCACCCCTGGGCCTGATCCTTGGCATGGGCAACCTGGCAACCAGGCACCTTGGCATTGCAAGCCTGGCACACTGAAAGTGCCCCTGACAGTCTGGCAGTGCCAGGGTGTCACTGCCTGGGTGACTGTGCCAAGGTTACTGGGTGCCAGTGGGAATGCCAGGGCACTCCCCTGCCCAGAAGCCGACCACCCAGGGGCCTCCACCCTCCACCCAGGCTCCCCCCAGGTGCTGTTACACTTGGTCCACGTTTGTGTAAACCAGTGATAAACGGCACCCTGGCGAGGTCTCCCAGGCGTGGCCATTAGTGTCCGAGCACTGGGTCAATATGCGTCACTAAGCCGGACACACCGAGGCTATTTAACCGCACACCATGGGCGGGATTCTCCGACCCCCCCCCCCCCCCGCCGGGTTGGAGAATCGCTGGGGGGGGGCGGCGTAAATCCCGCCCCCACCGAATTCTCCGAAGGGTGAAAAGTCGGCGGGGCGTCAATCGCTCCGCCCGCCTTGGAGAGTGGCAGGGGCGGGAGCGAGATAATGGACTCTGGGGCTGCCCATATTATCCCGGCTGGATGGGCCGAAGTCCCGCCGACGTGACCACGGGTCACGTCGCGTAAACCAAAACACCTTTTTAACGCCGTCAACTAGTGCTGATGGTTGACGCCGTCCAGCGTGGAGGTAGGTCACGGCCTGGGGGTTGGCCGCAGGAGAGGTGATGGCGTGGCCGTAGTCTGTGTGTGTGTGTGGGGGAGAGGTGTGTGAGGGTGTGTGCGCGGCGGGGTGGTGTGGGGGGGGCTTCGGGGGAGTGCCGTGGCAGCAGCCGCTATTCTCCATGTTGCCCTGGAGGAGGAGGAGCGTGCCAGAGAGGCGGCGCAGGCTGCCGCAGAGGGGCAAGCGGCAGCCGCCCAGGCTGGAGGGACACCCGCCCGACAGGACGAGAGGGAGGAGGAGCAGGGGCAGCACGTAGTGGAGGAGGAACACGAGGAGGACGTCGCGGCGCCACGGCAACGGAGGCACCCGAGGAGGCCCCGGGTGTATCGGCCCCGGCTGTCGTACCAGGACCTCACGGACCGGGAATGCAGGAGGAGACTCCGGATGAGCCGGGAAACGGTGGCACACATCTGCCATCTGCTGGCACACCTGGCACCGTGTGCCACTGGCACCCTCTCCCCATGTCCGTCAAGGTTACGGTGGCCCTGAACTTTTATGCCACGGGGTCATTCCAGGCACCGAGTGGGGTCCTGTCCGGCATATCACAGACATCGGTCCACCGGTGCATCCGGGCAGTGACAGATGCCCTATATGCCATGGCGCACCGCTACATCCGCTTCCCTGTGGACCGGGCCAGCCAAGATGCCCGGGCCGTGGGCTTCTCTGCCGTGTTGGGTTTCCCATGGTCCAGGGCGCGATCGATGGGATGCACGTCGCCGTGCGGCCACCTGCAGATAACAGGGCCGTGTTCACCAATAGGAAGGGGACCTATTCCATGAACATCCAGGTGGTTTGCGATCACCGCATGATTATCCTGCACATCTGCGCCCGGCACCCGGGAAGTGTACATGACTCATACGTGTTGTCGCGGTCTTACATCCCCAGCATGTACGAGTGACTCCACCTCCAGCTGAGGGGCTGGTTGCTGGGCGACAGGGGTTACCCGTTGCGGTCGTGGCTGATGACGCCTATAAGGAGGCCACAGAATAACGCGGAGAACAGCTACAATGATGCCCATGGAGCGACAAGGGGAGTGATAGAGAGGTGCTTTGGCGTACTCAAAATGCATTTCAGGTGCCTGGACCTCTCTGGGGGCACCTTCCAGTATCGGTCAGATAGGGTCGGCCGCATCATTGTGGTGTGCTGCGTCCTGCACAACATAGCCCAGCAGAGGGGCGATGTGCCGCAGGCAGAGGAGGGCGGATTGGAGGAGCAGCAGGAAGAGGCGCAGTCCTCCCCAGATGAGGGGGATGGGGGCAATGGTCAGGGCAGACGGGCTAGACATGGGCGGGCGGCTGTCCACCGTTACCGGCTGGGCCAGCGGGCACGGGACAGGCTGATAGACGCCCGCGTCACTGACTAGGGGGCGTGGGAATCGGCGAGTATGGCCACATACCGCACACCATGGCAACACCCGAACACCCTCACCCCCCCCACCCATCCACCCACCCAGCACCCTCACCCCCCCCCCACCCCCCCCCCCCCCCCCCCACCCCCAACTACACCCACCCCACCCGCATGCACACCAACCCCCCATTGCCGATCCACCTGCGGCACAACGGCCGGGCTCACACAGTTGAGGGTGGACGCGTGTCTATTGCAGGCCATGGAGGATGATGACAACCCGCCCTGCGATGAGCTCCTGGCTCCACATCGTTGGACTATGTCTGACCCATGGCCACAGTACCACCATCCACCCGGACCATCCCTGCATGCGGCTGTGACACTGCAGTGCACGGTCCCATCCTCTGCCCGGGGGGATGGTGAGGGCGGCCCGGGGGTTAGGGGGCAGACTCACCTGAGGCCGACGTAAGACCACCCCTCACACACACACTGGCGCTCAACGTACATGACACCCCCCCACGCTTCGGACAGAGCACAAAGGCAGCTTCTGTAGGTGTTAAAGTGCATACAACTCGTGCATAGCCCCTAAAACTCGTCTGTGCCCTGCACCCGTGCCAACTTACTCAGTGTCTAATTGTTTGGCCTTATGGGCCCTTTGACTGCGCCTCGGTGGTTCCTGCCCTCTGACTCGGGATCCCTTTGGCGGCCGTTCCCTGGGGCGTCCTGGCCTAGAAGGGCCAGGCTGCGGCCCAGGTGACTGGGATGGCGAGCTGCCAGCCTGTCCTGCCCGTTGCCCACCCGATGCACCTGGGACGGAAGGGGTGGAGTCCGAGGTGCTTCAGTGTTCCTGGACGTCCCCTACAGGGGGACCAGGGATGGGCGCCAGCACCTCCTCCTCCCTCGGGGTGCCCGATGGCCCCCAGGCCTCTACATGGGTGGGGGATGCGAACGGACCGGCCATCCGACGCCCCTCCGACACCTGGCGCTGCCAGTCCTGGAGGCCCATGCTGGTATCGACAAGGGTCTGCAGGTTTGCAGCCATGGAGCTCAGGGAGTTGGCAATCTCTGTCTGTGACCGTGGGACGCCGGCTCGCACATGGGCAATGGCGCCGATGACCTCAGCGATGGCCTGCTGAGACTGGGCCATGGCCTGCAGGGATTGGGCCATTGTCTGCAGAGACTGGGCCACGGCGTTGAGCGCATCTGCCATCTGCCTCTGGCTCATGGCCTCCTGTGAGAGGGCAGCCATGTACTGGGCCACAGACGCCGCCTGCACGGAAAGCCCCAGGCCTCGCATACTGCTCCCATGTCTGACACCGTCGCACCCATTGCCTCCGCCGTGGACGTCACCTGTGCGGTGTCGGCCTGGGTGGCACGCATGACCGCCACCACTCCCAGCTCCTGGACGCGGGTGGACTCCTCCACCTGCGACTGCAGCCGCTGCAAGCCGGCCGTCACCCTCTTCGCTCGTCTCCGGGTCGGTGGTTGCATCGGGGCTATGGGTGGGTGTGGTAACTCCAGGAACCCGGGATCCATCTGGGCGGCAGATGTTCGCTTGGGCTGGGCTGCCCTCCGACCGCCCGGCCCCTCTGCTGCTCCTACCTCCACCTGCTGTACCGGGACGGCTGTGTTGTGCGCACCAGTGAGTGTACCAAACGCCTCATCACTAAAGTGCCCAACTGAGGTGAGTGTCTCTGCGATGGTGGAGGGTGTTGGTGACAGCAGTGGCGTTGTGTCGTGCGCATCGTCCCACTCTAAGTCCATGGTACTTTGGGGTGGCGGTTCGTCTCCACCCATCCACTCTGTGTCACTGTCCTGTATTTCAGTTTCCTGGGTAGGGGTGTCCCGGGTAGGGGTCTCCTGGGTAGGGGTGTCCTGGATCGGGGTCTCCTGGGTAAGGGTCTCCTGGGTAGGGGTGTCCTGGGTAGAGGTGTCCTGGGTAGGTGTGTCCTGGGTAGGTGTGTCCTGGGTAGGTGTGTCCTGGGTAGGGCTGTCCTGGGTAGTGGTTTCGTGGCTCGGCTGCGACGGGGGCCGGTGGCTCCCGCCTCGTCGCTGGGTGGCACATGCCTGTGTCGTCACACCCACACGAGACGGGGGCGTTGTCTCCCTCTTGCTCCAGGTCTCTCCGTCTCCCGTGGTCACCTTGGGCATCCTGCGGGCGTTGCGTGCCAGAGGGTCCGGGTCTCTCCGTCTCCTGTGGTCGCCCTGGGGCATCCTGCGGGCGGTCGACATCTGCGGGGATGGATGCCTCGATGTTTGCTCCTGCGATACACAATGAAGCATGCATGGTTAGTCACGCAGGCGGTGATCAGGTGATATGGGGGAGGGGGGATATGGGGAGGGGGGATATGGGGAGGGGGGATATGGGGGAGGGGGGATATGGGGGAGGGGGGATATGGGGGATATGGGGGAGGGGGCATATGGGGGAGGGGGATATGGGGGATACGGGGAGGGGGGATATGGGGGAGGGAGGATACGGGGAGAAGGTATATGGGGACGGGCTGTCAGTGGCTCACTTGCTGGTGGGCCCCCAACCTCTGCATCGGCAACCTCCCGGTCCTCAGGTCTGCCAGCCAGTTCCAGGGCTCTTTCCTAATGTACGGTGAGTGGCTTCTCATCAGCTGGGCCCCCTCCAGTCCTCTCATGCTCCCTATTGTTGTGTGCGTGCTTCTCCTGTGGGGGGCGGGGGTAAAAGGTAAGTGTTAGACAGTTTTATGAATGCACGCCATCGATTGCGCGTATAGTGCAGAGGTTAGGGTTAGGGTTGGTTTCAGCTGGGGGTGTGCCGCACATCGGGCAGGGAGGGGGGGGACTCTCCCTGGCTGCCCTGACGAGGTCGTTCACCTTCTTGTGGCACTGGGTGCCTGTCCATGGTGTCAGAGCCACAGCGCTGACGGCCTCTGCCACCTCCCTCCACAGACGCCGGCTGAGGTGTGGGGCGACCCTGCAGCCGTGTCTGGGGTACAGGGCCTCCCTCTTCTCCTCCACTGCATCCAGGAGCGCCTCGATGTCGTGGTCTGGAACCTCGGCGCTGTGCGGCGGGCAGCCATCTTGTCGGGTCTTCCAGGGTGGGGCCGTCACCGTCAATTGAATGAAAGCAAACATTGACAGAAGTCTCAGACAAGAGCCGTCACCGTCAATGACGCCGCACGGCGTCACCATCCATGTCGGGTGATCGCGAATGGCGTCATGCCGCTGCTAGCCCATTCGGGGCCGGAGAATTTGCATTGTTTGGGGGGGCCCGACGCCGGAGTGATCCGCCTTGTTTTTGGCGCCGGGTCCCGGACATCGCGCCAGTTTTCGGAGAACCCCGCCCCATGTTTTTAACTGCACACCAAGCTACAGGTTTCAGGTCTCGACCATGGCTTAGTTGGTAGAACTCTCACCTCTGACTAACAACGTTCTGGGTTCAAGACCCACTCCAGGGCTTGAGCACAAATATCAGGTCCGACACCCCAGTATGATGCCGCATTGCCCCTTTGGATGAGATGTTAAACCAACCTCACACTGCCTGCTTGAATGATTTGAAAAGTCCCAGGACATTTTTTGATGAAGAGCAGGGGAGTTATCGCTGATGTCCCACACAATATTTATCCCTCAATCAAACATCACAAAAATAGATGATCTGGTCATTGCCACATTGCTGTTTGTGGGGATTTGCTGTGTGCAGCCACATATCCTACATCACAACATCGAGTATACTTCAAAAGTACTTGTTTGACTGTAAAGGGCTTTGAGATGTCGAGCAGTTGTCACCAGCTTATGAAATGAAAATGAAACGAAAATCGCTTATTGTCACGAGTTGGCTTCAATGAAGTTACTGTGAAAAGCCCCTCGTCGCCACATTCCGGCGCCTGTTCAGGGAGGCTGGTACGGGAATTGAACCGTGCTGCTGGCCTGCTTATGGTGCCGTTCACAGCATCATCCTCAGCTGTCTGCTTGGCTGAGGGAAATGTTCAAGGGAGAGCAATTGAATGAAAGCAAACATTGACAGAAGTCTCAGACAAGAGAACGATCTAAGCCTTTGTCAGGTTAAAGAGATCCATTAGAGGATAGGTCCCTTCAGTTCACATCAGACGACCTACTCATCGAACTGCAGAATGGTTACAGCACAGAAAGTCACCATTCAGCCCATTGTCCCTGTGTTGGCCCTCTGAAGGAACAATTGCCTTCCTGCACTCACCTGCTTTTTCCCCATAATTCTGAATTTTTTTTCCATTTCAAACAATGATCCAGTTCCCTTTTGACAATTTTATTTTAGAATTATGTCAGAGTAATAATAATAATAATCTTTATTATCGTTCCAAGTAGGCTGACATTAACACTGCAATGAAGTTACTGCGAAAAGCCCCTAGTCGCCACACTCCGGCTCCTGTTCGGGTACACAGAGGGAGAATTCAGAATGTCCAATTCACCTTAACAAGCATGTCTTTTGGGACATGTGGGAGGAAACAGGAGCACCCGGAGGAAACACACGCAGACACGGAGGGAACGTTCAGACTCCACACAGATAGTGATCAAAGCTGGGAATCGAACCTGGAACCGTGGCGCTGTGAAGCAACAGTGCTAACCACTGTGCTAGTGTGCCGCCCTGAATTATCTTATTTTTTCGTTTGAGATCCAGCTCGCTTTCTGATGTGGAATATGGTCCTGGTGCAACGAGTTTGGTAAGTTTAGAAGAGGGGTAGAGATGTTGGTGAATAGGGATAATTAAACGTAGATAATGACACTAAAGGCTAAAGGCAATTTGGCTATACGTTTCACAAGTTCTACTGCAACTCGTATTTATATAGTGCTCTCAATGTAATAAAATGTCCAAGTACAGGACATGTTGCCTTATAGGAATGTTGTGAAGCAAAATTTAACACAAAGCCACATAAGGTGATGGTCGGGCAGTTGGTCAAAGGCTTGGTCAAAATGGCAGGTCTTCAGGAGGAGAGAGAGGTGGAGAAATTTAAGGAATGAATTCCAGAATGTGGTATGGTATGGCCACCAACTGGGGAGCAATAAGAATTGGGGGATGCTCAAGAGGCCAGAACTATTTGAGCCCAGATATTGTAGAGCATTATGGGGCTTAAGGGGTTTGCAGAGCTTGTGAGGGGAAGGCCAGAGGAAGTTGAAAACCATTTCATTTTTCAAAAAGTTATTACACTCCATTTGGATTAAGTGGCACTTGCAGAGCAAAGGCAATCATCGTCCGCAATTGAAGAGCATCCATCCTTAATGGGTTTTGCAAACAGAATGTGTTTTCATAGGAAGAATGTTTGGTCTAATCAATTGAAAGTCAAGAATCTCACCTGCAACAACCATATGTCTCAAACTGGATACGGACTATGAAAATGATCAGAATTTCAAATGACTTAATATCTATATACTGTATCAGAAACGAAAATATATTCATGTGTGGAATAAATAGTAACAGGAGAAGGGCCTTTCGGCCCCTCGAGCCTGTTCCATCATTGGCTGATCTGTATTTTTATTCCATTTACTTGCTTCTGCAACCTTTTCATTCCATTTATTTTCATTTGCAACCTTTAATATACTTGAAGGGGGGTGGGGGAGGGGGGTGAGTTTGGGGATCTGGACACTTTTTATAAACTGATTTAGAGTTTATTTAAATATTTATGATACTCTTAGCTTGGAGCAGAGTGAAACACGCAGTGTTTTCTCCCTGACTTCAGAGTCTGAGTTACTAGCAGCATCAGAAAGGTACAGCCCACTAAAACTGATATTACGGTATCCTAAAATCCTCGACGTATGTCTAATTTTATTGCAACAGCTAACTTCTCCCATTCAGAATGAGCAATTACACTGAGGTGGCCACAGGTAGAATTTGAACTATAATTCTCGTGCTGTCTGTTCAACCCGTGAAATCCTCCAGAGAAAAGGGTTCATATGGAAAGAGGAGAACTGTAGCACACAGTAGTTATATACAAACATAAAACAAACAGGACCAGCAGACGTCAAGGTGTCGGCTGCAGATTTAATCGTTGCTCGGCAGTGAGTAGGACTCATTTAAGAGTTTTACATTTTGTGAAGATTTGTGATGGGTTCTTTTACTGAATCAATGTTGTAAATATTCATTGTGGTCCACTTTCAGCGGCTTCTTGAATTATTATTGTTGCTATTTCTGGGTTCCATGTGGCCCTTGCCCCAGGCACAGAATGAATCTTGTTTTTTACCCTTGCAAGACAACATGATTGGACAGAGAATAGGCACAATGTTGACAGTAGTGTCGTGTTGGGTGTTCCGATGCACAAATGATCCAACACGGCTGTAGATGGTACAACTCAGTTTTATTGTCTAAACAACGGTAACAACTAACTGCTGGCTTGGGTACGTGCTTCACCAGCTAACCTGTGGACCCAGCCCTATCACTATCTTAGTGAGGCACTCAGCACATGGTCTATGTCTGAGTGGCGCGCTGTGAGCTCTGTGCTCTGAGCTATCTCCTGGTAGAATGAGCGGGAACTGTGGTGTTCCCTGTTTTATAGTACGTGTGCTCTCACTGGTGATTGGCTGCGATGTTATGTGTGCTGGTTGGTCCAACTGCCTGTCCATCAGTGTATGTGTGTTGCACCATGAGATGCTGATCTGGGTATCATGACAAGTAGCTGTTATCACCGCTGTTGGTATTCAGTTACTTCTGCTGGGAAGCATATATATGTGTGTGTGTGAACGTGAGGTTAGGATAGGAAAGGACCTATCTTAGCTTCTTCAGCAACTGTTAATACAATGCATTGGATGGCTGACATCATTGGGCACTGAGGACTGCATAGCCTTGGTACACAAGGATCTATGCTAATATCACATAGAACATCTGTGGCATTGGCACCCTGAGGGCCTGTCACTAATTATAACTCTAGCTTTTACTGTAGTCAGAAGATGGCTCCATAATACATTCAGAATGCTTCCGTGTTCCAGACAACAAGAACTGCTACGAAACAAATGAAATGAATGAGAAACCTCTTTGTTATCCCTGAGGTCCAAAGGACTGATCTTGTTGACTTGTTGAGTTTATTTTCACGAGCTCCTGGGGTTCTTTGCTGGTAAACTAGTAACTTGTTTAGCTTCTTCACTGTATTGACAAGGGTAGACCCACAAGGATCACTTGACCCCTCTGCTTTCTCTAAATGTCTGACTCCTTGCCCTGACAGCTAGTATTCGATTAGCAGAAACTTTCTCCATCTACATATTGAGAAGACTGATTGTCTTCAGTCACTTCCATACTCTCCACTCTCTGGTCTTTAACTTCTTTTCACATCCTGACTACTTGTATGAGTCTGAACCTATTGTTTGATGCCTTGGTGTTGTATTTGAGCCTGAGGTGAGCTTCCACGCAATTACTAAGGCTTCCTATTGCCACCTCAGTAACATAACCCCACTCTGTTCCTGCCTCCACTCAGTTTCTGAAATGCTCATCCATGTATTTTACTTTTAGACTGGACTATTTTGATATGCAACTGGCTGATCACAGCACCAGGGACCCGGGTTCAATTCTGGCCTTGGGTGACTGTATTTTGTACATTCTCCCCATGTCTGTGTGGGTTTTCTCTGGGTTCTCTGGTTTCCTCCTACAGTCCAAATATGTGCAGGTTAAGTGGATTGGCCATTCTAAATTGCCCGTTAGTGTCTAAAGGTTAGATGGGGTTATGGAGTTATGGGGATAGGGTGACAGAGTGGGCCTGGGTAGGATGCACTTTCAGAGGGTCGGTGCAGACTCAATGGGCTGAATGGGCTCCTTCTACACTGTAGGTATTCTATGGATTCTATGATTTTCCATATTTTACCCTACAGACGTAACTCATCCAAAATTCTGCTGTCCCGATCCTAATCACACACAAAATAACATTCACCCTTTGTGTTTGCTGATCTGCATTAGCTCCTGGTTATGCAGTACCTCAATTTTAAAATTCACCTCCTTGTTTCAAATATTACCCCCTCCCACCTCTGTAGTCTCCTCCAGCCCCACAACCCTCCAGGATCTCTATGCTCCTCCAATATGCCTCTTGTATATTGTCGACTTCAATCGATCTGCCTCTGGTGGTTGTACCTTAAGCTCCTGAAGACCTAAGCTCTCTAAACATTTCCTCCTCTTTACCTTTCTCTTCTCCTTTAAGCTCCTTAATACCTACCTCTTTAATCAAGCTTTTGGTTATCTCGCCTAATCCCTTATGGCGTGATGTTTGGCTTTGAATTTTGTTTATTGTCACGTGTACCGACGTACAGTGAAAAGTAGTTTTCTGCGAGCAGCTCAACAGATCATTAAGTACATGGGAAGAAAAGAAAAGAAAAGAAAATACATAATAGGGCAGCACAAGGTACACAATGTAACTACATAAACACCGGCATCGGGTGAAGCATACAATAGTTAATCAGGTCAGTCTATAAGGGGGTCATTTAGGAGTCTGGTAACAGCGGGGAAGAAGTTGTTTTTGAGTCTGTTCGTGCATGTTCTCAGACTTTTGAATCTCCTGCCCGATGGAAGAAGTTGGAAGAGTGAGCAAGCCGGGTGGGGAGGGGTAACTCACTCTTCCAACTTCTCCCATCGGGCAGGAGATACAAAATGTCAAATTTTGTTTGATAATAGTCCTGTGAATATGCCCCATGGAATATTTTGGATTGGATTTGTTTATTGTCAGGTGTACCGAGATACAGTGAAGAGTATTGTTCTGCGTACAGTCCAGTTGACTGCGTACAGTTAACTATGTTAACGGTACTATATAAATTCAAGCCGTTGTTGATGGACACAGGTGTACAGAGAGCTTCTTTAATATGGAGCTATCTGCTCGCTGTTTTGGTTTCCTTAAGCGTATTTTATGATGTACTCTGTATATAGAAGCACTATCCGTTGAGGCCATGCTATGTATTATATGCATGTTGTGGAAGAGAAATTGCCACACTAGGGAATCTGCCAGTGTGTGGGTCCAACAATTATAACTATACATGGCTGAAAAACCTGAATAAAGATATCAAGCACACTGTGAGAGTCTGCAGCTGGTTCGGGAAATCGCTCGTAACTTAGGAATGGCTCCGTTGGTGGCTGTTACATAATAATTTCCTGGACTGGATGAATAATTGCATGATTGGAACAACAAGCAAAAACCAGAGATATTTGCCCAGTCTCTCAACCTGTGGTGCACGGTTGACTTATGCAGATCTCAAATGCCTCATTTCCAAGGCCATTTAATTGATCAATTTCCCCAGGGAAAGCACACAGAAGTATGAGAGTGCCCTGCACCTTTGCTGTTTGGCTACATTTTCTGGTGGGGAGAGCTATTTACATACCATGCCATTCCCATGAACTGAAAGAGGTTCATCAATGTGCACAATTTTATTGGACCAAAGCTACACTACAATGCATAAAATACCCTGATTTGTTCTCTTTACACCAAATCAGCAGAAAATGCATGGGGGAAGTCCAAAAAAATAATTTGTTAAAGATAAGAACAGAATACATGTATTTGAGAGGAGGGCTGAAATATGGCTGCATATGGTTATCCCTCCCTCACCTGAAAACTATACTTGCTGCCTCACCATGAAAATGTCATGGTTGAATGACTGATTTGTCCATTAAATATTAAATTCCATTCATGATCTGCATATGGCATTGAACATTTATTATGAATACCTGCTATACCTATAGGGCGCACAGAGGGTAAGTATTTTAATGTTAAATGTCCCACTGTGAAACACAGTAGCTGCTATTTTATGGTTATAGTATATTATCCTGAGATGGTGCAACAGAGCCACTGGATTTCCATAAATCACTCATAATACTTAACAAAATTGTTCTTTTACCCTCCTTTTTTCAGTAACTGAAATTGCTGTTGCTCACAATAAATCTTCAAATGTTTTTACATCATCAATATTGTATATTTAGTTACCATTCAGAGGATTGTACTTATCGGACAGTTACCTCCTCCACTGAATGCGGGAAGCGGTATTGTTTTTGCTTCTGTTTGTTGATTGGTTTGTCTATAAACAGTGTGTTTCAAAAACTAATGGATGCATTTCAATGAACGCAGGATATGGCCCAAGGAAAAGCTGTTGATTTTTCGTGAAGATGGGGATCCCGATCCTGGATTTATCTGCTAATACTGGGAGATGGGGCAAATTGATTTTATTTTTAGAAGATTGTGGGTTGTTTTATTAGAATGTTGATTGTTTTAGAATGCTGTGGGTTGGTTGTCTCAGCTGCTGTGGTGGATTTAATCAAAATATGAGCAGAGTTTTCAGGGCAAGTTGTTGGATGTGGATTGGTTTGAAGCTTCTTCAATGAAATGGAAACTCTTACTAAAATGGTATTGTTTTTCAGCTTTGTAGTAGCAGAACATCACAAGGCAGGGAAGAGCCTTGAAGAAGAGATGCGTAATTTAATAATGTTGAATTAACATAACATGGCGAGATATGCACTACACCGAGTGTCCTCTTCACTTGTTTTCCTTTATTTCTGGCCCATAAAGAATCTTCTGAATTTTGAAGACAACTAATTATCTTGCTTTTGGTTGGCAGAAGTAGACAACACTAGTAACTGATTAATGAGAATGAGACCGCATAATGTTGCATCTCTTTTCATTTAATGTTGTTTGGATTTTTAATGAACAGTTGAATTTTTTAAAAAAATGTGTTTTTATTCAAAATCTTTCAATAATTTTTACAAACCACTACAAAAAGAAAACAACAAAAAGCATAGTAATAATTAAGAAAACAACTTAACAAATTGGCAAAACAAGGAGCCTTTCTGCCCTTTACGAATAAAATCTATCCACGCCCCCCTCCTTCCCCTCTGGTTTGCTGCTGTTGACCTCCACTTAACGTTCCGTGAGAAAGTCAAGGAACGGTTGCCACCGCTTGGAGAACCCCTGCAAGGACCCTCGCAAGGCAGACTTTATCCTCTCCAACCTGAGAAACCCAGCCATGTCACTGAACCAAGCCTCTACACTTGAGGGCTTCGCGTCCCTCCACATTAACAAGAGCCGTCTCCGGGCTACCAAGGAGGCAAAGGCCAGAACTCCGGCCTCTTTCGACTCCTGCACTCCCGGATGGTCTGACACCCCAAATATCGCTAGCCCCCAGCTCGGCTTTACCCGAGTGTCCAAGACCTTGGACATAGCCTTTGCAAAGCCTTTCCAAAATTCTGTAAGTGCTGGGCATGCCCAAAACATATGGACATGGTTTGCTGGGGTCCCTGAACACCTCACACACCTGTCCTCCACCCCAAAGAACTTGCTCATTCTCGCCACTGCCATGTGCGCCCGGTGCACCACTTTAAACTGGATCAGGCTAAGCCTGGCGCAAGAGAAGGAGGAATTGACCCTGCCCAGGGTGTCAGCCCACAGGCCCTCATCCAGCTCTTCACCCAGCTCCTCCTCCCACTTGCCCTTCAGCTCCTCCACCGAGGTCTCCTCCGCCTCCTGCAGCTCCTGGTCTTTGTCCGATACCTTGCCATCCCCTACCCACACGCCCGAGACCACCCTGTCCTGTATCCTCCGGGCAGGTAACAATGGAAATTCCCCCACCTGCTTCCTCACGAACGCCCAATCCTGTACCTAATGGTATTCCCTGGGGGCAACCCAAATTTCTCATCCAGCGCCCTCAGATTAGCAAATGTCCCATCAATAAACAAGTCCCCCATCCTTTTGATACCCTCAAGAGTATTGAAAGTCAAAGAGATCTAGGAGTACAGGTCCACAGGTCATTGAAAGGGGCAACACAGGTGGAGAAGGTAGTCAAGAAGGCATACGGCATGCTTGCCTTCATTGGCCGGGGCATTGAGTATAAGAATTGGCAAGTCATGTTGCAGCTGTATAGAACCTTAGTTAGGCCACACTTGGAGTATAGTGTTCAATTCTGGTCGCCACACTACCAGAAGGATGTGGAGGCTTTAGAGAGGGTGCAGAAGAGATTTACCAGAATGTTGCCTGGTATGGAGGGCATTAGCTATGAGGAGCGATTGAATAAACTCGGTTTGTTCTCACTGGAACGAAGGAGGTTGAGGGGAGACCTGATAGAGGTATACAAAATTATGAGGGGCATAGACAGAGTGGATAGTCAGAGGCTTTTCCCCAGGGTAGAGGGGTCAATTACTAGGGGGCATAGGTTTAAGGTGAGAGGGGCAAGGTTTAGAGTAGATGTACGAGGCAAGTTTTTTACGCAGAGGGTAGTGGGTGCCTGGAACTCGCTACCGGAGGAGGTAGTGGAAGCAGGGACGATAGGGATATTTAAGGGGCATCTTGACAAATATATGAATAGGATGGGAATAGAAGGATACGGACCCAGGAAGTGTAGAAGATTGTAGTTTAGTCGGGCAGCATGGTCGGCAAGGGCTTGGAGGGCCGAAGGGCCTGTTCCTGTGCTGTACATTTCTTTGTTCTTTGTATACAAAAATAGAAATATATCCAATTATTTCCTTCTGTTTCTCTGATCTTGAGAAAACCCAGATAGGTAATTTAGATAACAGGATGGGTGATACTGCTACCAATATAGACATACTTTCTACAAGAATAATTAGACTCCTATTTATCCCAAGATCTATTTAGACTCTTTCTGAAAGAATATATCTGAGCAATGGCCTTAATTGCCAACCTGGCCGTTGTTTTAAGCATTATAGCCATGGATTCGAGCCTACCTGTAGGCAACAACATAGGACATTCAGTATTCATTATAATAAAAATAGCATGCATACATAGATGCCAAATCTGTTACAGTTTGCATGTAACACCTGCTGAGTGATGTTTTCTGGTATTAGGTATAGGTTTTCTGCATAATTTCTTGCAAATGTTCAACTCTTAAGCAATTCTTTAAACAATATTTGCCAAAAAAGCAAACTTCTTCAATCGAAATACACATTAGCAGACAATATTTTTGTACCCTTCAAATTCCAAGATAATATTAGAAAATGCACATGCAGAGTAAAAGAAGCCCAGTTATTTCATCCTCTGCTCTAACGTACAGCCTCCAGTACAAACTCTATTAAAATGGTTGTTCTTTCTGAGCTGCAGATTGAGATTGACTAACTGTCTTCTGTGATGAAACAAGACACTCTTGCCATTATTAAGATTGTCTTAAGAACAATTAAACTATAAAACCTGAAAGCAAAATAATTCTACCTTGCAGAGTAATCCTTTCACCTTGGAATGTGAATCCTATCTTGTGATCAAGTATTATAACAAACCGAGGGTTATTATTTGTCCAAGATGGTATTTTGGTGGATCTTCTGTGACGTTGATTTTTGGAAAGAATTTTTAAGCAAGGCAAGTGCTGATGCAAAAGCACCCAGGCAAGTTAACACACCACACATCACAGGGAAAAGCAGACATTCTGCACGGTATTATAAGACCAGATTGCACATCTCAAAGAATATGAGGTCCAGCATATATTAGACTTTCCATATGATATTTTCTGCTGCTGTGCAAGATGGAAAAGAAGCTAATAAAAATATAATTGATTTCAAACACTAGTAAATACAAATTGAGAGCACAATAGGGGGGGAGGGGGATTAATTTTGGGAGATTCTCCTGCTAATGAATGGTAACCCCTCAATTTTGGTTTGTTTGTTATTTACAGTTATTTAGCCCAGTAAACACCCCGGGAAACATACTTCCCAACATTCAACTATACAGTCTGTACAGATTTTTCCCCTTTGTCACCCCCCCTCTCCCCATCACCCACCTTCCTGCGACAAACAGCTCCTCAAACACAGTCACAAACATCCCCCACCTTTTCTCAAACTCCCCTGCTGAGACCCTTAACTCATACTTTGTCTTCTCTAACTGCAGGAAGTCATGCAGGTCACCCAACCAAGCCGCTACCTCCAGTGGCGATGCAGACCGCCACTCCAGCAAAATTTGACGCCATGCAATCAGCGGGGCGAAGGCCACGACATTGGCCTTCCTCCTCTCCATGAACTCCGGCTTCTCTGAAACCCCAAATATCACCACCAAAGGGACCGGGTCCATCTCCTCCTCCACCATCCTGGCTAAGACCACAAACACTCCCGCCCAGAATCTTCCCGATTTTTCACATCCCCAAAACATGTGCGCATGATTCGCTGGCCCGCGCCCACACCTCTCACACTCATCTGCTACCCCCTGAAAGAACCCACTCATTCTCGCCCGAGTCATATGCACCCTGTGCACCACCTTAAACTGTATCAGGCTCATCCTTGCACAAGAGGAGGCCCCATTTACCCTTCACAGTGCCTCACTCCATACTCCCGAGTTGATCTCCATTCCCAACTCCGCTTCCCATTTCTCCTCGATCTTCACCAACCGCTCACCTCCCTGCTCCCCCAGCCACTTACATATATCCCCAATTTTTCCCTCCCCTTCCACAGTCGGAAGCAGCAGTCGCTCCAGCAGGGTGTATCCCGGCAACATAGGGAACCCCTTCCAGACCTTTTGTGCAAAGTCCCTAACCTGCAGATACCTGAACTCACTACCCTTCGGCAGCTCTACCCTCTCCCTGAGCTCCTCCAGACTGGCGAACCCTTCCTCCAAATACAAAATATCCAGCTCTCTTTTGATACCTCCTATGGAATCCACCTCTCTCCCAGGCAGCGCATTCCAAACCCCAACAACTCTCTGAGCAGCTGTAGGTGCTCTGCCGACAAAGCGGAGGACCCCATCGACGGAGAATCCCGCAGTATATGCTTTAATAAGACCACCACTCAATCTCGCTCAGCATCATCCTCACAATTCACTATCCTCCCTAGCTTAGTATCATCTGCAAATTTTGAGATTTTGTCCTGAACACGCACTTCTAAATCATTTGTATAAATCAGGAAAATCAACGTGCCAACACTGAGCCCTGGGGAACACCACTTTCAACCCGTCTCCAGTTTGAGAAATGGCCATCTATACCTACCCTCTGTTTCCTATCTCTTCGACAATTTCTAATCCATGCTGCAAAGGACCCATCAATCCCAAACATTTTTCATTTGCTAACCAACCTGCCATGTGGCACTGTAATAAATGTTTTCTGAAAGTCCAAATATACAATAGTCACAGCACTACGTTCATCTACTGCCTACGTCACCTCATCAAAGAACTCAATTAAATTTGTCAGACATGACCTTCCCTTGACAAAGCCATGTTGACTGACTAGTATTAACTTATTTTTCTCTATGTATATATTATCTCATACCGCATTATGGCCTCCCATCAGTTTTCCCACTATTGATGTCAAGCTGACAGGTCTGTAGTTACCTGGGTTATCCATTGCCCCTTTCTTAAACATTTGCAATCCTCCAGTCCCCTGAGATTAATCTTGTGTTTAGAGAGGCTTGGAAAATTTCTGTCAATGGTTCCACAAAATGATCCCTTCCCTCTCTTAGCAATCTAGGATGCATCCCATCCGGGCCTGATGACATCTCTATCAGGAGTGCTGCCAACCTTATTAGCACCTTTTCTTTATCTGTCAGTATACTGCTCAGTTGCTCAACACCCACAGTTTCAACTGGGCCAGTGTCATCATCTTCTAATTTGGTAAAGACAGAAGCAAAGTACTCATTTAGTACCACTGCCATACCCTCCGATTCAATAAGCAGTTTATGATTCTTGTTCCTTATGGGCCCCACTCTATCCATCACTCATCTTTGACCATTAATATGCTGGAAGAACATTTTGCTATTTGTTTTAGCACAGTCTACAAACCTTTCCTCATGCTTCCTCGTACCCTTCCTTATTGCAATCTTGGCCTCTCTCCTGCATTTGAGATACTTTTCCTGATTTCTATTGCTATTATTATTCTGGCATGCATCATATGTCTCTTTTTTCTTTCTTATTTTGTCATCAGTAACCTTAGTCATCCAAGGTACTCTAGCTTTGGATACCCCATATTTAATTCTCATGGGTACATACCTAGCTTGCACCCTATTCATCTCTCCTTTGAAAATCCCCCATTTTTCATCCATTGTTTTATCCATCAAAATGTGTTTTTAATCAACCTGCCCCAGTTCAACTTTTGGAGCCCTAAATTTGCCCTCTTCCAGTCTGGGATCTTAATCTGTGACTGATTTCTATCCTTTTCCAACTCAATATTGAATCGTATTATATTGTGATCGCTACTTCTCAACGGCTCCCCCCTCTGTTCTCCATTTCCTAGGACCAGGTCCAGCACAGCTTTCTCCCTGGTAGGACTGGAAATGCACTGTTCCAGAAAGTTCTCCTGCACACACTGCGGGAATTTCTCCCCTTCCGTGCCCCAAACTCTACCCATTTCCCAGTCTACCTTAGAGTAATTGAAATCCCCAACTATCACAACCGTACTTGCACTGCAGGTTTCCATAATCTATCTTGATTTGATTTGATTTGATTTATTGTCTCATGTACCGAAGTACAGTGAAAAGTATTTTTCTGTGGCCGAGGAACGTACACCGTACGTACATAGTGGACACAAGAATAGTCAACAGAGAACATTGACAAATGGTACATCAACAAAACAGTGATTGGTTTCATCTACAAATGCTCTCTTCCATTTCCTCCCTACTATTTGGAGGTCTGTAGAAAATATCAAACAAGGTCACCGCTCTCTTCATTTTTCTCACCTCCAGTCAGATAGATTCTAATTTAGGAACTGCATCTCATTCAAGAGCTGTGATACTATCTTTGATCCAATAGAGAGTGGTAGTGAGAACAAAGAACAATACAACACAGGAACAGGCCCTTTGGCCCTCCAAGACTGCGCCGATCACCTGTTCTATCTAGACGAACCGTCTATACCCCGTCTGTTAATGTGCCTATCCTGATAAGTCTTAAAGGTCACTAATGTATCTGCCTCAACCACCCCACTTGGCAGTGCATTCCAGGCCACCATCACCCTCTATGTAAGAAAACCTCCCCCGTGCACCTCCACTGAACTTGTTCCCCCTCACCTTGAGCTTGTGCTCCTTGTAATTGTCATTTCGCCCTGGGAAAAAGCCTCCAGCTGTTCACCCTATCTATACCCCTAATAAATTTATAAACTTCTATCAGGTCGCCGCTCAGCCTCCGTCTCTTTAGGGAGAACAATCCAGTTTATTCAATCTCTCCTCATAGCTATTACCCTCCATACCAGGCAACATTCTGGTAAACCTTTTCTGTACTCTCTCCAAAGACTCCATGTCCTTCTGGTAGTGCGGTGACCAAAATTGGACCACATGGTATTTCAGATGTGGCCTAACCAACATTCTATATAATTGTAACCTAATGTTCGAGCTTTTATACTCGATACCCCGCCTTATGAAGGCAAGCATGCCATATGCTTTCTTTCCCACCATTGCCACCTTTGCTGCCACTGTTAAGGATCTGTGGACATGCACGCCCAGGTCTCTCTGTGTCTCTATGCTCCTGATGGTTCTGCCATTTATTTTATAGCTCCCACCTGAATTTGTCTGGGTTAAATTCCTTCTGCCATTTCTCTGCCCGATTTTGCAGCCTATCTATATCCTGTTGTATTCTCTGACAATCTTCATCACTATCCACAACTCCTGAAATCTTAGTATCATCCGCAAAAGCTAATCAGACCTGCTACGTTTTCGTCCAAGTCATTTATATATATTACAAAGAGCAGAGGTCCCAGTGCTGATCCCTGCGGAACACCACTAGTTCCAGACCTCCATTCGGAAACTGCAACTCATCCGCATCATTCTGGATGATAACGTCTTCACCTTCGACAACAAGTTCTTCATCCAGACACATGGAACAGCCATGGGGAACAAATTTTGCACCTCAATATGCCAACATCTTCATGCACAAGTTTGAACAAGACCTCCTAACCGCACAGGACCTTCAACCGATGTTATGCACCAGATACATCGATGACATTTTTTTCCTTTGGACCCACAGCGAAGAATCACTGAAACGACTACACGATGACATCAATAAGTTCCATCCCACCATCAGACTCACCATAGACTACTCTCCAAAATCAGTTGCATTCTTGGACACACTCATCTCCATCAAGGACGGTCACCTCAGCACTTCGCTTTACCGCAAGTCCACGGATAACCTCACGGTGCTCCACTTCTCCAGCTTCCACCCTAAATACATTACAGAAGCCATCCCCTATGGACAAGCCCTCCGTATACACAGGATCTGCTCAGACAAGGAGGAGCGTAACAGACATCTACAAACGCTGAAAGATGCCCTCGTACGAACAGGATATGGCGTTCACCTCATCGATCGACAGTTCCAACGCGCCACAGCAAAAGACCGCACCGACTTTCTCAGAAGACAAACATGGGACACAACCGACAGAATACCCTTCGTCGTCCAGTATTTCCCCGGAGTAGAGAAACTACGACGACATCTTCGCAGCCTTCAACACGTCATCGATGAAGACGAACATCTTGCCAAGGTCATCCCCACACCCCCACTACTTGCCTTCAAACAACCGCGCAACCTCAAACAAACCATTGTTTGCAGCAAACTACCCAGCCTTCAGAACAATAACCACGACACCACACAACCCTGCCATGGCAATGACGTGCCAGATCATCGACATGGGTACCACCATGACATGTGAGAACACCACACACCAGGTACATGGTACATACTCGTGCGACTCAGCCAACGTTGTCTACCTCATACGCTGCAGGAAAGGATGTCCCGAAGCGTGGCACATTGGCGAGACCATGCAGATGCTGCGACAACGGATGAACGGACAATGCGCAACAATCACCAGGCAGGAATATTCCCTTCCAGTCGGGGAACACTTCAGCAGTCAAGGGCATTCAGCCTCTGATCTTCGGGTAAGCGTTCTCCAAGGCGGCCTTCAGGACGTGTGACAACACAGAATCGCCAAGCAGAAACTTATAGCCAAGTTCCGCACACATAAGTGCGGCCTCAACCGGGACCTTGGATTCATGTCGCATTACATTCATCCCCCATCATCTGGCCTGCGAAATCCTACCAACTGTCCTGGCTTGATACAATTCACACCTCTTTAGCCTGCTCCATCTGGACCTGTAAAGACTTGAAATTACCTGCAAATATTCGCATTCAAAGTATCGTCTTGCATTTTTGACTTTGTCTATATATATGTTTCTGGAACCTACCTCTTCATTCACCTGAGGAAGGAGCAGTGCTCTGAAAGCTAGTGATTCGAAACAAACCTGTTCGACTTTAACCTGGTGTTGTAAGACTTCTTACTGTGCACACCCCAGTCCAACACCGGCATCTCCACATCATCCATTCGGAAAAACACCCTTCCACTGTTACCCTCTGTCTTCTATGGTCAAGCCAGTTCTGGATCTATCCAGCTAGTTCACTCCTGACCCCATGTGATCTAATCTTTTGCACCAGCCTGCTATGAGGGACCTTATCAAATGCTTTACTGAAGTCCATGCAGACAACATCCACAGCCCTTCCCTCGCCAATCATTTTTGTCACCTCCTCAAAAAATTCAATCAAATTAGTGAGACATGGCTTCCCTCGTACAAAACCATGCTGTATGTCGCTAATAAGACCATTCATTTCCAAATGTGCATAGATCCTATCTCTGAGAATCTTTTTCAACAATTTCAGTATCACTGACGTCAAGCTCACTGGCCTATAATTACGGATTATCCTTGCAACCCTTTTTAAATAACAGTACAACATTGGCTACCCTCCAATCCTCTGGGGTCTCACCTGTGGCCAATGAGGACACAAAGATTACTGTCAGAGACCCAACAATTTAATCTCTTGTCTCCCTCAGTAATCTGGGATAGATGTCACCTGACCCTGGGGATTTGTCTACCTTAATGCTTTTTAACACACCTAACACTTCTTCCCTCGTAATAACGACTTGTTCTAAAGTGGTTACACATCCCTCTGAGACATCACCAATCAAAGTATCCTTCTCCTTTGTGAATATCGATGCAAAATACTAATTAAGGACCTCACCTACTTCCTCAGGTTCTGCACATAATTTCCCTCCTTTGTCCTTGAGTGGGCCAACTCTTTTTCTAGCTACCCTCTTGGTCCTAATATACGTATAAAATGCCTTGGGATTCTCCTTAATCCTGTCTGCCAAGGACATTTTGTGACCCTTTTTTGCCCTCCTAACTCTCTGCTTAAGCTCTTTTCGACTTTCCTTGCATTCCTCAAGTGCTTTATCTGTTTTTAATTACCTGAGTGACTGAGGAGGATTCTGGGGGAAGTCTCATTCTTGCTTTTTACCCCTTGCTATCTCTGTAACCTCTTCCAGCACATCCCTTCGAAACTTCTGTGCCTCTCACTCATTTTAAGATGCCACTGATTTGTTTCCTCATTTCTCCTTACATGTCAAATTTTGCCCAATTTGTAACTACTGTGTAGAATCTTTGGACATTTTAATATATTAAAGGGACTACGTAAGTGCACGTTGTTGTTGAAATGAAGTTGCCATTGAATACTGGATTGGGAACCGGAGCATTGTGAGCGAATTTACTCATGTTTTAATAACAGCATGAATTGTACAGGGGCCCTTGTGTTCAAGAACACCTCAAGATGCTTTAGAAAGGAGGAGCGGAAAATGGGATTTATGCGGGAGAGATTTTTCAGGCACTTGAAGGAAGGGAATAAGTAGGAAGATCCAATTGAAAGAATTCCAAATAGGGAAGTGACTAGAGGAACAAACCTGGAGGAATTGCAGGTGAGCAGTAAGGTGGGTTCAGATGAGTGAAAGGTAGCAGTTGAGAAATGAGTGTTGTGCAAGAAATCTATACTTTCATTTTCTTTTTAAATAAGGACTGTTTCTTGATAATGGTTTCAATTTGACTTTGCGACTTTTATGTGAAGCAGGTTTCTGCTGATTGCCACAGCAAGAGTATATTGCTGATGCTGTCTGGGATTGCTTCCCGGCTTCAACAGAGAAAATAGCTTTGACACAGCAGTGTTCCTTAATTAGAACATTTAAGAATTCAGCGACAGAATGGAATTATAGATTGAGTAGTACAGAAGTTATGCTAAATGCGAATTGAACCTTGATTGGAGCACACACACCTTTAGATTTTTGGGTGTATGATTATTCAAAGGATGTTGAGGTGCTGCAGAGAGTGCAAAAAAGATTTCCAAAGATAATATTAGAATTGCGAGATTACATTTATCAGGAAAGGATAAACAGCCTTGAGTCTCTTTTCTCCAGGCATCCAAAAGTAGATCACAATTGCTGGAAAGAGCATTTTGAACTCTCGGGTCGTCATTTCAGGCTAGTTACTGGAGATAGTGGTAGGATTAATATATTGTGGTTTCATTAAGAATGTCACATAAACACCGTATTTGAGTGTGCCATTTCCTATAGTATAAAATTGGTATTTGTTTACTGGATAAGGCAATGAGCATCTGGATATTTTTTGTGAATAAGAACATGACACCTGATGGAAGAAATTTCTACAAAATGCAAAGAAAATATCTTATCCACTAGTCTTGCATTTAAATACTGTTTGGATAAAAGCTTAAGCTGTCAGTGAATTGGGAAGTGCTAGCAATGACTCCACTTCCTACCGCTGATGTCAGTTTTGAGCGTCCCCCAGAGATCTATTGACTAGTCTCTCCTGGGCGGCATGGTAGCACAGTGGTTAGCACTATTGCTTCACAGCACCAGGGACCCAGGTTCGATTCCCGGTTTGGGTCACTGTCTGTGCGGAGTCTGCACGTTCTCCCTGTGTCTGCGTGTGTTTCCTCCGAGTGCTCCAGGTTCCTTCCACAAGTCCGAAAGACGTGCTTGTTAGGTGAATTGGACATTCTGAATTCTCCCTCCGTGTACCTGAACAGGCGCCGGAGTGTGGCAACTTGGGGATTTTCATAGTAACTTCATTTCAGTGTTAATGCAAGCCTACTTGTGACACAAATAAATATTATTATTATTCCTAGTTTAAGTTCCTGGTGTGCAGCCTTGCTGGTGGTAATTCCCTCCCAAACTTCTTTATTCTCCTCCACCTTTTGTAAGCTTTCTTAAGCCTGACTGTCAGGGCGGATTCTCCCACCGTGCCCGCCTGGCAACCAGAAATTCCCAACTTAGATCAATGGACCTTTACATGGTCGCATCCTGTCCGTGGCGATCTTGCAGTGGGCGCGGCAGAAGAATCCAGCCCTTAGTCTTCTCCACTTCTCTAGCTCAGTTGGCCGGAAGACTGGTTCAATATGCAGAGTGAGGCCAACAGCACGGGTTCAATTCCATACCGGTTTTGGTTATTCATGAAGGCCCGCCTTCTCAACTTTGCCCCTCACCTGAGGTGATGTGACCTTCAGGTAAAATCACGACCAGTCAGCTCTACCCCTCAAAGGGAAAGCAGCCCTTTGAGGGGTCCCTCATCTGGGACTATGGCAACTTTACTTACTTTTATCACTTTGCTGTCAGGAGGTTTCATCAACATTCAGTTTTAACTCAACTGTAGCTTCCTCTTGTTAATCATAGGGAAAAGTATAGTCACCATCTTCTTCTCCATCTGCAAATACTATATCCTTACCATGGCTCCATCCTGCTAATATCTCACCAAGTCCTATGTGGAACTAGATTGCTTTTACTTCAGTATCACTCAGTGAAAATCCTGGAACACCCTGATGTTCCCCAGAATTTGAGTTAGAATTGGTGTTTTAATTGCTTTATCGTTTAATAGATTTCACTTCATGTTTAAATAGACTGCACCATATAAATAAAGGGGATACAGGTGGCACTGGGTGAGTTGATGGAGAAGTGACCACTGCACAGAATAAACCTGCATTTGAAGAAGTCAAGATTTGCTTTCTAGTCTTATTGGCAGATTTACCATTGGAACTTAACACCCAAAAGCATTGTGGGTGTGCCTATTACACATGGACTAGTGCAGTTCAAGAAGGTGGCTCACTATCACCTTCTCCGGTAATGATGGATGAGCAACACATGCTGGACTTACCAGCAATGTTCACATCCATCAATTTTTTTTTAAACCTCAAATTTCAGCAAACGTCAATACTTCCAGAAGTCTGACGCTTATTCTCCATCCTGTACAATTCCTGTCCATCCATAACCCCTTTTCTTGCTGACCTACAATGGCTTCCTGTCTCCGATTACCTCATTAAAAAAAACATCATTCTGTTTTTAAATGCCTCCATGGCCTTGCCTCTCCCTAGCTCTGGAACCTCCCAGGAATACACCCCAAACCTCTGCCTTCCCACTTTCTCTGCTCCCGCTATTTAATCCCATTCTCTTCACTTCACTTTAGGGAATGTGCCTTAACTATTTCAACCCAATGTTCTACCCTGGAAATCCCTCCCTCTGTGTGTCTTCCAGAAAATCTATTACTTGGTCCAAACCTTTAGACACGTCCCAAAATGTCCTCCTTTAATTCTGTGTCCATTTTTTCCTTGTGTCCCATTAAGAGTCTTGGAACCTTGATGTCCTGAAGATTTAAATGCAACTTGATGTTGAACTGCTTTATGTTCTTTTGTTTACCACTGATGCCTGTCACATGTAAGGCCAGACTGCTGACTACTGTTTTATTTTAGCTTTCAACAGCCTAGTGCCTCACCATACCCCCAGAACACCCTTCCAGATCCCTTCCCTCTCAATGGTGTGTGACTCTGGTCTGGGCCCTCACGATCTGAGCTCGCCCTCGTGCCAGCTTCATAACCATCTTGTCAGTGATGTTAATCTCCATTAATTCATCGATAAAACCACCTGGTTTTTGTATCACGAGAGTAATGATGATAACTATCCATCTTGGAAGCTATCTGCAATTACCTACCTGCCAAAAATAGGGGATAAAATGCATCTGGCTCCACTTCAAAGCTCATCTATTTAAATACACTCTTGGTTTGTTCACTAAAGTAGACAAGGAAGTATCCTGTGTAAGAGTCCTTCCTGTTTATTTCCTTTGTTTTATTTAATTATTTTGATCCGTGGACCCATAATCGGAATGTGCCTTTAGAATGAGAATGAGAGCGCAGAATGAGGCCATGCTGCCCACAGAGTCTCACCAACCCTCTGAAAGAGCACCCCACCTATGCCCTATCCATGTAACCACACCTAACCTGCACATCTTTGGACTGTGGGAGGAAACCAGGGCACTCGGAGTAAACCCACGCTGTCACGGGGAGAACGTGCAAACTCCATACAGACAGTTACCTGAGGCTGGCATTGAACCCGGCCCCCGGTGCTGTGAGGCAGCAGTGCTATTCACTGTGTCACCGTGCCACCCAAGCAGAAGCGTTTAGACATTGAAAGTGAAAGGAATGCTGTCTCTCTGTAAGTGAACAAATTTGTCAACTGGTTTTGAGGCGTTAGAACATTTATTTGGTGATCATTGCCAAGACACAGTAGGCATATATCACCTTTGAATCTGGGCAATGAAACACTCAATTCAAGCCAGTTGATGTGTCTGTCAGTGCAATAACATGAAACTTATTGTTTTCTATGCAGGGTGCTCATTGTACACGACGGATGTTGATGCAAAAAAGGAATGAGTGAATATACTGTTCTCTCCAAGTTTCCTGTTTACTGGAAATCAGCTATTTATATATAAAATAAACTACCTTTTTACTACCAGCAGTTCCTATCTGAGAATCTTGTCTCCTATGATCCTGAATCTGTACTTTGCTAAAATCATGGGCAGTACGGTGGCACAGTTGTTAGCAGTGCTGCCTCACAATGCCAGGGACCAGAATTCGATTTCAGCATTGAGTGACAGTCTGTGTGGTGTTTGTACCTTCTTCCCGTGCCTGAGTGGGTTTCTTCCGGGTTTCCTCCCATAGTCCAAAGATGCGCAGGTTATGTGGAATGGCCATGCTGCATTGCCCCTTTGTGTCCAAAGATTGCAGGTTAGGTGGGTTATGGGAATGGGGGAAAGGGGAGAGAGTTGGGCTGAGGTAATGTGCTCTTTTGGAAGGTCGGTGCAGCCTTGATGGACCAAATAGCCTCCTCCTGCACTGCAGGGGTCCGATGGATTCTTCTCTGTTGGAAAACCTCTTTCACGCAGTAAGTGGCGGCTAAGTTCTAGAATGCATTGCCAGAAGAATGTGGTGGAGGCAGGTTCAATTGAAGCATGGGAAAGGAAATTTGATTGCTATCTGAAGAGGAAGAAGGTTAAGGGGAGATGGCAGGAGAATGACACGAGGCAAGTTGCTAATCCGGAGAGCTGGTGCAGACACGATGGGCCAAATGGTGTTCTGCACTGTAATAATTCTGTGTTTTTCCTCCAACTTTTCCAACTCACTACAGGTGTCAGTACCTCTACAGCCCTGCTAGCTGTAATCCTCTCTTAAAAACTCCTCTACCTCCTGTAAGCTTCCTTTCGAACCGTTCCCACCTGGGGTGTCTCTGTGTTGCACGTGTGGTTGGTGTTGAGGATTTGTTGGCATTTAATGTCAACTGGTGCCTGAAATGAGAATTGCTGCATGCTATCCAAACTCGTCTTGCCACTGGACAGCCTGGAGATGTGGTGGGGTGGGGAGGGGAGGGGGGGGGGGTCACTTTTCCCTCAGCCTGTGTGTCCAGGAGTGCAGAGATTGTTATTTGCATCTGAGATGCCACATCTGGGTCCGGCGCACCACAAGCTGAATTGTGGAGGTGCAGAATCCAAGCTGGGCAAAGGCTGCCTTTGGAAGAGAGTCAGCAGCCGGCTGACTGGAGGCAACCGCGTTTCTTGTTTATAGCTGGGAGCTTATCGAAACATCAGAATAGGAGAGGGCCATTCAGCCCCTCAAGCCTGTCCCTCAATTCAGTGAGATCATGGCTGATCTGTGGGTAGCTCCATTTACCTGCCTTTGGCCCATATCCCTTAATTCATTTGTTGAACAAAAATGTATCTGTCTCAGATTTCAAATGAACAACTATCCATTGTGACTGTTCGCCCATCCGGCAGGCGGGAAAGGGATAGCAGGGGGTCGGGAAGAATGCAGCAATTGTCAGTGATGTATAAGAGAGTTACAGGAAGAGAGGGGAGGGATGAATGTGCCCTGTGGGAGAAGTAGCATCTGGTGTGGACTTTTGTTGTAAAATGCACCCTTTGAAAGCCAGAGGGCGTTTGTACTTTTTATAATCGTAGAAAGAAGATATTTATTGAAAAAGTGTGATATAGAAAGCGCCGTATGAGATATCAGCCCGCGCTCTGGTGTTTCCATGCAAGCTTTGACCATGTTAGAGTGAGTGCAGTGTTATTATTGGATGTGTTATTTTATTGGATGTGCTGGGAACAGTCCTGCGCAGTGGAAGTGGAGGGATTTTGTTCAGTCTCTTTTCGAAGCGGCAGCTGGCTGAGATTCTCGATTCTGGAGGTGAGAGCTTTGATACAATTCAGTTACCCGCGATCGGTTGCATTAATGTATCCCTTTCTGGGCTATGTATCTTTTCTCGCACTTTGTGGTTGTTCTGAGTTTCTCGATCTTAATCTTTTGCCATTTTTGCTGCCATAGTCTCGATATCTCGCTCACTCTCTCGGTACACAGGTACCTCCCCATCATCTCTTCCATCTCCCTTGTCTCTATCACCTCTCTCGCAACAGATGTCGGAAACACAACATGGTACTTGCAATTATGCGAGAAAAATGACCCTTTTCCCACTTCCTCTGCAATTTCAATCGATCTTTCTGAACTGATCTTAGTCCTTTGGGGAAGGCAGGCAGTGTCTCCCGCCGGTCTTTAAGAAATGTAAGGTTTGGAAGCTCAGGCAGTGTGTTGTGCAAAGTGAGGAGCATTGTGCCCGACTCCCTGCTGCCCACCCCATGTCAGTCTCCCCCTCCCCATGTCAGTCTCCCACTCCCCATGTCAGTCTCCCCCTCCCCTCCCCTCCCCTCCCCATGTCAGTCTCCCCCTCCCCTCCCCACCCCATGTCAGTCTCCCCCTCCCCCTCCCCACCCCATGTCAGTCTCCCCCTCCCCTCCCCACCCCATGTCAGTCTCCCCCTCCCCTCCCCACCCCATGTCAGTCTCCCCCCTCCCCTCCCCACCCCATGTCAGTCTCCCCCTCCCCACCCCATGTCAGTCTCCCCCTCCCCTCCCCATGTCAGTCTCCCCCTCCCCTCCCCATGTCAGTCTCCCCCTCCCCTCCCCATGTCAGTCTCCCCCTCCCCTCCCCATGTCAGTCTCCCCCTCCCCTCCCCATGTCAGTCTCCCCCTCCCCTCCCCATGTCAGTCTCCCCCTCCCCTCCCCTCCCCATGTCAGTCTCCCCCTCCCCTCCCCTCCCCATGTCAGTCTCCCCCTCCCCTCCCCTCCCCATGTCAGTCTCCCCCTCCCCTCCCCTCCCCATGTCAGTCTCCCCCTCCCCTCCCCTCCCCATGTCAGTCTCCCCCTCCCTCCCCACCCCATGTCAGTCTCCCCCTCCCCTCCCCACCCCATGTCAGTCTCCCCCTCCCCTCCCCACCCCATGTCAGTCTCCCCCTCCCATGTCAGTCTCCCCCTCCCATGTCAGTCTCCCCCTCCCATGTCAGTCTCCCCCTCCCCTCCCCACCCCATGTCAGTCTCCCCCTCCCCTCCCCACCCCATGTCAGTCTCCCCCTCCCCTCCCCACCCCATGTCAGTCTCCCCCTCCCCTCCCCATGTCAGTCTCCCCCTCCCCTCCCCATGTCAGTCTCCCCCTCCCCTCCCCATGTCAGTCTCCCCCTCCCCTCCCCATGTCAGTCTCCCCCTCCCCTCCCCATGTCAGTCTCCCCCCCTCCCCTCCCCATGTCAGTCTCCCCCTCCCCTCCCCATGTCAGTCTCCCCCTCCCCTCCCCTCCCCATGTCAGTCTCCCCCTCCCCTCCCCATGTCAGTCTCCCCCTCCCCTCCCCATGTCAGTCTCCCCCTCCCCTCCCCATGTCAGTCTCCCCCTCCCCTCCCCATGTCAGTCTCCCCCTCCCCTCCCCATGTCAGTCTCCCCCTCCCCTCCCCATGTCAGTCTCCCCCTCCCCTCCCCATGTCAGTCTCCCCCTCCCCTCCCCATGTCAGTCTCCCCCTCCCCTCCCCATGTCAGTCTCCCCCTCCCCTCCCCATGTCAGTCTCCCCCTCCCCTCCCCATGTCAGTCTCCCCCTCCCCTCCCCATGTCAGTCGCCCCCTCCCCTCCCCATGTCAGTCTCCCCCTCCCCTCCCCATGTCAGTCTCCCCCTCCCCTCCCCATGTCAGTCTCCCCCTCCCCATGTCAGTCTCCCCCTCCCCTCCCCATGTCAGTCTCCCCCTCCCCTCCCCATGTCAGTCTCCCCCTCCCCTCCCCCTCCCCATGTCAGTCTCCCCCTCACCCTCC